>NC_090817.1:149396639-150012402 GCF_000390325.3 Nicotiana tomentosiformis
CGCACCGGCAACAACTTTTCCGGCGAGGGTTCCGGCCACTTTCCAGCCATTTTTTCGCGAAGCTTCTTCAGGACAGTGTGCTCTCCTCAAAATTCCGAGCCTACCCATCTAATTCAAATCAAATTCCGGCCACTTTTATATTTTTCCGACGTGAACAGTGACCTTTCTGGCCATTTTTTGAAAATATTTCTTCAGCACAGCTTGCTCGCAAAGGAATTCCGAGTCTATCCATCCTGGTTACAACAAATTCCGACAACTTTGGAATTTTCCGGCGAGCTACAGTGTTTCCAGTGTGAACAGTATTTCCGATGCAGAACAGTGTTCTGTTTTCCTGCTGTATACAGTGTTTTTCAAGCTATTTCTTCAGTTTTCTCACAGGGGTTACTTATTTCCACTATTTCAAGTTAACCCTACTACTATAAATTGTAGCGACATGGGAACCGATGCTTTGAATAGTCGGATGGTTTCTTTAGCAGATTATATTGAGTTCCTTCATTACAAAGCATGTAAGCAGACATCTTCTGAGATAGCTTCTATTGTTCAAACAGGTAATAACGTGACTTGTTTCTCCCAATCTTCATCCTCTGAGTCTTGGGTCATCGATTCAGGTGCATCAGATCATATTTCTGGTAACAAATCTCTTTTTACTACTATTTCGTATTCTCAATCTCTTCCAAAAGTCACAATGGCCAATGGGTCTCAAACCATGGCAACTGCAATAGGTCAAGCAAGCCCACTTCCTTCCTTACCTTTAGATTCAGTCCTTTATGTTCTCAATAGTCCTTTTAATCTCATAGATGTTAGTCGCTTAGCCAAATCACTTAAATGCGTTGTTTTATTTCTTGATGACCATGTTTTTATACAGGAACGCAGTACGGGGCGGATCATTGGTACCGGGCGTGAATCAAACGGACTTTATTACCTTATCCTTGCTAAATCACATGAACTCACATCTTGTCTTCCTTCTACAACTTGTCCTGTTATTGATTCACCAGATTTATTACATAAACGGTTAGGACATCCCAGTTTGTCAAAACTTCAGAAAATGATATCTGGTTTATCTCACTTGTCAGCTCTAGAGTGTGAGTCATGTCAGCTCGGTAAACATACCCGCTCTCATTTCCCTCGGCGTCTTGATAATCAAGCAGTCACCTTTTACTTTAGTCCATTCAGATGTTTGGGGTCCTAGTCGGGTCAGTTCCACCTTAGGATTCCGCTACTTTGTCAGTTTTATTGATGATTATTCCAGGTGTACTTGGATATTTTTGATAAAAAATCGATCTGAGCTGTTTTCTATTTTCCAGACCTTCCACGCTGAAATTCAAAATCAATTTGGGGTTTCTATTCGCACATTTCGTAGTGATAATGCCCGAGAGTATTTGTCTTCCCCATTTCAGCAGTTTATGAAATCTCATGGGATTATTCATCAAACATCTTGTCCGTACACATCTCAACAAAATGGGGTAGCTGAAAGAAAGAATAGACATCTTATTGAAACTGCTCATACCCTACTCATACAATCTCATGCTCCGTTGCGTTTTGGGGGGATGCCGTTCTTACATCTTGCTATCTTATTAATCGTATGCCATCTTCAGCTATCCAGAACCAAGTTCCATTCTCTGTCATGTTTCCCCATTTACCTTTGTTCTCTCTTCCACCCCGTATCTTTGGAAGCACTTGTTTTGTCCATAACCTTACTCCAGGAACAGATAAGTTAGCTCCCCGTGCTCTTAAGTGCGTATTTCTGGGTTTCTCGAGAACACAAAAAAGGTATCGATGCTACTCTCCTGACCTCCAACGTTACCTTATGTCCGCTGATGTTACCTTCTTTGAAACCCAATCATACTTTACAGGTTCGGGTCATCACATAGATATTTCTGAGGTACTACCAGTTTCATCTTTTGGAGATTCACTCACTCCAGCTCCACCACCTACAGCTCCAGTTGTAGTTCCACCACCTATAGCTCCAGTTGTAGCTCTACCACCTATAGCTCCAGTTCCACCACCTACAACTCCGGTTGTAGCTCCACCACCTATAGCTCCAGTTCCTCCACATAATCCAGTTCAATCTTCTGCAGCTCCACCATTCTTGACTTATCATCGTCGTCCACATCCAGCATCAGGCCCAGGTGATTCACACCCCGCATCAGATTCTGCACCTACTACGGACTTGTCTCCTCTTAGTCAACCAATTGCATTCCGCAAAGGTGTACGATCCACACTTAATCCTAATCCCCACTATGTCGGTTTAAGTTATCATTGCCTGTCGTCACCTCATTATTCTTTTATATCTTCTTTGTCCACTGTTTCTATCCCTAAGTCTACAGGTGAGGCACTATCTCATCCAGGATGGCGACGTGCTATGATTGACGAGATGTCTGCTTTACATGCGAGTGACACTTGGGAGCTTGTTCCTTTTCCTGCAGGTAAGTCTACTGTTGGTTGTCGTTGGGTTTATGCAGTCAAAGTCGGCCCGGATGGCCAGGTTGATCGGCTTAAGGCTCGTCTTGTTACAAAAGGATATACTAAGATTTTTGGGCTTGATTATAGTGATACTTTCTCTCCCGTGGCTAAAGTAGCATTTGTTCGTCTCTTTTTGTCCATGGCTGTTGTACGTCATTGGCCTCTTTATCAGTTAGACATTAAGAATGCTTTTCTCCACGGTGATCTTGAGGAAGAAGTTTATATGGAGCAACCACCTGGTTTTGTTGCTCAGGGGGAGTTTAATGGTTGTGTGTGCAGATTGCGCAGGTCACTATATGATTTGAAACAGTCCCTTCGAGCTTGGTTTGGTAAGTTCAGCACAATTATTCAGGAGTTCGACATGACTCGTAGTGAGGCTGATCACTCTGTGTTTTATCGGCATTCTGCTCTTAATCTGTGTATTTATCTAGTGGTTTATGTTGATGATATTGTTATTACTGGTAATGATCAGGATGGTATTACTAATATGAAGCAACATCTCTTTCAGCACTTCCAGACTAAGGATCCGGGCAGATTGAAGTATTTTCTAGGTATTGAGGTCGCTCAGTCTAGCTCAGGTATTGTTATTTCATAGCGGAAGTATGACTTACACATTCTTGAGGAGACTGGAATGATGGGTTGCAGACCTATTGATTCTTCTATGGATCTGAATGCTAAGCTTCTGCCTGGACAGGGGGAGCCTCTTAGAGACCCTACGAGATATAGGAGGTTGGTTGGCAAATTGAATTACCTCACAGTGACTAGACCTGACATTTCTTTTCCGGTGAGTGTTGTAAGTCAGTTTATGGATTTTCCCTGGGATGCAGTTGTTCGCATTCTTCGGTATATAAAGTCAGCTCCAGGCAAAAGATTACTATTCGAGGATCGAGGCCACGAGCAGATTGTTGGGTACACAGATGCTGATTGGGCAGGATCACCTTTTGATAGACGTTCTACGTCTAGATATTGTGTTCTAGTAGGAGGTAATTTGGTCTCGTGGAAGAGGAAGAAACAGAATGTAGTTGCTCGATCTAGCGCCGAAGCCGAATATCGGGTCATGGCTATGGCGACGTGTGAGTTAGTTTGGGTCAAGCAGTTGGTCAAGGAGTTAAAGTTCGGAGAAATCAGCAAGATGGAACTAGTGTGTGATAACCAAGCTGCTCTTCATATTGCGTCAAATCCGGTATTCCATGAGAGGACTAAACACATTGAGATCGACTGTCACTTTGTCAGAGAAAAAATACTTTCAGGAAATATTGTTACAAAGTTTGTAAAGTCGAATGATCAACTAGCAGATATTTTCACTAAGTCTCTTACTGGTTCTCGTATTAGTTACATGTGTAACAAGCTCGGTACATATGATGTGTATGCACCGGCTTGAGGGGGAGTGTTAGTTTATAGATATGTATAGTGTAGTCTTGTCCCACATTGGAAGAGGAGTAATATCTCCTTGTAGTGTATAGTTATAAATAGGGAGCCCTTGTATTGTATTTATCATCCAATATCAATAACATATTTTCTCCCGTGCCTTCTCACAGCTTCCAAGAGACTAAACTAGAGGGGGACATTAGAGAGATTGTCAAAGAAATGTGGGGAGGAAGATAGATCAGATTTGCTCAGTTGGAGGCTAGTGACACTAGAGGGGGTATCATGATGATGTGGGATTGTAGAAGTTGGGAGGGGAAAGTTTTGGAAACTGGTTGCTACACTTTGACTTGCAAGTTTGTGGCACATTTTCAGAATTTTTCATGTCATATAACTGGGGTATATGCTCCAAATAACTACATTGAGAGAAGGATAGTGTGGGATGAAATAAGTGCAGTAAGGGGATTGATGGAAGGGCCTTGGGCTGTGTGTGGAGACTTTAATGTCACCGGATTCATTTCAGAAAAAAGAGAATTGTAGGAGGAGAACAAGGGGTATGGTGGAATTTTCTGATTTCATTGAAGACATGAACTTAATTGATCTACGATTAGAAGATGGTAGCTTCACTTGGTTTAAAGGGGATAATCAAGACATTGCTTCCAAAATTGATAGGTTCCTGATTTCTGAGGAGTGGGATGATAGTTTTAGTAATATAAAACAGATTCCACTACAAAGACTAGCATCTGATAACATTCCAGTAGCTCTACAGGGGGGCACTTGGAACAGGAACAAAAACTATTTTAAATTTAAGAATTGGTGGCTAGGAACAGCTAGTTTCAATGACAGAGTCAAAGAATGGTGGAGTTCTTTCAATTTTTCAGGCAGGCCCAGTGTTATAAATAGCGCTCGCCTCAGCGCTAATAGCGTGAGGCGAGGCGATGCGAGCAGCTTGCGCTATTTTGGTTCTGTTGCGTTGCGATTGTAAAAGGCGAGCGCCTCTGCCTGCGTAGCGAGAGGCGCTGTGTAGCGAGAGGCGAGCTGTGGCGTTGCTTTTTGAAAATAAAGAAAGAAAAAGGCTTAGATATTTAAAAAAAAAAGACCAACGACTTAAAACATTAGGGTTGCAGCGATATCATGTTTCTTTCTTCTTCAACCTTCTAACAACAGAGCAGCCAAGACCACCCAGCCCAGGTAAGCTTCTCTTCTTCTTCGACTTCCTTTCTTCTTCTTCTTCTTCTTCTTCTTCTTCTTCTTTCTTCTTTCTTCTATCTCCTTTCTTTCTTTCTTTCTTCCTTTTCCTTCTTCTTCTCTTCTTCTTTCTATTTTTTTTGCTCTGTTTTTTGTCGAGCAACAGTGCAGAGCAGAGAGTCTGTTGCTCTGTTTTTTTTAGTTTTTCTTCTTCTTCTGACCTTCTCTTCTTCTTTCTATTTTTTTTGCTCTGTTTTTTGTCAAGCAACAGTGTAGCAAAAAACAAAACAGAGAGTATGTTTATGCTCTGTTTTATTTTTTCGTCTTTCTTCTTCTTCTGATCTTCTCTTTATTTTTTTTTTTGCTCTGTTTTTGATTGAGCAGCAGTACTGCACCCTGTTTTTGCAGAGGCAAAGGCAGAGAACTTCTAACTTCAAATCTGAAATTTCCTCCTTTTTCAGTTATAGAGTAGAATTAATTGCATATTGTGAATTGATATATTTATTAATCTATTATTGTAATTGAGTTTTTAGTTATATATATAATATTTTAGTTTTTTGTATAAATTATCGCTTCACATAAAAAAGGCGAGCGCTTCGCTGCGCGCCTCTCGCCTCAGTGAAGCGGGCCCTCGTCGCTTTTTGTCGCCACACGCTATTCAAAACACTGGGCAGGCCTGGCTTTATACTGGCCTGTAAATTAAAAGCTCTCAAATCAAAACTTAAGGAGTGGAGCAGAAGTGAGACAGGGAATCTGGGATATCAAAGGTAGAAATTGTTAAGTCAAATGGCAGAACTGGATGAGGTGTTTGGAGACAGAATTTTAACAGAGGAAGAAACTATCAAGAAGGCAGCACTATTCATGGAGTATGAAGAGTTGATCAAAAATGAGGAAATCTCATGGAGACAAAAATCTAGGGCCCTATGGTTGAAAGAAGGTGACAAGAACACTAAGTTTTTTCACAAAGTAGCAAATGCACATAAAAGATTCAACAATATTGACCAACTGATGAAACATGGAGAATTAACAGAGGAGCCATCTAGAATAGAAGATGGAATTATTGATTATCATCAGAAGTTGTACAAAGAAACTACTCAATGGAGACCTGCATGCCACTATGACAATTGCCCAGTTTTAACTGAGGAGGATAAGGAAGCTCTACAGGGTAACTTTGAAGAGAATGAAGTGCTAAGGTGCTTGAAGCTATGTGCAATAGATAAAGCTCCTGGCCCAGATGGTTTTACTCTGGGGTTCTTCATCAAATGCTGGGAGATAGTGAAGTATGACAGTATGAATGCTTTTCAAAACTTTTATGACAAAGAAGTTTTTGAAAGAAGCTTCAATGCAACATTTATTGCTCTCATTCCAAAGAAGAAAGGTGCTAAAGAACTAAGGGATTTCAGGCCTATCAGCTTGATAGGTAGCATTTACAAATTGTTTTCCAAAGTTTTGGCACAGAGACTAAAAAAGGTAATTTCACAATTGGTGGACTATCAACAAATGGCTTTCATTAAAGGTAGACAGATCATGGATGCTGTAATGGTAGCCAATGAAGCAGTTGATTCTAGGTTGAAACAAAAGTAACCTGGTATCTAGTGCAAACTTGATATTGAAAAGGCTTATGACCATGTCAATTGGAATTTCCTCCTGAGCCTGATAGAAAGAATGGGTTTTGGCCAGAAATGGATAAATTGGATTAAATTCTGCATGTCAACAGCCAGATTTTCAGTCCTTATAAATGGATCCCCAACATGTTTTTTCAAAGCAGAAAGGGGACTAAGGCAAGGTGATCCTTTATCACCTTTTTTGTTTGTGATTGCTATGGAAGATTTTAACAATATGATTAAAACAGCCAATCAGAATGGGTGGATAAAAGGTTTTGATGTAGCTAGAAGGGGCAATGATAGTTTAGAAGTGACTCATTTACAATATGCTGATGATACCCTCATATTCTGTGATGCTGAAGAAGATCAACTGAAATACCTCAAGGTGATTTTTGTTCTTTTTGAAGGAATCTCTGATTTGCATATCAACTGGAGGAAGAGTTTTCTTTACCCTATCAATGAAGTCACAAACATGAATATGTTAGCTATTGTTCTGGGTGGTGATGTAGGGGCTTTACCTGCAATATATCTTGGAATACCTTTGAGAGTTAAATCTAAGTCAATAGGGATTTGGAACAATGTTATAGAGAAGTGTGAAGAAATTGGCCAGGTGGAAAACCCAATATCTATCTCTAGGTGGCAGAGTGACTCTTATCAACTCAGTTCTTAATGCACTTCCAACATATATGATGTCCTTGTTCCCCATTCCAACAGGGGTCATCAATAGGTTGGATAGCATCAGGAGGAATTTTTTATGGAATGGGAACAAAGAAAGGAAGGGCTACCACTTGGTGAAATGGAAAGCACTCACTTTTGGCAAGAACCTTGGAGGGTTAGGGATAAAGAATTTGAAGATTCATAGTAAAGCTCTTAGAATGAAATGGTTGTGGAGGTTCAACAAGGAGAATCAACTCCTTTGGGGAAACATTATTAAAGCAAAATATGGACAGAAAGACAAATGGATGACTAAGGAGGTCACTACACCATATGGGGTTGGTTAGTCTATGGAAATCCATTAGATCACTATGGAGTGAGTTGAGGGATGATTCCAAGATCAAAGTGTATAATGGGAGTAAGACTAGCTTTTGGAAGGACAATTGGCATGAAGTTGGCAGATTGGATGTGGCTTTTCCAGAAGTCTTCAATTTAGCTCTACATCAGCAAAGGACTATAGCAGAGATGTGGACACCTCAAGGATGGAACATAATTTTTAGAAGACATATCAACGATTGGGAAGCACAAAGATTGGTTAAATTCTTGTGTTCAATAGAGCAGTTTAGTGGATTACAAACAGGTGAAGATGTACTATGGTGGCAAGGCAGCAGTAAGGGTTTATTCAAAGTTAATGCAGCTTATAAGAGGATGAATTACTCCAATCAACAGATAGCCAATTAGCCTTGGAAACACATCTGGAAAACAAAAATTCCTCACAAAGTTGCTTGTTTTGTGTGGCTACTGGCTAAGGAAGCAGTCCTTACACAAGATAATTTGATGAAAAGAGGTTTCAGTTTATGTTCTAGATGCTTTTTGTGGGGGGAAACAGCAGAGACAATTAACCATCTCTTCCTTCTTCCTTCACTGTATGATAACATCTCATCTATGGAGAATTATTCTTAACCTCAAAGGCATTTCCTGGACCATGCCTGGGAAGGTTATAGACACTCTTAAAAGTTAGGAGGAAACAGGACTACATACAAAGGACAGGACCAGATGGAGAATTATACATGTTTGCATTTGGTGGACAATTTGGAAAGAGAGAAACTCCAGATGTTTTGAGAACGTGGAGAATGGGGTGCAGAAGATCAAGTTAAACTTTATTTTGCTGTTGTGTTTTTGGTGTAATCAGATCTACACAAATGATACTGACACCATTATTGATGTTTTAGAGTCAATATAGAGAGTGGTAGTGATAGTTAGAGACTCTTGTATATATGGTTTCAGTACTATCTAAGTACTGTTTTGCTACATATGAAATATAGAAAAGTTACCAGTTTCAAAAAAAAAAAAAAAAAGAAATTACCTGAAGGGCTAGATGGACTTCTGGAACCCTAGCAGCAACAGCGATGCTCGATGGAGTAGAATAAGAGGAAATGTCTTCACTTTGGGGTCTATGTTTTGTATAATATATAAAAGACCCAATCTTTTTTTTAAAAAAAAAATTGACCCCTTTTGGCTGAAGCGATCGCTTTTTCGCTTTTCGCTTCTGCGTCGCTTCTCGCTTCAGGTGTTGAAGCGATCGCTTTTGATGGTCGAGTCGCCTCAGCTTCAAAAAAGCGATGAGTTGTCGCTTCGCTTCTCGCTTAAAGCGACGAAGCGGTCGCTTTTTTAAACACTGAATAGGCCCAAGAAGAAGCGATGATTTTTGAAGATTTACCGAAGATAGTGGATGAGGAAGACACGGAGCTACAGGTTGAAGAACACACAAATTTGGAGAAAAAGGGGCAAGACTTTAATTTCTACTTCATTTTATTTTATCATTTTGTTAGTATCATCATAGAGTGTGTTATAAACTCTGTGATGATCATAGAGTATCTAGTTCTTTCTAGTTCTTGTTTCTTATATGCTTGCTAGTAGATGAGGTTGTTCATGCCTCAACAGGAATTGTAAGGTAAGGTCTAGCTCAGTAAGTGTTGTTATATGTGCTATGCCTTTGGGAAGTATCCAAACGACTATGAGATCATTCGCCCTCGTGAGACTTTGCCGGCGGCTCATGAGGCGATGGAGGCGCACAGGGATGATTATATAGCCAAGGCAATAGAGGCAACACTACTGTAGCTTTTGGCCCCCTTACTTGTACTCTTCCTTTATGTTTTTTTTCTTTTTTTATTATTAATAAAAATAGCTACTAGACAGCTCGCCTAGTAGTATAATTTGCTAAAAAAAACTCCATGCAATATTTGCCCCAAAAAAAAAACTAAACCCAAAACCCCCTCGTGATCTCTTCTCTCTCCTCTCCTTGGGCGATTTCCATGGAGAATTAGGGCTGCCATGGCCGCGCCCATCTCTCCCCATCCTTTGGTTGTGGGAGAGCCATCTCCAACCTTTAAAGAGAGCATCCAAAACCCTAGCAATCAAATTACATATGCCACACGTTTACATCAATCCAAACCAGCCACAAATTTGAACCAAACACAACTAAAAACTATTGAACTTGTTCATGGAGTGCCAACAATTCAATTTACAATGGATGAACGGATGGATTTTGCAAAGGAGGAGGGGTTACATCAAGCTATTGTAATGAAATAGTCGTCAAACCTTTAAAATTTATCAACAATGAGAACCTTACTGCCGAAAATTTTTTGCATCAAATGACAAGTTTTGATCGGCCAACTTGCACCTAGACAGTTGCTCGTTAGAATTGATCAATATGAAGATTTTGTTAATTCAGTTGCGAGGGCAGTCCACTATTTTAATCACAATGGAAAGGAGCACCATATTAGAGTATTTCCATGGTCGATTGGTTTTAATGCAAAGGAGGAGACAACGAAAGCAGTAATTTGGATCTCTTTGAAAAGTTGCGACTGCAATTTGCTGATAAACAAACGGGCAAGATTGTTCAAGTGTTTCAAGATTTTATCTATGATAACTTACCACTGTACTGCAGCCATTGTAAGCATCAAGGGCATGATGAAAATACATGTACATTGTTAAAGAGAAAGGCAGTAGGTACCACTCATGATGAGGAAGAAACAGTCATGCAAAGCGAGGAAGATGCAGTCGCGAAAGAAGGAGTTTCGATTGAAAAGTTACAAGGAGACGCTAGGGAATTTTTGAATGCAAAGATGCAGCAAAGAATGGAGATTTCTAAGCATGTGGAGGTCCCTAATGATCGAGCTATAGAAAAAGCTAATTCTATGTTGAGCAGGAGAGGCACTGACGACTTGGATGGCAAGGACAAAATCCTAGCCATTGAGGAAAACCCTAAGGGTACTGCTGATTCTCAATCTCCTGTAGTTCGTGGGAATCAACCTACTTTACAACCTGGAGCTACTTGTGATCGTGCAAATATGGAAATGGTAGCAGCTGGACAATTGCGTAGCACAGATGATACAACTGTTAAGGGAACTGGGCAAATTTTTGAAGCAGTGGCCACTGTTGCTGCAGTTCCAATTGAACCTGGGCAAATTGTTGGGAAGAAAAAAGCTGCTGGAGATGATAGAAGATTGAAGGATATACCTGCTACTACAATTTTGACAAGGATGTACAGTTGTACACAGCATTGGGGACAAAAACACAAGTTGAGAAGGCAACTGCTGGTGCACTAGCTGGAGATGATCGTGGATCTGCTGTAGGTTCAAAGTTGGAGGCTACTGCTGCATTGAAGGCAGCTGGTGATCGAGCTATTGCTGGGGTCGCTAAACCTACTGCTGCACATGTTGATTTAGTTGAAAAATCATCAGGTCCAACAGCAGATCCTCAAGTGTTGGATCAGTCAAAAGTAAGAGACTGGACAGTGGTAAATCGTACACAATCCTCACCTAGCAAAAACAATGTTCCAGTTCACAAAAACCAGACTAGTTCCGCAAGGAATGTTACTGTTTCTAACTCGTTTGAGGCTTTGATGAATGAACAAGTTCTGGAGGATGTTGGAAAGGAAGGGCAGCAGGTTGATCGTGAGTCAAAAACAAAATCTAGGCAATCTCCAGGTAGTGGAAAACAGCAGCAGCAATCAAAAAATATAGGTGCTCCATTGAATGTCTCAAAGGACATTGTTCTTGTTGACGATCCAAAGGCTGTAGCAGCTACAGCTGCACCTACACTAACAATTCATATCTCCATTCCAGAGGTAGCTAAACTCATAAAGGAACCCCAGGCAGCCATGTTGATGGATACAAAGCCAAAGATCAAGATGTCGTTGGTTACGTTAAACACTTCAGTCCATGAGGTTCCTTCTCAATCATTGGAGTCGTTTGGTGAGCGAGATGGTGATTCTGGGCAGCACTTACTATCTACAGGTAATGATCAACAAGTAGACAAAGGCATGGCTTCAATTTCACAAGCTAATTCAACAAATGAGCAGCCTATCTCTAAGGGTGAACAAGGTGTGATAAGTGCAATTATGCTTAATCGTAAGACTTGGGCTGATCAAGTAGAAGATGTGGAAGATGATTTTGTTGATAGTTTCCAAGATGATAACAAGGAGGAGGAAGACCATGTTTCAAATAGCTACACATCAAATGACGAGGCAGTAAAGGTGCAAGATGAGCAGGTTCCCAATTCCTCTACTAGTATGTCGAGCAAGAGAGGTCTAAGCCCAAATGCTCCAGTATTTGTACCTACCGGGCAGAAGCAAAACGCAGCAGTTGTTTTGAAGGAAATGTATAATGCTATGGATCAACACAAGGCAGTAATTCCAGGTATGTCAACAAGTATAAGTGCGCCTTTTGCAAAATATAATTTGACTCCTACAAATATACTTCAAGGTCTTGTGTCTCATGACATGGAAACTTTGAAAGCTCTTGACAATCCGAGGAATAAGCAAGGAGCTCTAGTGTCCAGATACAATCCTATTGAATCGTTTGGTGTGGATATGGGTCAAGGCTTCTATGAAGAAGGGGAAGAGGAAGAACTTCTAGATGCAAGCTTTGCCAATGCAGCTAGGGAGGGAGATCTCTCACCTACACACTTGAGAAGTGGTTCCAACAAAAGCAAGAAAAAGGCACATGAGAGGCAACATAGTTGGGATGGTAAGGTGACACAAGGGGCCGTCATTAGGCAACTCCCAATGAGGGTTGCAAAGCAAAAGGGGGCTGCCCCTACCACCTCTACAAGGTCCAATAGATCCAAGAAGAAATGATGAAGTTTGAAGAATTTTTGAAGGTAGTTGAAGAAGAAGACAAGGAGTTACAAGTTGAAGAACTCACAAGGTTGAAGAAGAAGGGCAAGATTTTTATTTCTACATCATTCTGTTCTATCATCTTTTTAAGCATTATCATATGTAATATCATCACAGAGTGTGTTATAAATTTTGTGATATTCATAGAGTATCTAGTACTTTCTAGTTCTTATTTTTTACATGCTTGCTAGTAGATAAGGTTGTTCATGCCTCAATAGGAATTGTAAGGTAAGGTCTAGCTCAGTAAGTGTTTGCTATATGTCCTATGCTTTTGGGAAGTATCCAAATGGCTATGAGATCATTCGCCCTCGTGAGACTTTGCTGGCAGCCGTCATGAGGCTGCCATCATGAGGCGATAGAGGCAAACAGGGATGATTATATAGCCAAGGCAATAGAGGCAATACTACTGTAGTTATTGCCCCCTTACATTTTTTTAAGCAAATTATACTACTAGGCGGGCTGCCTAGTAGCTATTTTATTAATAATAAAAAAGCAAAAAAGACCACAAAGGAAGAGTACAAGTAAAGGGGGCAAAAGCTACAGTAGTGTTGCCTCTATTGCCTTGGCTATATAATCATCCTTGTGCGCCTCAATTGCCTTATGATGGCAGCCTCATGAAGTCTCATGATGTAGCTGCCGGCAAAGTCCGCGAGGGCGAATGATCTCATAGCCGTTTGGATTATTCCCAAAGGCATAGGACATATAGCAAACACTTACTGAGCTAGACCTTACTTTACCTTACAATTCCTATTGAGGCATGAACAACCTCATCTACCAGCAAACATGTAAAAAAACAAGAACCTGAGAGAACTAGATACTTTATGATCATCACAGAGTTTATAACACACTCTAGTGATGATATTACATATGATGATACTTAAAAAATGATAGAATAAAATAAGGTAGAAATAAGAATCTTGCCCCTTCTTCTTCAAGCTTGTGAGTTTTTCAACTTGTAGCTCCTTGTCTTCCTCTTCAACTACCTTCAAAAATTCTTCAAACTTCATCATTTCTTCTTGGATCTATTGGACCTTGTAGAGGTGGTAGGGGCAGCCCCCTTTTGCTTTGCAACCCTCATCGGGAGTTGCCTAATGGCAGCCCCTTGTATCACTTTACCATCCCAACTATGTTGCCTCTCATGTGGTTTCTTTTTGCTTTTGTTGGAACCACTTCTCAAGTGTCTAGGTGAAAGATCTTCTCTAGTTACATTGGCAAAGCTTGCATCTAGAAGTTCTTTCCTCTTCCCTTCTTCATATAAACCTTGTCCCATATCTACACCAAATGCTTCAATAGGATTGTATCCGGGCACTAGAGCTCCTTGATCATTCCTCGGATTGTCAAGAGTTTTCAAAGTCTCCATGTCATGAGACACAAGAGCTTGTAGTATATTTGTAAGAGTCAAATTGTATTTTGCAAAAGGTGCACTTACACTTGTTGACATACCTGGAATTACTGCGTTGTCTTGATCCTTAGCATTAGACATATCTTTTACCACAACTGTTGCGTTTTGCTTCTGCCCAAAAGGTACAAATATTGGAGCATTAGGACTTAAACCTCTCTTGCTCGACAAAGTAGTAGAGGAGTTGTAAATCTGCTCTTCCTGCACCTTTACTGCCTCTTCATTTGATGTATAGCTATTTGAAGCATGATCTGCCTCATCCTCGCTATCATCTTGGAAACTATCAGCATAATCTTCTTCCTCATCTTCTACTTAATCAGCCCAAGTCTTACGATTAACCATAACTGCACTTATCACACCTCTATTGTTACCTGTAGAGAGTAATTATTGTCCGGAATCATTTGCTTGCTCACCAACATACTCACTCGATTGTGAAGGAACCTCATGAACTGAGGTATTCAGAGTAACCAATGGAGCCTTAATCTTTGGAGTGGTATGCATCAACATAGCTGTGTGGGACCTTTATCATTTTAGCTAAATCCAGATCGGAGATATGTAATGTTTTTGTTGCTGAAGCTGCCACTGCTTTTTGATCATCAACAAGCACAATGTCCTTTGAGACATTTACCGGAACACATGTACGTTTGGATATTTGCTGTTGTTTTTCACTTACTGTAGAGGTGGCTTGTCCAGTTTTTGAAGTTGCATCACAAAGTACTTGCTGCACATTCTTCCCCTCCTCATTCATCACATGATCATGCTCATTGAGCAATACGTCAAACGAGTTAGAAAACTCGATATTCTTTGATGTTATGACCTGGTCTTTCACACCTGGAGATCTCCTATTGTTAGGTAATCAATGTGTCACTGCTTGCTGCTGATTAGCAGGTGATTGAGCAACAACTGTCCAGTCCTCTCCAGCTATATTCTTTACCGTTCCATCTCCCATACATACCTTCTTTGGCCCATCAACATTCCCAGCAATTTTAGGCACCATACTGGAAATTCCAAGTTTTGCACTAGATTCACTTCCATCGTTTACACCAGCAGTATGAGCCACAACTGTTTGAGTACCAGTTGCAGTCGTGACCTACTTTAGTTCATGTACCTCAGTTGCACCAGCAGTAGCATTGTAAGTTACTCGGACTCGGGTACGGGTGTCCGACACGGGTACAGATCCAAAGGTCAGATCTTTCATGATCTAAATTTTAGGATTCGAAGATATGGATCTAGGTACGTGTGCGGGTGCGGGTGCGGGAATTCTGCAAAAAATAAATTAAAATTTTAAAAATATAGCTTAAATTGGATGAAGAAAATAATCTGAATTTTCTTGGCTATGGTCACAAAAAGTCGAGATAAAGCAGAGAGAGAATGGCTACTTTGTCTATTTTCTTGGTCTTTTGGAGGGAAAGTAGGTAGAAAAAAGATAGGAAGGATGTATTTTGCGACAAGTTCACTCTGTACCCCACTTTTTTGACAAGTTCACTACCCCACTTTTTTATACCCCACTTTTTTGACAAGAAAGTTCAGTAAGCCACTTTTCATGGGATAATACAATAAAAAATATAAAGATACCACTGGCCTTTATCATTTTAATTTGAAAATAATTTTTAGTTTTAATAGTTTACAATTAAATATTTGATTAAAACTCTAATTATTTTTGGTACAATTAAAACTCTAATTTTTATAAATTTAAAACTCTTGAACATACTATATGTAATGTTTAACTTTTATCTCATAAACCAAACATGGCAGGATATGTGTAAAGATGGTCAATTCCTAATTTAGTCTCTTAAGTCTTCTTCATCATTCCTCTACAATCGCGTCTTCTTCTTTCCTTCTATGAATCTTCTTCTTCTTTCCTTCTATGAATCTTCTTCCCCAGCAAAACCTTTTCCATTTCTCTATTTTTTCCCAGTACGAGAAGATTGACCAAGACAAAAAGCTTCAAAGGAGACAAAAAGACTGGTATAAATTACTACATAGCAGCGGAATTGAAGGTATTTTGTTTCCCATCTCTTCAAATCTTTACTTAGGGAAATCAATTCTCAAAATTTTTCCCAAAATTTTGGTCAACACACCCGATCTCGTCTGACCGGATCCGACACAGATCCCACACCCTTACTTGTGTCAGTGTCGTGTCGACACGGGTACGGCGCCCAAATTGCCGAATCCGAGTAACTTAGGTAGCATTATCAACTTGTGCCCTTGTTCCCAAAGCTGTGTACATTCTTTCCAAAACAGTAGTAGCAGGTATGTCTTTCAACCTTCTATCATCACCAGCCTCTTTTTTCTTTTCCAATTGAACCAATGTACTGATCTGCTCAACACCTGAGGAACCCTTCTCCAACTTCTGCCCAGCTTCACTAGGAACCGTGGCATTAGTAGCAACAGCTCCATTAGATTGCCCATGTCCAGCAAAGGCTTGATGACCAGCTTCATGCCCATCACCTGGACCTTTAGGACCCCCAGCTGCAACTCGATCACCCACAGGAACTGGATCTGTAGCAGCCTTAGAAACTTCTGCTGCACTCTTAGAATCTGTAACTCGACCAGCCCCATAAACTTTAGCAGCCTGCTCTCCTAAAGCAAATACCAACGCTTTTCCATCTGCTCCTTGACAACTAGCAGCTGCAGCTTTACTTTGTTGCATTAAATTGCTATCATGAGCCTGAGTAGCATGAGTAGCAGTAGTGTTCTCTATTACCACTGAAGCATCATCTTTTTTTTCAGGAATGTTAGCCTGATCTCCAGCCTTATTAACACCATCATTCAAACCTCTCCTTTCGTTCAAAATCTGTCTCAAATCCCCTTTAAACTTTTCGCCAACAGTTTCTATTTCACGATCCTCCAACTGGTTATCTTGTTGAAACTTTTTTAACAGTAGATGGCATTCCTCTTCGTCATGACCTTGGTGCTTGCAAAAATTGCAATAAGCAGGAAGATTATCGTAAATAATCTCCTGAAAAACCTCCAGTATCTTTCAAGATGTGTTTTCAACATGTTGCAAACGTATTTTCTTAGGAAGGTTATCGGAGAGGTCGAGTATTACCTTGACTCTAGCAGTGCTTGGCCGTGATCGAGTTTGAGTGGCCTTATCTATTGCAATTGGAGTGCCTACTGCTGAAGCTATGGATAACAAAGCCTTCCTTGCAAACAACTCAGGAGCAACATTTGGTAGTGATATCTACACCACAGCCTTAGTCGTTTCTTCCGTTGGATTGAATCCAATAGACCATGGGAACACCCTATATTGATGTTCTTCTCCTTTGTGCGTGAAATAGTTTACTGCTCGCGATAACGACATCACGAAATCCTCAAATTGATCAAACCTGATTAACAACTGCCTTGGCGCTAAAACTCCAGTTAAACAATGTCCCTTAACTCCAAGAAGTTTGGGCAGAAGAGTTCGAAGTTCCTGCAAAGCTGGTGCACGAGCAGATAACTTTATCACAATTGCCTGATGCAATCCTTCTTCTCTTGCAAACTGTAGTTGTTCCTCCATATCAAAACTGATCTTTGGTATTCCATGAACAAACTCGATTGGTTTTAGTTGTGTTTGATTCAAAACACCTGCTGGTTTGGATTGGAATAAGCGTCCAGCATATGTAGTTGTATTTGTAGGGTTTATGTTGCTCTCTTTAGGGTTTAGGCATGGCTCTCCCACAGCCAAAGGCTGGGGAGAGATAGGCGCAGCCATGGCTGCCATAAAGTTCCATAGAAATCACCTAGAGAGAGGTGAAAGCGTTTTGACGATGGGGTTTTTTGCCCCTCTTACTTGTACTTTTCCTTTGTGGTTTTTTTTCCTTTTTATTATTAATAAAATAGCTACTAGGCAGCCTGCCTAGTAGTATAATTTGCTAAAAAAAAAAAGGGGCTCCATGTATACCACATGAACATTTTCTCAGCTTTAACACCAAACATCTGCGGTGCAAGCAAGAATCATTTGCTCCTATCAAACTCCAAAAGTATCGGACAATCCTACATGCAACATGTCCCTGTCCCATATTCATGAAAATCTCCAGTGTATATGATAAAGCTTGAGTGATCAACCATCCGACACGAATTGAGCTTTACAATTGCGAATGACATGAAAATAACAGTTACCTTCAATTTCAAAATAATGGCAAGCCACAAAATAAGGATTAGGGCGAAGCTAAACTTTCAGTCAGAGCAGCAGCCTCTGAGTTCAATTTACTAGTGTCTGTGAGAAAGCACGGGAGAAAATATGTTATTGATATTGGATGATAAATACAATACAAGAGGTCCCTATTTATAGCTATACACTACAAGGAGATATTACTCCTCTTCCAATGTGGGACAAGACTACACTATACATATCTATAAACTAGCACTCCCCCTCAAGCTGGCGCATACACATCATATGTACCGAGCTTGTTACACATGTAACTAATACGAGAACCAGTAAGAGACTTAGTGAAAATATCTGCTAGTTGATCATTCGACTTTACAAACTTTGTAACAATATCTCCTGAAAGTATTTTTTCTCTTACAAAGTGACAGTCGATCTCAATGTGTTTAGTCCTCTCATGGAACACCGGATTTGACGCAATATGAAGAGCATCTTGGTTATCACACACCAGTTCCATCTTGCTGATTTCTCCGAACTTTAACTCCTTGAACAATTGCTTGACCCAAACTAACTCACACGTTGCCATAGCCATGACCCGATATTCGGCTTCGGCGCTAGATCGAGCAACTACATTCTGTTTCTTGCTCTTCCACAAGACCAAATTACCTCCTACTAGAACACAATATCCAGACGTAGAACGTCTATCAAAAGGTGATCCTGCCCAATCAGCATCTGTGTACCCAACAATATGCTCGTGGCCTCGATCCTCGAATAGTAATCATTTGCCTGGAGCTGACTTTATATACCGAAGAATGCGAACAACTACATCCCAGTGACTATCACAGGGAGAATCCATAAATTGACTTACAACACTCACCGGAAAAGAAATGTCAGGTCTAGTCACTGTGAGGTAATTCAATTTGCCAACCAACCTCCTATATCTCGTAGGGTCTCTAAGAGGCTCCCCCTATCCAGGCAGAAGCTTAGCATTTGGATCCATAGGAGAGTCAATAGGTCTGCAACCCATCATTCCAGTCTCCTCAAGAATGTCTAAGGCATACTTTCGCTGTGAAATAACAATACCTGAGCTAGACGGAGCGACCTCAATACCTAGAAAATACTTCAATCTGCCCGGATCCTTAGTCTGGAAGTGCTGAAAGAGATGTTGCTTCAGATTAGTAATACCATCCTGATCATTGCCAGTAATAACAATATCATCAACATAAACCACTAGATAAATACACAGATTGGGAGCAGAATGCCGATAAAACACAGAGTGATCAGCCTCACTACGAGTCATGTCGAACTCCTGAATAATTGTGCTGAACTTACCAAATCAAGCTCGAAGGGACTGTTTCAAATCATATAGTGACCTGCGCAATCTGCACACACAACCATTAAACTCCCCCTGAGCAACAAAACCAGGTGGTTGCTCCATATAAACTTCTTCCTCAAGATCACCGTGGAGAAAAACATTCTTAATGTCTAACTGATAAAGAGGCCAATGACGTACAGCAGCCATAGACAAAAAGAGACGAACAGATGCTACTTTAGCCACGGGAGAGAAAGTATCACTATAATCAAGCCCAAAAATCTAAGTATATCCTTTTGCAACAAGACGAGCCTTAAGCCGATCAACCTGGCCATCCGAGCCGACTTTGACGGCATAAACCCAACGACAACCAACAGTAGACTTACCTGCAAGAAGAGGAACAAGCTCCCAAGTGCCACTCGCATGTAAAGCAGACATCTCGTCAATCATAGCATGTCGCCATCCTGGATGAGATAGTGCCTCACCTGTAGACTTAGGGATAGAAACAGTGGACAAAGAAGATATAAAAGCATAATGAGGTGACGACAGACGATGGTAACTTAAACCGACATAGTGGGAATTAAGATTAAGTGTGGATTGTACACCTTTGCGGAGTGCAATTGGTTGACTAAGATGAGACAAGTCCGCAGTAGGTGCAGAATCTGATGCGCGGCGTGAATCACCTGGGCTTGATGCTGGATGTGGACGACGATGATAAGTCAAGAGTGGTGGAGCTGCAGAAGGTTGAACTGGATTATGTGGAGGAGCTGATGCTATAGGTGGTGGAGCTACAACTGGAGCTGTAGGTGGTGGAGCTGGAGCTATAGGTGGTGGAGCTGGAGTGACTAACTCTCCAAAAGATGAAACTGGTAGTACCTCAGAAATATCTAAGTGATGACCTGAACCTGTGAAGTATGATTGGGTTTCAAAGAAGGTAGCATCAGCGGACATAAGGTACCGCTGGAGGTCAGGAGAGTAGCATCGATACCCTTTTGTGTTCTCGAGAAACCCAGAAATACGCACTTAAGAGCACGAGGAGCTAACTTATCTGTTCCCGGAGTAAGGTTATGGACAAAACAAGTGCTTCCAAAGATACGGAGTGGAAGAGAGAACAAAGATAAGTGGGGAAACATGACAGAGAATAGAACTTGGTTCTGGATAGTTGAAGATGGCATACGATTAATAAGATAGCAAGATGTAAGAACTGTATCCCCCAAAAAATGCAACGGAGCATGAGATTGTATGAGTAGGGTACGAGCAGTTTCAATAAGATGTCTATTCTTTCTTTCAGCTACCCCATTTTGTTGAGATGTGTACGGACAAGATGTTTGATGAATAATCTCATGAGATTTCATAAACTGCTGAAATGGGGAAGACAAATACTCTCGGGCATTATCACTACGAAATGTGCGAATAGAAACCCCAAATTGATTTTGAATTTTAGTGTGGAAGGTATGGAAAATAGAAAACAACTCAGATCGATATTTTTATCAAAAATATCCAAGTGCACCTGGAATAATCATCAATGAAACTGACAAAGTAGCGAAATCCCAAGGTGGAACTGACCCGACTAGGACCCCAAACATCTGAATGGACTAAAGTAAAAGGTGACTGCTCGATTATCAAGACGCCGAGGGAAATGGGAGCGAGTATGCTTACCGAGCTGACATGACTCACACTCTAGAGCTGACAAGTGAGATAAACCAGATACCATTTTCTGAAGTTTTGACAAACTGGGATGTCCCAAACCGTTTATGTAATAAATATTGTGAATCAGTAACAGGACAAGTTGTAAAAGGAAGACAAGATGTGAGTCCATGTGATTTAGCAAGGATAAGGTAATAAAGTCCGTTTGATTCACGCCCGGTACCAATGATCCGCCCCGTACTGTGTTCCTGTATAAAAACTTGGTCATCAAGAAATAAAACAGCGCATTTAAGTGATTTGGCTAAGCGACTAACAGCTATGAGATTAAAAGGACTATTGGGAACATAAAGGACTGAATCTAAACGTAAGGAAGGAAGTGAGCTTGCTTGACCTATTGCAGTTGCCATGGTTTGAGACCCATTGGCCATTATGACTTTTGGAAGAGATTGAGAATACGAAATAGTAGTGAAAAGAGATTTGTTACCAGAAATATGATCTTATGCACCTGAATCGATGACCCAAGACTCAGAGGATGAAGATTGGGAGAAACAAGTCACGTTATTACCTGTTTGAACAATAGAAGCTATCTCAGAAGATGTCTGCTTACATGCTTTGTAATGAAGGAACTCAATATAATCTGCTAAAGAAACCATCCGACTATTCAAAGCATCGGTTCCCATGTCGCTACAATTTATAGTAGTAGGGTTAACTTGAAATAGTGAAAATAAGTAACCCCTGTGAGAAAACTGAAGAAATAGCTTGAAAAACACTGTATACAGCAGGAAAACAGAACACTGTTCTGCACCGGAAACATTGTTCTGTGCCGGAAACACTGTTCACGCGGAAACAATGTAGCTCGCCGGAAAATTCCAAAGTTGTCGGAATTTGTCGTAACCAGGATGGATAGACTCGGAATTCTCTTGCGAGCAAGCTTTCCTAAAGAAATGTTTTCAAAAAATGGCCGGAAAGGTCACTGTTCATGCCGGAAAATATAAAAGTGGTCAGAATTTGATTTGAATTAGATGGGTAGGCTCGGAATTTTGAGGAGAGCAGACTGTCCTGAAGAAGTTTCGCGAAAAAATGGCCGGAAAGTGGCCAGAACCCTCGCCGGAAAAGTTGATGTTGCCGGCGCGTGGAGGAGCGTGGCGGCTTTTCTGCCGGATAAATTTTCAGGGGTTGGTCATCGGAGGGTAATCTACCTCGTGGTGGTGTTGGTTTTAGCACAACACCGACAGAAAGTGACTTTCACTTAGACAAGCCTTAGGTCACCGGAAAAAATTGCACGATGACTAAGTTCTTTCTTCCCGGTTAACGCTGGAATGGCGTACAGCGATCTTTTCTCACTAATGCTCTGATACCATGTGAGAAAGCACAGGAGAAAATATGTTATTGATATTGGATGATAAATACAATACAAGAGGTCCCTATTTATAGCTATACACTACAAGGAGATATTACTCTTATTCCAATGTGGGACAAGACTACACTATACATATCTGTAAACTAACAGTATCAATGACTACTATACTAATATATCTTTCACAATTTATCCTAGTGTAAAATTATTCTAAGGCAAAGCTCTACGTAGTCCTTGCCATCTTGCTCAGTAGTCAGAAAAAGTGGACGAATAACACTGATGCATCTACAATCCTTAAAACATTGAATCCATCTCAACATCACAAGGGTCGACAGACACAATAATTGCATGAATAACACCGATGCATCAATAATCATTAGTAAGTATAGTTATGTCACATGACCATAGTAAACGGGCACAATAATTTGTTCGAATTCTGGTTCTTTAAATTCATGTGATTTCTCTATTGCAACCAAAGCGCTTGTTGTAACACTAGGACATCCAACAGCATGATGGTCTTCTTGAGGCAACGATGGGCCAGCAGAACATGGACTTATTTGAAAACAGAGATATAGATAGCAAATTCGAAGTAGTGTACCTCTACCTCCTATATTCCTTTTAACCTGGACTAGCTCCACAAAAACCTTCTTCTTAATATCATCCTATATTTCAAATGCTGCATGTAATATATTTGCCACTGTCAGCAATCTCTAAGTTTCTACATTAAGAAATTAAGCATCACCTCTACATGGAAATCATCACAATTTCAGTCCAGGGGGTCAAATCTAGTAGCTAAATAATGAAGAAGCATACCATTGAAACTGCATTTGAACCATCTACTAATAATTAGCTGAAAAAATTGGTACGCCATCGCTTCTTCTATGGCATATCATGACCTTACTGCACTATCATTTACACGTGCTTTTGCGCTAAATCAGGAACTCCAAACCTTATTTCATTGGTCGTATCATTAATTTGTGGTCTTTTTCTATAACTCCACAGTGGAGCTTGCCGAGTAAAAGCAAAAGTATCGTGAAACGCAATTCCGCTCTTCTTCTCACAAACAGTAGAGGTATAAACAAGCTGAAGTAGAATTTTGGACGTTTGGACAGGGCTTGACTATTATTCAAGCCAAACTTGACCTCAATTCAAGTATCATACAAGCTACATGTGCAAGTTGATCTTGGCTAGCTAAGACATACTTGAACACAGTTGGCTCAACTCGAACTCGGTTGGCTGGCTAAGAGAAACAAGCCAAGGTCGAGGTCGTCTATGGATCTAACTCTATAAAAGCTAGTTCACAAGTACGTTAAAACAAATGAAAGTTTTTTTGTTTTTTCACTTCATAAGCTAGCAATGGTCGAAAACCAATTTGGTTACTGAATATCCGCTGAGTGGCATATCAGCTAATGGTCATAGGGATACAGTTTTGAATAACCAGTTCTTGACATTACAAAAGCAAAGTTACCACACGCTACACATCAATTGCATTAGCTTATGGTTTGGCGTTGTTTATTTTTATATAACTGTGGTGTCCGAGTTAGCTTACGTACACCAAAGGATTGTGTTCAGAACAGAGATACCTATCTCTCAGCAAAACAGAGGAAGTTGATATTGTAGGACGGTTCACTATGTTAAATGATTCTGTTAATCGTGGCAATGGTTTACTCGTCCTGTAAGAGATTCAGATGTCTCTACCACAAGTTCCATATCCTGTGGAATGGGGAAAATAGAGGAAATGGGTGGGCGGCTAGACCTTCCGATTTGGCATTTATCAAAGGCGGATTGAAAAATAATATCTAAACGAACGTAGAATAAGTAAAAGAATCTAAGAGGAGAGGGAAAGATAGACAAGCGTCAGGTTACCTGGTCGAGCTTACTGAGATGTATATAGCCAGTGGTTCGGTCAAGCTCCCCCCCAAAAGTGCTGCCGGTTTTCTGCAGCAATTCCCACTCCTCCAACGTACTGATGCGGTAGACGAAATCACCTGCCCCCTCTCTCCCAGTCATTTCTTGGGTGCTTGGAACTTGGAAGTGTGGAACGGTACCCCCAGATTTCACCTCCTCCTTTTAACCTAAATGGTCCCTTAATTTTGGGTTAGTATTTTTCGAGTTAATTCCCTTGTTTGGATAGGATGGTTGTTATATATCGCTTTATAATATATTGTATTATATTGTATAATATTATTTTGATGTATATAATATTTGAATATATTATATTATTTGTCGTTATTTTATGGTATTATGCACCAACAATATAAAGAATAAACTTATAATATTATAAAGAAAAAAAATATACAAGGTGAAATTATTATTTAAAAATATAGGGTAAAGGATAAAATAAGGTAATTTAATAGTAAGGAAGTGCAACATGAGAGAAAAAATAAGGTAATGACTTACCACACCAAATCGGTAATATTGGATTTAACAATACGATATAATAAAATTTAAGTAACAATCAAAACAAACATTGTATTTAAAGTACAATATGTAACCACCATCCAAACAAGTTGTGAGTGCCGATTCAAGTTATAGGAATGACGCACTAAGGGGTCGTTTGGTTTGAAGACAAGTTATTTCGGGGATTAGTTATGATGTGATTAATTATATTAGGATTATTCATCCTAGTATTATTTCTTATTGACTGATTGGTATATTGTATTATTCCTCGGGTTGTAAATTTTACTGCTTTATCTTGGTATAACTTATCTTGTAATTACTATTCCACCATCTGCATGTATAAATTATCTACTATTTTTAATCTTGCGATAACTTATCATAGGATAAGGCAATACTAAATTTTTATCCCATGATTATTTTTGTTTATCGTACCAAACAACTCCAAAAATTATTGTTTATAGCAAAAATCACCTATATGATTTTCATTATCCCACCAAATAATTTTTACATGAAAATACTAAAGAAAAACATAAATGGTTACTTAAGTTTAAAAGTAGGTCTAAAGTTATCCAATAAATAGAACATTGTATATTAATCCTTTAATTTATCATAACTAAACATTTTAAGTCTCCCGTTAATAGCACATGTAGGTTTCATGTGGCCATGCATAGTATTCTTATGATTCCAAAACGCAAATAAAATGACGCTAATCATGGTGAGTATTGCCAACAAAATAATTATCCAATAGTTCTACCAATTTTTAAGCCAATCGGAGTCGTCAACCAAATTCAGAAAAATTATCATATATATAAACACATGAAAAATAGACATAATTATTATTTATAAACCCGGAACATAAAAAAAATAATGTTAATCATGATGAGTATTGCTCACACAAACGTATCTGATGGATCCACTAAATTTTAGGTCATTAAGAGTCCGTCAACCAAATTCAAGAAAGTCATCATGTATATACACAAAAGGATAAATGGACATTATCATTCATTCCTATATATATATATATATATATATATATATATATATATATATATATATATATATATATATATATATACACGGAATGATCTTGAAACGAAAATCTGGGAGCATCCTGAATTCCTATTTTATGGCCCTAAAACGCTAAAAACAGGCAATGGTCATGGAAAAGCGATGACTACTGTTCATTAGGTTATTTTTTGTGGGTCTGCAAAATATTAAGAGATTCGGGGCAGGTCACCCAAATTCATGCAGATAACGTGGACTATATCACACGAGAATTTGGGAATGGTCATGAATTTTAATTTTATGACCCTAAAACACCCAAAAATTAAGAACGGTCGTGACGAAGCGATGACTATTGTTCATTAGATTATTTTTTATGGGCCCGTAAAATTTTAGAAGATTCGGGGTCTATCGCCCGAACTCATGCAGATGGCGTGGACTATAGTACACGAAAATCTAAGAATCGTCCTAAATTTCTGTTTTATAGCCTTAAAACACCAAAAAATGAGGAATGATCATGGCGAAACTATGACTATTCTTCATTAGGTCATTTTTATGGGCTCACTAAATTTTAGAAAATTCGGGGATGGTCGCCGGAATCCATGCAGATGGCGTGGACTATAGCACACAAAAATATAGGAATTGTCCTAAATTCATATTTTATGGCCCTAAAAGCCTAAAATTAAGGAATGGTCATGGCGAAGCGATGATTACTAGTCATTAGGTCATTTTTATGGACTCGCAAAATTTTAGAAAATTTGTGGTCGATCGCCCGTATTCATGCAGATGGCATAGACTATAGCACACAGAAATTTGGGAATCGTCCTTAATTCCTGTTTTATGACCCTAAAACGCCAAAAAATGAGGAACATTCATGCCAAGTGATGACTATTTTTTATTAGATTATTTTTTATGAGCCCGCAAAATTATAGGAGATTTGAGACCGTTCGGTCAAATTCATGCAGAAGGTATGGACATAGCACACGAAAAACTGGAAATCATCCTGAATTCCTGTTTTATAACCCTAAAATGCCAACCAAAAAAAGAACGGTCATGGCGAAGCGATGATTGTCGTTCATTAGGTCGTTTTTTATGGGCCCACAAAACATTTAGGAGATTCGGGGTCGATCGCCCCAATTCATGCAGATGGCATGGAATATAGCACACTAAAATCTGGGAATCGTCCTAAATTTCTATTTTATGGCTCTAACACCAAAAAAATAAGGAACAATCACGGAAAAGCGAAAACTATTATTCATTATGTCATTTTTTACGAGCCCAAATTTTGTTTTTTATGAGATTCAGGGTCGATCGCCTGAATTAATGCAGACGACGTGAATTATAGCACACGAAAATCTGAATCGTCCTCAATTCCTGTTATGGCCCTAAAACACAAAAAATCGAGGAACGGTCATGACGAAGCAATAAAAATTGTTCATTATATCATTTTAGATGGGCTCGAAAATTTTCAGGAGATTGGGCTTGGTTGCCCCAATGCATGCAGATGGCGTGAACTATAGCACACGAATTCCTCTTTTAAGGCCCTAAAACGTCAGAAAACGAGGAATTGCCATGGAGAAGCGATAACTATTATTCATTAGGTCATTGTTTAAGGGCTTGAAAAAGTTTAGGAGATTGGGGGTCATGTGCCTGAATTCATACGGATGACGTGGACTATATCACATGAAAATCTGGAAGTTGGGTGGAATTCCAGTTTTATGACCCTAAAATGCCAATATATGAGGAACGATCATGGAGGGGTTGGCTAATGTTCCTTAGATCATTTTTTATGGACCAAAATTTTTTTAGGCAATCCGGGTCCAGCCACCTAGACCCACGTGAAAGGCGTGGGCTATAGCACACGAAAATTTGGGAATCGGGCAAAATTTCAGTTTTATGGCCCTAAAATGCCAATAAATGAGGAACGGTCATGGTAGGGGAGGTGACTAATATTTCTTAGGTCGTTTTTGATGAGATGATAAACTTTTATATAGCCTGGGCCTGGGCGCTCGTGCCCATGCAAATGACATGAGTTATAGCACACTAAAATCTGAAAATCGGGCAAAAATCCTGTTTTATAGCCCTAAGACGCCAAAAAGGGTGGAACGGTCATGGTGGGATGGGGACTAATGTTCCTAAGGTCATTTTTTATGAGCCGGCAAAAATATAAGGCAGTCTGGGTTCAGGCGCCCGAACTTACGCGAGTAGGCTATAGCACACGAAAATCTGGGAATCGAGTAGAATTCCAGTTTTATGTCCCTAAAACGACAAAAAAAGGAACGATCATGGTAGGGCGGTGACTAATGTTCCTTAGGTCATTTTTTATGGGCCGATAAAATTTTAGGAGGTCCAGTTCCACGCGCTCGAATCCAAATGGAAGGCGTGGGCTATCGAGCACATGAAAATCTAGGAATCGCCCGGAATTCCATTTTTATGAACCTAAAATGCCAAAAAGGATGAATGGCCATAGTAGGGTGGTGACTAATGTTTCTTAGGTAATTTTGTATGTGCCGGCAAAATTTTAGGCGGTCCGAATTCGGGCGTCCGGACCCACGCGGAAGGCGTGGGCTATAGCATACGAAAATTTGGGAATCGGATAAAATTCCAGTTTTATAGCGCTAAAATGAGGAACGGTCATGGAAGGGCAGTGACTAATGTTCCTTAGGTCATTTTGGATGGTCCAGTAAGATTTTAGGAGGTCTGGGTTGGGGCGCATAGACCCAAGCAAAAGGCGTGGGCTATAGCACATGAAAATCTGAGAATCGGACGGAATTCCAGTTTTATGACACTAAAATGCCAAGCAACGAGGAATAGTCATAGAGGGGCGGTGACAAATGTTCCTTAGGTCATTTTTAATGGGCCGGTAACTTTTAGGCGGGCCAGATCCGTGTGCACGAACCCACACAATAGGCGTAGGCTATAACACACGAAAATCAAAGAATCAGGCGAAATTCTAATATTATGATCTAAAATGCCAAAAGGCGAGGAGCAGTCAAGGCGGTAACTAATGTTCCTTAGGTCGTTTTTGAAGGACAAGCAAAAGTTTAGGCAGTTCGGGCGCCCGACCCACGCAAAAGGCTCGGGCTATAGCATATAAAAATCTAGGAATCTGGTAGAATTCCAGTTTTATGGCCCTAAAACGCCAAAAAAGAGGAACGGTCATGGCGGGGACTATGGTTCCTTCGGTCATTTTTGATGGCCCAAATTATTTTTAGGCAATCTAGGTCCGGGGGCCCAGGCCCATGCAGAAGGCATAGGCTAGCACACGAAAATCTAAGAATCAGGCGGAATTCCAGTTTTATGGTCGTAAAACACCAAAAAATGAGGAAAGGTCGTGGTGGGGTGGTGACTATGGTTTCTTAGGTCATTTTTGATGGCCCGAGAATTTTTTAGGCGATC
The DNA here is from genome assembly GCF_000390325.3 of Nicotiana tomentosiformis. NCBI lineage: Eukaryota > Viridiplantae > Streptophyta > Magnoliopsida > Solanales > Solanaceae > Nicotiana > Nicotiana tomentosiformis. The sequence continues at coordinate 149,425,705 of NC_090817.1, forward strand.
TGAGTCCGGGGGACCGGCCCATGCGGAAGAGGAGGGCTATAGACACAAAAATTTAAGAATCGGGCGAAATTTCAGTTTTATGGCCGTAAAATGCCAAAACATGAGGAACGATCATGGCGTGGCGGTGACTATGGTTCCTTAGGTCGATTTGGATGGTTCGGAAAAAATTTAGGCGATCCAAGTCTGGGGGCCGGGCCCATGTAGAAGGCATGAGCTATAGCTCACGAAAATCTGAGAATCGGGTGAAATTTCAATTTTATAGTCGTAAAATGCCAAAAAACGAGGAACAGTCAAGACAGAACAATGACTATGGTTCCTTAGGTCGTTATTGATGGCCCGAAAACTTTTTAGGCAATTCGGGCTATGGAGACCGGACCCAAGCCAAAGGACTATGATATAGCACACGAAAATTTGGGAATCAAGCGGAATCCTAGTTTTGTAGCTGTAAAATGCCAAAACCTAGGAACGGGCATGTGGCTTGGTGACTATGATTCCTTAAGGTCATTTTTATGGCCAAGAAATATTTTAGGCGATTCGGGTCCGAGGGTCCGGGCCCATGCGGAAGGTTTGAGCTATAACACACGAAAATCTAGGAATCGGGCAGAATTCCAATTTAATGGCCTTAAAATGCCAAAAAAAGGAACGGTCATGGCAAGGCATTTACTATGGTTGGTCAGGTCATTTTTGATGGCCTGAAAATTTTTAGACGATCCGGGTCTGTGGGCCCGGGCCCATACGGAAGGTGTAGGCTATAACACACGAAAATTTGGGAATCGAGCAGAATTCCTATTTTCTGGCCGTAAAATGCCAAAACATGAGGAGGGTTCATGGAGGGGTGATGGATATAGTTCCTTAGGTCATTTTTAATGGACCAAATAAAAGTTTAGGCGATCCGGGTCCGAGGACCCCGGCCCATGTGGATGGCATGGGCTATCGCACCAAAAATTTAGGAATAGGGCGGATTCCAGTTTTATGGCCGTAAAATGCCAAATAACGAGGAACGATCATGGTGGGGTAGTGACTATGGCTCCTTAGGTCATTTTCGATGGCCCAAAAAACTTTTTAGACGATCCGGGTCCGGGGGCCCGGGCCCATGCAGAAGGCGTGAGCTATGCACACGAAAATTTTATGGTCGTAAAATGCCAAAAAATGAGTAACGGTCATGGAAGGGTGGTGACTATGGTTCCTTAGGTTGTATTTGATGGCCCAAAAAAAATTATGTGATCCGGGTCCGGGGGCCCGGGCCCATGCGGAAGGTGTGGGCTATAACAAACGAAAATCTCAGAATCGGGCATGATTCTAGTTTTATGGCCGTAAAATGCCAAAAAACGAGAAACAGTCATAGAGGGGGAGGGGTGACTATGGTTCTTGATGGTAGGCTATAATCTTATGTTTTAGTCGATTATTACATTCCAATTTAGTGCACTTTAGTTGAGTTTGAGCTTTAATCGCTAGTGTTTTGCACTAATTGTGTGTTTTATGCCTTGTAGGAGTGATTTTGAGCTATGTAGATGTTATGGAATGAATTCAAGTGATTTGGAGCTTTGAAGTCTGAGTAAAAGCGCCAAGGAATTAAGCTGGGATCGTGTTCGGTGATCAACGGAAGATAGTTAAGAACGAACGAAGAATCGAGCAGTCATACTGCGCAGTGTCCAGTAAAATGCACATAACTTTTCGCTCAGAACTCTGTTTGGGCTCTAAAATATATTGTTGAAAAGCTAATTCATTTACGTGTTTTCAAATTCCTAACAGGACAGGGTGAAAAGTGTGCGGCAAATGCACAGTCACGCACTGACCGTGCATATGGGGCAGAACAGTGTGAAAAGTGCGTGTCCAAGTGCACGGGCACACTTCCAGGTGCGCAACCGCGCACGTCCTGTCTGAGAAAAGTGTCCCTTTTCGTGTAGGAGAAGGTGTATTTGTTTGGGCCCGACTCTACTTAGTATATATACATGGAAAAATAGTATTTGAGGACTTTTGATATCTTAGACCTAAGGAAGCCAAGGAGGAGGTGGAGAAGCAAGAGCACAAGGATTTCACCATTCATCCTCACTCAAGACAAGGTTTTGGATGTTTTATGTTTTCCTTTGAGTAAAATTCAAGTTAATCTGTTCTTATGAGTAAAATTCAAGTTAAACATGTTTTGATTGATCCAGGTAGCTCGGCCAACATTATTCGATCGAGAGTCGTAGAACAGCTCGGCCTGCAAGATCAAATTGTGCCCGCAGCCCGAGTACTTAACGGCTTCAACATGGCAAGTGAAACCACCAAAGGTGAAATTATTTTGCCGGTGAATATGGCCGGGACCATCCAAGAAACAAAGTTCTATGTGATCAAGGGTGACATGAGATACAACGCCCTGCTCGGAAGGCCTTGGATCCATAATATGAGGGTAGTACCCTCGACCCTTCACAAAGTTCTGAAGTTCCCGACATCGGAGGGAGTCGAAATAGTGTACGAGGAGCAACACGCCTCCAAGGAGATGTTGGCAATCGATGAAGTGATACTGGTATCAGCACTTTCATCAGCAAAGGGATCAGATTCGAAAGGAAAATATGAGGCCAAATAGCAACCACAGTCACCTGCCCCGACCCAATCGGAGAAGCAGCGGACCGACGAGGACGACGACTATTGGATCCCTCGATCCTTCATAATTCCTGATGAATCCGACGCCACCAAGTCAACGGTCGAAGAGCTGGAACAAGTCACATTGACCGAACATCAGCCTGAACGAAAGGTATACCTGGGCACGGGGCTAACCCCTGAGCTCAGGAAAAAACTTATTCATTTCCTTAAAGCTAACATGAGGTGATTTGCTTGGTCCCACCTTGATATGACATGGATCCCGCCGGAAATTACCACTCACAAACTGAGCCTGGACCCTAAATTCCGCCGGTGAAGCAAAAAAGAAAACCCCAATCCGAGATTAAACATGCCTTCATCAAGGACGAGGTAACCAAACTTCTCAAAATATGATCTATTCGGGAAGTAAAGTATCCCGAATGGTTAGCAAACGTAGTGGTAGTCCCTAAGAAGGGAAACAAACTTAGAATGTGTGTAGATTATAAAGACATAAATAAAGCATGCCCCAAGGATTCTTTTTCTTTGCCTAACATCGATCGTATGATCGATGCCACGGCCGGCCACGAGACTCTCAGTTTTCTCGATGCCTACTCCGGGTACAACCAAATACAGATGAACCCGGAGTACCAGGAAAAGACCTCGTTTATCACTAAGTATGGCACCTAATGTTATAATGTAATGCCATTCGTACTAAAAAATATTGGTGCAACCTATCAACGCCTAGTAAATCGAATGTTCGAACAATAAATAGGGAAGTTTATGGAAGTTTATATTGATGACATGCTAGTTAAGTCCCTGCGAGCAGAGGACCATTTGAAGCATTTGTAGGAGACTTTTGATAGACTGAGGAACTATAATATAAAGCTCAACCCAGAAAAGTGCGAGTTCGGGGTTGGCTCGGGCAAGTTTCTTGGCTTCATGGTGTCCAATCGGGGGATCGAGATCAACCCCGATAAAATCAAAGCTATCGAGGATATCATGATCGTAGATAATGTAAAGGTCACGCAGAGGCTAATGGGGCGCATAGCCACCCTAGGGCGATTCATTTCGAGATCCTCAGATAAGATTCACCGATTCTTCTCACTACTTAAGAAGAAGAGAAATTTTGCATGGACCTCGGAATGTGAGCAGGTCTTGGAGGAACTAAAGCGGTACTTATCGAGCATGCCGCTGCTTCATACCCCGAAAGTGAACGAACAACTTTACTTGTACTTGGTAGTCTCAAAGATAACGGTAAGTGCAGTCCTGGTCCGAGAAGAACAAGGTACACAATTCCGTGTCTATTATGTTAGTCGGACCTTAGGTGAGGCCAAAACTAGGTATCCTCATTTAGAAAAGTTAGCACTCGCTTTGATAAGCGCCTCTAGGAAATTAAAACCATATTTTTAATGTCATCCCATATGTGTTGTAACAACTTATCCCCTTCAAAATATTTTGCATAAACCCGAGCTTTCAGGGCGATTGGCGAAGCCAAATGCGACTCCCTCCTCATTATGAATCAGGTTAATAGAACCTTTGAAGTTCGGGAGAAAAGAATGCAAAGATACTCGGACAAGCTACAAGTAACTCTACACCGGTTCAAATAATGGACTTTGCAATATGTGCCTCGAGATCAAAATGGCGAAGCCGATGTCCTCGCAAACCTAGGCTCGTTAGTCGAAGACAACAAACTCAATTTGGGAGCTGTTGTACAACTCATGAGGTCAGTGGTCGAAGAAGTCCATGCCGAGATAAATTCCACAAGCTTGATTTAGGATTGGAGAAACAAGTACATAAAGTATTTGAAGAACGGAATACTTCCTTCAGATCTAAAGGAATCGAGGACCCTGCGTACGAAGGTAGCCCGATTTAGCTTGTCTGAAGATGGAACCTTACTCAGAAGGATGTTCGACGGTCCGCTAGCGATATGTCTGGGACCGGGTGATACCGAGTATGTTTTGAGAGAAGTCCACGAAGGCACATGTGGGAACCACTCAGGTGCCGAATCGCTGGTTCGAAATGTAATCCGAGCCGGTTATTACTAGATTGATATGGAAAAAGATGCGAAGGAGTTTGTGCAAAAATGTGATAAATGTCAAAGGCATGCTCCGATGATTCATCAACCCGGAGAGCTGCTGCATTTGATTTTGTCCCCATGTCCGTTCATGAAGTGGGGTATGGACATCATCGGCCCTCTTCCATCGTCACCGGGTAAGGCTCAATTTGTTTTATTTATGACTGACTATTTCTCTAAGTGGGTTGAAGCATATGCCTACCAGAAGGTTAGGGATAAAGAAGTCATCAACTTCATTTGGGACCATATCGTATGTCGATTCGGAATACCATCCGAAATTGCATGTGACAACGGAAAACAGTTTATCGGCAGTAAGGTGACCAAATTTCTCGAAGGCCTCAAGATCAAAAGTATTTTATCAATACCTTATCACCCTAGTGGAAATGGGCAAGCCAAATCGACCAATAAAACCATAATTCAAAACCTCAAGAAAAGGTTGACAGACACCAAAGGAAAATGGAGAGAAGTCCTGCCCAAAGTCCTTTGGGCATATCGCACAACTTCGAAATCCAGTACCGGGGCTACCTCGTTTTCTTTGGTTTATGGCTATGAAGCTTTAATACCGGTAGAAGTTGGGGAGCCAAGCATCAGATTCCAATATACGACGGAGGAATCAAATGATGAGGCCATGAATACGAGCCTGGAACTATTAGATGAAGGACGTGAAGCTGCCTTTGTTCGATTGGCCGCCCAGAAACAACGAATCGAGAGGTATTACAATCGAAGGGCCAAACTTCGATACTTTAACATCGGGGACTTGGTACTGAGGAAGGTAACACTAAATACCCAAAATCCAAATGAGAGGAAATTGGGTCCGAACTGGGAAGGGCCGTACCAGATTCTCGAAATCGCAGGAAAAGGATCCTATAAGCTCGGAATGATGGACGGAGCTCAACTACCGAATAATTGGAATGTAACTCATCTCAAACAATATTACTGCTGAGGTACGACCCCATTTTAATTCTTTCTATTTTTTGACTAATACTTGCAGGTTATCAACGAGGAGCGGTACATAGCCTTTAATTCTAAAAACACGCGTTGCACTGTTTTTCCCTTGAACCGTTTTTGTCCCAAATGAGTTTTTTGATAAGGTTTTTAACAAGGCAACAGTGGATCGTGCTACCTTAGAATTGAAGGCCGATCACGAATCGGTATCAAAGACTTGTGTTTACATTATCCGAGATTTCTCTACAATCAACCTCGAATACTGGGGGGGATTACCCTCGGATATTGAATTATTCTAACAAGGAAAATATTTCGAAATGAAAAGGTCTGAATAGGTAGGATTTATTGTAAGGTCCAAAAGGTCAAAACGAACCGTGCCCACATAGACTGCTCGAGCCCTAACATAAAACATGTAAGTTTTACAAGAGCCACATGGCCCGATTGAGATTTTGTTTTTACAAAGGCCGATCGGCCTCACCATAAAAGTGAGAATTACAAAGCCTAAGCAACATGATCCTTATCAGAGGAAGCTTCTTCGCCTTTGGAGTCTTCTCCACCGCCAGATGCATTCAAATTCTCGGAGTCTTCCTCGGGAAAAGCCAGCTTCAGGGCCTTTGTTTCCTCTGCCCTGGCAACCTCGATTTCAGCAGATATGTCGAAGCTTTGATCACGCGGCCTCCCTTCGAGCTTTCCACCTTGCATGGTCCACCATGCTCTTGGCATGCGCTAGGGTGGCTTTAACATCGACGTTGTATTGGGTCGCATTAGCCTGAGCCTTAATATTGGTTGCAGCCGCCTCAGATCTGGCCACCTCGAGCTCTTTGGCCAAATTGTCTAAATTGGACTCAATATCCTCGACTTTCTTCGCATGAACTGGGGCATTCTCCCTTGCATCCCAAAGCTAAGACTCGGCCGACTCCAGCTCTGCTTGGACGACCTCCTTTTGTGAAGCTAAGATGTCCATACATCCCTTGAACTTCTCAGCCTCGACTCGTACTTCATCTATTTGATTTTGAAGGCCCTTGATCTGTTCGAGCCTCTGTCGAACCTGCAAAATCGGATCGTTAATTATTATCTCCAACTCATCTTCACTATCATGAAGCACTCGGAATATCTGCTCGACCATCTCAGCATGCTCATCTCGAGCCGTCACAAATCTGTTTGAAGCTTCTCACTGAGAAGCTTGTAGGTATCACATTTCTTAATAAGGCCTTGAACCTCAGACTTTCGCTCCTCTTGGATTCGATGGACGGCCTTGTGATGCAACACCGAAGCCTACAAATAAGGAAGAAAATATTAGTACCATCTACAAGTCAAAGTTTTAAAAAAAGATAACGGAATGGTTCTCAGACTTACCCGATTCAGAGTATGTTGGGTCTCGTTGACAAACAAGCAACTTCCACTTCATCCATCTTGGCTCGGTCTTCTTCAGTGACCAAGCATCGGAGATAGCTAGCCACTCATACAGGGGCAGAAAAAACCCGAGCATCCTCCGGGACCGAGATGATAAATGACCACTTACGCCCGGTATCGACACTGGGGGCCGGGAATTGATTGGTCAGTTTAAAGCTCGAGGAAGCCTCACTCGAGCTCTACCTCGGTATATTCAAGTCACCCAGACCGGTGATATCTTCCACTTCAACAAAATAGCCACGGAAAGGGTTTTCTGCCTCATGGACCCCTTTATCGTGGCAAGTCTCCATTGCCTGAGCGTCCTTGATCGTCGAGTCAGAGAACGAAGGCAACGAGGGGGAATCTCCAATCTCTATTGCCCCAAATAAATCTTTTGAGGCTCCGCCTTCATCTCGGGAAGCCTCGAGCATGGTTTCTACACCAGCCTCGACTGCCTCCTCGGTAGCCTTCTCACCTCGAGGTGAAACGTCTTTAGCTCTTTCTGGATCGGGGACCTAGTCAAAATGAGTCAAAGCAGTTTCATCTCCCGCCAGCCAAATAGTTCTTTAAATTTCGGTGCCGGTTCGCACACAGGTAACCAGCCCGAAGTCTTCTTCTTCTTCGTCTTCTTCAGCCTCATCCCTCAGCTGTTGGACTGACTCCATAGTCAGGCGGATGACATTCCCCTTAGGTTTACGGGGCCTCCTCGCCTATTTTTTCTTTTCCGGACCCGGAGAGCTCGGAGCCCCTTTTCTCTTCTTCTCCTTTGACTGCTTCGAGATAGGTGGAGGGGGATGCGCCTCTTCTTCGGCAGAGGGAGGCCTCATTGTTACATCCTTCCTGAGGCCTACAAAGGGAAAAAGATAAGTAAGTCCAATGCAAAGCCCGAATGGAAATCGTTCTAAGAAAAGAAGATTACCATGGTTACGGGCCTCCCATTGACCCTTGGATAACTCTATCCAAGCACGCTCAGAGTAAGACTTTTGCGACACTAATCCCTTAACCTATTGTCTCAGGTCGAGGATCACTTTTGGCACGTGGGCCACAACTACAACACAAAAACTTAGATGAGGGAAGAATATGAGAAGTAAAACGGCAAAGATAGATATTCAAGGAAAAGCAATACTTACATTTCATGTTCCATTTTTCAGGAAACGGCATGTCCTCGGCATGGATCAGGTCCGAGGTCTTTATTCGTACAAATCAGCTCATCCAACCTTGGTCTCGGGTCTCATCTATGCTCGAGAACGGGGGTTTGGTAGCTCGACAATAAAGCTTGATTAAGCCTCCACGATAAAGCCGGGGGCTGTATAGACGCATAAGGTGATCGAGGGTAAAAGGATGCCCCTCAATCTTGTTTACGAAAAATCAAATGAGGATCACGATCCTCCAGAATGATGGATAGATTTGGCCAAGAGTGACATCGTACCTCTTGCAAAAGGCGACGATGATGGGATCTAAGGGACCTATCGTGAAGGGGTAAGTATAGACACTTAGATACTCCTCCACATGAGTGGTGATAGATTTCTCGGGGGGTAGGAATTACTACATCGTTGCCTACCCAGTTGCACTCCTCTTTCACCTTCTGGAGGAGACTATCGGTAATTGTACATATGTATCTCGACATCGGTTTGCATCGACCCAGTGTCGAGGGTGTATTCTCCACATTAAAATCGGCAGCAATGGGGCACTTTGTCGGAACGAAGTCCTCTAGGGGAGGTTCCGCTACAGCTACGCCGCCGGCAGGCTTTGATGAAGAGGCAGTTTCCTTGTGTGGAACGATTTTTGAGGTCTTAGCCATTTATATAAATAGAGAAGATTAAAACAAAGAAGGAACGCTTGGATATTTTGCTAAGAAACAAGTAAAGAAACTCAAGGAACTGAAAACACAAAGATCTGGGGAAAGCAAAGAACTGTGAAGATTAGAATGAAGGAGATTGAAAGTAAAGTTTGAAAGAAAAGTTTGAAAGAATGAAGAAGGTGCCTATTTATTGGTTTCACAACGAAGGTTCAATATTGATAGTGGCCGACCGTCGACTGACGCACATTAAATGCATAGGAAATTGTATCGACGGGACATTTCGGTCACCTCTGTCACTTGCATCATGATGCTTACATCATGATAAATCGAGGGGAAGTTCGAAGACTCAATTCGTTTCTTGTCATTACACTCCAAAAAACGAGAAGACTATCTGTATACGGTCAGAATCGAGCATCCCTAATTTTGTATGGCTAATCAAAATCGGGGTGACAGACCAAGGCTCGGCCTAGCATTGTATCGAACCATGGCACGAAGATGGATTGCTAAGTTCATGAATCAATAATATCAAGATCGAGACTTGCCATGATCGAGACCGAGGCTGGGTAGAGATCAAGCGAGGTCGAAGAAAGCCTGCTAAGTCGAATAGCAGCAAGCCGAGATATTCGTGACCGGGCAGGGATCGTGGCGGAAATCTCAGCACGTATCTGTCACGACCCGAAATTTCCCACCGACGGGACCGTGATGGCACCTAACATTTCACTTGATAGGAAATCCAACGATAGAAAATCGTTAAACCAATTCCTTATTTCTATTCAGTAAATAACAATAAATAACTAAGATGAATTATAATAAGTACGGAATATTATAAAACTGTATTAATTACTACCCCCGGATCTGGAGTCACAATTCACGAGCATTCTAGAATTTACTACAAGAAATAGTTTGAAAGAAATACAACTGTCTGAATGAAAGAAACAGTAGAACAGAAAAGATAGATGGGGACTTCAAGGTCTGTGAACGCCGACAGATCTACCTTGAGTCTCCGTACAGCGGACCAATAGTAAAAATCTCGATCAACCCGAGCCAGTATCAAAATCTACACAGAAAGTGCAGAGTGCAGTATCAGTACAACCGACCCCATGTACTGGTAAGTGTCGAGCCTAACCTCGACGAAGTAGTGACGAGGCTAAGGCAAGGCACCTACAAATCAACATGTACAATTTAACAATGTATATACAGATAACAGAGATGAAGAACTAAACAGGAAATGTCGGGAGGAGAACATACTGAGGGGAATACAAGATAAAGAACTACAACATAATGATCACCGGAGCAGTCAATATACCATGAATCAACAGGAATAATGAATACAGTAAGAAAAAATGCACGGCATCACCCTTCGTGCTTTTACTCTCAATCTCACCATAAAATGTATAGAAACGGCACAACATCACCCTTCGTGCATTAATCTAATATCATGGCACAACATCATCCTTCGTGCATTAACACTCACAATATGTCACGGCATCACCCTTAGTGCATTAACACTCACAATATGGCACGACATCACCCTTCGTGCATTAACACTCATATATGGCACTGCATCACCCTTCATGTATTAACACTCACAATATGGCATGGCATCACCCTGCGTGCATTAACACTCATAATATGGCACGATATCACCCTTCGTGCATTAACACTCTCCCTTACCATAATGCAATGCATAAATAACAACAGAGAGATAGATTAGCAAGTACAAACCTTACTTCAACATTTGGTTCCATAATATCAATCTCAACTTTGAAATAAAAACTCAATTATCACCAGAAAATCCGTAAACATGATAAGAATGATAAATTGAACAACACTAGTATAACACGTAGCAATTTGGCATAGGAAAGAGACAATATAAGGAAAACAGAGAAACATGGAACTAAAGGGTAACTCTTTGATCTCAACTAGCAAACTTGCTTGGCTAGAATTGCCACCGGCTCCTCCCCTTAAGTCAATTCCTTGTCCAACTGGACAGAGCTGAAATCTAACACATAGGACGGATCGCCGTGATACTTTCGAAGCATGGACACATGGAATACCGGATGGATAGTTGCTAAACTAGGTGGTAACGCAAGCCTGTGAGCTACCTCTCCCACTCTCTTTAGAATCTCAAAAGGTCCGATATACCTAGAGCTCAACTTGCCCTTCTTTCCGAACCTCATTACACCCTTTATGGGTGATACCCGAAGTAACACTCTATCTCCGACCATGAACGCAACATCATGAACTCTACGGTTGGCATAACTCTTCTGCCTGGACTGAGCTGTGCGAAGTCGATCCTGAATAATCTTGACCTTATCCAAGGCATCCTATACTAAGTCTGTGCCTAACAATCGAGCCTCTCCCGACTCGAACCACCTAACTGGCGACCGACACCGCCTACCATATAATGCTTATAGGGAGCCATCTGAATGCTCGACTGGTAGCTGTTGTTGTAGGCGAACTCTGCAAGGGGCAAGAACTGATCCCACGATCCTCCGAAGTCTATTACACAGGCGCGAAGCATATCCTCCAAGATCTGAATAGTACGCTCGGACTGCCCGTCCGTCTGAGGATGAGATGCTATGCTCAACTCAACCCGTGTACCCAACTCACGCTTAACTGCCCTCCAAAGGTGCGAGGTAAACTGCGTACCTCGATCAAAAATGATAGACACGGGCAGACCGTGAAAACGGACGATCTCACGAATGTAAATCTCTGCCACCGCTCCGAGGAATAGGTAACTATCACAAGAATGAAATGCGCTGACTTAGTTAGCCTGTCCACAATAACCCAAACTGCATCGAACTTCCTCTGAGTCTGTGGGAGTCCAACAACAAAATCCATAGTGATACGCTCCCACTTCCACTCAGGAATATCTAACCTCTGAAGTAAACCACCAGGTCTCTGATGCTCACACTTTACCTGCTGGCAATTTAGGCATCGAGCTACATAGGCAACTATGTCCATCTTCATTCGCCTCCACTAATAATGCTGCCTCAAGTCCTGATACATCTTGGCGGTGCCCGGATGAATAGAATACCGGGAACTGTGGGACTCCTTAAGGATCAACTCATGAAGTCCATCCACATTAGGCAAACAAATACGACCCTGTATCCTCAAAACTCCATCATCTCCAACAGTAACCTGCTTGGAACCACCGTGCCGCACTGTGTCTCTAAGGACAAGTAAATGAGGATCGGTCATCTTGCCGATCTCTGATGCATTCAAACAAAGAAGACCGAGCAACTGTACAAGCTAGAACACGGCTGGGCTCATAAACATCTAACCTCATGAGCTGGTTGGCCAAGGCCTGAACATCCAATGCAAGCGGTCTCTCACCAACTGGAATATGTGCAAGGCTACCCATACTGACTGACTTTCTACTCAAAGCATCGGCCACCATATTGGCCTTCCCGGGATGATATAATATGGTGATATCATAGTCTTTCAATAGCTCCAGCCACCTTATCTGCCTCAAATTTAGTTCCTTCTGCTTGAACAAATACTGCAAGCTCCGATGATCAGTGAATACCTCGCATGGCACGCCATAAAGATAGTGCCTCCAAATCTTCAGTGCGTGAACAATGGCTGCCAGCTCTAGATCATGAATAAGGTAATTCTTCTCACTCCTTCAGCTGCCGTGAAGCATATGCAATAACCTTGCCACCCTACATCAATACCGCACCCAGACCAATACGAGATGCGTCACAATATACTGTATAAGATCCTGAACTTGTAGGTAATACCAATACCGGTGCCGTGGTCAAAGCAGTCTTGAGCTTCTAAAAGCTCGCTTCACACTCGTCTGACCACCTGAACGGGGCACCTTTCTAGGTCAATCTGGTCAATGGGGCTGCTATGGATGAAAACCCCTCCACAAATTGACGGTAATAGCCCGCCAAACCCAGGAAACTACGGATCTCTGTAGCTGATATGGGTCTAGGCCAGTTCTGAACTACCTCAATCTTCTTAGGATCCACTTGAATACCCTCTACTGATACAACGTGACCCAAGAAAGCAACTGAACTCAACCAAAACTCGCATTTTGAGAACTTAGCATATAACTAGCTATCCTTCAGAGTCTGAAGAACGATCCGAAGGTGCTGCTCATGCTCCTCTCGACCATGGGAGTAGATCAAGATATCATCAATAAACACAATCATAAAGGAATCCAAGTAGGGTTTGAACACCCGGTTCATCAAATCCATGAATGATGCTGGGGCATTTGTCAGCCCAAATGTCATCATTAGAAACTCATAATGCCCATACCGAGTCCGAAAAGCTGTCTTAGGAACATCGGATGCCCTAATCCTCAACTGATGGTAGGCAGATCTCAAATCAATCTTATAAAACACCTTGGCACCCTGAAGCTGATCAAATAAATCATCAATCCTTGGCAATGGATATTTGTTCTTGATGGTGACTTTGTTCAACTGCCGATAATCTATACACATCCTCATCGATCCATCTTTCTTCTTCACAAACAACACAGGTGCACCCCAGGGCGAGACACTAGGTCTAATGAAGCCCTTATCAAGCAAATCTTCCAACTGCTCCTTCAATTCTTTCAACTATGCCGGGGCCATGCGATATGGCAGAATGGAAATAGGCTGAGTGCCCGGAGAGAAATCAATGCAGATATCAATATCCCTGTCGGGTGGCATCCCCGGCAGGTCTACAGGAAACACCTCTGGAAACTCACGAACAACTGGCACCGAATCTATGGAAGGAACCTCTGCACTAGAATCGCGGACATAAGCCAAATAAGCTAGACACCCCTTTTCGACCATATGCCGAGCCTTCACATAAGAGATAACCCTGTTGGAAGAATGACCAAGATTTCATCTCCACTCTAATCGAGGAAACCCCTGCAAGGCTAAGGTCACTATTTTGGCGTGACAATCTAATATAACATGATAAGGTGAGAGCCAATCCATACCCAGTATGACATCAAAATCAACCATGTCGAGAAGTAGAAGATCTACACGAGTCTCAAGACTCCTAATGGTGACCACACACGAACGATAAACACGATCTACAACAATAGCATCTCCCACTGGTGTGGACACATACACAGGAGCACTCAAAGAATCACGACGCATAACCAAATAGGAAGCAAAATAGGATGATACATAGGAGTAAGTTGATCTCGGATCAAATAGAACTGAAGCATCTCTACTGCAAATTGAAACAGTACCTGTGATAACAGCGTCAGATGACTCAGCCTCAGGCCTGGCTGGGAAAGCATAACACCGGGGCTGGGCCCCACCACCCTGAACTATGTCCCTGGGATGGCCTCTAGCTGGATGGTCTCTACCTCTAACGGCCTGACCTCCACCTCTAACTGTATGGCCCCTGCCTCTGGCTGGCTGAGCAGGTGGTGTAGTAACTTGTGCCGGAACCATGACATGAGAACTCTGATGCTGTGAGTTGCCCGTAGCCCAAGGGCAAAATCTAGCAATGTGCCTCGGATCACCACAAGTATAACATAACCTCGGCTGCTGTGACTGCTGACCCTGAAGCTGACCCTGTCGACCTGAATAACCACCCTGATAACTCCGGAGTGGAGGTGCACTAATAGGAGCTGGTGGTGCACCGTAGGCTAGCTGGTCGGAATAATGCATCTGAGGGCCACGACCATCTGAGGCACCGTGGGATGCCTGGAGCGCTGAATAAAACGGCCTGGGAGGATGACCTCTACCAATAGTACTCCTGCCTCTAGATGAGGCACCGCTGAACTCGCCAGAATGATGAGGTCTCTTGTCAGACCCTTGACCTCCCTGAGTAAGAACCATTTTGACTCGTCTGGTGACATTAGCAGCCGCCTGAAAAAAAATCTCACTCCTAGTCTCCTTAGCCATCTGCAATCTGATAGGCCGAGCAAGTTCATCAATAAACCTCCTCACCCTCTCTCTCTCTCTCTCTCTCTCACACTCTCTCTCACAGTGGGAAGCAGAAGAATAGCATGACGGGCAAATCCACAAAACGGGTCTCATACTGAGTAACAGTCATACTACCCTGCTGAAAACGCTCAAACTGACAGCGACGCTCCTCTCTCAATGTGATAGGCAGAAACTTCTCTATGAAGAGCTGAGAGAATTGGTCCCAAGTAAGAGCAGGCGACCCAACTGGTCTGGTCAACAAGTAATCTCTCCACCATTTCTTGGCGGAACCAGTCATCTAAAATGCAGCAAAATTGACCCCATTGGTCTCCACTATACCCATGTTTCGTAGAACCTCGTGGCAGCTATCAAGATACTCATGGGGACCTCTGAAGGAGTACCACTGAAGTGAACAGGAAAGAGCTTGGTAAACCTGTCCAATCTCCATAAAGCCTCAAAAGACATAGCTGGCCCATCTCCGACCTGTGCCACAATAACCGGCTGAACTAATCCAACTGGCTGAGCTGCTAGAGCCTGATACTGGGGAGCTATCTGCTCCGGAGCGGGAGTGGTGGGAGTCTGGGCTCTCCTCCAACCTGAGAGACTGCTGGTGCCATGGGAAATGCGCCAGTCTGGGGCGCACTCTCCATAAGGCCCACCAAACAGACCAAAGCGTCCTGAAGTACTGGGGTGGCAATGAACCCCTCCGGAACCTGAGCTGGTCCGGCAGGAACAGTCTGGGCTGGAACCTCATCGTTAAGCTCTATCTGAGACTCCACTGTTGTGGCTGTTGCTTGGGCCCTAGGCTGAGCCCTGCCCCTGCCTCGGCCTCTGGAACGGCCTCGGCCTCGACCTCTGCCCCGTGTAGGAGCTGTCACTGGAGGCTTTGGCTGCTGCTCAGCTGATGAAGCGGTACGTGTTCTCGCCATCTGCGAGAGAATAAGAGTAGAAAAGTTCAATCAACATTGAGAAAGCAAAATCGCACGATAGAGAAGAAAAAAAGTGGAACTTGTTCCTAAACTTCATAGCTTCTAGAAGATAAGCACAGACGTCGTCGTACCGATCCTCTAGACTCTACTAAGCTTGCCCGTGAATCGTGAGACCTAGGCAACCTAGTGCTCTGATACCAACTGTCACGACCCAAAATTTCCCACCGACGGGACCGTGATGGCACCTAACATTTCACTTGCTAGGCAAGCCAACGTTAGAAAATCGTTAAACCAATTTCTTATTTCCATACAATAAATAATAATAATTAACTAAGATGAAATATAATAAGTACGGAATATTATAAAGCTGTATTAATTACTACCCCCGGATCTGGAGTCACAATTCATGAGCATTCTAGAATTTACTACAAGAAATAGTTTCAAAGAAATACAATTGTCTGAATGAAAGAAATAGTAGAACATAAAAAATAGATGGGTACTTCAAGGTCTGTGAACGTCGACAGATCTACCTTGAGTCTCCGGACAGCAGACCAATAGCAAAAATCTCGATCAACCCAAGCCGGTATCAAAATCTGCACAGAAAGTGCAGAGTGCAATATCAGTACAACCGACCCCATGTACTGGTATGTGTCGAGCCTAACCTCGACAAAGTAGTGACGAGGCTAAGGCAAGGCACCTACAAATCAACCGGTACAATTTAACAGTATATATACAGATAACAGAGATGAAGAACTAAACATGAAATGTTAGGAGGGGAACATACTGAGGGGAATACAAGATAAAGAACTACAACAGAATGATCACCGGAGCAGTCAATATACCATGAATCAACAGGAATAATGAATACAGTAAGGAAAAATGCACGGTATCACCCTTCATGCTTTTACTCTCAATCTCACCATAAAATTTATAGAAACGGCACAGCATCATCCTTCGTGCATTAACTCTCATATCATGGCACGGCATCACCCTTCGTGCATTAACACTCACAATATGGCACGACATCACCCACCCTTCGTGCATTAACACTCACAATATGACACGACATCACCCTTCGTGCATTAACACTCACAATATGGCACGACATCACCCTGCGTGCATTAACACTCACAATATGGCACGGCATCACCCTTCATGCATTAACACTCTCTCTTACCATAATGCAATGCATAAATAACAATAGAGAGATAGATTAACAAGTACAAACCTTACTTCAACATTTGGCTCCATAATATCAATCTCAACTTTGAAATAAAAACTCAATTATCACCAGAAAATTCGTAAACATGATAAGAACGATAAATTGAACAACACTAGTATAACACGTAACAATTTGGCATAGAAAAGAGACAATATAAGGAAAACAGAGAAACATGGAAAACAGGTATATTGGCGGCGCATAAGTACTCGTCACCTCACATATACGCCGCTCACATGGATTTCACTTAGCAAGTAATCTAAGGTTCCTAATTCCCTCAAGTCAGGGTTAGACACAACACTTACCTCGCGAAGGCCACTTAATTCTCAATCACAGCTTTTTCTTTGGAATTCACCTCCAAACCACTCGTATCTATTCAAAATGACTCAATAATATCAAATATTGCAAAAGAAATCAATTATATTTCATAAATTAAATTTCCTAAATTTTCCTCCCAAAAGTCAAAAAAATCGACCCTGGTTCCGCTTGGTCAAAACCCGAGTTCGGACTAAAATCCTTTTACCCATTCACCCCCGAGCTCGAATATGTAATTAGTTTTGGAATCCAACCTCAAATTGAGGTCTAAATCCTCAAATTCCCGAAATTCCTAGTTTCTACCCTAACCCCTAATTCTACCATGAAAACTCTAGATTTTTGGTTGAAAATTCAAGAAATGTAATGGGTAATTGAAAGAAAATGGTTTAGAATCACTTACCAACAATTTTGGGAAGAAATGACTCTTGAAAAATCGCTTCTCACCGTTTGGTTTTTGAGAACAAAAATGAGTTTTTGGCTAAATTCCCGTTTTTGGGATTCTGTTAAGTGCTGGGCGACAGTGTTCATCGCATTCGCGAGAGCACTATCGCGTTCGCGAAGTGTATGGGCTGCCAAGCCTTCACGTTCGCGAGATAGTGCTCGCGTTCGCGTAGGCTACCCTTCCCTGGTCTTCGCGTTCGCGAGTCATTGCTCGCGTTCGCGATGAAGAAAAAAGTTGTCTGTCCCTCCCCAATGCCTAACACTACGCGTTTGCGATGGGCTTGTCGCGTTCGCGAAGATAACGCCCCCATCGCTTCGCGTTCGCGAAGAAGAAATCCTCAGCTGCCCAGTTTACTCTTCGCGTTCCCGAGAGTACCTTCGCGAATGCTAAGAAGGACATGCCAGAACACAGATTCTGCAGAAAAACCAGATTTCCAAAGTCCAAAACAATCCGTGGCCTATCCGAAACTCATCTGAGCCTTCGGGGCTCCAAACCAAACATGCACACAAGTCTAAAAACATCGTACGAACTTGCTCGCGCAATCAAATCGCCAAAATAATACCTAGAACTACGAATTTAGCACCAAATCAAATGAAATTCTCAAGAACACTTTAAAATTTCTATTTTCTCAACTAGATGTCCGAATCACGTCAAATCAACTCCGTTTCTCACCAAATTTCACAGACAGGTCTTAAATATCATAACAAACCTGTACCGGGCTCCGGTACCAAAATACGGACCCGATACTAACAATGCCAAACATCAATCAATTCTTAAAAACAATTAATTTTCAGACTTTTAATTTTCATTAAAAATATATAACTTGAGCTAGGGACCTCCGAATTCGATTTCGGGCATACGCCCAGGTCCCATAATTCGATACTAACCCACCGGGACCGTTAAAATACGAATTCGGGTCCGTTTACCAAAAAGGTTGACCGAAGTCAACTAAAATAAATTTTTAAGGCAAAAATTCTTATTTTCATTAGTTTTCAACATAAAAACTTTTCGGAAACCTGCCCGGACTGTGCACGCAAATCGAAGAGGATAAAAATGAGATTTTAAAGGTTTAAGAGTGCATATTTGAGTTCTAAAACATAAGATGACCTTTTGGGTCATCACAATATTAAGTCAAGATCGGACATTTAGCCAATCATGAGATTTCCTTCTGTATTTAGAATTGTAGCATAAGTAAAATTTCTCTACTATATAAAAGGGGGTTCTAATCATTTTGTAATCATCATATTCACATCACAAAAGCAATACACTCTCTTATTCTTAAGCTCTCAATATTCTTGTTACTGTGTTCATACTTTCTGGCGAAATATACACTTAATTCGAGGGTAGTCTAGCTCAAGGATTAAAACTATACATTTTGTTTGGTTCGCTCCATTTATATTTGCAGTTAATTCCATTGTCAATAGACGTTTTCTCTCAATTTGTGATAAGTGAATTACATGTCCTTAAAATCACAGTATAAATTCAATTGTTATCCGTTTTTAGGGTAAACGGATTTACTTGCTTAGCTTCCACATACTTTCTAACAATCCACAGTGCGAAATCTCCATTGTCTTGTCTTAATTCTTTCTCAAATGATTTGCTTCTTTAGTAATGTAAGGCAAGTAAGAGTCGAAAGCAAGGTCCTTATGCTTCTTGTGAAAAGTAAGCTCAAAACACCTCCCCATATTAGATCTTACACCTTTAGAATCTAGCCAAACCCACTTGAATTTATGACCATCGTAAACATCTTTCACCTTCTCATTGTGATCCAATGTAACTTTAAAATTCTTCTCAGGTTTACTCACTTTGAATCTACGATTTTCGGAATATATCTTGTTGCCTAAATAGATTTCAGCAACTTTATAAATTTCATTATAGACTTGACCATCAAATTGGTAAAACACCATTGTCACCTGATTTGAGAAGGCGGAGATTTTCTTAAGTGCTTTGTAGAGTTGGACTCCTTTAGTGATAATCTTGGCAGTTAAAATGATCCCATGCAAAGTCACATGCACTACCATTGCTAGTGTCTCTTGGGTATTCAAGATTTTGCTATTGCTAGTGTCTCTGGGGCTGTGGCGGAAGCAGGGTTTTGCTACTGTGGCTAGTGAGAATTGAACAAGGAATCTTACAACTGAACTATGCTTTTACGCTGTGTAAAGAGAATTCAAAATATAATATTTAGAGGTATAAAATATATTTTTGCGTTATATGTACGGTGTAATTTTCCGACCCCTTCCGCCCCTGCTCTTGGGTATTCAAGATTTTGCAATTGGCGGTAGTGTCTGTGCATATTGGATGAGAAAATACTAAGTAATGGAGTAAGCAATAAAATAATTGATTCTTGATTTTTCTTTCTTTGCAGGTTGGGTTTTTGTTCTCATCTACAAGAGGGGGAAGTAAGGTATGACCCTGTACTTAATTCAGCCAATGACAATTGATGAACATGCTACATTAATAGGAAAAACATGTGAAGAAAAATCCAAAAATGGATAGAGAAATTGGAAGAAGTAGGGAAATTGCAGCAAGATATGCCATAGACGTAGTAACTAAGTTGACTTTGTCAACTTTGACTAAGTGACACAAATATTTACAATTTTGTTAAACTTTGTGTGTAATTAAATTAAGCTACGCTTTAAGGAAACCGAGTGAGGGAATAATAGCTAAATTGACTATGTTGACTTTAAGCAGGAGACCCATTCGTACTCTTATATATGACACACTTACAGTTTACGTCCTCATATTTCTCATCTCCAGAAAATGCAAAAGTGACACTTTTGTTCCGTCTAACAAGTTTGATGCAACTTTTCAATTAATTTCACATTTTGTCGAATTTTCGTTTTCTGTGTACATATCGTATAGCCACTAAGCTCGTCTAATTGTATCATTAAACGTATGCAACAGGCATGCGTTAAAGGAATTTTATCATTAAAAAATATATTTTAAAATATAACATGACATGCCAAATGAATATTATTTATTTTCTAAGTCAAAATATAATATTAGAGTCACTTTGTTATCCTAAACAAAATAAGAATGACTTTGGTAGGATATACTCCTAAATTGAGTGACCATCTAGAAAATTAACTCTCAAAACTATGTATTATCACTTTGAGAATAATAAATATAAGTTGGGCCACATATTCGAGTCTTCCTCTTTGGGCCTGCTGCCATACCCCAACACTTCTTCTCCAATACAATTTTGAAAATTTTATATGCTATAGCTAAATAATGCACCCTATTTATAATAAACCAAAATACTTTAAAAATATTAATATTATTTATTTCCACTTTTTATATTTTATAGCAAAGTACAAATATATATAACTAATCCCTCAACTTTTCCCTCAACCCTTTCTCTCTTTTCCCTCAACTCTCTCTCATTTTTTCCTCTCTTCTCGTCGCTGGAGCTCTACCGGAGCCCAACCAAACAGCTGCCCTCGCTCTCTTCCCTTCTCTCATTTTCACCATCAGATCTAGCCGCCTCTCTCTCTCTCTCTCTCTCTCTCTCTCTCATAATCTCTCTCTCTCTCTCTCGCCTCTTCCCCCCATTCTCTCATCTCCACTGTCAGATCCAGATTTGAAAATCACAAAGTCGCGATGGGTCCATTACCGACGGCGAAAATAATGGACTAGGAAGATCGGAGGCGTCACCAGATTTGGATCTAACAGAGATGCCAGAATCCATGGCTTCTTCTCTTTCTTTATGTCTCACATCTGAGTATATTCGACTGACCTAATTTTGATAGATACAATGTGATAGTGTATTCTCAGATCTGGCCGAATTTTTGTTCGTCTCCATGCTTCTTCTCCTTCTTTGTATCTCACATCTGAGTATATTCGTCTGACCGAATATATAAGAACAAATACATCCGAATATATTACAATGTATACAATCGAATTAAATACAACGACATACATCTGATGGCAAGCAATTATTAGCTACGAAATATAATTAACTAAATTATAACTATGCCCGGTAATAAGCCTCTAAAAAATAGTCATTTCTGAAAGTTTAATTTTCTACTGCAAAATTAGTCATTTTCTGCTTCAAGTTAAAATGTCTCTCATATTTCATTTCATATGATCGATAAGTGGCAAATTTAGACCTGTTTATCCGTAAAAAAGTACAGCTGAATTTATATGTGGTTTATAGACAAGCGAATCGATTTGATCCCAAAATAATAAATAAATAAAATAAGAATTCAAGACTTACCGTTGAAATTGAGATAAAACAGCAGAGAGCTTGATTCCGGGAGCAGAGCTTCCGAAGGTAGTAATAACAATATTAATAAGCAAGAAAATAAGATGTTATTGAGTTTTGCATAGTATATAGCATAAGTTTATCACAAATTTCCTCCCCCTACAGTGGTTGTTGAACTCACTATTTATACTTGCACCTAAGGAATAAGGTCCTAAGATCAAGCCCCTCTTAAATTACAATTTTGGGGGCAATTGAAGAATGTGTAATGACAGGCTATGAATGACATATTCTCTGTAACGGACTATGTACTTAATGCTATAGAATATTCTCCATTAAATTTTACCGGGTGGTACGCATTTATTTGTCTTTATGAGCAACATCCTCTTTCGGGTACAACTGAGATTGCTGCCCCGGACTTGATTTCTACCTGTCTCGCTTTTCGTCCATCTCCGGTTCCACGTGTCGCTCTATTATGCGAGTATTTAATATGAATATATTTTGCCCTATACATATAGTCCCCCTACTTTCCGGTGGCACATCCTTGTGTCATCGGGAAGTTGGTGAAGATACCAATACCTTTCTTGACGGAAAATTCTCTGACCCCCTTTGAAAAGTTTCTGAAGCTTGATTAGATGCACATATCTACATATTTAATGCCTCGAACATACGTCATACCACGATTCAGCTATACTTTCGCCGGTTCTCGAGGTAATCATGGCCACGCTTTTAGCCGCCTATTCCTTTACTTATACGCTTCAATCTTCTTCTTTCACACTTCCAATTTTTCAAATTCTCTCAAACTCTCTTTACTCAACTCACTCTTGCTTTCAACTTCCTTTACCTTTTTCTTCAGAGAAAACCTTACTTTCTTCTATTAACTATGGCCTCCTTTTCCAAAAACTCTAGTTCTTTAAAGAACAAAGAAAACATTAATGATGCTGCTCCTCCTACGGTGAGCACCATTGTCCCCAGAAAGCTCACTACGGCTAAGGACTTTGAAGAGAAGTTCCCTTCTATTAACTCTTGCACATAGGCTGTTGGTGTATATCCTTCTTCCATCCGTCCTTCTAGCATCCATGTTGTGAAGGAAGATTGTGGTTACCATGATTTGAACATCATCACCCTGATCTAGTGGAACAGGTAACCTTCCCCAAGAAGGGTTTTACGTATGTTTACACGTACTCCTTCACTTTGGGCCCTTTTTATTGAGCGGGGGACTTGACTCCGTAATCTTGGAGTTTTGCTTCTGTTACCAGGTCTGCTTGGCACGGGTGATCCCTTTTGTGTGGCGGACGGTAGCCTGTCTTCGGCATTTATGCCATGGGACGGGGGATGAGCTCTCCTTGGCTCGACTGATGAACCTTTATTCCCATAAGATTTTCCATGGGGGAATGATAAACTTCAGCAAACATGGTCACTATGCTTTGCTCACCAGCATGGATAATGACAATGATCG
Source organism: Nicotiana tomentosiformis (assembly GCF_000390325.3). Taxonomy (NCBI): domain Eukaryota; kingdom Viridiplantae; phylum Streptophyta; class Magnoliopsida; order Solanales; family Solanaceae; genus Nicotiana; species Nicotiana tomentosiformis. Next base: position 149,448,926 of record NC_090817.1, read on the forward strand.
TTGATGGACGGAACAGTTCGCTGTAGTTTCCACCAGGGACATCATCCCAGCCACAACTCCGTCCTTTCCTGAATCATGGAATCATACTCGTAAGTTCAATGTCTGTCCTTTCTTCTGGTTAAAGGTTGTCCCATGCTATCACTGATCCTTCTTTTTTCATTATTTTAGCAACTCGGTGGACACCACCAAGGATTGAAGGCTTGGACCAGTGGGTCCAAAAGATTTTGGATGTCACTACGCCTGAGACCCGCCGATGGAAAGAATTGGTCCTTAAATACGGGTGGAAGGCCAAAAATCATGGTAAGTTGAACTTATCTTATTGTTATCTCACATATAGGAAAACTGGCTGACTTTTCTTTCTTGTTAAATTCAGGTATTCCGCAGGGCTCTGTTAGCATCCCCGAGGAGGACGTTTTGGCTGATCCTGTTGATATGGCAAGGTTGCTGCAAGAGACCTTCACCCGAACGGGTGTCATCAGACCTGCTTCCGGTGCAAGTGCTTCATCTCGGAGTCCCCGACCGGAGAACAAGCACTATGGTGATAGATGATTATGGAGGAGCCAGTGATGAGAGGGCTTCTCTACATAGAAGACAACAACCTTTATCATCTCAACAGAATGCTCAATCTGTTGAGCTAGTTACACTAACTAAAGATGACTTCCAGGCGCTCTGGGGGAGTGTGATATAGTGGAAGATTCTAACTCTCGCTTTCGAGTCCCAGTCGTTGTTACCTGTACCATGAGGCTGGGTACTGGGTCTCTTCTATCTTTGGTTGATGATCAACGAACAATTAGCACTACGTTTGCCGTAGCTACTTCTCAACCTACAATACCATCAACTTCATCTCTTTCTTCGCCAACCTGGCCTTCGCCACCAGCAACTACTACATCATCTCCACCGGCCCCAGACGTCCAAGAGGAGGATGTCCCTCATTCACAGTACCTCAACTCATGGGAATTTGGGGCATAACTATTCGGCTCCCTTTGCAGATCCTCATAGGATGAGGAGTGTCTCACTCTCGGTTTCTACTGAATGTCATCTGTTGTCCCGACCAGTGGAACTTGTCAATTATCGGAAGCCTCTGGCTTCAGAGAAGGATAGGAATAAAATACCGTCTCTCTTGGGAGAGTGTATGGTGAATAACGCTATGCACAACACAACGACGATACGATCTTTGTTCCCTCTATTGTTTCTTCTATATTTGTTATGACAAGATTTTTAATTTGTACTTTTGTTTTGCAGGCTAACTTTCTTGCTTCCGAGGGTCTTCACAGGCTGATCCTTAATAAAGAAAAACTCACATCCAAGCGGGATCAACTGTTGGCTGAGTGGGATCAAATTATTGCTCGCCTCCCTATACTGGAGGCACAAGCTACCGAGGCCGTTGAGTTGGAGGCTAGGTTTCATAAAAACGAGCAAGAGGTGGTGACCTTTAGCCAAGAGGCCGCCCTGTTAAGGGTAGAATTTGAAGAGGCCAAGGCAAAGTGGGTCGAGGTCCAAAATGCTATTCTTGCTGGTGCCGATCGCGAGGCTGCCTCCACTGAAAGTATAAATAATTTGGAGGCATCCTTGAACTCCAAAGATGAAGAAGCTGATGTCGTGTAGGAGAAGTATAAGAAGGTCATGAAGCATAATAAAGTTTATAATTCCACTATCTATGACATTGAGCTTAGCCTTCAAGCCACTAGATCCGAGCGGAATAACCTTTAGGCTGAGGTTGACCAGCTTAAGGAAGAGCTTCAGCGCCGAGCATCTTCCCTCATTATTAAAAAAACAAATTTCATATAGAGCATGAGGAGAAAAACCTTGGAAAGGGAAAAGCCGGTTTCATTGACTTTGATGCCGAGATCGCCATGGACCTTGAGCTGGAGTCAACTGCCCTAAGGGGTCTCCCGGTCCAACCTAATGTGACTGATTCCTCTGGTTCCGGTTCTGAGTTCTCGAAAACTGAAGAAGAACTTGAAGGGGATGATGATGAAGGTCAAGACCTCGAGCTGGCAGCAGATCCACCTACTTCTCCTGGGGCGCAAATGCTTCTCTTCCCCCGGATTCTGGGGATGCAGTAGTTTAGCTTTTTCCTTTTTTCCTTTTTGTTTTTTACTTCATACTTTTGTACTTGTGTTGCTTATCATGTTATTATATAAAAGTACTCTTTCATTTAAGTAATGCACACATTTTTCTCTTTGCGTCGAATTATTCAAAGCTTCAGGTGCATTTTTCCTCGATAGAATTTGGATTTTGAGCATAAGTTCTTCTGGAATCAACCCTTTACTGTAGGGGTTTCATTACAGAGGGCCCTTTTCTGTTTATGGTACTCTTGAAGAGGACATCTCCTGTTCATTCTAGCACTAGCATTTGAAGTCTTGTTTAACTTTCAAATGATAAAATTAATCCATCGTTCGGACAAAAAAAAAGATAAAAATAAAATGACTTTACATTATTCCTTCGATTTTCAAAAGTATAAAAGCATTCGTTATGCTAAAAAGAAATTGCCATTACTTGTGGCTAATTTGTACAACTTGTTTCTACGGGGCTGGCCGCTCCATCCCCGGTCCCGATGATATAACTTTATTCCCTGAATTTTGTAGTCCCGGTTCATATGGCAGTTATGTTGTCTTATTCTCATATCATCCCCCCAGTGTTCGAATGCGAAGAAATTGGAAGTCTTGCTCCTTTGAAGATTCCACTAGTGAATGGTTGGATAATCTTTAGTTCGATAGCAAGCTTCACTTCCCATTAAGAACTTTGATATAGAGCCAATGACTATCTAACCACCCTCCAGTAGCTTGCACTCGTGAACGGTCAGGTAACCTTTGGCCCGATAACAAATTTTATTTCTTGGTAGGAATTTTTCTACTGAGCAAAAAATTATCTAACCTCCCCGTAGCGATTCTCTGCTTCCATGCCTTGTTGTTTAAAGGTCTTATTTCTGTTGATGATGTTTCATTCGTAGTATGTTTTTCGTTGCTGACTCGTTAAAAACCTTGCTAGAATAAACCAATTGGGACAAAAACTAGACGAAGGGAAAAAGAGTACAGCACATACTTTCAGTATATGCGATATTCATCAGTAATAATATCTTTTTAGGTGTGCCACATTCCATTTGCTTGGCAATTTTACTCCGTCTTGATTTTCCAATTCGTATGATCCTTTCCCGGTGATAGTTGAAACCCGATAGGGGCCTTCCCATATTGGACCTAGCTTTCCTACGCTGATCTCCTGGGTGTTTTGGGTTACTTTCCTTAAACTCAAGTCTCCCACTTTGAAGTAACGGAGATTGGCTCTCCGATTGTAATATCTTTCTATTCTTTATTTTTGGGCTGCCATCCTTATATGCGCCAAGTCCCTGTGTTCGTCGAGTAGATCCAATCTGACCAATAATGCTTCGTTGTTCGCTTCTTTATCGGCCTAAAAGTATCTCATGGTAGGTTCTCCTACTTCCACTAGGATCAAGGCTTCTAGTCCGTATATAAGAGAGAAAGGTGTCCCCCCCAAGCTCGATTTGGCCGTTGTTTGATATGCCCATAGCACTCCCGGTAGTTTTTCGGACCATTTGCCTTTGGCTGCTTCCAATCTCTTTTTGAGATTTTGGATAATCACCTTGTTTGTTAATTCTTCATGACCGTTTGCGCCCGGCTGATAGGGTGATGAAGTGATTCTTTTGATTTTCAAATTTTTAAGGAATTTTGTGACCTTTGCGCCTATAAATTGTGGCCCGTTGTCGCTGGATATCTCTTTTGGTATCCCGAACCTGCAAATTATATTCTCCCAGAGGAAAACTACCACTTCGAGCTCGCCAATTTTCTGGTAAGGGCCTGCTTCAACCCACTTAGAAAAGTAGTTAGCTAAAATCAAAAGAAATCTTACCTTACTGAGGGCAGGTGGTAGCGAACCGACTATGTCCATTTCCCACTTCATGAATGGCCAGGGTGACAAAATCGAGTGCAATAGGTCTGCCGGTTGGTGCATAAGCGGTGCATGGTGTTGTCACTTATCGCATTTCTGAATATAATCCTTAGCATCTTGTTCTATCCGGGGCCAGTAGTATCCTACCCTAATGAGCTTTAATACCAAGGAGTCTGCACACGAGTGATTTTCGCAGATCCCTTCATGAACTTCTCTCATAAAGTAATTAGCTTCAGAGGCTCCTAAGCATCGGGCCAACGGGCCTTGAAAAGATTTTCTATACAATTGACCTCCCCTAAAGTAGTATCGAGCTTCTTTAGTGCTTAGCGCCCGAGATGCCTTAGGATCTTCAGATAGCTTTCTGTGCTCGAGATTGTCAATGATTTCATTCTTCCTGTCTCAGACCAAATTGACCGTATTTACTTCATAATAGGTGCCTACGTCCAATACCGACTGCATAAGCTGCACGACTGTACTGGAGTCCGATCCCTTCATTTTCGTGGACAATCCCAGATTGGTTAGTGCGTCTACTTCCATGTTTTCTTCCCTCGGGATGTGGGTAATTGACCATTCCCTGAACCGTGCAAGCAGAGCCTGGACTTTCACTACATATTGTTGCATGCGTTCCTCTTTGGCTTCAAAGATTCCGTAGACCTGATTTACTACCAGTTGAGAATCACATTTGATTATGACCTCAGAGCCCAGTCTCTAGGCCAGCTCGAGTCCTGCAATAAAAGCCTCATACTCGACTTCATTGTTAGTGAGAGGAATAGTTCTTATGGCGTGCCTTAGGGTTTCTCCCAAAGGCGTGATTAGTACTACACCGATCCCAGACCCTTTCACATTGGAAGCTCCGTCTGTGAACATGGTCTAAACTCGTGATGTCGATTCTGAAACCATCACTACTTCTTTGGTAGACAAAGGCAGTAATCCTGGACTGAAATCGGCCACAAAGTCGGCCAATACTTGTGACTTAATCGCAGTTCTAGGATTATACTCTATGTCAAATTCACTCATTTCGGCTGCCCATTTGGCCAGTTGACCTGAAAGTTTAGATTTGTGAAGGATATTCTGTAGGGGTGGAAGGTTGTCACCATGACTATTGGATGACAATGGAAATAAGGCCTAAGTTTTCGAGCGGCGACTACGAGATCTAAGGCTAATATTTTGAGATGTGGGTACCGAGTTTCCTCTCCCCTTAAAATTTTACTAACATAATACATAGGAGATTGTGTACTTTCATCTTCACGGACTAAAACGACATTTACCACTACCTCCGAGACTGCCAAGTAAATCAGCAATTGTTTGCCTTCTTTCAGTTTAGATAATAATAGAGGAATCGATAAATACCTTTTCAAATCCTTTAGAGCCTACAAGCATTTTGGAGTCTATTCGAAGTTATTCTTCTTTTTGAGAAGTGAAAAGAAGTAATGATATTTTTTCGAAGACCGAGAAATGAATCTGCTTAAAGCTACCAATCTTCGTGTTAACCTTTGAAACCTCTTTCACACTTGATAGCTGGTCAAGTATGTCTTCAATGGCTTTAATTTTATCGGGATTGACTTCGATCCCCCTTTGTGACACCAGGAACCCCAAGAACTTGCCGGAGCTGACTTCGAACGCGCACTTTTCGGGGTTAAGCTTCATGTTGTGCTTCCTTAGGATGTAAAAGGTTTCTTGCAGGTGTTTAAGATGATCACCTACGTTCAAAGACTTATCCATCATATCATCTATGTAAACTTTCATGGTTTTCCCTATTTGTTTCTCGAACATTTTGTTTACAAGCCTCTGGTAAGTGGCTCCGGCGTTCTTAGGCCTGAAAGGCATCACATTATAGCAATATGTGCCGAAGTTCATTATGAACAAAGTTTTTTCCTAATCCTCCAGGTTCATCTTGATTTGGTTGTACCCAGAGTAAGTATTGAGGAAACTCATCAACTCGTGCCTGGCCGTCACATCAATCATTTGATAAATGTTTGGCAGTGGGAAAGGTCTTTTAGGCATGCCTTATTTAGATCCTTATAGTCTACGCATATGCAAAATTTAGTATTCTTCTTTGGAACTACTACTACATTAGCTAGCCAGTTAGGATACTTTACCTCCCGGATTGAACCAATATCAAGCTAACGCATTACCTCTTCTTTGACGAATTTGTTTCTAACCTCGGCTATAGGGCATTTTTTCTGCCTTACCGGAGGGATATTAGGATCCAGGCTTAGCTTGTGCACAACTACTTCTGGCAGAATACCTGTCATATCTGTATGCGACCAGGCAAAACAGTCAACGTTAAATTTAAGGAATTCTATAAATCCTGACCTGAGCTCGGGGTTTAGTCTTGTCCCCAAGTGGAACTTCCTTTCCAAGAATTGTTCAAACAATGCAACTTGCTTAAGTTCTTCCGTTGTGGATTTGGTTACGTCCGTTTCTTCTGGTACCTAGAAATATCTTGGTACGTGATAAAATTCTGACGACTCCTCCCCCTGATGTTTTCGTTCGACTCGGGAGCAATCGTCAGTTCCTGTAATTGCTATGTTGCATGCTCATTTCCTTTACTACTGGAAATTGAGATCGTGTTCATCTCCCTTGCTGCCGGTTGATCTCCTCTTATCTGTTTAATTCCTTTTGGAGTTGGGAATTTCAGAAGTTGATTATATGTTGATGACACGACCTTCATCTCGTGAAACCATGGTCTTCCAAGAATGATGTTGTAAACCATATCGCCGTCTACTACTTTGAAAAGGGCCATCTTCATTACCCCATCAGCATTCGTGGGAAGCAGTATTTCCCCTCGGGTTGTTACGTTTGCCATATTGAACCCGACGAGGAGCTTTGTGGCCGTAATAATTTTTCTGGTTAGCTTGGCTTGTTTTAGCACTCTCTATTGGATAATGTTGGCTAAACTCCCTGGGTCCACCAAAAGACATTTAATCTTAAAATCTAAAACATTAAGAGATTTTACCAGGGAATTGTTGTGCGGTAGTAGGAGTCCATCTGTGTCCTCCTCCGTGAAGGTGATGTCGTCCTCAAAAACTTCCCGGAGTCTCTTGCTATGGGTCACTGATACCTTCATCTTTTTCGCTACTGAGAATGTTACACCATTAATCTCGTTCCCCCCAAAAATTATGTTGATCGTCAGACGAGGGAGATCTTCTCCCGCTGTCACGACCCAAACTGATAGGCCGCGACGTGCACCCGGTACCTTACTCAATGGAGTACCAACATAACGTATCTTTTTGTATCATACTATCATATATAACTAAGCCGGAGAGGCTGCCGTGAGTTAAGTAGAATACAACATGAAATACCAACTTATACATAAGACATACGGGCCTATAAGGCCAATATGATAATTTGTAAACTCAAAACATAGGCCGACAAGGCGATACATGTATCTGTATACATGACATCTGTCTACAAGCCTCTAAGAGTACATACTTATCATAAAGGTCGGGACAGGGCTCTGCCATACTAAACAATATACGTCTAAATCATACTGACCAAACAAGCAACTCCGGAACGAATGGAGCGCACCAACATCTTCCGCTGAGCTGATAGACTACTTGGAGGACTCTCGACCTGTCTATCAGGATCTGCAGGCATGGAACTCAGCATCCCCAGGAAAAAGGGATGTCAGTACAAATAATGTACCGAGTATATAAGGAATGAAAATCAGTAAATAATAAACATGAGAGAAACATGGAGTAAAAGACTCGACATGTAAGTCTGGATAGCTCTGTGAATCTTTCAATACTTATAATGTCATGCATGTTATACCATGCATGGGTATATGCGTTCATAACATCATCAAGCCTCTGAGGGCATCCCATCATATCATTTTGGCCACTGTAGGCAAATCATCAACGTATACTAGCTGATCAGGTGGTGGTGCGTATATAACGCCATAACCTTTTCCCTATCCCATATACATATATACACGTATATAATGCCATCTGGTCATGGGTCAATGTAAATGAATGTAATGCATGAGAAGTACGTCAATAAAATCTTTCAGAGTGTCATAAGACCATTACGCCTTTGATTTAATATCATGAAATAGTCTTTATCAACTTACATATTTTCTGAGACCCATGAACAAATGATAGAATAATAAGACACATGGGGAATCAAGAATATAGACACCCCTAGTATTTCTATGAATAGAGTCATTTATGAAAGTTGTGTATTTTTTGCTCGTTTCATTTGTATCATTTGGATTATGCCAAAAGAAAAGAAGGGATAGCCTTAACATACCTGAGCCGATTCTCTCGACAATCCCTCTAACATACGTCAGTTGCGACACCACGTAACGACAGATCAAAATAGGAGAAAATCCGTATGATATTCTTGAGAAAGATTGCACCGTACTCCCTTAGAATTGCAAAATCCTGTTTCCATAACATTACGTAATATAATCTCGTATGAATTTTTGTCGAAGCAAAATCACGTTGCCAATCTATCTTACTTTGTGCATTTGATCAAAATCTTATAAGACTTTCTTTCAAGCTTCATCCATATATTTGTATTTGAAATTTTCACAAAGTCATAGGCCTTCTTACTTTGAATTTAGAGAAGGCTTCGTAAGATTATGAGATAAGAATCATAATCTTAAGATTTGATCTTTCAACTCAAAAATGGGTTAAAGTGTAGATAACATCATTAACAAATATCCGTAACTTTTTGTATCACCTTAATGAGATAAGGAGTCTCTTATGTTTGTTGGTTTTTTGTGGGCCCCAATTGATGGCTTAGTCTTGCCCAAAGATCCCTTGTTATGCCACCTAATTACATGGAATAAGAGTCACAATTATTTATCAAAATAAACCCTTTGTAGCAACTCCAAGAAGCCCCGCTGTAGAAACAGTAAATCAATTGACTGTAATCCGAGCCGATGACTTTAAAATAGATTGAAAAAGTCTAGATGCTCAGTGGTTACACCCCAACAATATTATTAATAGAAAATGGTATGTAGATACGTATTCCTTAAAACAAAGATTATCTTTTAAAGATAAATGGATTAAAGATCTAAAAAGAATCAAATGTAATATTGAATTCTTTAAATGGTTTGTAATAACAAGACAGATTCCAAATCAAAAAGAATCCCTTCAAATGTTAGTTAATAAATGGTATACCAAACACAAAGGTATAATAGAATCCACTACACCACCCTTAGAAGAAATTCTAATACCAATTCAAAATGAAGTAATTACAGCTTCCCCTTTCAAAAGAGAAAGCATTCACATTGAAAGTGGACCAACTACCAAAGATATTAATAAAATTATTGTACAAAATAATTACACTAATAATCTATTACATGTGGTATCAAACCAGCTAAAGGATACCAATAAATTAGGGGTTCCCACAAGGTCCATAACAAACCCTAAATTGAAACACATCCAATAATAAAACTTCCAGAATTTTCTAAAGAGAAGTTTCCTGAATTAAGTGAAAAATTCGATTTTACTGATAAGCTTCTAGAAAAACTCGAAGATCAGCTTAAAAATAAATTAACAATTTCTAAAGTAGATACATCTTTAAACCAATCTAGCACTAGTAAAAATGATAAAACTATAGAACTACATAATTTACAAAATAAATTAAGTTCTATTGAAAAGGAATACACTACTCTAAAGGCAAAAGATGACTTTTCTGATAAAAGAAAAAAACTAGATAATTTAATAAAACCTCTAGAGAAATTGCAGAAACAATTAGTAAAATAAAAACGATCTCTACAATCAAAACTTTTAATTCCGAAATCAATAGGATTACTAATGACCAAAGACATTCTAACAAAATGAACTACTATGGTAGAGCATCATTCAGATTTATAAAGACCTTATTTTTATCAAACCAAGAAAACAGACTCTGTTAGAAATAACAGAAGAAATAAATAATTGAAAACAATTGCTTGTTGGTTATAAAAACCAAAGAACTTATATTTTATTTAATTTAAAAGCAACAAAAATTTGTATCAATAGGTGCACAACCCAATTTTAAAATGAATAATTCTGATAAGAATAATATTCTTAATAACATAAACCAATCTCTGGCAGTAACCAATATTGCCACAATAGAAAACGATTTACAAAACTGGAGTATTCCAAGAGAATCCTATAATACAATATACCATACTGGAAAGTTTGATTTTATAAAAAACTATAACATCAAAACTTGCGAATAAACTGTGCCATCAATAACTCAATAGAAACAATCAAGTTACTAGCTGCACAAGATATTCAACAATATAGAAAGAAATTTAATTTCCTTCACACTGGATTAGTACAAGTGGAAGTCAAACCTTTATATAGATTAGGTTTAGACACCCCTCTCTGTCTCTTATTAAGAGATGACCGATTATTGAACTTTGATGATTCATTATTAGGAGTTCTGCAAAGTTACCTAGCCCATGGACCGGTATACTTTAATTGTTATCCAAACTTTTCAGTTGACATAAATGACAAGAACGTTTTGGATACATTAACTCTTAATATAAAAACAAAAAATATAAATAGCAAAGTTAATACAAGAGAAATAGCTATAATATACAGAGTTTATTACAGACTAATGAAAACAACCTTAGCTCCAAAAGCTAAAATCGAAAGTAATAAAGGAGTTACTATGCTCATGGAAGCAAACCAAGAACATAGTAACACCTTCGTCCCTAGAATGATTCAATGGGATGAAATTTTGTCAAAAAATGAATGGAGTTTTGACGCCATCACTCAACCAAATTATGAACCTGAGAGTTCATTCATCGAACAAGTCATTCAATATCTAACATGAGCCATTGATTTAAAGTTTTTAAGATCAGGCTCAGCTAGTAAAGCTTCTTCCAGTAGAAGAATGTCCTTTACTATACCTTTTCCTTCCAAACCCCCCGGAGGATAATGGAAGTAACAAAAGTAATGAAGAATTAATTGAAGAAATTAATACAAAACTTAAGGGAGTAGACTTTAATAAAACTGTTCCCCAAGTTATTTATCAAAATAAACAACTATGGTAGAGCATCATTCCCAGATGTACAATTTGAAGAAGATATCTACCTAACTAGCGCCAGTCACAATGAAACTGGAATCACCGAATGGAACATAGATGGTTTAGCAGAAAGCCAAATCTATAAAAAAACTTCATGAAATTGGAATAGCAGTCACTACTTATAAAATGAAAAATGCATCAGATAAATATGCTGCAACATTAATAATTTCAGGATTCACTAGAATGTTAAAAAATTGGTGGGATAATTATCTTTCCGAAGAAAATAAAAATCAAATCTTAGGAGCTACTACAGTCGCAACTGTAGTAAAAATCGAATCAGGAATGCAAGTTGCAGAACAAGAAGCTAGAGAAGATGCTTCTGCAACTTTAATCTATTGTATTGCTAAATACTTTATTGGAGAACCAAAACTTTTCCAAGAGAGGAGTTTAGAACTTCTTAACAATCTTAACTGCCCAAAATTAACAGATTTTAGGTGGTATAAAGACATGTTCATAGAAAAAGTAATGATTAGAGAAGACTGAAGTAGTGCTTTTTGGAAAGAAAGACTCGTCAACGGTCTACCAAGATTATTTGCCGAAAAAGTAAGAACAAAAATCAAGGATAGATTTAACGGACAAATCCCTTACGATAATCTTATTTATGATGATTTAATCAGTTTTATTAATGTAACAGATCTTGACTTATGTACAGATCTAAAACTTAAAAGTCTTATTAAAAAGGACAGACTCCAATCCAAAACAGAGTTAGGTAGTTTTTGCCAAGATTTTGGTTTTAAAACAATTGCTGCTCCATCTAAAAGAGAAAAACAACATAAAAATCCTTCTGAAAAATCCAAAAGACGCCATAAGCTTAAAGAAAAGAAAGAAGGAACCCCAAAAGAAAGAAGATTCAAAAGGCATTCTAAAAAAGAACATGGTGATAAATGTTGGTCATGTGAAAAGACATGGCATAGAGCTAATGAATGCCCAGTCACCAACAAGAAAAAGAAAAAGGTCAACACCTTAGAAATAGATGAAACTACTAAAGAAACATTGTACGCTATTCTTGAGGAAGATGACAACAACACATCATCGTCATAATCAGATGAAAGTTATTATGATAGTGACGATGAACTAATCAATATGGAATATAGCTCAGACAACAGCAGTAGCTCTAAAGAAGACAACTATAGCTGCACTGGTGCAATATGTTGTAACGACCCGACCGGTGGCCGGATGTGGACATATGTGTAAAAGACCTCGGATTCGAATTCTGATAATTTCAATAGCTCCGTATGGTGATTTTGGACTTAGGAGCGTGTCCAGAAAATTATTTGGAGGTCCGTAGTAAAATTTGGCTTGAAATGCCGAAAGTTAAATTTTTGGGAAGTTTGACCGAGGGGTTGACTTTTTGATATCAGGGTCGGAATCTGATTATGAAAATTTGAATACCTCCGTTATGTCATTTATGACTTGTGTGCAAAATTTGAGGTCAATCGGATGTGATTTGACAGGTTCCGAAGTAATTTGTAGAAATTAGAAATTTCAAAGTTCAATAGGCTTAAATTGGGGTGTAATTCATGGTTTTAGAGTTGTTTGAAGTGATTTGAGGATTCGACTAAGTTCGTATGATGTTTTAGTACTTGTTGGTATATTTGGTTGAGGTCTCGAGGGCCTCGGGTGAGTTTCGGATGGTTAACGAATCAAAAATTAAACTACAACAGTTGCTGCAATTTCCTTCTGCTGGAAATTTCTTCTGCTTGAATCGAGCCCAGAATCGAGCCCAGAATCAAGCCACGATCGAGCCCAGGATCGAGGGCCATGATCGAAGGTAGGGTCGAAGACCAGGGTAGAAGACATGATCGAAGGCCAGAGTTGAGGGCCATGATCGAGGGCCAGGATCGAGGCCCAGGATTGAGGCCCAGGATTGAGGACCTCGATCGAAGGCCAAGATCGAGGCAGAACCGAGGCTGTATGGGCAGAATTATAAAACAGGGACTTCGTCCCATTCGCCATTTTTGACAAATTGGAGCTTGAGGAGAGGCGATTGTTTTTGATAGATTTTCAAGGAAAACTTGAGGTAAGTCCCTTGTGATCATTTCTACTCCATAATATTAAATTATCATCGAATAATCCGACTAGATTACATGATTTTGAGGTGTAAATCGGAGATTGGAACTTAGAAATTTGAAAATAAGATTTGTAGATTTGAGGGTTGAGTTGAGGTCGGATTTTGGTAAAATTGGTATGGGTAGACTCATGGTTGAATGGGCTTTCGGATTTTGTAACTTTTGTCGGGTTCCGAGACGTGGGCCCCATGGGCAATATTTGAGCTAAAATTCGGATTTTTATGGAAAATTAGCATTATTTATGGAATTAATTTCAATAAATTTTCTTGACTGAAACAAATTATTTATGGCTAGATTGGAGGTGTTTGGAGGCCAATTCACGACAAAAGGACATTGCAGAATAAGAATTTCACGGCTTGAGGTAAGTAGCAGTTATAAATCTGGTCCTGAGGGTATGAAACCCCAAATTTTGTGTCATGTGATTATTTTGGAGGTGACACACATTCTAGGTGACAGGCGTGTAGGCGTGCACCGAGGGGATTATGACTTGGTCTGCCCCATGAAACTGTAAAGTGGAATAACTTGTTGTTAGCTATATGGTCTCTATGTGTTGAAGAAATTTGACTGTAAATCATGTTAGAAATCATGCTTAGGCTATGTGATAGTACTGTTGGGACCCACCGAGGTCGTGCACTTATTGAATTATTTGTTAATTGCTGTCTTGTACTTAGTCATGATTTTTCTTGTGTATTATACCTCAGTCTTTTCTGGATATTTGTTGATACACTATGTTATCTTTGTTTGGGCTGATCTTTGTGATTTCTGAGAGTCCGAGAGACTAGAGAGGTTGAGGACTGAGTAAGGCCGAGGGACGGTTGGTGAGATAAGTATATTATAGCACGTGAGTTATCCGTGCAGCACGTGAGTTGTCCATGCAGATTATGGTGCTTGGGCTATAGGAGCCCCTCTGGAGTCTGTACACCCCCCAGTGAGCATGGGTACCCATTGAGTGTGAGTGCTGAGGGCTAAGAGCCGAGTGGTTGAGTTGAGTGACTGTTGCCTGAGGGGCTGTACTTGCTTTGCATTTGTTGTTGCACTTGGTTGCTATCTGTCATTGTTGTAAAATCTCTGAAAGATTTTATATCCAGATTACATGAACTTGAGCTGTATAAAGTTGAGACTTAAACTGCCGGATTTGAAAGCATGTCTATTCTTGGCTGGAATTACTGAAAGTGAACTATAACTGTGTAGCTCATCATTATCTTTAGTTCCTTAGTTATTATTGTTACTTGCTGAGTTGCTTGTACTCATACTACACCCTGCACTTCGTGTGCAGATCCAGGTGTTCCCGGACATAGCGAGTGTTGATCATTTCACGCAGTTGATTTTCAGGAGATTTTGAGGTAGCTGCCATGTTCCGCAGACCTTGTCTCTCCTTCTCTATCTCCTTATTTACTGTATTTTGTCTCAGACTATTATAGACCGTATTTTCCAGACTTGTATTCATATTAGATGCTCATGTACTCAGTGACACTAGGTTTTGGGGAGTGTTCGTGCCAGTATTTGTGGAATTTTGTATTGTATTAAATTATTGTATTTTCAAACTTAAGAAAAATTGTGGTTTATTGAAATTATCGGCTTGCCTAGTATCGAGATAGGCGCCATCACGACAAGCTGGGATTTTGGGTCGTGATATATGTGTGTGTAGACAAATTTCTATTAAAGTTATTACCAATGACTCTAAAGAAGTCTTATTTGATATTATTAATCACATAGATGATGAAGAAATTTCACTTTCTTGTATTCTGTCGTGAGAATTTGTTGATTCAGGAAACTAAATTTCTGCTATTCTATTCTCTTACAGATGGTGAGGACACGTACTACCGGATCGGACAGTCAGCCACCCGTGCTGCCAGTTAGGGCCGCGAGAGGTCGAGGTGTAGCTCATACCACAGTTGGACCAGCACCTATAGTACCACCAGTTGCTCCAGCTCAGGAGCAGATTCCAGATATAACTGAGCCGACAAGATCAGCTCAGGCACCAGCTATGCCCATTAAGGTTCCAGGACTTTATAAGACTCTGGCCCAGATATTGGCAGCTTGCACTGGTCTGGCTCAAGTGGTTTCGGCTCAGGCCGCACCTGCCACTTCTCAGGGCCGGGGAGGTACTCATACCCTTGTTGCCCATACTCCAGACCAGGTAGTACGTGGACTTCATATACCAGGAACACTACCAGCCTAGCCGGTTGCAGCTGTTCAGGCCCCGGTAGTTCCTGTTATGGCAGGTGATGAGCAGAGGAGACTTGAGAGATTTGAGAGGCTTCGACCTCCACCATTTAGCGGTACTGAGTTAGAGGATGCTAAGGGTTTTCTGGATAAGTGTCAATGGATGCTTCGGACATCGGGTATTCTAGAGACTAGTGGGGGTCTCATTCACTACTTTTCAATTTTCTGGGGCTGCCTTCAGATGGTGGGAGTCTTATGAGAGGTGTAGGCCAGTCGGTGCAACACCCCTTACCTGGCAACAATTCTCTGGTGTATTCCTGGAGAAGTTCGTGCCTCAGTCCCATAGAGAGGATCTACGCAGGTAGTTCGAGCAACTTCGTCAGGGCGATATGTCCGTGACACAGTATGAGATGAGATTTTCATAATTGGCCCATCATGCTATCTTGTTGATTCCCACAGATAGGGAAAGGATCAGGAGATTCATAGATGACCTCACTTTTTAGTTACGATTACTCATGACTAGAGAGAGAGTGTCTGGTGCTACTTTCGACGAGGTTGTCGACATTGCTTGTCAGATTGAGATGGTTCGCAGCCAGGAGCGGGTTGAGAGGGAGGCTAAGAGGCCTTGTGGTTTCGGTGATTTAAGCGGTGTTCCTTCAGGGGTCAGTTTTACCGCGGTAGGGGCCATTCTTACAGACATGCTCAGGCGGGTCATCCAGCTCATCGTGGTGCATCAGCTAGCCACGGTTCTCACAGTGCTCACTCAGGCCAGTCTTCATTCAGTGCGCTACCAGCGCAGAGTTCTCATCATGCCTCGTCTTCTCAGGCTTCTACAGGTAATTCTTCTGGTTATCATGAGCAACAGTTCCGTCAGAGGAGGGGTTGTTTTGAGTGCGGAGAATTAGGTCATTTCAAGAGAGATTGTCCTAGGCTGTTGAGTGGGGCTCCACAACAGAGTTCTCGACTAATGACACCAGCACCAGTAGTTACACCACCAGCCAAGCTAGCTCGGGGTGGGGGTCAGGCAGCTAGGGGTCACCCAAGAGGGGGAGGCCGATCAGGTGGCTGGCAGGCTCGATTCTATGCTTTTCCTGCCAGGCCAGATGCTGTTGTCTCAGACGCAGTGATCACAAGTATTGTTTTAGTGTGCCACAAGGAGGCTTCTATATTATTTGACCCTGGTTCCACTTATTCATATGTATCATCATTTTTTGCTCATTATCTGGATATGCCCTGTGAGTCCTTAGTTTTACCTGTTTATGTATCTACACTGGTATGTGATATTATTACTGTGGATCATGTGTATCGGTCGTGTGTGGTAACTATTGTGGAATTGGAGACTAGAGTTGATCTCTTATTACTCGGTATAGTTGATTTCGATGTAATCCTGGGTATGGATTGGTTGTCTCCATGTCATGCTATTCTGGACAGTCACGCAAAAATCGTGACGTTGACGATGCCGGGGTTGCCAAAGGTTGAATGGAGAGGTTCTCTAGATTTTGTTCCTAGCAGGGTAATTTCTTATTTGAAGGTCCAACGTATGGTTGAAAAGGGATGTCTGTCATATTTGGCCTTTGTGAGAGATGTTGATGCAGATACTCCTATTATTGATTCAGTACCGGTCATGCGAGACTTTCCGGATATATTTCCTGCAGACCTGCGGGGTATGCCACCCGGCAGGGATATTGATTTAGGTATTGACTTGGTGTAGGGCACTCAACCTATTTCTATTCCTACGTATTGTATGGAACCAACTAAGTTAAAAGAATTGAAAGACCAACTTCAGGAACTCCTTGAAAAGGGGGTTTATTAGGCCTAGTGTGTCACCTTGGGGTGCACCAGTTCTGTTTGTGAAAAAGAAAGATGGTACTATGCGGATGTGCATTGATTATAGGCAGTTGAATAAAGTTATAATCAAGAATAAATATCCATTACCGCGTAGTGATGATTTATTTGACCAGCTTCAGGGAGTGAGGGTGTTCTCCAAAATTGATTTGAGATCTAGGTATTACTAGTTGAAAATTCGGGATTCGGATATTCTAAAGACGGCATTCAGAACTCGTTATGGCCACTATGAATTTCTTGTGATGTCTTTTGGGCTAACCAATGCCCCAACAACATTTATGCATTTGATGAATAGTGTATTCCAGCCATATCTTGATTTATTTGTAGTGGTATTTATTGATGATATTATGGTGTATTCACGTAGCTAGGGGGAGCATGCACAACACTTGGGTATTGTATTACAGAGGCTGAGGGAGGAGAAACTTTATGACCAATTCTCTAAGTGTGAGTTTTGGCTTAGTTCAGTGGCATTCTTGGGACATATAGTGTCCAGTGAAGGAATTAAGGTGGATCCGAAAAAAATAGAGGTAGTTCAGAATTGGCCCAGACCATCTTCAGTTACTGAGATTCGAAGTTTTCTCGGCTTGGCCGAATATTACCGTCGCTTCGTGGAGGGTTTCTCGTCTATTGCATCGCTTATGACTAAATTAACCCAAAAAGATGTTCCGTTCAGGTGGTCGGATGAATGTGAATAGAGCTTTCAGAAGCTCAAGACAGCTTTGACTACATCTCCAGTATTAGTGTTGCCTACAGGTTTAGAGTCTTATACTGTGTATTATGACGCGTCGCGTATTAGTCTCGGCGCAGTGCTTATGCAGGACAGTAGGGTGATTGCCTATGCGTCCAGACAGTTAAAGGTACATAAGAAGAATTATCCAGTCCACGATCTTGAGTTAGCAGCCATTGTTCATGCCTTGAAAATTTGGTTAGAGTTGCTTAAGAATTATGACATTACCATTCTATATCATCCGGGAAAGGGCAATGTGGTGGTCGATGCCTTCAGTCGTAAGGCGGAGAGTTTGGGCAGCTTAGCATACTTACCGGTAGCAAAGAGACCTTTAGCCTTGGATTTTCAGGACTTGTCTAATCAATTTGTTAGATTGGATGTTTCTGAGCCGAATCGAGTTTTGGCATATGTGGTTTCTCGGTCTGCTTTATATGATCGCATTAGGGAGCGCCAGTATGATGATCCCCATTTGCTTGTCCTTTAGGACACAGTTCAGCACGGTGATACCAAGGAAGTCACTATTGGAGATGATGGTATATTACAGATGCATGGCAGGCTAAGTGTGCCTAATATAGATGGTTTGCGTGAGCTGATTCTCCAGGAAGCTCACAGTTTGCGGTACTCTATTCATCCAGGCACCGCGAAGATGTATCAGGATTTGAGGTAACACTATTTGTGGAGGCGGATGAAGAAAGACATAGTGGGGTTTATATCTCGGTGTTTAAATTGTCAACAGGTAAAGTACGAGCATCAGATACCGGATGGATTGCTACAAAAACTTGAAATTCTGGAGTGGAAGTGGGAGTGTATTACCATGGACTTCGTAGTTGGGCTCCCATGGACCTTGAGAAAGTTTGATGTTATTTGGGTGATTGTAGATCGTCTAACCAAGTCTGCACATTTTATTCCTGTTGGTACTTATTATTCTTAGGAGCGGTTGGCTGGGATTTATATTCGCGAGATTGTTCGCTTACACGGTGTGCCGGTGTCCATTATTTCAGATCGGGGTACGTAGTTTACCTCACAGTTTTGGAGGGCAGTGCAACAAGAATTGGGCACATAGGTTCAGTTAAGTACAATATTCCACCCTAAGACGGATGGACAGTCCGAGCACACTATTCAGATATTAGAGGATATGCTACGCGCTTGTGTCATTGATTTTGGGGGTTCTTGGGATCAATTTCTGCCACTCGTGGAGTTTGCTTACAATAATAGCTACCAGTCAAGCATTCAGATGGATATGTATGAAGCTTTATATGTGAGATGGTGTCGGTCTCCGGTGGGTTGGTTTGAGCCGGGTGAGGTTAGACTATTGGGTACTGACTTGGTTCAGGATGCTTTAGAGAAAGTCAAAGTAATTCAGGAACGGCTTCGTACGGCACAGTCTAGACAGAAGCGTTATGCTGACAAGAAGGTTCGTAATGTTGTTCACATGTTTGGGGAGAAGATTCTGCTCAAGATTTCACCCGTGAAGAGTGTGTTGAGGTTCGGGAAGAAGGGCAAATTGAGCCCTCTATATATTGGGCCTTTTGAGATACTTAAGAAAATCGGGGAGGTGGCTTATGAACTTGCTTTGCCACCTAGTCTATCAGGTGTTCATCCAGTGTTCCATGTATCCATGCTCCGAAAGTATGTCGGGGATCCATCTCATATTTTGGATTTCAGTACAGTACAACTGGGCAGTAATTTGACTTATGATGTGGAGTCGGTGGCTATTTTAGACCGACAGGTTCGAAAGTTGAGGTCAAAGAGCATAACATCAGTGAAGGTGCAGTGGAAAGGCCAACCAGTCGGAGAAGCTACTTGGGAGATTGAGCAGGAGATGCGGAGCAAATATCCACACTTATTTGAGACTCCAGGTATTATTCTAAACCCGTTCGAGGATGAACGTTTGTTTAAGAGGGGGAGAAGTAACGACCCGACCGATTGTTTTTAATATTACAACCCCATTCCCCCATTTACTGCTCAAATTATAACTTACAAGCGTTTTATGACTTGCCGGGTTAGTTGGTTCGGGTCCGAAAAGAATTCGAAATGAAATGAGACACTTAGTCTCATAATTAAAAAAAATTAAGTTAGAAAAGTTGACCGGATATGGACCTATGTGTAAAAGACCTCGGATTCGAATTCTTATAATTCCAATAACTCCGTATGGTGATTTTGGACTTCAGAGCGTGTCCAAAAAATTATTTTGAGGTCCGTAGTGAAATTTGGCTTGAAATGCCGAAAGTAGAATTTTTGGGAAGTTTGACCGGGGGGTTGACTTTTTGATATCAGAGTCAGAATCGGATTTTGAAAATTTGAATACCTCCGTTATGACATTTATGACTTGTGTACAAAATTTGAGGTCAATCGGACGTGATTTGACAGGTTCCGGAATCATTTGTAGAAATTAGAAATTTCAAAGTTCAATAGGCTTGAATTGGGGTGTAATTCATGGTTTTAGCATTGTTTGAGGTGATTTGAGGATTCGACTAAATTTGTATGATGTTTTAGGACTTGTTGGTATATTTGGTTGAGGTCCCGAGGGCCTCGGGTGAGTGTCAGATGGTTAATGGATAAAAAATTGAACTATAACGGCTGCTGCAATTACATTCTGCTGGAAATTTCTTCGTCTAGAATCGAGCCCAGAAATCGAGCCCAGATGCGCGCCCGAAATTGAGCCTAAAAATCGAGCCTAGAATCAAGCCACGATCGAGCCCATGATCGAGGGCCATGATCGAAGGCAGGGTCGAAGACATGATTGAAGGCTAGGGTCGAGGGCTATGATCGAGGGCCAGGATTAAGGGTCAGAATCGAGGCCCAAGATTGAGGACCTCGATCGAAGGCCAAGATCGAGGCAGAACCGAGGCTGTCTGGGCAGAATTATAAAATAGGGACTTCGTCCCATTCGCCATTTTTGACAAATTGGAGCTTGAGGAGTGTCACGACCCAAATTAACCCTCCGTAAGGTGTCGTGACGACACCTAGTCTTTACGACTAGGTAAGCCTAATATTACGAAAAGTTTCAAGAAAATACAACATTTTAAAGATAAACAGCATATTGTGAATAATCAAAAGAAGTACCACTCGGCATATACAAAATAATTTACACGACCCGAAATATCACTAAGTCATAAGCTGCTATAATCTATGTAGCTCTATACAAAAGTGTGAAGATAATAAAGAAAGTTTCTAGGCGAGGGAGTATAAAGGGACTCCGAGGATCTGCGGACGCAAGCAGAAGTACCTTGAAGTCTCCTAGAATCAGTAACATGCACTAACCCCGAGGCTAATAGTCGTACCTGGATCTACACATGAAAACATGTGCAGGAAAGGGCATGAGTACACCACAATGGTACCCAGTAAGTGCCAAGTCTAACCTCGGTCGAGTAGTGACGAGGTCAGGTCAAGGCCCTATCGGAGTAAATATAATAAATTAAACAGTAAAAGATATAAGTAAAGTTTACGGTAACACTATTAAAGAAATTCTAGAAAATTTAACAGTTAAGGGAACCCTCGACTCAGAACAAGATAAACACAATGTAGAATCTCCCGGGATACCGTCTTGTAGTTCCGAATGAATATGCAGTACATGCGGATCTCCCAAAATATGTCCGTAGTCCCAAAGTAAATATGCAGTGCTGGGGGATCTCCCGGAATACGTCTGTAGTCCCAAAATAAATATGCAAGACAGGGGGATCTCCCAGAATATGTCCATAGTCCCAATTTAAATATGCAATACATGGGGATCTTCCGGAATACGTCCGTAGTCCCAATTTAAATATGCAACGCAAGATGAAATGACAGGTATGTCATCGAGTTATATAGTTTGCACTGAAAACATATAAGGAAAATAGTGACTTAACTAAGAATGGCGCACAGAATGTCAAATAGGCAGTTAAAACACGTAAGCATGCTTCTCTAATCTAAGTTAAACAATTAAACGTATTAGTGCAATTTAATAAGGGAAAACAATTTATAATTTAGAAAGGAAAAACAGGATTTTTGCAATAATAGCCCGTGTACGTACTCGTCACCTCACGTACACGGCGCCCACACATCAATTAATATCAAACATCCTAAGGGGAAAGTCCCCAACACAAGGTTAGGCAAGCCACTTACCTCGAACCGCTCAAATCAACTCGATACCATGCTCTTGCCACGAGTATCTAACTCCGAATGGCCCGAATCTATTCAAATTAATTGCATAATGTAAAAATATAACTACAAGTAACTAATTTAACTAATTAATTCGAAGCTAAAACGTGAAATTAGGAAAAACGCCCAAAACGTCTCCCCCGGGCCCACATCTCGGAATCGGGTAAAAATTATAAATTATGAACACTCATTCACTCACGAGTTCACTCGAACAAAAATCATCTAAATCCGACGTCAAATTCCCATTCAAATCTCAGATTTTCAATTGGGGAACCTTTTCCCCCATTTCCAAACTTCTACCCTCAAATTCCTTAATTAGACGAGGAAAACAACAATAGATTAATGTATTATGATCAAAATAGAGTTAGAATTAGTTACCCAATAGTTCTCCTTCAAAATCCCTCGAGAAATCGTCTCCCACCGAGCTCTAAATCGAATTTTGTGTTATGAAATTTCAAACCCTCTAAATCTCTTTTTCTGCCCAGCGATCCTCGCACCTGCGGTCATTTTTCGCACCTGCGGTCCAAACGACGCATCTGTGCATTTCATTAAAGCAGCCAGACTCCACACCTGCGCCCATGCTTCGCACATGCGGGCTTGCAGGTGCGGTCTGATCGGGTCCAAACCTACACTACTGTAGAGTAGCGAGGATGGTCGATGCAGTTTTACCCAACGAGGTCGGGATCGATTTCCACCGGGAGTTAATTTGGTTTGGAGTTGGGTATCTAACTAATCTAGATGTGCGTGTTGTTCCTAATTGCACTTCCAAACATTGTTGTGATTGATTCTATTCTAATTTTATACTATAGTATGCTGAGTGTAAGCTAAGTACAATACTTTTGGTGAACGTTTTCAAGTGTTAAAAGGCACTAGGGGAGTGACTTCCGCCTAGGTAAGTATCTAATGGATATCAAGAATCTAAGACAAGCTTGTTATGATTGGGTTCATGATATAACCATCACACATAAGTTCTCACTCTATACCTCTCGGTAGTTTGAGTGACTTTGCCCGATTTGGCTTTCTTAAGCCCAAATGGGTGTTCATACAATACAAGTGAAATTGGCTCAAGTCGGGTATTACTATCTCCAGGTTTAACCCTTTAATTGGGGCTATCAATCTGTTGAGTTCACCCCAATTCCTTGTTAGCCTAATTTTCCTAGACTTAGTCCCTCTTTCTCAAGAAGAGCCTAAGTCATAAAGGCATGAATCAGTGTTTGCAACCACTAATTCTACAATTTTAGCATAAATTAGGCTAAATATCACTAACCCATAAACAATTAAGCCCTAAAATTCAAGACCCATTAAATACCCATACTAGGGTTGGGTCACAACCCTAGCTATGGGGTCTAGCTACTCATAATAACAGCAGAAATCAAAGATAAAGATGAAATATAAGCCATAATATTAAAATACAAGATGAAAATCTAAAGTTTGAAGATAAATCTACTCTAAAATTGCCCCAAAAGGGACAAACTAGCTGTTCACGTGCTCTGCTAAACAAAACTTAACCTAAAATTGATAAAAGGATCTATTTATACTAGGCTAAAATTTTCGGACAAAAATGCCCCTGCGGAGGATTCGCGGCCGCGTAATTCTGACCGCGTTCGCACTCGAGCTTTCGCGGCCGCGTAATAATCAGCGCGGTCCGCGTTTCTTCAATATTGGGTTTGGATTGGGCTTAGTTTCGCGGATCACGTAATTTCAACCGCGGCCGCATAATTAGGACACGGACTGCGTTTTTCAGTAAAGCCCGACTTGCAGGGTCTGTGAACCTCAAGATGCACTCTCAGCGGAATTCCCTTTGCGGCCGCGCCTTTCCAACGCGGTCAGCGGTGATTTTAGTACTCAAAGCAGCTTCTCTAAATCTACTTTCGCGGATTGCGTAATAGTGGCCGCCTCAGCGGTGGTCCTTACGCGGCCGCGCTTTTTATCCGCTCTCAGCGCTCTAGTCTCAGCCTTGGATTCGTGCAGGTTTGACTCCTTCATGAGTTGATTATGGCTTCTTTGCCTCATTTTGACCAAACCCTACAAGCATGATGGCATCATCTTTCCTTAGGACATAATGAACTATGATGGTATCATCTTTCTTTAAGCACTCCATTTTCTCATTTCGGCTCATACTTTCTTGACTCTTTTGAGTCATTTTCTTATTCCTTAGGGGAACTAGAGAGACACATTGTCACTCTTTCTTCTTCATGACAATCATTTTTCTCCTTCGAGTCTTTTGAGTCAATCCATGCCTTTCAACATTGTTATCTTGAATCCTTTCAACCTTTACTTTCTTTTTGACATGCTTCTTTTTGGTTTTTCATCCTTTCTTTGCCTTTCCATTAATTCTTTTTGTTCTTTGAACCTTTCATCACTTTGTAATTCCTCGTCTCCCCCCCAAACTTATGTTTTTGCCAAATGTTCATCATGAATGCTAAGGAAAGATTGGGTGCCAAGAGAGGGTCATTATAAAACGGATGAGGGCTTGTAATGAGGTTATTGAATGAAAAAGGCTTAGGCTCAAAGGGGTTGTCTAAGGATATCATAATGGTAGGTTACAAAAATTTTCAAATGTTCAAATGGGATCAAGGAGAGCCTATAATCACTTCTCAAGTCGAGATACACTTAGAATTTCTCCTAGACAAACATTCAGGGCAAGTTCTAGACTTATTAGCACGAGACTTGGACTTGCAATTCAATACCTCACCTCTCTCCCAAGATAATGGATTGTTAAAGAGAACAGAGTCGAGGGCCCACAATAACCCTAGCTAAGATTGAATATCATAGATGGCTCAAAGAAACCACTTGATGATAGTTTTAGTCAACTCAAGAGTCTAAAGGTCACAACTAGATCTAATCTCGTCAACAAACTTGTCTCTAATCATGAGGTCGAAGGTAAATGTGTTAGTGCCAAGTGAAGCCTACTTGAGACACTTTTATTCATTACTACTATATATCAAAACAGAAAGGAAAACAGACTCAATCCCTTAAGAAGGTTGTCACGCCATCCATCGTTGGGAAGAGCCACCCGGTTCACACAACATCCACCTTTGGAAAGAACCGTGACATTAAGAAAACCAAAGACTTATTGATTACGCAGAAATGTAAAAAGAGGCTACAAACTCAAAAAGAAGCTACTAAAGGAAATAAGAAGCTAAGCTATTAAGGAAAATTACAAAAGTAGTTATAAAGTAAAATATGAAAAGTAAAATGAATATATACAATAAGGGAGTGAAACGAATATACACAAAATGGGGATAAATATATACATGGAATGGTAAAGTTATATACATACCAAAAGTGAAAAATTACGAAAATGAAAATAACGATAAGTAAAAATAAAGAAAAATAGTATCATAATTATTACATGCCAGTCATCAAAATCATCAAATCAAAAGAAGACCACCCTCCAAATACAAGTTAGCATAGTCCTCAATACTAAAAGTAAAAATAAGATCAGGGGAGGGATAGAGAGTTAAGACAACTCCCTATGTGGTCTCTGTCTGCATGGGACCGGGTACTCTAGTAGGGTCCTCAGACTGTGTAGGCTCATAATCTCCATCAGGATCCTCTAACTGAATCTCCAGGTCCTCTGACTGGGGCACCACAAATCCTCTCACCGGCTCTCTGTCAGCCTCCTGCTCTGATGCCTGTGCTGTCTGTGCTGTAGGGGCAATCTCCTCCATAAGCAGGTCTAGTGGAATATCTCCGGTAGAAGTGAACTTCTCTACCTCCTTCTTCAGCAGCTCGACTGACTCTTTGAAGCTTGAGTCTTCTTCATCTTTTTGACCTGCTTGCCCAGCTCCTTGATCACCTTCCCATGAGTATCTAATGTCTCCAGGATTTTCTTTTGGTTGTCCAGGAGCTTCTTCTGGTTGTCCAGAAGCTCCTTCAATGAATCCTCCAATGATGGAGGTACCTGAAGCTGTGCTGGGGCTTCCTGTGCTGCGACTGCACTGGATAAGACAAACAACTTTGATGTAGCTGCCTGCAACTAGTTATTGATGCTAGATAGTGTTTGAGAGACCCGCAGTGCATTCTGAGGGTAGGCTGAGGAGGAAGGCACAGATATTGGGGCAGAGACAGATGACTTTGAGGAAGGAGGTGGCATAGCAGCTGATGAACCTTCGGCTGTGGAAGGCTCGGATGCAGCGGCCACTACCCTTGGCTCTTCAGACTGGCCAGTGGAGGTAGTGGCTTTTCCTTTGGACTTCGGGTCGTCTGCTCCCTGAAGGCTGTACTAAGAGAAGGGCCTTTTTGGCTTCACCTTCGTGTCAAAGTGCCTCCCCTCAACCCCTTGATCCTCTAGGTACATAGTGATAAATTTGGGGTAAGGGTAGGAACTTTCCTCTTTCTCGGTTTCCTTAGATATATTCTGGGCCATGAGGTTCCCCACATTTATTGGGTACCCTGCCATGATGGACACTATGAGGATCGCCCGGGAGAGTGGAATGTCACTGTCGTGTTGGCATGGATCAAGGCGGCTGCAGATGAAGGTGCACCACCTTTTAGCTTCAAAATTAAGGGTGTTTCTGGCAATTGAGACTCCCGGTGTAAGCCAAGCCGGTGTTGTCCCAGGGATGGCTATCACCTCTGCAAGCCATGGATGGACTGCCTCATCTAATGCCACTTTCTCCAAGTACAGGGATTCGTCCACATCATCGAACCCGACATATGTGTTCAATGTCTTACCATCAAATCTGATCTTCTAGTTCCGTACCTTAGTCACATAGGTGCCCTTTTTGATGTGGGGCGACATTGGTGTAGAATTCCTTGACTAGGTACTTATTTGCTTCTGGCAACTTGCTAGTGAAGAATTTCCACCCCTCTCTTTCATCAAATTGTCTCTTCACGTTCGGGTTGTGAGGGAGAAGGTCTCTTTCTGTGAAATGTCGCTCAAGGGTGAGCGACCTTTGTGGCCACCATTCCCAAAATTTGTGGTAGGCCTTCTCACTCACGAACCTATCTTGCCACACTGCCGGCTTCCTTGATCTAATCAAACCTCCAACCCGGGTATCACCACCTCTTCCGTCATCCGGTACATTCTCTTCATCATCAATATTAATTGGAGCCGCTGTTAAGGCCGGAGTTGCAGCAGGTGGGGCAGGTGGTGTGGAAGTCTCACTACCTCCTCCTGAGCCATCAGATGACCAAGACAAGGAGGTAGATTCATTGACGAGGCGGTAGGGCTGTGATTGAGCCTCTTGTTGGGGTTGTGCAGCTTCCCCTTCAGAAATCTCCCGGTAGGGGACATATTCACTAGTCTCAGAAGAGTTGGGAGTGGGTCTTCGGAGGGTTTGTTTCTTTCCAATGACCTTTTTAGGTGCTAAGGATGCAGTCTGTTTCCCTCTGCCCCGGCCTCAAGAGGATTCTCCCCTCCCTTGTGATTTCTCAGGACCACCACGAGATTGCACCATTATCTGCATACACAATCAGTGAAAGCTTATTAGTATTGTGGTTCAATGAATTAGAAAAGGAAAGCAGATGAAATGATCACATTATTTCTCAAAGCAGGGATCCGTTGACAGCGTAAAAAGGAGCGCGGTCCGCGGAAAAGTTAGGCCCAGACTACCAACTCTCTGAACATTGGTTTTCGCTGACTGCAAAATAATGGGCGCGGCCGCGAAACACAGACGCGGACCACGTAAAAATGAACGCGGCCGTAGAATCAATTTGTTAATTCTCTAAAGCTCATGAACGCAGTCCGCGAAATTATGGACGCGGCCACGTAAAGTCAACCGCCGACCGCAGAAAAATCACTGCGTCCGCAAACATATAAGTCTAACCAGTTCCCACAAAAGCATGAACGCAGACCGCGTAATTTGGACCGCGGTCCACGAAATTCAAATCATACTGGTACTGATGAATTATTTAAGACCTAGGGTTTCACTTAGTGCAAAGATTTAGGCAATTAATAGGCATAGTGAATAACCCTATCCCCTATTAGGCATTAAACATTACCCACATGCAATTTTAGCATCAATCAAGCACCATTTCGAAATCATGACATGTGTTAAACCCTAAAAAAAGAAAAAGTAAAACTAGAAGAAAAGAAAATCAAAAGATGAAATTAATGTAAGAATTTGAGCATACCGGATGTGGATTTATAGTAGGAAATTACTTCTTGAATAATGAGATATGAAATTGAAAGTGTAAGAAGGGGAAGATGAACAGTGGTCTTTTTCGGTAAGAATGTGTAGTTCGAAAAGTGTAAAAGTCCTAAAGACTTCCTATTTATACCAACCCTAGAGGTCCCACCGATTTACCTGAGCGCGGTCCGCGGAATTCCACTGCGGTCCGCGCTTTTTACCTTTCGAAGAGCCTTTTCAGAAACAAGCCCGCTGAGAGCGGATTAATGGGCGCGGCTGCATAAGTTCAACACGGACCGCAAAATTACGAACGCGGACGTGAATACAACTTCAGAGAGTTGATATTCTGGACTTTTCAAGTCTGCGTCTGCTGACAAATTGCGCCCCCGCGAAAAACTCTCGCTGACCGCGAAAGTTTGAGCGCGGTTCGCGTAATTCCCCATACTTAGGCAAATGTTTCCAGCAACAACCCTGTACTGCACAAACAATTCCTAAACAAAGCTCACAACCAATTAGTTCAAAATAAAGCCTAATCTAAGAAGAAAATCAAAAAAAAAAAACACATGGGTTGCCTCCCAAGAAGCACTTGATTTAACGCCGTGGCACGGCACATGTTACCAATATCATTGGAAATTGATCAATGCCACCACATGGCTGTCATCAAACTTGCCGAGGTAAGGCTTCACTCAGTGCCCATTAACTCTGAAGATTTTCACCATTTTTGTTTTTCAAGTCAAGAGCACCATACAGAGTCACATGCACCACCTCAAAAAAGCCACTCTATTTTGACTTGAGCTTTTCCGGAAACAGTCGTAACCGAGAGTTAAATAGAAGAACCAAGTCACCCTCCTTGAATTCTTTGTTCCGGGAATATTTGTCATGTAAGTACTTCATCTTGTCCTTATACAAGGACGAGCTGGAATAGGCATGAAATCGGAATTCATCAAGTTCATTGAGTTGCTCTACCCGAAGATTGGCTGCTACATCCCATTCAAGGTTTAACTTCTTGAGCGCCCACATGGCCTTGTGCTCTAACTCAACCGGAAGATGGAATGCTTTCCCAAATATTAACCGGTATGAAGACATACCAATTGGAGTCTTGTACGCAGTTCTATAAGCCCACAAAGCATCGTCAAGTTTCCTTGACCAATCCATCCAGTTTGCATTGACGGTTTTTGATAATATGCTCTTTATCTCCCTGTTGAAGACCTAAACTTGTCCACTAGCCTGGGGATGATAAAGGGTTGACACCTTATGATTGACACCATACTTGGAAAGTAAAGTGTCGAAGGCCTTGTTGTAGAAATGAGAACCTCCATCACTGATGATCGCCCTAGGAGTGCCAAACCTTGTGAAGATATTTTTCTTTAAGAACTCCACCACACTCCGTGCCTCATTGTTGGGAAAAGCTACAGCTTCAACCCACTTGGAAACATAATCAACAACAACTATAATGTATCTGTTACCACAGGAACTCATAAATGGCCCATGAAGTCTATGCCCCACACGTCAAAAATATCAATCTCAAGAATAGTAGTGAGAGGCATTTCATCCTTGTTGGAAATTTCACCAGCTCTTTGGCATTCATCACACCTCTTAACAAGCTCACTTGCATCTTTATACAGGGTAGGCCAATAAAATCCACAGCTAAGAACCTTTGAAGCAGTTCGCTCCCCACCATGATGACCACCGTAGGGCGAGGAATGGCAAGCATCAAGAATATTCATTTGCTCCTCTTCCGGGACACATCTCCGGATCACACCATCATTGCAAATCTTGAAAAGATAGGGCTCGTCCCAATAATAATCCAAGCTGTCCCATTTGAGTTTTTTCCTTTGGTTAGAAGAGAGCTCACTTGGGACGATGCTGGTCACAAGAAAGTTAGACACATTGGCGAACCAAGGCATACTATTCAAAGATACAGAGAGGAGTTGTTCATCTGGGAACGAATCATTAATTTCGAGGCCATCGTGGGGCCTCCCCTCCTATTCTAAGCGGGACAAGTGGTCCGCCACTTGATTATCACTTCCTTTTCTATCAATGATTTCAAGGTCAAACTCTTGAAGCAGAAGAACCCATCTCATCAACCTAGCCTTTGAGTCCTTTTTGGTCATCAAGTAACGGAGTGCCGCGTGATCGGTGTGCACAATTACTTTGGTACCCATGAGATATGGTCTGAACTTTTCCATGGTGAAGACAATGGATAATATCTCTTTCTCGGTCACCGTATAATTGACTTGGGCGTCATTCATTATTTTGCTTGCATAATAGACCGGATGAAATATCTTGTTGACCCTTTGCCCCAAAACCACTCCTACCGCAACATCACTAGCATCGCACATGAGCTCAAATGGTAAGCTCCAATTGGGTGCGGTAATGATGGGGGTGGTTGTCAATTTATACTTGAGAAGCTCAAAAGCTTTCATGGAATCTTCATTGAAAACAAACTTTGCATCCTTTTCTAGCAGCTTGCATAAGGGGTTCACCACTTTTGAGAAATCTTTGATGAACCTTCGGTAGAACCCCACGTGCCCAAGAAAGCTCCTAACTCCCTTGATGGAAGTAGGAGGAGGGAGTTTTGAAATAACTTTAATCTTTACTTTGTCCACTTCAATACCGTTCTTTGAGATCTTATGGCCGAGGACAATGCCCTCCTCGTCCATAAAGTGGCATTTTTCCCAATTAAGCACTAGGTTGGTCTCTTCACATCGGGCCAACACTTTGTCAAGATTATCTAAGCATTCTTCAAATGAGTCCCCCACAACACTAAAATCATCCATGAACACTTCGAGGAAGTCCTCTACCATATCCATAAATATTGCCATCATACATCGCTGAAAGGTAGCCAGTGCATTACATAAACCAAATGGCATCCGTGAGACATACGGACATGTGAAGGTGGTTTTCTCTTGGTATTCTGGTGCAATGAGAATCTGGTTGTACCCTGAGTACCTATCCAAAAAGCAATAGTAGGCATGCCCGCATGCCCAGCAAGTCTGTCCAACATTTGATCAAGAAAGGGCAATGGAAAGTAGTCTTTGCGGGTCACTTTATTCAGCTTTCTGTAGTCCATACATACCCTCCATCTGGTGACAGTACGAGTGGGGATCAACTCATTTTTCTCATTTGTTACCACAGTCATACCCCCTTCTTTGGTACACATTGTACCGGTGAAGTCCATGAACTATCCGAAATATGGTACACAACCCCTGCATCAAGCCACTTGACAATTTACTTCTTGACGACCTCTTGCATAGCCTGGTTAACCTCCTTTGATGTTCCACGGAGGGTTTGGCATCATCTTCTAGTATAATTTTGTGCATGCAAAAGGTGGGACTTATACCCTGAATGTCAGCCAAAGTCCATCCAATTGCCTTTTTCCTTCTTTAAAGCACCGCAAGGGTGGAGTCTATCTGCACGTTAGTTAGGCAAGCAGAAAGAATAACAGGTAATATGGAAGAAGGGCCTACGAATTCATACCTGAGGTGTGAAGGTAAAGGCTTCAACTCCAATGTTGGTGGCTCCTCCATTGAGGGCTTTGTTGGTGGAGTCTTCCGGTTTTCCAAGTCCAAGGAAAGTTTACGGGGCCCATATGAGTAGGATCCCATTCCTTGCAATGAATTTGCACATTCAACCAAGCCTTCCTTTTCATCATCCTCATGGTTTAACAACACATCTTCCAAAGGGTCTTCCATATTGATCATGGCACTCGTGTCATCAACTATCACTTCCGTCACAAGATCCACAAAAGAGCAAACTTCATTACTATTTGGTTGCCTCATTGATTTGCACACGTGGAATACAACTTTTTCATCGCCCACTCGGAAGGTGAGCTCCCCAGCTTCTACATCAACCAATGCCTTCCCTGTTGCTAGGAAAGGTCTCCATAATACTATAGGCACCTCATAGTCGACTTCGCAGTCGAGAATCACAAAATGAGAAGGCAAAATAAACTTGTCGACCCGGACTAGAACATCATCAATAATACCAAGCGGCCTTTTCATTGTCCGATCCTCCATTTGTAATCTCATGGAAGTAGCTCTTGGTTGCCCAATACCTAGTGTATTGAACATGGAATATGGCATCAAATTAATACTTGTTCCCAAATCACACAAGGCTTTTGCAAAATCGACGTTACCTATGGTGCATGGAATTGTAAAGGCACCGGGATCTTCAAGCTTTGGAGCCATCGAGTGCACAATGGCACTCACTTGATGAGTCATTTTGATGGTCTCACAATTCATAGACCTCTTCTTAATTACCAAGTCCTTCATGAACTTGGCATATCCCGGCATTTGTTCGAGAGCTTCCACCAAGGGAACATTTATTGACAAACTTTTCATCATCTCAATAAACCTTTTGAATTGGTTTTCATTATTTTTCTTTGCAAGCCTTTGAGGATACGGTGGAGGAGGCCTTGGCAAAGGGACCTTGGCTTTAGGCACTACATTTCCGGTATGTCTATCACGTGTTCCCTAGACGGGTTCACATCATTTTGAGTCTCCTCCATGTTGTCATCAATATCGATCCTCACTTCA
Organism: Nicotiana tomentosiformis; assembly: GCF_000390325.3. Classification (NCBI taxonomy): domain Eukaryota; kingdom Viridiplantae; phylum Streptophyta; class Magnoliopsida; order Solanales; family Solanaceae; genus Nicotiana; species Nicotiana tomentosiformis. The sequence goes on from NC_090817.1 coordinate 149,481,426, forward strand.
TTATTCACATTCTCATCATTGGCTTGAATCTCATCATCTTCTTGCAACACAACATCATCACTCACAATCTTCTTTGGATCAGAAGTACTTGCATCTCCACCTCTACCGCTTCTTGTGGTCACCGCCATAGCATGGCCTGTATTGTTCCCACCCTTCGGGTTTACTACCGTATCACTTGGTAGTTCCCCTTTAGGGCGAGTATTCAATGCTTGAGAAATTTGACCCATTTGTACTTCCAAGTTGCAAATAGAGGTAGTATGGGAGGCTATTTGGGCATCAGAGTCAACATTCTTTTCCATCATTTGTTTGAACATACTCTCTATCCGCCCCATCTCATTGTTTGAAGAACTTTGCCCTTGAGACAAATATGGAGGCGGATTGTTGGGTTGCTGATACATCAGGGACCTTTGAAAGCCCGACCCCCGATTGCCTTGATTATTGTTATTCCAACCCCCTTGGTTTCCATTGCCGCCCCAATTCTGATTGTTGTTCCCCCAATTCTGATTGTTGTTCCCCCAATTGTTTGAGTTGTTATTGTTGCCATTGTTCTAGTTCCCTTGGACTTGGTTGCCCCAATTTTGATTGTTCCCTTGCGGTCTCCATTGTTGATTTCGAGCATTGCTCTGTTGACCTTGGTAGTTATTGGCATATAACACTTCCTCACTTTGATCATCATAAGAATCATCTTGATTGTAACCACTACCACTTTGCTCATATTGATCTTGATTGTTTTGCACTTGTTGACCACGCTGTCTCCTCTTGTTGACCATGACATTTACCCCTTCCATGGCATTTACTTGCTTTGTCCCTTGAACTTGCTGAAGCTGGGCCTTTGCTAACTGATTCATAGTAGTTGTCAACTCGTCTATGGCTTGTCCATGATCATGAAGTTCCTTGTGAAGATGGATGACATTAGGGTCTCCCTGAGGAACATTTGCCCGACTCTGCCAAGCCGAGGATGTGTCAGCCATCTCATCAAGTATGTCACAAGCATCGGCATAAGGCATTTTCATAAAACTTCCCCCAGCTAGCTAATTTACGACACACTGGTTGGTCGTGTTGATGCCCCTATAGAATGTCTGCTGCATCATTGCTTCAGTCATATCATTTTTGGGCATTCCTTGACCATTGTCCGGTATCGATCCCTGATTTCATGTAGGGGTTCAATGGGTTCTTGTTTAAAGGCTAAGATCTCATCCCTTAATGCTGCCATATGACCCGGTGAGAACAACTTGGCTATAAATTTTTCTGCCAACTCATCCCACGTGTGTATGGAGTGGTTGGGTAGCCTCTCGAGCCAGTCCAAAGCTTTCCCTCTAAGTGAAAATGGGAAAAGTCTCAATCTCAGAGCGTCCTCTGACACGTTCGTCTGCTTGCTCCCCCAGCATGTGTCTACAAAACCCTTTAGATGCTTGTATGCGTTCTGATGAGGAGCTCCAGTGAAGAAGCCCCTTTGCTCCAATAGGGTCAGCATGACAATTGTAATTTGAAAATTGCCCGCCCGAATCCAGTGCGGGACAATTGCACTTGTGTAACCTTCATTGGGTTGCCAATCTGCTAGAGAGTTTGAGTTTATGAAGGATGTTCCGCAAAGGGAAAGTACTCACTACAACTATTGGGTGGCATTCAAAATAGGGCCTCAGCTTCCGAGCGGCGACTACGAGAGCTAAGGCCAATTTTTCCAAATGTGGGTAGCGAGTTTCTGCTCCCGTTAAAATTTTGCTAACGTAATAAATAGGCAACTGCCTACCTTCATCCTCCTGGACTAAAACCGCACTTACCGCAACTTCTGAAACCGCAAGATAGATTAGCAATATTTCGCCTTATTTTAGTTTCGAGAGCAATGAAGGGCTTGATAAGTAATTCTTCAGGTCCCTCAAAGCTTGCTGGCACTCTGACGTCCATTCGAAATTGTTCTTCTTTTTTAGCAATGTAAAGAAGCGATGACACTTCTTCGACGACCGGGAAATGAACCTGCTCAAAGCTGCTAACCTTCTTGTAAGTCTTTGGACATCTATCACGATTGATAATTGATCTGGGATATCGTCTATGGCCTTAATTTTGTCGGGGTTTACTTCAATTCCCCTTTGTGAGACCAGAAAACCTAGTAACTTACCAGAGCTGACCCCAAACGCACACTTTTCGGGGTTGAGTTTCATGTTATGCTTCCTCAGGATATCGAATGTGTAGCACCCCGAAAAATTTCGAAATACTTTAGCGCCATTAAGAGGTGCGCTGCCCATGGAGGAGGTGGGGGAGGGTTTGGAATGTTGTCATTAGCCTGCCGGCCTCTTCTTTGGACTTGAGGTTCTAGATTAACCTCATCCTCACCATTGTCAACTACCTCCTCCCCCGGAAGAACATGTCCAAGAGCATCATTATGAGCCATTTGGTACCTAAAGCGATTGATACACAAAAGTTAGAAAAATAGAAGGAAAGAAAAACAAGACACACAAATAGTTAGATAAACATCATATTGTGAATAATCAAAAGAAGTACCACTAGGCATATACAAACTAATTTCCAAGACCCGGAATATCACTAAGTCACAAGCTGCTATAATCTATGTAGCTCTATACAAAAGTATGAAGATAATAAAGAACGTTTCTAGGTGAGGGAGTAGAAGGGGACTCCGAGGATCCGCGGACATAAGTAGAATTACCTTGAAGTCTCGTAGAATCAGCAGCACGCACTAACCCCGAGGCTGATAGTTCACACCTGGATCTGCACACGAAAACATGTGCAGGAAAGGGGATGAGTACACCACAATGGTACCCAGTAAGTGCCAAGCCTAACCTCGGTCGAGTAGTGATGAGGTTAGGTCAAGGCCCTATCGGAGTAAATATAATAAATTAAACAGTAAAAGATATAAGTAAAGTTTATGGTAACACAATTAAAGAAATTCTAGAAAATTTAACAGTTAAGGGAGTCCTCGACTCAGAACAAGATAAACACAATGTAGAATCTCCCGGGATACCGTCCCGTAGTTCCGAATGAATATGCAGTACAGGCGGATCTCCCAAAATACGTTCGTAGTTCCAAAGTAAATATGCAGTGCTGGGGGATCTCCCGAAATACGTCTGTAGTCCCAAAATAAATATGCAAGACAAGGGGATCTCTCAGAATACGTCCGTAGTCCCAATTTAAGTATGCAAGACAGAGGGATCTCCCGGAATACGTCCGTAGTCCCAATTTAAATATGCAACGCAAGATGAAATGACAGGTGTGGCATCGAGTTATATAATTTACACTGAACACAGATAAGGAAAATAGGGACTTAACTAAGCATGGCGCACAGAATGTCAAATAGACAGTTAAAACACGCAAGCATGCTTCTCTAATCTAAGCTAAACAATTAAACGTATTAGTGCAATTTAATCAGGGAAAACAGTTTATGATTTAGAAAGGAAAAATAGGATTTTTGCAATAATAGCCCGTGTACGTACTTGTCACCTCACGTACACGGCGCCCATACATCAATTAATATCAAACATACTAAGGGGAAAGTCCCCAACACAAGGTTAGGCAAGCCACTTACCTCGAACCGCTCAAATCAACTCGATACCACGCTCTTGCCACGAGTATCCAACTCCGAATGGCCCGAATCTATTCAAATTAATTGCATAATGTAAATATAACTACAAGTAACTAATTTAACTAATTAATTCGAAGCAAAAACGTGAAATTAGAAAAAATGCCCAAAACGTCTCCCCGGACTCACATCTCGGAATCGGGTAAACATTAAAAATTATGAACACTCATTCACTCACGAGTTCACTCGAACAAAAATCATCTAAATTCGACGTCAAATTCCTATTCAAATCTCAAATTTTTAATTGGGGAACCTTTTACCTAATTTCCAAACTTCTACCCTCAAATTCCTTAATTAGACGAGCAAAACAACAATAGATTAATGTATTATGATCAAAATAGAGTTAGAATTAGTTACCCAATGGTTTCTCCTACAAAATCCCTCGAGCAATCGTCTCCCACCAAGCTCTAAATCGAATTTTGTGTTATGAAATTTCAAACCCTTGAAATCTCCTTTTCTGCCCAGCGATCCTCGCACCTGCGGCCGTTTCTCGCACCTGCGGATACCGTATCAGCGGTCCAAATGGCGCATCTATGAATTTCATTAAAGCAGCCAGGATCTACACCTACGCCTATTCTCTGCACATGCGGGCTCGCAGGTGCGGTCTGATCGGGTCCAAACCTACACCACTGTAGAGTAGCGAGGATGGTCGATGCAATTTTACCCAATGAGGTCGGGATCGATTTCCACAGGGAGTTAATTTGGTTTGGAGTTGGGTATCTAACTAATCTAGATATGCGTGTTGTTCCTAATTGCACTTTCAAACATTGTTGCGATTGATTCTATTCTAATTTTATACTATAGTATGCTGAGTGTAAGCGAAGTACAATATTTTTGGTGAACGTTTTCAAGTATTAAAAGGCAATAGGGGAGTGACTTCTGTCTAGGTAAGTATCTAATGGATATCAAGAATCTAAGATAAGCTTGTTATGATTGGGGTCGTGATATAACCATCACACATAAGTGCTCACTCTATACCTCTCGGTAGTTTGAGTGACTTTGCCCGATTTGGTTTTCTCAAGCCCAAATGGGTGTTCATACAATACAAGTGAAATTGGCTCAAGTCGGGTATTACTATCTCTAGGTTTAACCCTTTAATTGGGGCTATCAATCTCGTGAGTTCACCCCAATTCCTTGTTAGCCTAATTTTCCTAGACTTAGTCCCTCTTTCTCAAGAAGAGCCTAAGTCATAAAGGCATGAATCAGTGTTTGCAACCACTAATTCTATAATTTTAGCATAAATTAGGCTAAATATCACTAACCCATAAACAATTAAGCCCTAAAATTCAAGATCCATTAAATACCCACACTAGGGTTGGTTCACAACCCTAGCTATGGGGTCTAGCTACTCATAATAACAGCAGAAATCAAAGATAAAGATGAAATATAAGCCATAATATTAAAGTACAAGATGAAAATCTAAAATTTGAAGATAAATCAACTCTAAAATTGCCCAAAAAGGAAAAACCAATTGTTCACGTGCTCTGCTAAACAAAACTTAACCTAAAATTGATAAAAGTATGTATTTATAATAGGCTGAAATTTCCGAACAAAAATGACCTTGCGTATGATTCGCGGCCACGTAATTCTGACCGCATCCGCGCTCAAGCTTTCACGGCCGCGTAATAATGAGCGCGGTCCGTGTTTCTTCAATACTGGGTTTGGATTGGGCTTAGTTTCGTGGACCGCATAATTTCAACCGCGACCGAGTAATTTGGATGCGGATCGCATTCTTCAGTAAAGCCCGGCTTGCTGGCTCTCTGAACCTCAATATGCGCTCTCAGCGGAATTCCCTTCGCGGCCGCGCCAAAGATTTCGCGGCCGCGCCTTTCCAACACGGTCAGTGGTGATTTTAGTATTCAAAGCAGCTTCTTTGAATCTACTTTTATGGATCGCGTAATAGTGGCCGACTCAGTGTTGGTCCTTACACGGTCGCGCTTTTCTGCCGCTCTCAGCGCTCTAGTCTCAGCCTTGGATTCGTGCATGTTTGACTCCTTCACGAGTTGATTATGGATTCTTTGCCTCATTTTGACCAAACCGTGCAAGCAAGCACATTAAGTTAGTTTTCGGGGATACCTTTACGCATTTTTGACCCAAAACCTAAGCAAAAGAGAGCAAATAATAGGCTAAAACCCCTTGTTATCACGGTCAAACTTGCGCACCTGCGCAAATAATAGGCCTCTCTTCTGCAGGTGCAAAACACCAGAACCAGCAAAGGCACCAGATTTTCCTAAGTCTAATTTTCATTCCGTTAAGCATCCGAAACACACCCGAGGCCCCCAGGACCTCAACCAAACCTACCAACCAATCCTATAACACCATATGAACTTAGTCGAGCCTTCAAACCTCATCGAACAACACCAAAATCATGAATTAAGCATGGATTCAAGCCTAAGAATTTAGAATTTTCCAAATTCTACAAACGACGCCGAACCACATCAAATCTAGTCCGAATGACCTCAAATTTTACACACAAGTCATAAATGACACTACGAACCTACATCCACTTTTGAAATTCCATTACGAGCTCAATATCAAAATTTTCACTATCGGCCGAAATTGCTGAAAAACTAACTTTCGCCAATTCAAGCCTAAATCTACTATAGACCTCCAAAATACATTCCGAACGCGCTCCTAAGCTCAAAATCACTCAATGGAGCTAACAGAGTCGACGTAATTCCATTTCGGATCCGTCTTCACAGAGTTCCGACTACGATCCAATTTCTAAGGCTTAAACTCACAACTAGGGACTAAGTGTCCCAAAACTTTCATAATTCCATAACCAATCACTCAGGAAAATACAAGCAGAAACAAATGTGGGGAAGGTAGATATTAGGGTATTGGGGCTCTAATTCTCAAAATGGCTAACCGGGTCATTACATCCTCCCCCTCTTAAAACAATCATTCGTCCTCGAACGAGTATAAAGACATACCTGAAACTGTGAAAAGATGAGGGTACTGGCTGCGCATATCCTACTCGGTCTCCCAAGTCGCCTCCTCGACCGGCTGACCCCTCCACTGGACCTTTACTGAAGCAATATTCTTTGACCTGAGCTTTCTGACCTGCCTGTCCAAAATGGCTACTGGCTCCTCAACATAAGATAGATCCTTGTCCAACTGGACTGAGCTGAAATCCAATACATGAGTCGGATCACCGTGATACTTCCAGAGCATAGACACGTGGAATACCGGGTGAACTCCTGCTAGGCTGGGAGGCAAGGCAAGCTCATAAGCAACCTCCCCAACTTGCCATAATATTTCAAAAGGACCAATGAACCTCGGGCTCAGCTTGCCCTTCTTCCCGAATCTCATGACGCCCTTCATAGGCGATACCCGAAGCAAGACCCGCTCACCAACCATAAATGCCAAATCACGAACCTTCCGGTCCGCATAACTCTTCTGCCTGGACTGGGCCATGTGAAGTCTCTCCTGAATCACCTTCACGTTATCCAGGGTATCCTGGACCAAATCTGTACCCAACAATTGGCCTCACTCGGCTCAAACCATCCCACTAGGGACCAGCACCGCCTTCCATACAAAGCCGCATACGGTGCCATCTGAATGCTGGACTGGTAACTGTTGTTGTAAGCAAACTCTGTAAGTGGCAAGTATTAGTCCCATGACCCTCCAAAATCCATCACACAGGCACAGAGCATATCTTCAAGAATCTGAATCGTGCGCTCGTACTGCCAGTCCATCTGAGGGTGAAAGGCTGTGCTCAGCTCCACCCTAGTACCCAACTCCTGCTATACGCCTCTCCAAAACCGTGATGTGAACTGTGTACCTCTATCTAAAATGATGGATACTAGAATACCATGAAGGCGGACAATCTCTCTGATATAAATCTCAGCCACCCTATCAGAAGAATAAGTGGTCAACACTGGAATAAAATGAGCTGACTTGGTCAGTCGATCCACGATCACCCAAATAGCATCAAACTTTCTCAAAGTCCATGGAAGTCCAACTACAAAGTCCATGGTGATCCGCTCCCACTTCCACTATGGGATCTCTAACCTTTGAAGTAATCTACCCGGCCTCTAGTGCTCATATTTGACCTGCTGACAGTTGAGACACTTGGCCACAAACCCAACTATATCATTCTTCATCCTCCTCCACCAGTAGTGTTCATATGGACCAGTATTTGGATAGGGTCGCGTATTGCAGCAGAGTTATGTGGAAATATAATCCCTTGTGTAAGATTTGTGTGTTATGGTTCTGCGGTATGTGATGGGTTCTTAGCATTGCGTCGGGGTGGTACTCGTCGAGCTTGCGAAACGGTTCTCCTGTTTGGGTCATTGTTACGATTGGGTACATTTGGAATGTTGCTATCTGGTGCACGGATTACGCAGGTTGTGGCTTTAGATTGTATTGATGTGTCATGTCACTAGAGTGGTCGTGTTGGATGAGACGAGGTCATTGGGCCTAGAATGGATGCTATCAGATTTGATTGTGGTATAATTGGGAGGATAATATCGGAAGTCGGCTTTGAAATTGGCTATAGTTCTTGTAGAAGGAACGAGAGCTCCATGACCTGTTGGTTTAATGCATGGTTATGAATTTGATATGTTTCTTTCATCATCGGCAGTGTACGAAGGTTTTATAATGAGGTTTTGTCTGATATGAGGTTTATTACCAACACTGGGTTGATTTGAGTCGATACTGTGATTTGAAATCATTGCTTCGAGCATTCGAGCTATGCAGTATTTGAATTTGAGTATTTGAGTTATGGTTACGGCTTTTGGTACAGCTTGTTCAGACTTATATGGTACGTAGATGCGAACTTCTGATCTTATAAGAAATTTCGGATGTCGGAAATTTGATTCGAAGGCTTGTGGGCTAGGTAGAATTGAGGAATTTCAGTTATGCTGTGCTATCGGACCTGTATGGGATAGGGTGAAGTGGGATCACCCCCGGGTTTGTGCGTAGGAAAGTTACACAGCCATTTCTTGGCTTTTGGAACAACTCTCGGCACGTTCGAGGACGAACGTATGTTTAAGTGGGGGATGATGTAACGACCCGGCCGGTCATTTTGGGAGTTATAGACCCGTTTCCCCCATTTTTGTTTCCTTTTTTCTCTTAAGCTATATTATGATATACCGGGTTAGTTGGTTCGGGCCCGGAGTGGTTTCGGAGTGGAATGAGACACTTAGTCTCTTATTTAGAACCTTAAGTTGGAAAAGTCAATCGGATGTTGACCTATGTGTAAACGATCTCGGATTTGAATTCTGATGGTTCTGTTAGCTCCGTTAGGTGATTTTGGACTTAGGAGTGCATCCGGAATGTGATTTGGAGGTCCATGGTAGAATTAGGCTTGAATTGGCGAAATTAGAAATTTGGCGATTTTTGGTCGGCAGTGGAAAATTTGTTATCAGGGTCGGAATGGAATTACGAAAGTTGGAATGGGTTCATAGCGTCATTTATGACGTATGTGCAAAATTTGAGGTCATTCGGACGTGGTTTTGTTGGTTTTGGCAACGGTTGCCGAATATGGAAATTTAGAAGTCCTTAGGCTTGAATCCGAGGGTAATTTGGTAATTTGATATTATTTTGAGTGATTCGAAGGTTCGACTAAGTTTGTATGTTAATATATGACTTGTTGGTATTTTTGGTTGAGGTCCCGAGGGCCTCGGGGTGATTCCGGGTGATTAACGGATTTGTCAAAGTTGGAAAATGCAGCTGAAGCTGCTGCTACTGCTACTGCTATTTCTGCACCTGCGGAAGGAGGAGTCGCAAGTGCGAGGTCACTGGTGCGCAAGGGGAGTCCTCAGATGCGAAAAAGAAGGCGCTGGGCAGGCTTCGCAGAAGCGGAAGGAAATGCGCAGGTGCGCTACCGCAGGCGTGAGAATTTGAAGCGCAGATGCGGAAAATGGGAGGCCAAGGCTGGAGCGCAGGCGCGAAGGATTTGGACGCACCTGCGAGCCCGCAGGTGCGAGACCTGGGTGCAGGTGCAAAGGCTGAGATTTAAGTGATTCTCGTAGGTGCGAGGATTTTTGACCGCAGGTGCGGTCCCGCAAGTGCGTGGAATAGGCCACAGGTGCGAAAATCGGGGAAGAATATATAGATAGCACTTCGCGAATTTTGGTTCATTTCCACCATTTTCAAGTCGGTTTTTGGAGATTTTGGAGTGATTTTCGAAAGGCGATTCAAGGGCTATCAGTGAGGTAAGTTGCTTGAGCCCTAATACTTGTATACATGGTGATTTTTTGTTGTTTCATCATTGTAATTAGTGAAAATGAGGGGTTAGGGCTTGAAATATTTAAGAGTTTAATTTAAGGATTTGAAGGACCAAACAATGTCGGATTTCGATGAATTTGGTATGGTTAGACTCATGAGTGAATGAGATTTCTAGTTTTGTAAATTTTGTCGGATTTTGAGATGTGGGCCCGGGGGCCGGGTTTGAGCCAATTTCGGGTTTTGGTTTAATTTTATAGTCTTTCTTGTGGAATTCATTCCATTAGCGTATATTGATGGTATTGTACTGATTGTAAATAGATTTGGAGCATTTGGAGGCCGAGTCCAGAGAAAAGAGCATTTCGGGGTAGAGATTTGACCAGTTTGAGGTAAGTAATGATTGTAAATCTAGTCTTAAGGTTACGAAACCCCGGATTTTGTATCATTCTACTATTTTTAGTGATGCACATGCTAGGTGACGAGCATATGGGCGTGCACTGTTGGGGATTGTGACTTGCTCCATCCCGTAGCAACTGTAAAGTTGCATACTTTGTTGAAACTATATGATACTTATATGTTTTAGAAAGAGTTTCTGTAAATTGGGTTGAATGCCATGTTTGGGCCTTGTGCCAGTGTTGTTTGGACCCTTAGGGGCCTTTTCTTACTATCCTTTCACTGTTTTTGATTGAAATCTATAGTCAGTAATGTTTATACTTGTTTACCGCATAACTCAGTTTTATGACTCTATTTCGATACATATAAATGTTTAGGGCCGAATGCCCTGTTTTACTGAAATGCCCGAGTGGCTTGAGAGGTTTATGACTGAGTGAGGCTGAGGGCCTGATTTGTGAGGATATTTATGGGATCGGGCTGCATGCCACAACATGTTGTATATTTATGGGATCGGGCTGTACGCCGTAGTATGTTTGATATCGGACGAGGGCCTGATTGTGAGGATGAGTGTGGATCGGGGCTTCCCGCCTGCAGCATACTTTATTATTATAGCACTGAGTTGTCCATGCAGCACGTGAGTTGTCCGTGCAGATTATTGCGCTTGGGCTGAAGGAACCCCTCTGGAGTTTGTACACACCCCCAGTGAGCGCAGGTACCTACTGAGTGCGAGTGTTGAGTGCCGAGTGCTGAGTGACTGGGAGGCTTGAGTGATTGTGAGGTATGCTCGAGTGGCAAGAGTGATTGTGAGGTATGCCCGAGTGGCAAGAGTGATTGTGAGGTATGCCCGAGTGGCACGAGTGATTGTGAGGTTTTGCCCGAGGGGCTGTATATGAGTGATGTTTTGCCCGAGGGGCTGTTTATGATTTCATCATTTTTGCTCTCCTTTGCATTTTTCCTCTGTCTGAAAACTGTTAAAAATATCTTTAAATGATTTTTACTAGAACTGGGCTTAAACGAGATGTTTTGATTCAAATCCTGATTTTTAAAAGCAGGAGGTATTTTACTGAGATTTCATGATATGAACGTTATATGCTTTGTGCTCGTCACTATTGCTCACTCTTTATTTATTGTTGTTACTTACTGAGTTGGCGTACTCACGTTACTCCCTGCACCTTATGTGCAGATCCAGGTGTAGCTGGACACGGTAGCGGTTATTGATTGTTCTGGTTGCAGATTAGTTTCTTGGAGATAGCAAGGTAGTTGTTTGGCAATCGCAACCCCTGCTCTTCTCCCTCTTATTATCCTCTAGTTGTATTTAGCTATTTTCCAGGCTGAGTTAGCCGTGATATTGTTAGACAGATTGTAGTAGATGCTCATGACTAGTGACACCTCGATGTCGGGCTTTTCCTTCCGCACTTTTATTTTGATTGGAACTCCTTTATGAAGGTTTTTGTGTTAAATAACATTGAAATTACCTTTGAAATGAAAATATCGGTTTGTTTTGGAAATGAGTCGGCTTGCCTAGTTCCACGATAGGCGCCATCACGAGAGAGGTTAGTTTGGGTTGTGACATGCGAGCTCGCAAAAGCGAGCCTTCCATCGCAGAAGCGGCCTGGGCACGTTGGGAAAAGGTCCACAGGTGCGGAAACTTGCACGCACCCGCGCGTCCGCAGATGCGGAAGGAAGCGCAGGTGCGCATTTGTCCTCCGCAGATGCGAGGCCTCGCCTGGTAGCCCTATTTTGCAGATGCGAGATTTTTCTCGCAGATGCAAGCTCGCATGTGCGAGCCCAGGCACCGCAGGTGCAGAAATGCCTGGGCAGTGTATATATCGAAGAGTCCGATATTTCTACTCATTTTGGTCATTTTGAGCTCGGATAAGGCGAAGATTTGAGAGGTTTTTCACGATATCGAAGTGGGTAAGTGTTCTATAACCAAAAGTGATTATATCTAACAAATCCATGTCTATATTCATCATTTATTTCGGATATAGATGGAAGAAATTGGAATTTTTGTAAAACTTTCCAAAAACGAAAAATTTAGATTTGAAGGTCCATTTGACATCGGAATTGGATAATATTTGTATGGTTGAACTCGTAGCGGAACGGGTGTTCGGATTTCATGAGTTTTTCCAGGATTTGAGACGTGGGTTCCACTGTCAAATATTTTAATGAATTTCAGATTTTTATCTGGAAAATTAGTAAATTAATATGGAATTAATTCCTATGATTCGTATTGAGTATAATGAATTGTTTGTGAATAGATTTGAAGCATTTGGAGACAAATTTAAAAGGAAAGGTTGTGGTCGAGTAATTGATTGGAATTTGCAAAGCGAGGTAAGTATCGTGGTTAACCTTAACTTGAGGGAATAGAACTCTTAAACTATTTATTATGTGAAATGCATGTGAACGACGTATAGGCGAGGTGACGAGTGTCTATACGTCGTCAAATTAATTATTTGCATAATTACTTGAAAATCATAAATCATTTTAAATTATGAATAAATTATTATATTAATTGTTTCTCTCCTATTCTTTGTCAAATATTAATTCTTGAATTCCTGCATTAATTGTTACATGCTATTTGAATTATGTGTCTTAATTGTTATTTGACATTTAGTATATTAAATATTAAACTGCTTATTTTCTCCCTGATTTCCATAATAATTTGCTATTTGTCATTGTCTGTTTCATAATTTAATCATAATTATTGTATGCTTGTTGTCTTATAATTTTATATTAATTGTTGCATTTATTGAGGAAATTTCTTCTATAAGAATTGGTAAATGGATAGATTGGAGGATCGGGTTGCATGCCGCAACAAAATTGATTGAAATGGATATATTGGAGGATCGGGTTGCACGCCACAACAGACTTATTAAAAAGACCATATTGGAGGATCGGGTTTCACGCCGCAACAGATTTATTAAAAGTCAATATTTGGGGGATCAAATTGCACGCCACAATAGACTTATTAAAAGTGAATATTTGGGGGATCGGATTGCACGCCGCAATAGACTTATTTAAAAGTCAATATATATACCTGGTTAAAAATATTTATATGAGAGGATTGAAAAAGAATATATTGTGAGAGCGGGTTGCACGCTGCAATAGAATTGAATGTGAATTTATTGTGAGAGCGGGTTGCACACTGCAACGGAAACTGATGAAAATGATAATTGGTTATGACTGTTGAGCTGGCTTTAATTATTATAAATAAGTTACATGATTTATTTCTATTATTTATTGTTTTTACTAATATTGCGTACAGGTTAATGTAAGTGACCCGCCTTAGCCTCGTCACTACTTCGTCGAGGTTAGGCTCAGCGCTTACCAGTACATGGGGCCGGTTGTACTGATACTACACTCTCCACTTCTTGTGCAGATTTCGAATTTGGTCCCAGCGGCGTACCATAGACTTGCTCGGATTCCAGCTACTCGGAGGAGACTTGAGGTATAACTGCACAATGTCTGTAGTTTTGAAGTCCCCGTCTACTTTACTTTAGCTGTGTGTTTATTTCCAGACAGTTTTATTTTATTCAGGGCCTTATTTGTATTATTCTAGAAGCTCGTGCACTTGTGACACCAAATTCTGGGATGGTATTTAGACACCATTGTTTTTATGGATTATTTACTATATTTCAGATTTTACTTCCGCAATCGTTCTTTGTTATTAATAAATTTAAAACTTGTTTAAAAATTGGTTAATATTATTCTAACGTTGGCTTGCCTAGCAAGTGAAATGTTAGGCGCCATCACTGTCCGAAGGTGGGAATTTCGGATCGTGACAGTTGGTATCATAGCATTAGGTTACATAGGTCTCACGAGTCACGAGCAAGCTTAGTAGAGTCTGAAGGATCGGTAAGGAGACGTCTGTACTTATCTCTCAGAGGCTATGAAGTTTAGGAACAATATCACTTCTTTCTTATTCTGTCGTGCGATTTTACTCTATCATCGCAAATTGAAACATTCTACTCTTACTCTCTCGCAGATGGTGAGAACATGTAATACCTCTACCGATGGACAGGGACCAGAACCCCTGGTGGCAACTATGGCCAGGGGTAGAGGTCGACGCCGAGGTCGTGCTAGAGGCCGAGGTAGAGGCCGAGGTAGAGCTGAGTCCAGAGCTTGAGCAGCTGCACCTGTTATAGAGCCTCAGGTGGATCTTCAGGAGGAAGTTCCAGTTCAGAATGTACCAGTTGGACCAGTTCAGGTCCCGGAAGGATTCATAGCCACTCCGGTACTTCAGGACACTCTAGTCCGTTTGGTAAGTCTTATGGAGGGCGTGGCCCAGAATGGTACATTTCCAGTGGCACCAGCCATCTCACAGGCTGGGGGAGGAGCAGAAACTACCACTACTCCTGCTCCGGAGTAGATGGCTCCCCAGAATCAGGCTCCAGCAGCCCCGCCAGTTGGGGTAGTTCAGCTAGTTGTTGTGGCACAGACTGGTGATAGGCCCGCCATGTCTTTTAAGGCCTTATTGAGACTGGATAAGTTTACTAAGCTCTTTCCAGTTCACTTAAGTGGTACACCTTCTGAGGAACCACAGGATTATCTTGAACGCTGCCACGAGGTGCTGCGGAATATGGGTATAGTTGAGACCAATGGGGTTGGTTTTGCTGTATTTCAGATGACGGGTTCCGCCAAGAGATGGTGGATAGATTATACATTGACTAGACCAGTTGGATCACCTTCACTTACCTGGGAGCAGTTCTCTCAGCAGAAGTTCTTTCCTATCACACTGAGAGAGGAATTTTGCAAGCAATTTGAGCGTCTATAGCAGGGCAGTATGACTGTTACTCAGTATGAGTCCCGTTTTGTGGATTTGGCCCGTTATGCTCTCCTTTTACTACCTACTGAGGGGGAGAGAGTGAGGAGGTTTATTGAGGGACTCACTCACCGTATCGGGCTTCAGATGGCCAAGGAGACCGGAAGTGATATTTATTTTTAGGCGGCTGCTAATGTCGCGAGGAGGATCGATATGGTTCTTGCACAGGAGAGAGGAAAGAGGTCTGATAAGAGGTCTCGTCAGTTCGGTGGTTTCAGTGGTGCATCGTCTGGAGGCAGGGGTAATTTTGGTAGGGGTCATCTCCCAGACCGTTTCATTCAGCACTTCATGCATCTCCCGGTGCTTCAAGGAGTCACGGTCCTATTATGCCTTACCCTAGGAAACCAGCATTCAGTGCACATTCAGCTCCTATCAGTGCACCACCACTCTAGAGTTACTACAGCGGTTATCCGGCCCATTTGGGTCAGCTTCAGCTTCAGCAGCCACGACATCAGGACGGGTGTTATGAGAATGGGAACATTGGTCACATCACGAGGTATTGCCCTAGATTGGCGAGTAACAGATCTCAGCAAGATTCTCGTTCCATCATACCAGCATCGGTTGCTTCATCGCCTGCTCAACCAGCTAGAGGTAGGAGTCAGGCAGCTAGAGGTGGAGGTCAGGCCATTAGAGGTGGAGGTCAGGCCATTAGAGTTGGAGGTCAAACCGTTAGAGGTGGAGGCCAGCCAGTTAGAGGCCGTCCCAGGGACGCAGTTCAGAGTGGTGGGGCCCAGCCCCGATTTTATACTTTTCCAGCTAGGCCTGAGGCCGAGTCATCTGATGCTGTGATCATAGGTATTATTCCAGTTTTTCATAGAGATGCTTCAGTTCTATTTGATCCAGGATCTACTTATTCTAATATGTCCTCCTATTTTGCTTCATATTTGGTTGTGCCTTTTGATTCTCTGAGTGCTTTTGTGTGTGTATCTACACCGGTGGGAGACTTTGTTGTAGTAGATCATATTTATCGTTCGTGTGTGGTTATTATTGGTAATCTTGAGACTAGTCTGGATCTTCTACTTCTTGATATGGTAGATTTTGATGTCACCTTGGGTATGGATTGGTTGTCCCCTTATCATACTATATTGGATTGTCATGCCAAGACAGTGACCCTAGCTATGCCGAGGTTACCTCGGTTAGAGTGGAAAGGAACTCCTGGTCATTCTGCCAGTAGGGTTATTTCTTATATGAAAGCTCGGCGTATGGTAGAGAAAGGGTGTCTAGCATATTTGGCTTATATTCGCGATCCCAGTGCAGATGTTCCTTCTATGGACTCAGTACCAATTGTTCGTGAATTTCCAGAAGTATTTCCTGCAGATCTGCTGGGGATGCCACCCGACAGAGATATTGACTTCTGTATTGATTTGACTCCGGGCACTCAGCCCATTTCTATTCCACCATACCGTATGGCCCCACCAGAGTTGAAAGAATTGAAAGAGCAGTTACAAGACTTGCTTGATCAGGGATTTATTAGACCCAGTGTCTCGCCCTAGGGTGCACCAGTATTATTTGTAAAGAGGAAAGATGGCTCTATGCGGATGTGTATATATTATCGGCAGTTGAATAAAGCTACTATCAAAAACAAATATCCGCTGCCAAGAATTGACGACTTATTTGATCAGCTTCAGGGTGTCAAGGGATTTTCGAAGATCGATTTGAGGTCTGGTTA
Source organism: Nicotiana tomentosiformis (assembly GCF_000390325.3). Lineage (NCBI taxonomy): Eukaryota > Viridiplantae > Streptophyta > Magnoliopsida > Solanales > Solanaceae > Nicotiana > Nicotiana tomentosiformis. The sequence continues at coordinate 149,498,076 of NC_090817.1, forward strand.
CCATCAGTTGAAGATTAGGGCATCTGATATCCCTAAAACAGCTTTTCGGACTCGGTATAGGCACTACGAATTTCTAGTGATGTTATTTGGGGTTGACAAATGCCCCAGCAGCATTTATGGATTTGATGAATCAGCTGTTCAAGCCTTATTTGGATTCTTTTGTGGTTGTATTATTGATGATATCTTGATTTACTCCAGCAGCCGAGAGGAGCATGAGCAGCATCTTCGAAGTGTGCTTCACACTTTGAATAATAATCAGTTAGATGCCAAGTTTTCAAAATGTGAATTTTGGTTAGACTCAGTTGCCTTTTTGGGGCATGTTGTATCGGCAGAAGGCATAAAGGTGGATCCTAAGAAGATAGAGGTTGTTCAGAATTGGCCTAGACCTACTTCAGCTACAGAGATCCAGAGTTTCCTAGGTTTGGCAGGTTATTATCGTTGGTTCGTGGAAGGGTTTTCATCTATAGCAAGCACATTGACCAGACTAACCCAGAAGGGTGTCCCATTCAGATGGTCAGACAAGTGTGAGTTGAGCTTTCAGAAGCTCAAGACTGCTTTGACTACGTCGCAAGTGTTGGTATTACCCAAAGGTTAAGGATCGTATACAATATATTGTGATGCATCTCACATTGGGCTTAGTACAGTATTAATGCAAGATGGCAGGGCGATTGCATGTCACGACATTTGAAGGTTCACGAGAAGAATTATCCTGTTCATGACTTAGAACTGACAGCCATTGTTCATGCGCTGAAGATTTGGAGGCATTACCTCTACGGTGTCTCGTGTCAGGTATTTACTGATCATCATAGCCTTCAGTACCTGTTCAAACAAAAAGATCTTAATTTGAGGCAGAGAAGATGGTTGAAGTTGTTGAAAGACTATGATATCACCATTTTGTATCACCCCGGAAAGGCCAATGTGGTGGCCGATGCTTTAAGTAGAAAGGCTGCGAGTATGGGAAGTCTTGTGTATATTCCGATTGGTGAGAGGCCATTAGCTGCAGATGTTCAGACTTTGGCTAATCAGTTTGTGAGGTTAGATATTTCAGAACCCAGTCGGGTTCTAGCTTGCACAGTCGCTCGGTCTTCTTTATATGAGCGCATCAGAGAGAGGCAGTATGATGATCCTCATTTACTTGTCCTTAAGGACACGGTGCGGCACAGTGATGCCAAACAGGTTGCTGTGGGGGAAGATGGAGTTCTGCGAATGCAGGGTCGTATTTGTGTGCCTAATGTGGATGGGCTTCGTGAATTAATTTTTGAAGAGGCACATAGTTCCAGGTATTCTATTCATCCAGGTACCGCCAAAATGTATCAAGATTTGCAGCAACATTATTGGTGGAGGAGAATAAAAAAGGATATATTTGCATATGTAGCTCGGTGTTTGAATTGTCAGCAAGTTAAATACGAGCATCAGAGACCTGGTGGTTTGCATCAGAAGTTAAAAATTCCTGAATGGAAATGGGAGCGTATCACTCTGGATTTCATTGTTGGACTCCCATAGATTCAAAGAAAATTTGATGCAGTTTGGGTCACTGTGGACAGGTTAACCAAATCAGCACATTTCATTCCAGTGGCAGTTATCTATTCTTTAGAAAGGTTAGCTGAAATTTACATTCGTGAGATTGTCTGCCTTCACGGTGTGCCCGTGTCTATTATTTTAGATCGAGGTACGTAGTTTACCTCACATTTTTGGAGGGCTGTACAACGTGTGGGCACGCAAGTGGAGTTGAGTACAATATTTCATCCACAGACAGACGGATAATCAGAGCGCACTATTCAGATATTGGAAGATATGCTTCACGCTTGTGTTATAGACTTTGGAGGTTCTTGGGATCATTTCTTGCCACTTGTGGAGTTTGATTTTAATAATAGCTACTAGTCGAGCATTCAGATGGCTCCATATGAGGCATTATTCGGAAGGCGATGATGTTCGCCAGTTGGCTGGTTTGAACCGGGAGAGGCTCAGTTATTGGGTACCGATTTGGTACAAGATGCCTTGGATAAGGTCAAGATTATTCAGGATCGACTTCGCACAGCTCAGTCTAGGCAAAAGAGTTATGCCAACTGTAAAGTTCGTGATATTGCATTCATGGTTGGAGAAAGAATATTGCTCGGAGTTTCACCTATGAAAGGTGTAATGAGGTTCGGAAAGAAGGGCAAGTTGAGCCCTAGGTATATCAGACCCTTTGAAATTCTTGAAAGGGTGGGTGAAGTAGCCTACAGGCTTGCATTACCACCTAGTTTATCAGCGGTTCATCCGGTGTTCCATGTGTCTATGCTCCAAAAATATCATGGTGATCCGTCCCATGTGTTAGATTTCAGCTCAGTCCAATTGGACAAAGATTTGACTTACGAGGAGGAGCTGATGGCTATTCTAGCCTGGCGGGTCCGACAGTTGAGGTCTAAGAGTTATCCTTCAGTTCGGTTGCAATGGAGAGGTCAGTCGGTAGAGGCATCTACCTAGGAGCCCGAGTCGTACATGCGGAGTAAATATCCACACTTATTCACCAGCTCAGGTATTTCTTTTCTAACTCCATTCGAGGACGAACGTTTGTTTTAGAGGTGGAGAATGTGATGACCCAAAATGTCATCTCTAAATTTAATAAATAATTCTATGTTCTAAGACCTCAAAAAGCACCATTTATCATTTCTCGACTTACGTGCATAGTCCGTATAATTTTTTGAAAAGTTTTTATGTGAAAAATGGACTAAAATGTAAAATAGAGCCTTAAAACTCAATGGAGTTTACTTTGGTCAACATTTTAAGTAAACGGACCTGGATCAGTATTTTGACAGTTCCGGTAGCTCCGTATCGTGATTTGGGACTTGGGCGTATGCTCAGAATTTAATTTGGAGGTCCCTAGCTCAAGTTATGACCATTTAACGGAACTAGTAATTCAAAGGCTAAAGATTTTTAAGTTTGATCACGGGGTTGACTTTTTGATATCAGATCCGGAATCCAATTCTGGAAATTTGAATAGCTCCGTTATGTCATTTAGGACTTGTGTGCCAAATTTGAAGTCATTCCGGATTCATTTAATATGTTTTGGCACGAGATTTGTAAATTGAAAAGTTTAAAACTCTTAAGTTCGAATCGGGGTGTGAATTGTAAGTTCAGCGTTGTTTGACGTGATATTAAACCCCGAGTAAGTCCGTATTATGTTACGGGACTTATTGGTATATTCGGACGGGGTCCCGAGTACCCCGAGTGTGATTCGAATCGAAATCGGAACAAGAATTGGACTTAAGCAAAATCTTAAATTTTGCCTTCTCTTGTAATCGCACCTGCGGATTTTTTTACCGCAGGTGCGAGCTCGCAAAAGTGAGCCTTCCATCGCAGAAGCGGCCTGGGCAGGCTAGGCAAAGGTCCGCAGGTGCAAAAACTTGCACGTACCCGCGCGTCCGCAGAAGCGGACTTGACAATTGCAGAAGCGGAAGGAAGCGCAAGTGCGCATTTGTCCTTCGCAGATGTGAGGCCTCGCCTGGAAGCCCCATTTCGCAGATGCAAGCTCGCATGTGCGAGCCCAGGCACCGCAGGTGCAGAAATACCTGGGCAGTGTATATATCGATGAGTCTGATATTTTTACTTATTTTGGTCACTTTGAGCTCGGATAAGTCGGAGTTTTGAGAGGTTTTTCACGATATCAAAGTGATTATATCTCACAAATCCATGTCTATATTCATTATTTAATTCGGATTTAGATGGAAGAAATTGGAATTTTTGTAAAACTTTCCAAAAACAAAAAAATTTAGATTTGAAGGTCCATTTTACATCGGAATTGGATAATTTTTGTATGGTTGAACTCGTAGTGGAACGGGTGTTCGGATTTCGCGAGTTTGTTTTTCCAGGATTTGGGACATGGGTCCCACTGTCGAATATTTTAATGAATTTCGGATTTTTATCTTGAAAATTAGTAAATTCATATGGAATTAATTCGTATTGAGTATATTGAATTGTTTGTGAATAAATTTGAAGCTTTTGCAGACAAATTTAAAAGGAAAAGTTGTGGTCGAGTAATTGATTGGAATTTGTAAAGCAAGGTAAGTGTCGTGGTTAACCTTGACTTGAGGGAATAGAACCCTTAAACTATTTGTTATGTGAAATGCATGTGAACGACGTATAGGCGAGGTGACGAGTGTCTATATGTCGTCAAATTAATTGTTTGCATAATTACTTGAAAAATCATAAATCGTTTTAAATCATGAATTAATTATTATAATAATTGTTTCTCTCCTATTCTTTATCAAATATTAATTATTGAATTCCTGCATTAATTGTTACATGCTATTTGAATTATGTGTCTTAATTGTTATTTGACATTTAGTATATTAAATATTAAACTGCCTATTTTTCTCCCTGATTTCCATAATAATTTGCTATTTGTCATTGTTTGTTTCATAATTTAATCATAATTATTGTATGCTTGTTGTCTTATAATTTTATATTAATTGTTACATTTATTGGGAAAATTTCTTCTATAAGAATTGGTAAATGGATAGATTGGAGGATCGGGTTGCACGCCGCAACAGAATTGATTGAAATGGATATATTGGAGGATCGGGTTGCACGCTGCAACATACTTATTAAAAAGTCCATATTGGAGGATCGGGTTTCACGCCGCAATAGACTTATTAAAAGTCAATATTTGGGGGATCGGATTGCTCGCCGCAATAGACTTATTAAAAGTGAATATTTGGGGGATCGGATTGCACGCCGCAATAGACTTATTTAAAAGTCAGTATATATACCTGGTTAAAAATATTTATATGAGAGGATTGAAAAAGAATATATTATGAGAGCGGGTTGCACGCTACAACAGAATTGAATGTGAATATATTGTGAGAGCGGGTTGCACGCTGCAACGGAAATTGATGAAAGTGATAATTGGTTATGACTGCTGAGTTGGCTTCAATTATTATAAATGAGTTACCTAATTTATTTCTATTATTTGTTGTTGTTACTAATATTGTGTACAGGTTAATGTAAGTGACCCGCCTTAGCCTCGTCACTACTTCGTCGAGGTTAGGCTCAGCACTTACCAGTACATGGGGTCGGTTGTACTGATACTACACTCTGCACTTCTTGTGCAGATTTCAGAGTTGGTCCCAGCGGCGTACCCTAGACTTGCTCGGATTTCAGCTACTCGGAGGAGACTTGAGGTATAACTGCACAGCGTCCGCAGTTCTGAAGTCCCCGTCTACTTTACTTTAGCCGTGTGTTTATTTCCAGACAACTTTATTTTATTCATGCCCTTATTTATATTATTCTAGAAGCTCGTGCACTTGTGACACCAAATTCTGGGATGGTATTTAGACACCGTTGTTTTTATGGATTATTTACTATATTTCAGATTTTACTTCCGCAATCGTTCTTTGTTATTAATAAATTTAAAAATTGTTTAAAAATTGGTTAATATTATTCTAACATTGTCTTACCTAGCAAGTGAAATATTAGGCGCCATCACGGTCCGGAGGTGGGAATTTCGGGTCATGACAACACAATCCGGTGGGAGCTTCATACTGACTTCTTATGAGGCAGGTACTTTTCTAACTGGCTTTATCGTAGAGCCGTTATAGAATATGGTTGTTGTACTGTCTCTCTTGTATCTCTGATATTAAGAGTGATTCTGCAATGTTCTCAATCATGATGTCTAAAATTTTCTGGGTCCAATAATCATACTCCTGATTTGTTTCGTTGATGCAATTCTTTAGTTTCCTCTTCCTTCTGATCTGCCTTCGTGTAGGCTTAAGCTATCTTCCGATCTATGGCTCCTGGTATTAGTTATTACTTTAATCTTTCATAGACGCTATGGAATATCCATGATACAATCTTCTAACAATTTAATCCTTTGTCTATGACCTGGACTCAATTCTTTCTTTTAACTTATGCCAGAGTCTTCTACGTTTATATGATTGTCAATATATATGTTGCATGTATAAAACCCCGAACTCTTAAGTGCGTTCATAACGTAACTAACTTTAGGTCATTAATCGAATAATTCTTTTCATTCCTTCTCAGCTTTCTTTAAATGTAAGCAATTACTTTTCCTGGTCCTTCTGCCCCCTTGTTACGTGAATACTTAGCTTACCTTAGTGCCCACACATATTGGAATTCCATACAACTCATATGACCTTGAATATCACTTCTGATTTTACTTCCCGTTCATTAGCCACGGTAGGTGCCATTTTCTTATGGAGTGCATACAACGTTGTTGTGAGACTGTTGTTATAAGACCATTTCCTCCTTATGTTACTGAGCTTAGGTTGAAGCCTTCTTATTTACTTCATAAGCTAGTCTTTCATTGTAGTATTTAGGGAGGATCCTCTGACTCTTGTAAAGATGTGAGCTTATTACATTGTATACTCGACGGACCTTTTGATGTCCTTCCTTGCCTATAATTATCCGTAGTTACTTACCTCCACACCCTTGTGCTTGTAGGGTTGCTTTTGAACTGATATTTTGACTGTCTTCCCAGTGGCACTCTCTTTTATTCTCTTAATACTCATACGGTACCTTTAACTACCACAACTCCTATCTGAATATTTCTCAAGTATTACAATGACATTATTGCGAGGTGGAATTCACTATATTAGGTTTTACTATGTTTATCTTGCACGATCTGCTGACTCACCTGTAACCTCCTGTCTAGCCATAACTAGGCTCTTCCTAAATCAACTACCAACTACTCGTTGTCCCATTCTCATATCAATGTTCTGCGTACTCTTTCTTGGGTTATTTCCTTTGTCTTAACTTACCTTTCGCACTGGCTCCTTATTTATCAATAACATCCCGGGATGGAACCCTAACTTCCTTTCCTTGACGTCGTGTTTGCATAATGTTTGGGAATCATAGCATATCTATAGGATTTGAATAAGTGCAATCTCATCCCTTTCTTATTTTTATCGCATTCTTTCTTTACCTTTCCATAATTACTAGAACTACTTAATTCTGACTTAATGCCACATAACCATGTATTCCCCCCTTTAGGGGAGTACTAAGAGTTGGAGCCACGACGATCTACCTATAGATGTTTTACCTTCTCATTTTTGGTGTCTTTTCACATCATCGATGACCCTTATTCGCCTTGTGGTAATCCTTTCCGTACCAAGGATAACAAAATGCCTTACTTGCGAGGGTGATACTTAGTATAACAGGCACACACAGTCCCTTAAGTTTAACTTTGCTCACATTGCTTGCTTTAGGGAAACGTCTTCCTGAATCACCATTCTCTGAGCATCTTCTTCTGTTGTCCATTCTATTATCGCCGGAACGAAATCTGAAATTCTCATGATGCCGACTATTATCCAATCTCTCAGTCCTTAATTCATGCTTAGTTTATCTTGTTCACCAGCCCATACTGATTTCTATTATTCTGGGGTCTAACTTTTCCTTCCGGTAGTCGCATTGGAGTCACAAACTTATTTCTCGAAATGATGATATGACTTTATGGCCTATACTCTTTTGTTGTCTTAAGGTCTGTCACCTTTCATCTTTTCCTTCACTTGACTACAGACTCTGTAATATTGTCATCTTTTTGATCTACCGTTGTTATCCATGTGTCACATCTTACACATAATGCTTCATTAACTCTCTCTTCTTATTTCCTGCTAACATCTATGTCTATCACTTTATTCTGAAAACTCGAACAAGACATTCTTTTACTTCTAGCTCCCGTTGCTCCATCCACTGGCTCTTCGGGTTGCCTAACATTCTCTCTTTACTAAGGACGAGAGCCATACTAAGGTAATATTTATCCTTTACAGGATTCCAGTACATGTCTTTGTAAAAAAAAAAAACTTCTTTTTTTTAACACCCTAGTATTCATATCTAGTTGTACAATTCTAGAATGCACCATATGGGTGCCTCAAAAGGAGAATTATTACCATGTTTGTAATATCCTTCAAAAATGTCAGCTAACGCTAATAATCCATCCAACATTTTGGGTTACTTTAACCCCAGCCGGATCCTGATATTCGTCCTTCTCTTTATACTACTTCTGTTAGCCCCCATAGGGCATAAATGAGTTGGGTGTGGCCAATTGTACATACCTATGTTATTGTTGAAGGTAACTCAAAAGGCTTATATTCCTCTGCCTGAATTATAAATACTGACAATCTTCATTAACTAGGCGCCTCGTACCCTTCTTCATCTTGCTTCTTTTACTTGTTGAGACTTGTATCTATCTTTTGAATCTCTTATTCCTTTCTACCGTAAGAGTGGATAGACATTCTTGTCTTAGGGATCCTTATCAAGAAGCTTACACATCTTAGTACACACATGATCTGTTGAATAACTCATATTTATCCATCATAAGCATGATGCAAAAATTGAGTTCCTCTGACTCAACTCTTCCACAACTACATCTCTTACCAACCGTCTTTCTGGATGGAGACATCATCGTATTATCAATAAGATAGAGTTTAGGAAATTGAGTTCTTACAACTGAACTCTACAACACGATCTAGAGTAAGAAGAAAGAGTGACAGTCCTAAATACCCTGTAGCCTCCTACTTATAAGTGTGGTGCACAACACACCCATAAACAAGACTCTACTAGACACGGCTTGTAGACTTCCTAGGACAGAACTGCTTTGATACCACTTTTGTCACTACCCAAACCGATGGGCCGCGACAGGCACCCGGTACCTTACTCAACAGAGTACCAACATAACGTATATTTTCATATCATACTATCATAGATAACTAAGCCAGAGAGGCTGTCATGAGATAAGTAGAATACAACATGAAATACCAACTTATACATAAGACATACGGGCCTATAAGGCCAAGATGATCATTTGTAAACTCAAAACATAGGCCGACAAGGCCATACATGTATCTGTATACATGACATCTGTCTACAAGCCTGTAAGAGTACATACTTATCATAAAGGTCGGGATATGGCCCCGCCATACGAAACAATATACGTCTAAATCATACTGACCAAACAAGCAACTCCGGAGCGAATGGAGCGCACTAACATCTTCCGCTGAGCTAATAGCCTACTTGGAGGACTCTCGGCCTATCTATCGGGATCTGCGGGCATAAAACAAAGCGTCCCCAGGAAAAAGGGACGTCAGTACAAATAATGTACCGATTATGTAAGGAATGAAAATAGGAGTCTCGGGAGCCTGATACTTCTTTGTCCTACAATGATTTGTTATTCCGGCCGTGATCAGTTCTCCTATCATTAGCAAATTTATCAGCCGACCGGAGACATCTGCCGTGTCCTTCGGCCTTTCATAGGGCAAACACCAACGAAGACTGTCGGTCTGTATCGAAATCATCCTTCGATTTCTCCTTATTTTTCTCCCGGTCCTGACCCTTGGTTGATGCCGAGAAACCGAGCTGGTCATCCTCAATTCTTATCTTCAACTCGTACTGGTTGTGAACATCCGCCCATGTTGTTGCTTGGAACTCGAGCAGACTTTCTTTCAATTTCTGGGAAGTGTTGGAACTTCTTGGATTCATTCCTTTAGTAAATGCTTGAGCTGCCCATTCGTCTGGCATGACCGGTAGAAGCATACTTTCTTTCTGGAATCGGGTCACGAACTCCCGCAGCAATTCGGACTCTCCTTGCACAATCCTGAATATATCCAACTTTCGGGCTTGTACCTTCCTGGCCCTGACATGGGCCTTGATAAAAGCGTCTGTGAGCATCTCGAAGGAATCTATTGAGTGCTCAGGAAAAAGTAAATACCATGTTAGGTCCCCTTTCGTGAGGGTATCCACGAATTTCTTCAATAAGAATGACTCAATCTCGTGTGGACCTAAGTCTTTCCCCATCACTGTCGTTGTATACGTGGTGATGTGCTCCTGAGGATCCGAAGTCTCATCATCTTTCAGCATGTCTGGCATCTTGAACCGCTTCGGGATCAACTCTGGTTCTGCGCTTGGTTTGAACGAAAACTGGGTGTATTTTTTTGAATCCGGTCCTTTCATTACTAGTGGCGAACACGGAATTTGGTCCATTCGGGCGTTTGTTTCCCTCATAAACCACATGAGTTCAGTTTTAAAGGGATAATTCTCATTGTTGTTTCCGGATCTGCTACCATCTCCTTGGGGTGTTGTTGTCAACCCTCTGCATTGTTTGGTTTGCGGTAGCACCGAGAAGAACTGGACATCGTCCATTCGCATTGTTGGAAGCACTCGACAACGTTTGCATCAACTCCGTCATGACCTTATCCTGTTTTGAGAGGTGGCCCATAATATCCTTTTGTTGCTCTCTTAGGATTTTTACTATTTCAGTGACGTGCTCGTCTTCAACATCATCAGGAGTTGCCTCTCAAACATGTCGTAGATATTGCCTGCCATGGATCGACGTGACCTCATCCCCCTCATTGCGGTCACTGATCGAGTCTTCATACTGAGACTGATTTCCTTAGGCCTTAATATTCTGTGCAACGCTGACATCGTTATCTGCCATTTTTTGTGACTTTTTGATAAGAACAAAGAATCAAACAGGTTAGTAATAGATGCAAGGATCGGCTCAATTATGCAACTGTCTAAGCCCCACGGTGGGCGCCAAACTGTTTACCTGTAAAACGGTACAGTTGAATTTATACAATATTTATAGACAAGTGAACGATTTGATCCCAAAATGATAAATAAATTAATTAAGAATGCAATACTTAGTGTTGAAATCGAGATAAGACAGCAGAGAGCTTGGTTCCAGGAGCAGAGCTTCCAAAGGTAGTAATAACAATATTAATAAGTAAAGAAAATAAGATATTATTGAGTTTTGAACGGTATATAGCATAAGTTTATCAGAAATTTCCTTCCCCTACAGTGGTTGTTGAACTCACTATTTATAGTTACACTTAGGGAACAAGGTCCTAAGATCAAGCCCCTCTTAAATGACAATTATAGGGGCCATTGGAGAATGTGTAACGACAGGCTATGAATGCCATATTCTCTATAACGGACTATGTACTTAATGCTATAGAATATTCTCCATTGAATATTACCGGATGACAGTCATTTATTTGTCTGTATGAGAAACATTCCCTTTCGGGGACAACCGAGATTGCTGCCCCATACTTGATTTTCACTTGTCTCGCTTTCCGTCTGTCTCTAGTTCTACGTATCGCTCTATTATGTGAGTATTTAATATCAACATATTTTTCCATATACGAGACTACTTTAGTAATCCGTCCAACACTCCCATGTTTAAATGATTTGTGTCAGAACCCAACGAGTTGAACACGAAATAACTAATCAAAGTTTATATATTAGTGGATGGAAGTTCCTTTTTAGTGGAAAATTAAAGGATAATTTTCAAAGTTGAAGCTTATTAATATATTTCATCATATCGGGCAATACTTTTAATGTAAATGTAAAAATAAAACATGTTAGTCAATCGCATTTATGAATCATCACCTCATTGAAAACATATATGATAGTAATTACTGCATCAAATTTTATATCTTGGCAATATTTTTTGTTAAAAAAAATAAGGGTGATGTTCGTGTAACACTCCATAAATCCGAATTAGGTGTAGATATATCAAATGAGTATTAATGTGATAATTTAGACATGTGAAGTCCTATCGGGATAAGTACGGGTGAAAATTGTTATTTTAAAATCAAGACGGAGAGTGCGGTACATAAGATTCGATAAAATCGACTAAGTTTATGGAAGGTCTATATTCCAGCAGGATTTTGTAAATATCTGTTAGGAATTTGGGAAAATATAAAACATAAAAGTTATATCCCTTTGAAATAACTTTCCAATTATATATTGTGGAGCCCGAACGGATCTCTGACCAAAAGGTTATGCATGTTTTACTGGACAATGCACAATCAACACGCTTAGGTGCACACTCAGTTATCACGTGCGCGGCAGCACATTTGTGGCGGTGCCACTGCCCTTGCTTTGTGTTCAGGTGCGCAGTTGGGCCTTCAACTGCGTGGGGGCACACCTGGAAAGCCGTTTTAAAAGCTCTACATCATCCTTACACCCAAACACGTAAAAGTGCTCTTGAAAGGGAAGCTCTCAAGAACCAACTTCCTCCAAGGTCCCTCAATCATCCAAGGTAAGTTTTAATGATAATCTAAGTTAATTTCAATTTTCCAATACCTTATTAACACGGGTAAATCCTTTAAATCATTAGATATCCAATCGAGACATTATTGTTGAGAAAAGAAACCCTAGAACTCGAATTCAAGAGGATTGAACGTCAAAACGATTATCGTTGAAAGAGGCGACGAACATTGTGATTTGTGAGGATAAATCTCTATGTTTGCAAATGTTAATGATTCTCCCTACACTAAGTTTCTTCTACAATGTTACTAATTTTCTCTGAAATATAATTAAGCTTAGTTTCTTTAATAGTTGCAGAACTTCTATTCTCTAGCTTCGTAATTCATTCATGACTTTCATTCCGAAAGTTGTGATCTCAGTTCGTATTCAATATAGACTTGTGTTTGATGCCCATGAGTCTTAGTCTAGATTACTCAGTATGTCTCAAACAGTTGAAGCTTTAGTTCTCATAATCAATTCATGAATACATGTCTCAGTCTTGTTCTATTCAGCATTCCAATATCATGTAACTCAATATGGTTTAGTATTTTAGTATCATGTATTAAAGTATGATTCTCAGTTCCTGATTTTAAATCCCTAAATATTGAAAAATTGTATTTGGGCCTGAGGCCGCAGTTTATGCTTTATGCATCTTTGGGCCTAAGGCCGCAGTTTATGCTTTATGCATCTTTGGGTCTAAGGCCGCAAATTGTTGAATGATTTTCAGGTTGACAATTCAGAGTGCTAGTATTCTCGTATCATCTATTGGGTGAGACCTAGTTCTTTTGGGGCATTATCATTACTTTACAGTCTTTCAGTATTTACAAATAGTCTATGTTTCAGTACTTCATTAGAGGCTTCATAGACTAGAGTAACAGTTACACAGAGTCGCAAGCTTTTCATGTTAAGCAATGTTGGCTACAGATATGTTTCAGACTTATATTAGTGTTTTCGCACTTTAATTTATATCATTTAGACTTTTAGTATATCAGCATGTGCTAGTTTATCTTCCGCATTTTAGTACGTTATAATATATCACATGTTTATTTAGTGAGCCAGTTGGTTTGCTCGGTCACATGTAATTAAGCACCAGGTGTCGTGTTATGTCCAGACCCAGGTTCGGGGCGTGACAAATCTTGATATCAGAGTACTAGATTCAAGTGTCCTAGGGAGTTTATGAAGCCGTGTCCAGTGAAGTTTCCTTTATGTGTGTGTCGGCCATGCATATAAATGGTTAACTACTAAGACATTCAGGATTGTCTCATTTTTTCTACTCTAGATCGTGCCATGAATCTTAGAGCAATAGGTAACCTTCTCTTCCTATCGAATTCCAGACGTATGGAATGCCCAAGTGACGGGCAGGAAAAACCCAAGGTCCTAGAAAGGATGATTGCCCATTAGGGTATAATTATGGAGTACATGTTGGTAATAAATGAGACATGAAAGGATGTAGTGGATAGTAGTACATACTAGAGAATAATCTTATTAGAAAGTACAAAAGCATTTATCATGTTTTATGGTTATTAGTTTACCTCAGTTACCAGTTATGCAGTCTTTCAGTTAGCAGATGGTTATTCAGTACGCCATTATTTAGTTATTTAGTTAGATCTCCAATTTTCAGTGTATCCAAATTTTGGTAACTTGTGAGTATACAATGATGCCTATGGGTGCTAAAAGAAAATGTAAGTAATAGTGATCATAGCAAAATCCTTGCATGTTTTTGTCACGACCCAAAATCCCACCACAGGCGTCGTGATGGCACCTAGTCTCTAAGACTAGGTAAGCCGATTTCTATTACATTTTGAAGCCATTTAAAAAAAATAAGTAACCAAAACTAACAGCGGAATAAATATGAATATACAACCTCCCAAGACTGGTAGTACTGAGTCACGAACTCTAACTGAATACATGGGATGATCACGAGGACCGAATATACAATACTGTTTGATTAAAAAATTACAGTACAATGAAATGAAAGGACTCCAAGGGACTGCGACGACCAAGCAGGTCTACCTTGAATCCTTACGGTCCTGCTTTAACTCTGCTCAAGTCTGATATCTCCAATACTTGTCTCTGCACAAAAATGTGCAGAAGTGTAGTATGAGTACACCACGGTCGGTACCCAGTAAGTATCAAGACTAACCTCAGTGGAGTAGAGACGAGGTACAGTCAAGACACTCACTAGTCTAATAGACTGTGCAATATAATATACAAAATAATAGAAAGTAGATAACAATAAGGGCAACATAAAACAACCAGTAATATGCACAGCAGACAACAAGAATACCATTAATATCTCTCAACAATTAATAAATACAATTACACACAATAAATCAAATCCTTCAAATAAACGTCTTTCACATATAATTCTTTCAAATATAACTCTCTTTCAAATATAATTTTCTCAAATGATTACCTTTCAAATATAATTCTTTCATATAATACCTTCTACATAAAAATTCTTTCAAATAAATATTTTGAATATAATTCTTTCAATTAAAAAGTTACCATGTGACACCTCATTTCATAATCATAAAAATACGGGTCTCAGCCCATTTCTATATTTTTCGTAAACACGGGTCACAACCCATTTTTCATACTTCCATGGCACCTCGTGCCCATAATTAAATCATCATATTTTCCCCGGCACCTCGTGCCGTTATTTCCTATTACAACTGCACGGACATTTCACGTGCCAAATATCATTATCATTAAATCACAGCACCTCATGCCCATATTTCATATCACAACTACACGGACGATTCACGTGCCAATATTCTCATTATTTACTCACGGTACCTCATGCTCATATTTCATTTTATAATCCGCCTGGCAATAGCCACAGGCTCTCAATTTCAACATAAAACAGATTGTTATCAATTTACTATCAACAAGACAAATTGCACAAGGTATAAAAATAAACACAAGAAAATCATAACATCACATAAAATCACCAACACCACAACTCCACGTCATCACATATCGTCCCCGACAATAGCCACCCTTATCGCTCCTACTGCCACCCTTATCGCTCCTATAGCCACCTTTATCGCTCCACCCAGACAATATCAATAGCCACCCTTATCGCTCATATTACCACCTTATCGCTCCTATAACCACCCTTATCGCTCCGCCCAGACAATATTCCAACAAACACAACAACAGTGAAATGCCACCCTTATACCCACATAATATCAACGGTGAAATGCTACCCTTATCTCCCCAAAATAATAACTCACAAAACACAACAATTTACACGGGAAATTATCACGGCAACATAACAAAAATCAATTCATATCACAATTTGCCTAATGGCCATAACCAAAGTTCCAAAGATACAACCAAATCAATTAATTTCACAACAAATAGCCGAAGGCTCCACACAATGTGTATATCACCACAAAAATAATCAACCGAGATAGAAATTATTCAACATAAAGCAAATCCTTCATTAATCTAAATTTAGATAATTATATTAACACATCTTCTTAATCTTACTTAATTAATTATTTGCAGAGTAAAAATCCATAATGAGATTAAATTCCAAGAAATATCAAACCAACAAACTCACGGAATTACATAAATATTCAAAAAACAATCACATCAAATTGTCATATAAAAACAAGTTCAACCAACAAGGATTTAGGCATGGCAAATAGATGATTAAATAAATGCCAACAATTATCCAATTTACTACACAATATGCCTAAGACTTAAACCTAATATATTTTGCACATATAAGCTCGAGTACGTACTCGTCACCTCGCGTACATGGCTTTTCACATTTCACAAATGGCACATAAGACTCAATGCCTAAGGGGTAATTCCCCCACTCGAGGTTAAGCAAGACACTTACCTTTTTGAAGTTATGCCGATATTTCAAAATCGCCTTCTTGCTTGAATTGACCTCCGGACTGCTCAAATCTATCCCAATTAATTGTATAACTTCATTAAAATTCATCGGAAACAATTTCGGATAATAATATGTCGACTTAAAAATTTATTCTAAAAAGTCAACAAAAATCAACGCGGGGCTCGCTTCTCGGAATCCGATAAAAATTTACGAAATTCGAACACCCATTCCGATATGAGTTCAACCATACCAATTTTATCGAATTCCAATAACAAACCGACCTCCAAATCTTAAATTTGTGGTTTATGAAATTTCTACAATTTTTCCCAAATTTCCATTTCAAAGTACTAATTAAATGATGAAATCAGTGATATATTCATGTATAATAACCAAATCCGAGTTAGAATCACTTACCCCGATGAATTGCTTGAAAAACCCACGAACAATCATCTCAAACCGAGCTTCCAAAGTCCAAAAATGAAATAATAACCTAAACTTCAGATATATAGTACATCCTCTGAACTTCCAATGTGCAGTCCGCACAAAACTGGCGCGACCGCACATCCCCAGCTCCTGCGGTTGCACAAAAATGGTGCGGCCGCACTTCACAGCCTCCTCCTCTAC
Organism: Nicotiana tomentosiformis; assembly: GCF_000390325.3. Taxonomy (NCBI): domain Eukaryota; kingdom Viridiplantae; phylum Streptophyta; class Magnoliopsida; order Solanales; family Solanaceae; genus Nicotiana; species Nicotiana tomentosiformis. Next base: position 149,514,577 of record NC_090817.1, read on the forward strand.
TAGACTTCAGTAAATTGGACATAACTTTCTCTAAAGATGTCCGAATTATGATTTCTTTACCTTTCTTGAAACTAGACATGAAGGGATACAACTTTTATTTTTGAATCATCTCAAAATTCCTTGTAGATCAAAAGACATGAGCTTCCGAAGTCGGACCAGCAAATCTGAGAGTTCTTGAGCGCAGCCGCACACAAAATTGTGCGGTCCGCGAACTCCACTGCGGACTGGAGCGCGGTCCGCATCAAAATTGTGCGGTCCGCGAAATTCCCCTGAGGTCCGCACTTCCCTTTTTGCCTCAGCACTCCCGAAACTCATCCGGAACCTCCCGGACACAAACCATATATGAATTTCAATCATAAAACATGCTACGGACCTGTTCGCGCACTCAAAACACTGAAAAGAGGTCGTCTTGACCCGATATTGACCATGGTCAAACTCCCAAATTTCTTAACTTTACTAATCTCTCAACCAATGATCCAAAAATACACTCAAGCCCCTCGGGACCTCAACCAAATATACCAACATATCCCAAAATACAATATGAACTTAATGGAGGCTTCAAATCTCGTCAAACAACATCAAAATTATGAATCGCGCCTCGAATCAAATTATGAGTTTTTGAATCTCCCAACTTCTATATTTTGCGCCGAAATGTATCAAATAAATCCGGAATACTTCAAATTTTTCACACAAGTCATAAATGACTTAATGTAGGTATTCAAATTTTCAGAATCGGATTCCGGCCCCAATATCAAAAAGTCAACTTCCCGGTCAACTCTTTTCTTTTAAGCTTCTTAAATAAGAATTGTTCTTTTAATTAAATTTCAAATATTCCGTAAATCAAACTCGACCACACCCGCGGGTCATAATACTTATTACAAAGTTGCTCGAGACCTTAAGTCACTGAACGGGGCATTAATTCTTAAAATGACAAGTTGGGTCGTTACAGTTTTAGGCCCGGAGTAAGACCCAAAACTCATCGGATGGTGCAGGAAGCTATTTATCAGATGATGGTATACTCTTAAGGACAAATTTATGCATGGTAGTGTATCCATATGTGTTTTACCTCACAGAACAATTTTGTGTATGGTAGTGTATCCATATGTGTTTTACCTCACAGAATTTAACCGTAGCAGGCATAGAATTGATCATTATAGTTTTGGAAATAAAAGAGCCTAAGGGAAAAATACCTAGGAGTCAAAAACGTTTGATATTACCAAAGATGTGTTTTTCGTACGACTCATGGATATGACTAAGAATATATGATGTACGAAATGAAAACCAAATAGCCGATATTGAATTTCAGGGAATGATCTTAAGTTATTCAGATTTATTCAAATCAGAACTAGAAAGTACCACATTAGTAAGTTACTATAAGAAGCAGCTATTATTATGAGAAAGATATGACAGTTACACATATTCTTGAGTGGGGATGGTAAATATAGACTTTATAACGGGATTATCTCTCTCATTTTGAAAGCATGATTTGATTGGGTGATTGTAGATCGACTTACCAAGTCAGCGCACTTCTTGCCAGTAAAGACCAAAGATTCAGCAGAAGATTACGCCAAATGGTACATTTAGGAAATCGTCTGATCGCATGGGACTTCGTTGTCAATCATTTTAGATCGTGGTGCTCGGTTTACAACGAACTTTTAGAAGACCTTTCAAAAAGGATTAGGCACAAGAGTAAAAATCAGCATAGTTTTTCATCCTCAGAAAGATGGCCAGGCAGAGCGCACTATTCAGACACTTGAGGATATGTCCTTGATTTTAAAGGTAATTTGGATGATCACATACCTCTCATTGAGTTTACTAATAATAACATCTACCATTATAGTGTCAACATGGCACCGTATGAAGCTTTGTATGGGTGAAGGTGTAGATCGCCGATTGGTTCTTTCAAAGTTGGCAAAGCAGAGTTGTTGGGACCAAATTTGGTCTATCGGGCTATGGATAAAGTCAAGTTGATTCAAAAGCATTTGAAGATGGCTTAGAGATGCCAAAAGTCTTATTCGGATGTACGACATAAAGACCTAGAGTTTCAAGTTGATGATTGGGTGTTCCAGAAAGTTTCGCCTATGAAAGGTGTTATAAGATTTTGGAAAAAAGGAAAGATCGGTCCCAGATACATCAGGTCGTATAGGATCCTATAAAGGATTGGATAAGTAGCTTATGAGTTAGAGTTTCCACCAGAATTGGCGGATGTACACCCAGTATTTCACGTGTTATGTTATAATATTCAAGTTTTCAGTATTCCGATCTCATGTTACGACATTTATGTTTCCAGTATTCAAATCTCATGTTATAACATTCATGTCAGTTCAGTACTCAGATACTCATGTCAGTTCAGTAATCAGAAACTCATGTTAGTTCAGTACTCAGATACCCACGCCAGTCTAGTACTCAGATAATCGTGCCAGTTCAGTACTCAATTATTTATTCCAGTTTAGTATTCAATGATTTGTGACACTTCCGTATTCATATATCTATGTTAGTTCAGTATTCACGTATCCATGGTAGACCAATATTCACGTAATGTTTCATGTTATGCGTATTATTATGCCCTGTGAGGCTTGTGTTATGTTATGTTAGCTGGCGGGTGTTTAAGAGAAATGTTGAAAGTAACTAACCTTTTTCATTTAGACCTTGTATTATAATCTCCACGTCTTTCAGTATTCAGTCAATGTAGTAGTCATTCAGTTCAATAATCATGTATTTATTTAGTTTAGTATGCATTCGTTCATGATAGTTCAATGTTCACATATTTCCATTAGACCCATTTAAGGTCTAGAGTTAGCCATAGTTACAGCCAAGATAATCATTCGAGGACGAATGATCCCAAGGGGGAGATAATGTAACACTCCATAAATCTGAATTAGGTGTGGACGTGTTAAATGGGTATTAATATGATATCTTAGACATGTTAAGTCTTATCAGGATGGGTATGGGTGGAAATAGTTGTTTTAAAATCAAGACGGAGAGTGAGGTGCATAAGTTTCGATAAATCGACTAAGTTTATGCAATGTCTGTATTTCAGCAAGATTTCGTGAAAATTTGTTTGGAATTTGGGACAACATAAAACATGAAAGTTGTAGCCCTTTGAAATAAATTTCCAATAATATATTGTGGAGCCTGAACGGATCTCTGAGAAAAATGTTGTGCATGTTTTACTGGACAATGCGCAATCTAAGCACTCAGCTGTCACGTGCGCGGCAGCGCACTTATGGCAGTGCCACTACCCTTGCTGCATGTTCAGGTGCGCGTTTGGGCCTTCATTTGCCTGGGGGTGCACCCAGAAAGTAATTTTAAAAGCCCTACCTCGTCCCCCACACCCCAAACACGTAACATTGCTCTATAAAGGGAAGCTTTCAAGAACCCAACTTCCTCCAAGGTCCCTCCATCATCCAAGGTAAGTTCTATTGATGATTCTAAGTTAACCTCAATCCTCCAACCTCTTATTAACATGGGTAAACCCTTTAAATTATTAGATATCTAATTGAGATATCATTGTTGAGAAAAGAAACCCTAGAACTCGAATTCAAGAGGATTGAACATCAAAAAGATTATCGTTGAAAGAGATAACGAATATTGTGATACGCTTAAAGGGCCAAAGTTAAGGTGCGTGAAGCTAACTCTCTATGTTTTGAAAGTTAATGATTCTCCCTACACTATGTTTCTTCTACAACGTTACTAATTGCCTCAGAAATATAATTAAGTTTAGTTCCTTGAATAGTTGCAGAACTTCTATTCTCTAGCTTCGTAATTCGTTCATGACTTTCATTCCGAACATTGTGAGCTCAGTTCGTATTCAATATAGACTTGTGTTTGATGCCCATAAGTATCAGTCTAGATGATTCAGCATGTCACAAACATTTGAAGCTTCAGTTCTCATAATTAGTTCATGAATACATGTCTCAGTCTAGTTCTATTCAATATTCCAGTATCATGTAATTCAATATGGTTCACTATTTTCAGTATCATGTATTACAGTATGATTCTCAGTTCCTAATTTTAAATCCCTGAATGTTGAACACCTATATTTAGGCCTGAGGTAACACTTTATGCTTTATGTATCTTTTGACTTGAGGTCACAGTTATGTATACGTATACTTGGGCCTGAGGCCGCAGTTTGTGTGTGTGCGTGCACACACACACATATATATATATATATATATATATATATATATATATGTGTGTGTGTGTGTGTGTGTGTGTATGTGTGTGTGTGTGTGTGTGTGTGTGTGGCCTGAGGCCGCAATTTATTTATTTAGATAAATAGGTGGTTCATCATTCAGAAGAGGGAGTATTCATATCTTTACTTGCTTGTTCAGTTATCAGTTATCGGTTATCAGTTCAGTTTTAGTTTCAGTATTTACAGTTCTTTCTTTTAGTTGCTTTACATACCCGTTGATGTGATTCTTCGAGTTAACAAAGAACCAGCCGACCAGGATCAAGATCTTAAAACGAAAATGTGGTTTATGGGTCGATTTCAAGAAATAGCGCATCTCAAGTTTTAGGACTCGAAATCTGATGATTCAAAAATGAGGTGAAAGATGATGATCTTAACTATAAGAAAGACTATTTACTCGTTCAAAATAAGTAAATATTGATGTTGTACCTATTCAATGAAAGTTATGATTCTATGATATCAAAAGAACGAATTTAGATCAAGAAACATGTTCTTGAAAGATCAAGAACTAAACAAGTTCCTAAAGTCACCACTTAATTAACGTGATAAAGAAACTCCACACGCAATTGAAAACAAGATAAAGACTATCACCACCTTGCTTAGAACCAAAAACAAGGATAAAGAAGACAAAATAGAGAAAAATACTCTATTGTAAAACTAGGGCAAGCCTCAAAAACATTAATTCCTTCTCTACAAGGCATGAGAACCCTTTATATAGGCCTAGGGTCTCTTCTTTGATGACTACAATTCCTATTCTAATAAGGAAATAAAATATCTAAAGACAAAAAAAGTAAAATCCTTATTCTACAAGGAAAAGAAATTAGAATCCTGCTAAAAACAATCCTTATTCTAAAAGGAAGAAAATAAATAAAGTCTAAACCTACCAAGAAAAAGAAACAAGAAACCCTTTCTTGTAAAGAAATAATAAATCCTATTTTAAGAAGGAAAGAATCTTGGCTTCTTGAAATCAATCTTGAGCTTCTTGGACTTCTTGCGCTTCTTGAAAATAAGTCCATATGTTTGGACTTGAGTTCTAAAACATTATCTTTGCCAAAATTAATAAAATTTAATATAGATTTTTCATTTTCATCATTCTCCCCTGGTTGAAAAAGACTCGTCCTCGAGTCTAGAGGTTCCACAAATAGCACAAGATTGGAAACTTCCATGATTCGGTTGAACTCGTATTCACCAGGATCTAAGTTGCATTTTTCTAACTTGTCAAAGAGCTTCATCGTAATGTAACAAAGCTTAGGATGTGGCTGAACTAAATCCCACTTTCTCAATAGTTTCTTTGTACCAATATTTCTCCAATGAATCCTCTTAAATCGATTTTTAAACACTAAACCATAACCATAAGTTATTTTCTTTTGATCTTCAAGAATCCTGAACTTCTCCATGTCAATGTGGTACTTATGGGATATGCCCATAAAAGTTTATTTAGTACCACAAAAACCCTTAGAAGAATCAAATTCAAGTACCTTTGGATCAAGCTTGGAGATCGAAGTATATCTTCTTGAGAATTCATCAGCAACAACGCTATCATATTTAACTAGATCATAACCATTGATGGAGTTTGTGTTGAGATCTCTTACATATTCTTGAATATATTCATCCTTTGGGGGCAAGAAAAAAGTTGGAACAAAATATAAACTCAAACCATCCATTATGGACTCCTTTTTAAGCAACCCTTCCTCTTATAAAATTTTATGGACTTCTGGATTAATGCAATATGTTGCCTCGTTTGGAAAAACATAATCAATAATCAAATCATATATTATGTTGAGCATCTCTATTAGGTGAAAAGTTAAGCTCACATATAGGATGCTCCAATGGATCATCATCAAACTTCGGAGGTAAATCCTCAACTTGTGGATCTAGTGCATGCTCCTCCTCCTTGTGCTCTTCCATAGTAATACCAACATTCAATGACTTTTCTCTATTGATTGGACCAATTGTTTGTAATTTGGTCACAAAAGAATCATCTGTGGGCTTCAAACATTTAGCAATTTCTTCTGGATTCAATGGTACTAAAATAATCCTACGTCCATCCTTTGTAAAAGGATAGGTATTAAGGCCTTCATCATATTTAGCACACCTATCATACACCCATGGTCTTCCAAGTAATAAGTGACAAGCATCCATCTTCATTACATCACACCAAATCTGGTCTTTATATATCTTATCAATAGAAAAAGATACTAGGCATTGATGAGTTACCTCTAAAACATCATCATCTTTAACTTCGATGCTGTAAGGATATGGATGAAATTTGGTTGAAAAACCAAGTTTAATAACCATCTCTTCAGAAACGATATTTATGTGACTCCCACAATCAATAAACAACGAACCAACTTTTCCATGGGAGATACATCTAGTGTGGAAAAGAGATTCATGTTGTCTTGTTTCTTCATCTTCTTGAACCAAGAATCTTCCTCTTGGTTGAATCTTAGACATGATGATTTCTTAACCTTAGGACCTGTGGGTTATAGCTCTGATAGCAAATTGATGTGATTCTTCGAGTTAACAAAGAATCAACCGACCAGAATCAAGATCTTGAAACGAAAACGTGGTTTGTGGGTCGATTTCAAGAAACAACGTATCTTAAGTTTTAGGACTCAAAATCTGATGATTCAAAAACGAGGTGAAATATGACGATTCGAACTATAAAAAAGACTATTTACTCATTCAAAACAAGTAAATATTGATGTTGCACTATTTCAATGAAAGTTATGATTCTATGATATCAAAAGAACGAATTTAGATCAAGAAACGTGTTCTTGAAAGATCAATAACTAAACAAGTTCCTAAAGTCACCACTTGAAATCAATTAATGTGATAAAGAAACACCACACGCAATTGAAAACAAGATAAAGACTATCACCACCTGTCACACCTTATTTTTTCCCCGCAACCCTTATTACGAGGTTGGGTTAGAAGAGTTTTTTCAATTAAAGTGACGATTTGAAAAGGGATTATTTATTATTTGGAGTCGCCACTTGGAATTGAGTTTTGGTGTTCCAAGTCACCTTTTATTTGAATCCCTCATCAAACGAAAGATTTGACTCCTTATTTATGGTCTACGAAAATAGAAGACTGAGTAAGGAATTTCGTTGACCGAGGGGAAGGTGTGAGGCACCCCTCGAGTCCCGTGGTTCTAGCACGGTCGCTTTTATTGACTTATGTCCGGCTTAAATCAAGTTTTGGTTATTCTTGTATTGTACTGGTTATGGTTTGCTTTTACCACTTAATTAATTATTCAATTTTATTAATTCTTTGGACCCAGATGCGATATGCACGCAAGGTATTTCTTTGAAGTTAGATGTTAAACCAAAGTACGGAATGTACACATGGTTAAGACATAATTATTTTAAATTTTAAAAGTATCATGACGCGGGAATGCGCACATGATCCTTTCATTACTTAAGCATATCAATCCAAGGTCAGGTATGAACACATGGGCTAATATTTAAAGTGTGTCTAAAGCGTTTCTATTCTATTTATAGTATTTCATTCCTAAGCTTGAGATTATTGTGATGCTATAATTTAGGGATATAAGGTTTTGGGAAAGAATATGAAATCTTTTTGCTAAATTATTTACCAGGTCGATTATACCACTAATGTAATGACCCAAAATCCCAACCTGTCGTGATGACGTCTATCTAGATACTAGGCAAGCTGATAATCTCGATAAACCACAATTTCTCTTAAGTTTGAAAATATAATAATTAAATACAATATAAAATCCCACAAATACTGATACGAACACTCCCCAAAATCTGGTGTCACTGAGTATCTGAAGTCCCTGTACTACCTGGTCTGGAGTATGGGCAACGGGGGTATGAGTACCTCCCCTGGCCTGAGAAGTCGCAGGTGCGGCTTGAGCCGAAACCACCTGAGCCAGACCAGTGCAAGTTTCCAATATCTAGGCCAAAGTCTCCTGAAGGACTGGAATCTCAATGGGCACAGCTGGTGCCTAAGCTGACCCTGTCGGCTCAGCTATATCTGGAATCTGCTCCTGAGCTGGAGCAATTGGTGTTACTATAGGTGCTGGTCCAACTGTGGTACGAGCTATACCTCGACCTCTACCTCGACCCCGGCCTCTACCACGGCCCCGGCCTCTACCACGGCCCCGCCCTCTTGCGGCCCTAACTCGTGGCTGACCGTCCGATCCGGTAGTACGTGTCCTCACCATCTGTGAGAGAATAGAATAACAAAAATTTAGTTTCCGGAATCAACAAATTCGTACAATAGAATACAAGAAAGTGAAATTTTCCTAAGGGTTCTGCAGCCTCTCGAAGATAAGTACAGACGTCTCTGTACCGATCCGCAAGACTCTACTAAACTTGCTCATGACTCGTGAGACCTATGTAACCTAGGCTCTGATACCAACTTGTCACGACCCAAAATCCCAAACTGTCGTGATGGCGCCTATCTCGATACTAGGCAAGCCGATAATCTCGATAAACCACAATTTCTCTTAAGTTTGAAAATATAATAATTAAATACAATACAAAATCCCACAAATACTGATACGAACACTCTCCAAAACCTAGTGTCACTGAGTACATGAGCCCATACGCCCGTCAACTAGCATGTGCGTCACCTCCAAAGTAATCACATGATACCAAATTTCGGGGGTTTATACCCTCAGGATCAGATTTAAAACTGTTACTTACCTCAAATCGTGAAATTCTTATTCCACTAAGCCCTTGCCTTGTGAATTGGCCTCCAAACACCTCGAATCTAGCCATAAATAATGCATTTCAGTCAATAAAATTTATTAGAATTAATTTCATATGAAAATATAATTTTCTCATAAAAATCCGAATTTTAGCTCGAAAATCGTCGTCTCGGAACTCGACAAAAGTTACAAAATATGAACCCCCATTCCACCACGAGTCTAACCATACCAAAATTACTAAATTCCGATAACAATTCGGCCCTCAAATCCTCAAATTTATCTAAGAGGGTTTTCAAACTTTTCCAACTTAATTCACCAATTAAATGATAAAAACAACCATGGGTTCGGGTAATTTGACCAATAATGAGTTAAGAACACTTACCCCGTTGCTTTCCTTGAAAATCTCCCGAAAATTGCCTCTTTCCGAGCTCCAATCTGTCAAAAACTGAAAATGGGACGAAGTCCCATTTTCAAAACTTAAACTCAATGTCCAGACCTCTCTTCTTCGCGAACGCGTCGCGTTCGCGAATCACAACTCGACTGCCCACAAATTTAACCCTTCGCGGACGCGACCACGGCTTCGCGAACGCAAAGCTTTACCAGCTCAGACTTTCGCGAACGCGACCACCACCTCGCGAATGCGTAGATTAAGGACCCGGGGGTCCCCAATAGTCTCACTCCTCTTCACAAACGCGACACTACTCATGCGTTCGTGATGCACACACAGACCATACCTTCACGTTAGTGTCCTCCCCTTCGCAGACGCGAAGAACAAAACCTCACACTCAGAAAACACTCTTTGCGAATGCGAGGGCCCACTCACGAACGCGAAAGAGAAAATCAAAAAAATACAGCAGTAGATATCAGCTGTCACGACCCAAAATCCCAACCTATCGTGATGGCGCCTATCTCGATATTAGGCAAACCGAAAATTTCAATAACCAAAACTTCTCTTTAAGGTTGAAAATATAATATTTAATACAATACAAACACTCCCCAAAACCTGGTGTCACTGAGTACATGAGCATCTAATATGAATACAAGTCTGAAAAATATAGTCTATAATAGTATGATACCAAATACAGTAAACAAAGAGATAGCACGGCAGCTACCTCAAAATCTCCTGAAAATCAACCACTCGAAAGGATCAACACCCGCTATGTCCGGGAATACCTGGATCTGCACACGAAGTGTAGGGTGTAGTATGAGTACAACCAACTCAGCAAGTAACAATAATAAATAAGGAACTGAAGATAGTAACGAGCTACACAGTTATGTTTCATTTCCAGTAATTCCGGCAAAGAATAAACATGCTATCAAATCTGGCAGTTTAATGTCAAATCAATTTTTATACAGTTCTTGTTCATGTAATCCGTATATCAACAATCTTTCAGAGATTTCACAACAATGACAGATAGCAACTAAGTGTAACAACAAATGAAAATCAAGTACAACCTCTTAGGACAACAATCACTCACTGGGCTACCTCTTAGGACAACAATCACTCACTGGGCTCCCAGCCCTCATCACTCACTCTCAATGGGTACCCGCGCTCACTGAGGGGTGTACAAACTCCGGAGGGGCTCCTACAGCCCAAGCGCTATAATCTGCACGGACAACTCACGTGCCATAATATAAATATTTGGATCCGCACGGCCAACTCACGTGCTACACGGCCAACTCACGTGCTATAGTATAATATAAGGATCTGCACGGCCAACTCACGTGCTGCACGGACAACTCACGTGCTATGATATCAATATTTCACAATCAGGCCCTCGGCCTCTCTCAGTCATAAATCTCTCCAATCTCTCAGGCTCTCATTAATACAAAAATCATCCCAAACAACAATGATATGATGTATCAATAATAATAACATAGACTAAGATAAAATGTGCAAGTAAAAACTGAGACTGAGTACATATAGCATTTAGCAGGCAATTTAACAAGTACGCGACCTCTGTGGGTCCCAACAGTACTATCATATAGCCTAAGCATGATTTCTAACATGATTTACAGTCAAATTTTTATCAACACATAGAGAGCATATAGCTAACAACAGATTATTCAACTTTACAGTTTTCCGGGACGGACCAAGTCATAATCCCCTCGATGCACGCCCACACACCCGTCACCTAACATGTGCGTCAACTCCAAAATAATCACATAATACCAAAATCTAGGGTTTAATACCCTCAGGACCAGATTTAAAACTGTTACTTACCTCAAAACGTGAAACTCTTTACTCTGCTCTTTGCCTCGCAAATCGGCCTCTGAATGCCTTGAATCTAGTCACAAATAATTCGTTTCAGTCAATAAAATTTATTGGAATTAATTCCATAAGAAAATACTAATTTTTCATAAAAATCCAAAATTTAGCTCAAAAATCGCCCGTGGGGCCCACGTCTCAGAACCCGACAAAAGTTACAAAATCCGAAAGCACATTCAACCACGAGTCTACCCATACCAATTTTACCAAAATCCGACCTCAACTCGACCCTCAAATCTACAAATCTTATTTCTAAATTTCTAAGTTCCAATCTCCGATTTATACCTTAAAATCATGTAATCTAGTCGGATTATTCGATGATAATTCAATATTATGGAGTAGAAATGATCACAAGGGACTTACCTCAAGTTTTCCTTGAAAATATATCAAAATCGCCTCTCCTCAAGCTCCAATTTGTCAAAAATGGCAAATGGGATGAAGTTCCTATTTTTATAATTCTGCCCAGACAACCTCGGTTCTGCCTCGATCTTGGCCTTCGATCGAGGTCCTCGAACCTAGGCCTTGATCCTGGGCTTCGATCCTGACCCTCGATCCTGGTCCTCGATCCTAGGCCTCGATCCTAGGCCCTCGACCCTGGCCTTCGATCATGTCTTCGACCCTGCCTTCGATCGTGGCCCTCGACCCTAGGCTCGATCATGGCTTCGATCGTGGCCCTCGACCCTGGGCTCGATCTGGGCTCACATCTGGGATCAATTTCTGGGCTCGATTCTGAGAGATTTCTGGGCTCGAATTTTGGCAGAAGAAATTTCCAACAGAAGAAAATTGCAACAGCTGTTGTAGTTCATTTTTTGATCCGTTAACCATCTGAAACTCACCCGAGGCCCTCGGGACCTCAACCAAATATACCAACAAGTTCTAAAACATCATACGAACTTAGTCGAATCCTCAAATCACCTCAAACAACGCTAAAACCATGAATTACTCCCCAATTCAAGCCTATTGAACTTTGAAATTTTTAATTTCTACAAATAACACCGAAACCTATCAAATCACGTCCGATTGACCTCAAATTTTGCACACAAGTCATAAATGACATAACATACCTATTAAAATTTTCAGAATCGGATTTTGACCCCGATATCAAAAATTCAACCCCTCGGTCAAACTTTCCAAAAATTCAACTTTCGGCATTTCAAGTCTAATTCCTCTACGGACCTCCAAAAATTCTTCCGGACACGCTCCTAAGGCCGAATTCACCATACGGAGCTATTGGAATTATTAAAATTCGAATCCGAGGTTGTTTACACATAGGTCCATATCTTGTCCACTTTTCTAACTTAATATTTTTTCAATTATGAGACTAAGTGTCTCATTTCACTCTAAATTCCTTCCGGACCCGAACCAACTAACCCGATAAGTCATAAATCAATAGCAAGGCATAAATTGAGCAGTAAATGGGGAAAATGGGTTATAATATTCAAAACGATCGGTCGGGTCGTTTTGAATCAATCTCACCAAGGCCAAAAATGACCCGTTAATCATCCAAAACTCACCCGAGCCCCTCGGGACCTCAATCAAATATACCAAGAAGTCCTAAAATATTATACGGACTTAGTCGAACCCTCAAATCACCTCAAACAACACTAAAACCATGAATTACACCCCAATTCAAGCCTAATAAACTTTGAAATTTCTAATTTCTACAAACGACTCCGGAATTTATCAAATCACGTCCGATTTACCTCAAATTTTGCGCACAAGTCATAAATGACATAACAGAGGTATTTTAATTTTCAGAATCGGATTTTGACCCCGATATCAAAAAGTCAACCCCCCCGGTCAAACTTTCTAAAAATTTAACTTTCGGCATTTCAAGCCAAATTTTACTACGGACCTCCAAATAATTTTTCGGACACGCTTCTAAGTTCAAAATCACCATACGGAGCTATTGGAATTATCAGAATTTAAATCCGAGGTCTTTTACACATAGGTCCACATCCTGTCAACTTTTCTAACTTAAATTTTTAATTATGAGACTAAGTGTCTCATTTCACTCCGAATTCCTTCCGGACCCGAACCACCTACCCCGGTAAGTCATAAAATAACTGTAAAGTATAAATTGAGCAGTAAATGGGGGAACAAAGTTATAATACTCAAAACGACCGGCCGAATCGTTACATGATGTTTTTTACAAATTGTGACTTGTCCTAGCGAATTTGGCAATTAAACAAGAATGAAGACAATATAACAAAAGCAATAAAAATATTCTTATTCCCAACTCTCATCTCAGTCATATCCAAATAATATTTTATATTTATTTATCAATAAAGCTAATAGGCCTCTTAATAACGAGCAAGGTTCCATTTTTTTTACAAATCATCATACCTACAGTTTTTATTTTAGACTAAACTAGCTAAATACTCCAACTAGCGTCACGTTAATACTTAATAAATTCAAAAAAAAAATAAAAAAGAAATAATCCCAAACAAATCTACTACGTGACATAGAAAAAAACTAACTAATGACCTAAATTATCAAATTTGTAGTCATCAAAGACTGGCCTTGGAAGCAGAATTGTAGTCATCAAATACATAACATATAGTTTATATGTTAGTTATCAAGTACCATATAGTTTATATATATATATATAAAAAAACATATTTAAATCCCACAAAACATAGAAATTAAAGCTCGGGCTTTATTTAATATGTTAGAGTAGAATCAACGCATTGTAAATCCAATATTAATGGTAGATTACGACTAAAAATAACGGGAAAAGCGCCTCAAGAGCAAAGGGCAGAGAGCACAAATGACAAAGAGATAACTTACAACTTGAGTTTCTCCGCCGAAAGAGCAAACTCGCCACCGCCGGCGATGACTATCTACTTCGGCCGCACTGGACTAATTCAAAATTGATCAATCCTTCGTTCGCGATCCGACCCGCAAGAAGGGATTTAGGGGGGGTGATTCTACTCTAACATATTAAATAAAGTCCGAGCTTTAATTTCTATGTTTTGTGCGATTTTCACTAAAACTTACATTCTTACAATTGACACTAGGCTTTTGTGAAAATTCTTGTGCAACAAGGCGTGCCTTATATCTTTGTACCTCAATTTTCTCAATTCTCTTACGTACAAAGGCCTATTTATAGTTAACAGGCTTAACACCATTAGGGGCTTGGACTACAGTCCCAAAAACTTCACGTTTTGCAAGTGAATCCAACTCAGATTGGATTGCTTCTTGCCATTTTGGCCAATCACGTCTTTGTTGACATTCTCCAATAGATTGAGGTTCAAGATCCTCATTATCTTGCATAATACTAGATACAACATTATATGCAAAAACATAATCCACCACTATATCTAATCGATTCAAATATGTCTCAATATCAATTGGATTTATTGATAGTTCGTTATTTTCTTGAGTCTCAGGCTCAGTGATTTCCTCATGAATCTCAGGATTAGTTAATTTGGGATTTCTTCATGAGACTCTTTCATAGTGTCATCTTGATCATTTGTTTTTCTTTTTCTAGGATTTTGATCCTTAGAGCCCAATGGTCTGCCACGTTTTAGGCGTGCTTTTGACTCATTAGATATGACACTAGAAGATTGTCCAATAGGTACATCAATATGGATTGAAACATTCTCTGCAGGGATATATGCTTTTGTTATCCTTTTCAGATCCATAAATGCGTCTGGCATTTGATTTGCTATTTTCTGCAAATAAATAATCTTTTACGCCTCTTTTTTTACAAATAGAGGCACGTGGATCAAGATGAGACAATGATGAATTTTTTCACAAAATGTCTCGTTTGGTTTCACCAATTTCTCCCCCTAATTTTGGGAGACAGTCTGCAAATCGAGCACTGAACAAATCTCTCGTTAATGTTTCGAGTAGCGAATAATAGAGAGCGATTCAAACCCAACATATATTCCTAACCTTCTTCAGGGACCCATTTTGGTGCGATATGGCGGTGTTACATGCACATATACTGCGCTTCCAAAAATTCTTAAATGCGATATATTAGGTTCATGAACCAAAACTAATTGCAACAGGGGATATTTATGATAATTTGTCGGTCTGAGACGAACTGGCATTGCTGTATGCAAAATGGCATGATCCCAAACAGAAGTGGGTAACCTCGTTTTCATGAGTAACGGTCTTGCTATCGATTGCGGACGTTTAATCAAAGACTCTGCAAACTCATTTTGAGTGTGAACATGAGCTACAGGATATTCCACTTATATCCCGATTGATAATCAATAATCATTAAATGCTTGGGACGAAAACTCAGCAGCATTATCAAGTCTAATAGACTGAATTGGATTATCGGGAAACTATGCCCGTAATCGAATTATTTGTGCCATTAATTTTGCAAACGCGAGGTTGTGAGATGATAATAGGCATACATGAGACCATCTAGAAGATTCATCTATTAAGACCATAAAATATCTAAACGACCCACTAGGTGGGTGAATAGGTCCACAAATGTCCTCTTGTATACGTTCCAAAAATGCAGGGGACTCAAACCCAACTTTTGTTGGTGATGGTCTAATAATTAACTTGCCTTGATAACAAGAAGTGCAAGAAAATTTATTATTTAAAAGAATCTTTAAATTCTTTAATGGATGCCCATTTGAATTTTTTATAATTCGTCTCATCATAATTGATCCAGGATGTCCCAATCGATCATGCCAAAGTACAAAAGTATTGGAATTAGTAACCTTTTGGTTTACGATAGAATATGCCTCAATTGCACTAATTCTTGTCCAATACATGCCACAAGACAAAGATGGGAACTTCTCAATAACCATTTTCTGTCCAGAGACATTTTTGGTAACGATGAGATATTCAAGATTATTCTCATCTATTGTCTCAATATGATATCTATTTCGGCAGATATCTTTAAAACTCAACAAGTTCCTTCTGGACTTGGAGGAGAATATTGCATTATCTATGACAAGTATTGTTCCCCTAGGCAGAGTTATAGTGGCTTTTCCACAGCCTTCAATTAAATTATTACTATCAGAAATTATTGTAACATCTGCCTTACACATTTAAATGAGAGAAATATTTCTTCTCTTTGAATATTGTATGTGTCGCACATGAATCAACTATACAAATATTTTTATAATTGAGCTTTGATCCAAGTTTGTTTTGTGAGATATCCATGTTTGCTTCCAATAGTTTGGCATACAAAAGAAAATATACGAATAAATATTAGTATTTTCACAGAAAAAGAAAAGAAAACAAAGTTAAACCAATGATTCAATAATAATATTTTAATGCAATTTCGAACAAATCGTATGATACAAATAATAACATAGCTAAAAGTAATGTAATTATAATTACACTGCTCATATGACTAATACAACTAAGACAAATTTAAGTAGGTGTCTAACGTACGAGTTGTACTTGTCAAGATCAAATTCTTTAAAATTCTATGTACTTACGGTCCAAAGAAGTTTCACGGAAGGTGAAGTATTATCAAATTTCGCTGAATAAAACAAGTGAAATAATAAAGAATTAACGTCATAAGAAAAAGAAACATCAACGAGACAACACACCTTGGAATTAACACCACTTTTCCTGGGAAAACAAAATCTTGGAGTTTTCTGTTTGTCCAAGCAAGAACAAAATTTTGGAAATTTTGTGGTTATATTTTATTACACTAATATGATCAATTTAAAGATATGCATTTGTACCCTTTCTGTCCAAATCAGTAACTAAATTTTCTTTTCACATCACAACGTTACTTTAATAAAGAATATATTAAACCTTGAATACTAAGCAAACTGAAACATTGTTTAAAATGAATACTAGAACTATATTTAATCAAAACGAACTAACACTAATTCATAAATCAATACTAATTGATAAGTATTGATACTAATGACTACTACTAATATAAAGAACTATAATTACATGATATTTATTCACTAGTTATTACGAACAGGCCAAAAAATAATAATCAAACTACTCAATCATCTTTAACCATGGATCCACCGTCGATCAAGTGGTCTATTTTTCCACGAGAGTGTTCAAAGAAGCATGTCACATCCAAGTGGGTGATGTCAAATTCATTGTCATAGACAAAATTAGCTTCAAGAACTTTATTCTTTAGAGATGTTTGATAAAGCTCAACCAAATGTCTTGGTGCACGACAAATATTTGCCCAATGGCCTTTTCCACCGCAACGATAGCATTTAGTTTCTGAACCCTTTGCTTTTTTGGCTTCTCATCTTTTCCCTTTCCACTTTTGGTGGTTATTTTTCGTTGGGGGATGATTAACACCAGAAAAATTTCTTCCTTGGTCACGACCACGACCACGAACATGGCCACGACCTTTTTCACGCTTAGAATAATAGGAATACACCTCATTCACTTCAGGCAATAGTGTAGACCCAGTGGGTCGATTTTCGTGATTTCTCATGAGCAAGTCGTTATTTCGTTCAGCCACAAGGAGAAGTAAAATCAACTCAGAGTACTTCTTGAAACCTTTCTTTCGGTACTGCTGTTGCAAGACCATACTGGAGGCATGAAACGTTGTGAACGTTGTTTCAAACATATCATAGTCACTAATACTCTCTTCACAAAGTTTTAATTTATAAGTAATTCAGAACATCGCAGAATTATATTCAAAAACAGACTTAAAAGTCTTGGATCCTCAGATAAACCCAATCATATCGTGCTTGTGGAAGAGTGACTAACTCTAAGTTGTCATATATTTCCTTTAAGCAATTTCACAAAATAAGTGGATCTTTGACTAAGAGATATTTTATTTTCAACCCTTCATCAAGGTGATGGCGCAAGAAAATCAAGGTCTTAGCACAGTCTTGGGTAAATGCTTTATTTTTATCCTTGATGGCATCTCCAAGACCCATTGCATCTAAATTGATTTAGCATCCAATACCCATGTCATATAGTTCTTGCCCGAAATTTTAAGGGCAACAAATTTTCTTTTCATAATATCAGTCATAATTAAAAGAGGAGAAAAATTATACCTTAGTCTTCTCAAAGAACTTCTTGAGACGGTAGAGTCTCGTGCTGATAACATGTAATGAAACAATAAAGAATATTGCAAAGAAAGAGAGAGAATTCTTATTGATTTGGAGTGAATTACAATCCATTGTCTTTGTTATTGTCATTATACCGTTGTTTGGCTAAATTCTGCACTACTCGGGTTCTCGATCCTAACAAATTGATATCAGAGCCAGATCTAATCGGATTAGTTTAAATAGCCTAAATGACTCTAACAAAGTCTTATGTTGAGAAATTTGACCGAAGTACAAACTTCGGAATGTGGCAATTAAAGATGGAAGCTATCCTAATTCAGGATGGCTTAGATTTGGCACTGCAAGGAAAAGAGAAGATGCCGGATAAAATGACGGACGAGGAGTTTACCGTCATAGACAAAAAGGCAAAAACATGTATTATTTTAAATCTTTCAAATGAGATTTTGCGTGAAGTTGCAGCATAAAATTCAGCCAAAAGGCATATGGGAAAAGCTTAAAACCCTATATATGAAAAGAACAGTAGAAAACAGACTTTACCTAAAGCAAAAACTCTACACTTTTCGTATGGTCGAAGATACCTCTATACTTACTCATCTTGATACTTTTGATTCTCTTCTTATGGATTTAAGTAACATAGATGCTGAAATCAAAGATGAGGATCAAGCTGTGTTATTGCTTGTTTCCTTACCCTAGTCGTTTAAACATATAAGAGATACTATGCTTTATGGAAAGGACAATATCTCTTATAAAGATATCAAATCTATTTTGAAATCAAAAGAACAAATAGATAGAGATATTACTGGAAAAACTAGTGGGAACCAAGGGGAAGGCTTATTCATAAGAGGTAGATCCAATAAAAAAGATTCAAGTAGTGAGAAACCTAAATCAAGGTCAAAATCCAGATACAGAAATGTCATGTGCAAATATTATCATAAGAAAAGTCACATTATTTCTAAATGCTTTAAATTGAAAAACAAAGAAAAGCATACAGAAAAGAAAAATGAGCACAAAAATACTGACACTGCCGAAGCAAGTGTAGCTGCTGATGAGACTGAGGGAACTATTTTTTTAGCAACTAATAATAGTTTCAAATCTAATAATTAGTGGATTTTAGATTCGGATTGTTCTTATCATATGTATCCCAGTCGGGATTTATTTACCACATATGAATCTATTGGAGGTGGAATTGTCTTGATAGGAAACAATGATGCCTGCAAAGTTATTGGAAAAGGTACAGTCCGAATCAAAATGCACGATGGTGTGGTGAGAACTCTCACCGATGTTAGACATGTTCCTGACTAGAAGAAAAATCTCATCTCTTTAGGCATTCTAGAATCTCTTGGGTGCAAGTACATAGGTGAAGGTGGAGTTCTGAAAATTTCTCATGGTGCTCTTGTGATCATGAAAGTACGTAGATCTGGTACGTTGTATACTCTTTTGGGATCTACTGTTACAGGTACTGCTACAGTTTCAATATCAGATAAATCAGATTCTGACATCACCAAATTGTGGCATATGCGATTGGAGCATATGAGTGAAAAAAGTCTTTTCATCCTCAGTAAAAGAGGTCTCTTATGTGGCCAAAGTACCAAAAATATAGAGTTATGTGAACATTGTGTGTTCGGGAAGCAGAAAGAGTCAGCTTCAAATCTCCAGCGATTCATAGAACAAAAGGTACTTTGGATTACATTCATTCAGATCTTTGGGGTCCTTCATGTACTCCATCAAAAGGTGGTGTCAGGTATATGTTAACTTTCATTGATGATTATTCAAGAAAAGTTTGGGTTTATTTCCTGAAAAATAAAAGTGATGTTTTCTTAAATTTCAAACAATGGAAAGTTTTGATTGAGAAGCAAACAGGAAAACAGGTTAAGCGGCTTAGAACAGATAATGACTTGGAATTTTGTAATGATGAATTCAGCGAATTTTGCAAGAATGAAGGAATTGCTGGACATCGTACTGTGAGAATGACACCTCAGCAAAATGGTGTGGCAGAAAGGATGAATAGAACTCTTTTGGAAAGGGCTCGTTGCATGATTTCAAATGCTGGGTTGACAAACGCCTTTTGGGCAGAAGCTATCTTTACAACTTGTTATATTGTCAACCGAGCTCCCTCTGCACCTTTGAACTTTAAGACTCCAAAAGAAATGTGGTCAGGTACTCCTGCTAATTATTCTGATTTAAAGATATTTGGTTGCCCTGCATACATGCATGTAAATGATGGAAAATTAGAGCCAAGGGCTAAAAAGTGCATTTTCCTTGGGTATGCATCTGGGGTGAAAGGATACCGACTATGGTATCCTGATCCCACGACACCAAAATTTATAATTAGCAGAGATATAACCTTTGATGAATCCTCTATGTTACATTCTAAAAAAGAGTCTTCTAGTTCTTGTAATACAGATAAAGGAAAGAGTACACAAAACCAGGTGGAGATTGAGATTGGCATTCCTTCTGAGCCAAGCTCATCAACTTTGGAGAAAAATACAGTTGAAACTCCTAAAGTTGAGACAGAAGCTGAAATTCCTGAAGTTGAGACTCCTAAAGTTGAACCAGAAGAAGAGGAGTATTCTATAGCCAAACATAGACCAAGAAGAGAAGGTAAACAACCATTAAGGTTTGGAGATTATGTTGCATTTGCTTTTTCAGTTGCACGAGAAACTGAAGAAATTGGAAAACCATCAAAATATTCAGAAGCAGTTTCTGGTGCTGACTCAGCCAAGTGGCTGATTGCAATGAATGAAGAAATTGAGTCTCTCCACAAGAATGATACTTGGTCTCTTGTAAAGCCGCCATCAGGAAAAAGAATTGTTGGTTGCAAATGGGTCTTCAAGAAAAAGGATGGCATTCCAGGGGTTGAAGATGCGAGGTATAAGGCACGATTAGTTGCAAAAGGCTATAGTCAGGTACAAGGAGTTGATTTTAATGATATTTTCTCACCTGTTGTTAAACATAGCTCTATTCGTGTCTTGCTTGCCTTCGTTGCCATGTATGATTTGGAATTAGAACAACTTGATGTTAAGACAACTTTCTTACATGGCGAACTTGAGGAACAAATATACATGCATCAACCCGAATTTGAAATTGAAGGAAAAGAAGATCATGTTTGCTTGTTGAAGAAATCCTTGTACGGATTAAAGTAGTCTCCAAGATAATGGTATAAAAGGTTTGATTCCTTTATGTTGGGTCATGGTTATTCGAAGAGCATGTATGATAGTTGTGTTTACTTCCGGAAGCTAACTGATGGTTCATTTGTGTACCTATTATTATATGTTGATGACATGCTCATTGCTGCTAAGGATTTAATAGAAATTCACAATTTGAAATGTCAGCTGAAAAGTGAATTTGAGATGAAAGATTTGGGAGCAGCTAAGAAAATCCTTGGCATGGAGATCAAAAGAGATCGAAAAGCCAACATGCTATTTCTGACCCAGAAGAAGTACTTGGAGAAAGTCTTGGACAGGTTTGGCATGAAAGATGTTAAACCAGTTAGTACCCCTCTTGCTGCTCATTTTAAGTTATCAGCTGCTCAGTCCCCGCAGTCAGAGGAAGAAGAGAGGTACATGGCACATATTCCTTATTCCAGTGCAGTCGGCAGTATTATGTATGTAATGGTTTGTACACGTCCGGACATTTCACAAGCAGTGAGCTTGGTAAGCCGGTATATGGCTTGCCCTGGTAAAACACATTGGCATGCTGTGAAATGGATTCTCAGATACTTGCGAGGTACTTCAAACACATGTTTGGAGTTGGGAGAAATACTAACACTTTGGTTGGTTTTGTAGACTCAGATTATGCAGGTGATCTTGACAAAAGAAGATCCCTGACAGGCTATGTATTTTGCATAGGTGGTTGCGCTATTAGTTGGAAAGCTACATTACAACATGTAGTAGCTTTATCTACTACCGAAGCAGAATATATGGCAGTGACCGAGGCGACCAAAGAAGATTTATGGTTGAAGGGTCTATTTGCGGAACTCAGTTTACACCAAAGTGGTATTACCATTTTCTGTGATAGTCAAAGTGCCATTCACTTGACTAAAGATCAAATGTATCATGAGAGGACGAATCACATTGATATAAAGTATCATTTCATCCGAGAAACCATTGCTGAAAGAAAAGTCTCTGTTCAGAAGATCAACACTAGAGACAATCCTGCTGACATGTTCACAAAACCTCTTCCAATGTCCAAGTTCAAGTTTTGCCTGAACTTGATTGGCATTTATGAAGAATTATTTTGCCCATTGGGGTTTTTGCGGAGAAGGTGGAGCAAATTTACTATATATAAGCCGAAATTAGGCCAAGGTGAAGATTTGTAATATGGCCAAATTTTCATGACATTTGCCATAACATAATATACATTATAATAAATTTGTGGTTCATGACATTTGCCATGACATAATATCTATTATAAGGCTAAGGATTTCTTGCTATAAATAGAGGAGTTTCTCCTCATTTGTAAACACACCAATTCAAGAGCTTTTCACTCTTGTCTTTCTTTCTCCTCCTTTTTTTCATTATAGAGTATTTTGTAAGAGAGTGAGTGTTGGGAAACACTTGTGTGAACCCTTTCTTTGGAGTGATCTTGTGAGGTTATTCTCTTGGGGTATTTGGGATTAATTAGAGTATTTACTCTAATTTTGTACTCTCTTTTGTACTCTTGTTGGTATAGTGAAATTGCTCCTCTCCGCTTGTGGACGTAGGTCACCTTGACCGAACCACGTTAAATTTGTGTCTTCTTTATATTCTTTAATTGCCGTTATTATCAACTTCCATTGTCTTTGTTATTGTCATTATACCGTTGTTTGGCTAAATTCCGCACTACCCGGATTCCCGATCCTAACAAATAATTATACTACAAATTAAGGAAGAGGATTGAAAATGCAACACAAATAGAGAAGAGCAAAAGAAAAGTTCTATCCTATGGTTAACTATACCAATCAAGGAAGAGGATTGAAAATGTAAGCACAAATAGAAAGAGCAAAAGAAAAGTTCTGCTACTGCTGTTCCGTTGAATGGCTTGTGACAGTTCTTTGTTACCAAGTTCCACATTCTTGGTAGCTTCAATTGCCTGAAACGAAAAACTGTATGGTCACACCAACTGAAGCTCAAAGCTTAATTTAAAAATAAAAAAAAGGGGACACACACTTCTTCAAGAGGATGAATTTTTTAATATAGCAGATATGATATATAACATATAATATATGACCTGCCAATGGAAGAATATCATTCAAAATTTTGTGGTGCAGTTCAAAGAAAAATGTAACCTGGTTAATCATTTTTGGTTTACAACCCACGTCTATCATTTTTGCTGACAGTTGTTAAGCTCAAGAAGCAGATGGTGATGTTTGTTAGTTCTACTAGTAAGTGGTTACACATGGGAAAGTTAATACAGAAAATGAAGAGATTGTCAGAATTATTTAAACAAACGAGAGAAAATGACTTTCTTGTTATGTTAACAAAATAGAAATTCTATCCAACTGGAAACTAAAATAGCTACAATGTTGCTAATCTGCTCATATAAAAGCTCTATCTGTTGGGCCTGTTGCAAAACATGAGTCGACATAAGATGGTTCAACGCAGACATTTCCACCATCTTTGTTTCTGTTTCTTGAACAGAATCCAGGAGACTGTTCAGCTCTACCTGCATCATGTGAGTAATCATAGTAGGTAAGAGTACATGAAAGTAGATTGTGATTTTAGCCTCCACATGTTGATTGTTTTCCGGAACTAAATCCTCCAGCAGCAAACTTCCTACTAACCTGGAGCGCACGTGTTTCATCGTCCAAAAGTTGTTCTTGGACTCTAATAGGTGCTGCTTGTGATATATCAGAGTCCCTGATCTCTGAGTCCCTTTTCATGTCGGGGTCGAAACTACTAGACACAGAGGTCTCTGTAGCATTTGATTTAGTAGAGTTCTTCCGTTTCCTTCTTGGTGTTACTCGGTTAATAGCATCTTGAAAGCGGATTGCCCGCAACTGGTCAAACTGTAACATGACCGAGTGAAGCTTTTCGCTTAAAATTAAAACCTAAAGCACAAAAGCAAACAAAAATTATAGGAATATGCATCAAGACTCCTTTCAAATTCCTTAGCACTCTATTATAAGAAAGCACCTCCCCCTTCATTCTTAGTGGGCAGCAAGTGGTACTGGAAGACGGGTAAAAGAAAGTAGAAACGGCTTTAGAACTGTTTTCAACTGAATACATACTTAGCATAGGTTGAAAACGTATATTTTCAGTGTCGAAGAGGTAAGTTAATAATCAGCACAATCTATTAAGTTTAATCACACTATCTCAGAGATACTGTTATGCAGATCACAGAGCCACCACATAAAAAATCCACTTTCCACAAGGAAAATTTGGTGGAGAACAATCTCAGATAGTAGAGATCCACAGATTTAAGATAGGATGATGGATGCTCTCCCCGTAGAATCACACCAAAGACAACCATCCGAAGTATTCCCCCCCAACATCTGAGTTCATTTCAATAATTCTCAACATTAAACAGGCTATTCACAGAAAGTACGAAACACCTGAGAATGGGGGACAAAGTATTGTGATATGGCAACTACGATACTGTTGTGTCAATTGCAGAACAATCACAACAAACATCAACTTTCCAAATAGCAAAATGAAAATAAATCTTTAATTCGAATAATCTAAAATAAGCACATAGATGCAAGAGTTTTAACAGCGTCACATCAAAGAAATCAATTTAAAAAATTCCTCTAACATCACAGGCCATCCAATAGTATCTTTAATTCAAAGTATCTATGAAGTCACTTCATAATTTCCTAATACCAGCGGAAAATGGGGAGAAGATGCTTCATAAGGCAATCATAATCAATTATAAGGATATTTGATGACTATATTGTATGTAGCGACCGTACCACTCCATGCTTGTGTGCTATAGTATCAGCATTCAGATTGTCACCCTTGAATCCAAGCCATCCCTTTGAATGTGCATCTTCCTCATTTATACTATTCTTGAGAACATCTATCTGCTCTTTGCATGATTTTACAAAAACAGTAACCTGCAGAAGTTGTGTTAGTAAAGATCCTTCTAATTTTTTTTCCAATTCTAACTTCATAATCTCGACTAATTACATTTGCATTCAAACACAAAGCTGCAGAAGGAGCACTAAACACAAAGGTGCACAAGGAGCACTTTCTCGAGACTCAAAAGTTAATCAAGACATCAAACTTAACAAAGCAGGAAAAGTAGACAAAATTTTACCTTGCAGGGAGTAAATAAAGATGTACTTTATCAGAAGTTGACTATATAAGAAAGATAGGAAATCAAAGAACAGCGAACTTCAGTGCAGTAGTGTCAATTCTGTAGGTCATATTTTATGGTCTAACTTGGAATGAGAAGTACTGTGAGTCTGTGACCACCAATTCAATTTCTATTGGTTTCATCCTACAATTCTCTTTGTTATTTTCCAAGATTCTGTATTATTGACTGCATTGAACTGTATTATTGTTTATAGGGTATTACAAAAAGTTTAAGCAATATAAGAAAACTAACAAGTTCGTTACTGCATACAAGATCAAACTTTAGAAAAATGTTCAACGTGTGTCACGACTAACTCATTCCATCACAAGACAGGTTCTTCTCCTGGTTTTTCACATCATAAATGTGGGCCAACCCTAAAGCACTTAGTAGTCTGGTAAGCTACTCAAAAATTATTCAAGGTCCAGGAGGAGTTTGGAATTCTAATTCCATGAATTGGGAATTGACGTTTAGGCTTTGATACCATTTTGGGGGGTTTGTGGGTCGGATTTAGCTCCGATTAGCTTTTGTTCATAAATCTTCATAAGTCTGAATATTCTTCTACCAAATCGTATGTATTTTGTGGGTCTTCTACTTCTTTTTCGTATTTAAGTATTTTTTCCCAAATATCTATTTTTATGTCAGTAGGTTTTAATTCTTTGATAAAATATAAGACTAGTATTTTATATTTTTCTAGCATTCTTTTTGTCATGTAAGTAGTTATTCTGTATTTTTCTATCATTCTTTAAAAGTGGTTCAGATTATATTTTTGTTTAGTCTTTAGTGGATTTGTTGTATTTATGACTATTTTTATATTGTAAATATTTTATTGTAATATTCTGTTTGTAACGGTTTTATTTTTAATATTTCCGTTATGTCTTGTTGTATATTTATCAGAAGGTCTATATCCTTTGTTATTAAGTAAGTATTGATTGTTAATTTTAGTTGTTGTTCTAAAGCTTCTATTTTTTCCGTAATTTCTATCCAGTATGATAAATATTCTTGATTTATCATGCTTAATCATAATATTCTCTTATTATAGATTCTAATTTTGATATTTCTATTTTACAATTTGTTATATATTCTACATATTCTATTTCTCCTGTTTCTATATATTCGTTTATATTAATTTTTTGGAGTTGGAAGAATGTTATTAATTTGTTTATATTTAGTTTTTCTAGTTTATCCTTATTATGTAGTTCTTTTAATTGTTTTATATTATCTCTTATATGTTCTAAAAAGATTAGATCTTTAGATTCTTGATATAATTGCATATTTTGATGTAATCTATGTTCTTGTAATTCTATTATTTTTCGGGTTTCTGTTAGGTTCATCTAGTCTGAATATATATCCTCTGTAAGTATATCAAATTCAGATAGGCTTATTGTATTCTCTTCTTCTAAGTCAGATAATTCTGCTAAATCATACCATTGTTGGGTCATTAGTTCTAGTATTTCGTTCATAAGTAATTTGTCAAATATTATATTTTTGATATCATTATTTAGTGATCTAAGTATGTGTAAAATGGTTATTTTATATTCATCAGTGTTATCTAAGATGTAAGGATGATCCATTTTTGTTTGATGTTTTGGCTAAAAATATTCCTTTAATCTCTTCGTTTATCATGTTTATCGTCATCCTATAACAAGTTATTAAGAACAATTCTTTTAGTCACTACCATGATTTTTTGCTTCAATCGTTTTACCCTAACAGCGCCTCAACTCTGGTTACTTCCCTACCACGGCCTTCTGCCTTACTGGTTTCACCCTTAGGATGGCATAGTCTGGGCTTAAACTACTCTCAGCATAATTATTCATGGCAAACTTACTAAAATTATTCTAAATAACAGTTATAACATGATAACAATTATGATAATCTAGAGATTTCAGGAATATATGTATTTAGCTATACATATTTTAAAAAAAACTTACTTGATACTGTATATCGGGGATTTCTTCTTTCATAGGTTTGGATTGCTCCATAGATTAAAGATGTTAATTTATTTCACTGAATAGATTTTTACAAGAGAGGTTACAAGAGTTTTTTCAGAAGGATGTGAAAGGGGTAAGGTAAGGTGTGTCCCTCTAAGCCTTAAGGGCTGTCTATTTATAACGGAAACTAATCCAAACATCGTCCTCCTAACTTTACACTTGGACGGTCTAAAATTAAAGTAAAAGACGCGTTCCCAACAGTTTTTCCACTGACAGTGGTAGTGATAAAGTGGGACTCACAACAACAACTTAAAAACTAAAAGACGGAAAATAATTTACATAAAGTCAAAAGTTGCTTTAATAATTACATAGCTTTTTTCTTTATGTCATTTTCTGCTTCTTCTTGGGTCCTGCCGATCCTGCTAGCTGTCCTTTTGTTTTTGTCTTGTAGCTTTTGTTGTAAGATTCCTTTGTCTCTTTCTTGATATTTTGTTGCGTATCTTTTTAGTTTTCTTCTTCTTCAAATTTGATTTCTGGAACTATGTTTTTCTCTCCTTGACATTTCGAACATATGTGCTCTGAGTAGATTGGACTAATTTGTTTGCAGTATCTTGTCATTAAGTTTTGAGAAATAAATTCTCCTCTAATAGCTCTTGTAATGGGTGCTTCTTCTGGTTGGATTAATGTTTTAATCCATCTCCGTATCTCTTCCATGTCGTTTTCCCTTAGGTTTTTTGAATGGGTGTAGATCATCGTGTGTTCTCGGGATTGGTATCCCCAAATAGGTTTTTCTTCTACATAATTGTTGACTAGTTCACTTAGAATGGTTGATAGTCCTATAATTCTTTTGTTTGAGTAGAATGCTGGTATATCAGGTTTGGGTATTTCTGGTTGTATTTGTACATTTTCTGGGATAATCATTTCTCTAGTTAGTCCTAATTTAATAACTTGGATTATTGGTTTTATCTCGTTATAGAGTATCTCTGCTGGTGCTACATAAAATTTTATATAAAATAGGTCTCCTTTGGTGATTCTCTTGTAGGTAGTAAAGGCACTATATAGCTCTGGTATTGTAGCTATTTCTTGTCCGGTTTGTGTGTACACTGTACTTAATAGTCCGTAATTGTAACATGTTTTAACTAAATTTGCATTCGTCCCTGGTTGGGCAATCAGTCGGTTGTATCCTTGTAATGGTTGTGTTATATAGTCTGTTTTTGGGTTTTGGATTGTTTTTGATCTCGGATTTAGGTTTAAAAAGGTTTGAATCTTGTGGATATTTTGTATATAGCTGTTGGTAATATAATCGTAGGTTTGTTTTTCCTGGTTTAAGCTTTCTCTATAGCTAGTTGTTTGTGGTGATGGTGTCAAAGGATTTTGGGATTTTGGGGTATATGGCTTGTTGAACATGGCGTTCATATTTGTATTTGTATGTTTTCCTTTTCTTATTGCTGATGTTGATGTACCTGCAGCTGTATGTAAAATAGTGTTAGTTTGTAGGTTTTGGGTTTTTAGGTGTTTCCCAACGTCACCTCCTAGGTCCGCATGTTTTGAGCCATGCTGCTGGCTTAGTTCCGCATGTTTTGAGCCATGCTGCTGGCTTAGGTTTTTTGCTTCTATAATCTGCAACCTCTTTTCTACTTCCGTCATTTGTAGTGATAGTGTAGTAAGTATTGAAAATAGGTCTTGTGTAGTTTCTTCTTCATTTGTTTGTGTACTTTTGTCTTGATAAGTAATCTGCAATCACATTCTTGTCAGTAGGAATTATTTCTATTGTAAATGTGAAATTTAGTATATTTAATACGAGTCTTCGTATTTCTTTCGTTGTAACTGAGTCTTGTACCTTTTTGGTTATCCACCATTTAACTTGTGTGTTATCTGTTCTAACAATAAATTTGTTATATACTATATATGGTTCAAACGATAATAAACACTTATATAAAGCTAATAATTCTTTTCTATTTATTTCCCATTTTAACTGTGGTTCCGTAAATGATCCTGAATAATATCTACAGTGATGTTCTATTTTTTCATCCTTATATTTGTATTTAAGTACTCCTCCATAACTATGGTTACTTGAGTCTGTCTCTACTATATATATAAATTCTCTATTTTCATCTGGAAAATATAGTTTTGGTAATTTTTTACACATATCTTTTATTTTTTGTATATATGTTTTGTCTTTTTCATCAAAGTGATATTCTATATCTTTCTTTAATTTTTTCTGTAAAGGTTTTAAATTTTCTGCCAATTTAGGTATATATTCTCTAACTTGGTTAACTAATCCTAAGAATGATTGTAATTTCTTTTTTGTATCTAGGGTTTCATTTAAATTTATTATTTTTTGTACTATATGTGTTTGCATTTTAATTCCATTTTTATCTATTTGAATTCCTAAGAATTCCACCTGATTTTTAAGTATTTCTGCCTTATTTTTACTAAGGCTAATTCCTGAGGATTCTATTATATGTATGAATTTTTCTAATAATTTTATATGTTGATCTTGTGTCCTTGAGTATAGTAGTATATCGTCTATGTAGATTATACAGTTTTCTAATTGATTAAAATAGCTATCCATAAAATGTTGGTATCTTCCTGGTGCATTTTTATATCCAAATGGTAAAACGTTCCATTCATAAAATCCTTGTGGTACTGTAAAAGCTGTTAATTTTTTAGATTCTTCTTCTAATTTTAGGTGATAAAATCCTGATTTACAATCGAATTTACTGAAGTAATTATATCCTTGTACTTGCCTTATTTTTAATATTTTATTTGGTATCGGGTAATTATATGTTTTTGTTTTTGCATTTAAATTCCTATAATCTATTACCATTCTACTTTTACCTCTTTTTTGCTCATTATGTTTATTTACTATAAATGCTGGGCTATTATGTTTACTATTACTTTCCTGTATATAATTATTTTTTAATAGTTCTTTTATATGCATTTTGAATTCTTCTAGATCATTAAAATTATATTTTAATGGTTTCTGTGTTATTATACTATTTTCATCTATTAATTCTATTTTTACTTTCGTTTTATGTTTATCCCATCCTTGAAGGGGATTTTCATTATATAATGATTCTAATTTGTCTTGAATTATTTTTATCTTATTTATAGCAAATATTATTAATTCTATTTGTTGCTCATTTATTTTTTCATTTTCTAATTTTTGGGTTACCTTTTCACTTCCTTTAATCCACGGTGTTGTTTTTCTTATTTTATTTCTTACTCTTTTTGCTCCTATTTTTTGTTTGCATGGTGTAGTAAACCACCAATGAGTTTTTGTTATTATATGTGGGTATAATTTATCTAAAAAGGGCATTCCTATTAATATATCTTTATTTGTAAATTCATAACTATATATTTCATCCATAGTTAGTATTTTATCCCATATTTGTATTTTTATATTTTTTGCTTTTTGCGTTATCAAGCTTCCTTCATTGTTAAATCCTGTTACCACAATAGGTGTTAATAATTTTTCCCATTTATCTTCAGGTAAACAGTTATGTCTGCATACATTTACTCCTGCTCCTGTATCTATCATGGGTGTATAATATCTGCTGTAATATCCTTCTATTATTATTTTTGCTAGTATATATATTTTTGTCATGTTAAGGTTCTTTCAATTGTTATTTTCTTATTTTTATATGTTATTATAAGATGTCTATCTCCTAGGTTATATGGTTTAACTGTTTCTAACCATTTTATTCCTAAGGTAATATTTTCATTTCCTTGGTAAATATTAAATTCTATTTCTACTGGGATTCCTCCAATAATTAGTTCCTTCTTTGTTATTTCTTCTGTTCCTACCAAATTTTTAGGTAATCCTGGGCATATTGTTTCTGTAGTTATTATTTCACTTTCTTTAACTAGTTCTTTAGTTATATAATTGTCTTCTTGTCCAGTATTTATCATTATTAGGTATTTTCTTTGATCTATTACTCCTGTTATATAATAGTTGTGTAACTCCGGTTCTTTTATTAATCTTTGTGGGTTTGTATATTCTAATCTTCTCGAGGTACTTGCTCTTGAAGATGTAGTTTGTGGGGATTCATAATTTATTCTTTTAGATGTGCTTAGTCTTTCTCTTACTATTTCTAAATCTCCTTCCATATCTATATCTTTGTAACTATAATCATTATTGTCTATGACTGATATTATACTATCAAATGGGTTTTCTATCTTTATTTTTTCAATCTTATTTCGTGCTGTTATTTTGTGATTGGTTGTTAATATATATAAATTTTTACATTTTGCTGTAAATATTTTACTTCCTGGTGCCAGCTCTATTCCTGACATTTTCCAGTACAATACTAGTGATTTATCTATATTAGCATCTTTTAATGCTACTGTATAGTTAGCACTAATTATAAATTTAAATTTTTGGTATATCAAATTTCCTTTTATTGCACAAATTATACTCTTTTCTATAGGTTGTACTATTCTATCATCTGCTAAATATATTTCTATTGGTGTATCTATCCCTTCTCTAAAACAGGCTTTTATAAGTATTTCTGTTCCTCCTAAGTGTACATATTTGATCGGATTTTTTGCTTTTATATTCTGAATTTCTTTATTTATTGTTCTTTTATTTATTATAGGTATTTTAGCTTTTCCTCTAGTATATTTACAATCTATTATATGTTCTTTTTGACTTATTACATAATATTCTTCTTTTTTAATTTTGAACCAGTTTTTTATTGTTGGTACTTCTAATATTTTACCGATGCTTAAATCTAAATCTTTTCCTTTTATTTTTTCAAAAATATCATTATCAAATATTACTTTTTGTTCACTTGATTCTTCATCCTTATATTCTTCTCTGCTTATTATTTGTATATCGTTTTCAGTCATTTTCCTCTATATCTGATAGTTCTTTTTCTGATTCTATTTCTGTTTCTAATTCAGGTTCTAATTCATAAATACTATCTTCACTATCTAATTCATAATCTATATAGTCTAGTTGCATGTATTCTTCATTATCAGTGTTAATTTCTGTTATTTGTTTCTTTTTAGGGTCTCTAGGTAATTTACAATCTTTGGCTAGGTGTCCTAATTTTCCACAATTGTAACAAGTACATTCGGATAATTTTTTCTTAATTCTATATGGTCTTTTTCTTTTGTAATCTTTTATATAATATCTTTTCCTCGGGTTTTTATACTTATATTTTAACTTATTTCTTCTATATTTTTTATATTTTCTTTTATAATTTTTCTTTTTATAATAATTATCTGTACATCCAAACTGGGGTGCAGTTTTAATTTTACAACATGTAAGGTTTTTTATCAGTGTTTTTTCCATTTTAATTTCTTCTTTATGTTTTTCACATAATTCTATAAACCAATTCTTTAAATATCTAATTCTAGCTCCTAAGGTATCTTCTAATCCTGCTTTTTCCCAATCTCTTATTATTTTAGAACTAAAAGGTTCTGGTAATTTTGTAAAGTATATTTTTCTGATTTCTTTTCCTTCTTCAACACTATATGTTCCTTTATAGTAATATTCTTTAAATGCACACGTATATTCGTCTATGTAACACATGTTACATATAGCTAGTTTGTTCATTAGATTTCTACTTACTGTTTTTTCTTTTTGTTGCTCTTCTATTTCTGTTGTCATACTACTAAATTCATTTCTTATAGCTAATTCATATTTTATTAATATGTCTATAGTTGTTGTAGCTGATTCACCATCGAATTTTTTATTACTTCTTAATGCTTTTATACTTTCATCATTTAGATTTTGTATCCATAATTTTACTGTTCCTATTATTGTCCTTTCTATATATCCTGGTGCTTCTGGAATTGGTATTTTATTATCTATTAATTGTTTTGATATATATCCTACCCATAGTTGTATTATTTTATTAACGTCTTCTACGCAATCTAAGTCCAAAAAGTTATATTGTTCATTTATTGTTTTTGGTGTCCATTTTCTGTTTAATCTTTTATCCCATAATACTTTACTTCTGTCACTTCGTTCATAATTATTATTGTAATATGTTGGTATTGTTTGTTTGTATTTTCTTTCTTTTGATGTACTTGGTTTTTCGCTTATATCTCCGGCATATATTTCTGGATTTATTATGTTATTTGTTTTAGTTATAAGTTCTGTATATGTTTCACTTATTTCTGAATCTTCTGAACTTTCTGTATTCTGTTCATTTTCATTATTAGTTTCATTTATTTCTTCAAGTTTTACTTCTATGTCCTCTTTTAATTTTTCCCTAAATTTTTCTATTTCTTCCTTCAATCTTTCTTCTTGCTCTAATTCTTTTTTCTTTTCTCTTTCTCTCTGTTTGTTTTCATACAATTCTTTTAATATTGCTAATTCTTTTTCTAATTCCATTATCCTGGTGTTTTTGTTTTCTTCCACTTGCTGTAATTCTTTTTTAGCTTGTTGCCTAATTTTTTCAATTTCATTTTTCCTATCAATTTCTTCATTTTCTTTTATTATTCTTGTCATTGCTGTTAAACTATCTTCTAATCTTGCAGTTTCTTTTTCTAACATTAAATATATGTTTTCTCCTACTTTCTTATATCTTCTTCCTATATTTGAAGTTATTATTTTTATTTTTAATCCATCCAAATTTTCGTATGTTTTTTCGTCTACCGCAAATTCTTCTTTATTCATATTTTATGTTTAATCTTAAGTTGTAAGATATACTTATATTCTAGTTTTGACATTTTGTTTATTAATTTGTCCTTTTTCGTGGTTTTATATTCTTTATATAATTCCTGTAATTTTGTTATTGTTTTCTTTTCTTTTTTAGGATTTTTACTTGTTAATTTTTTATTATTTTTATCAATTATAATTGGTATATTGTATTTATTTGTTATGGCTCTGATACCATTTTGGGGGGTTTGTGGCCACAAACCCCCCAAAATGGTATCAGAGCCATAACAAATAAATACAATATACCAATTATAATTGATAAAAATAATAAAAAATTAACAAGTAAAAATCCTAAAAAAGAAAAGAAAACAATAACAAAATTACAGGAATTATATAAAGAATATAAAACCACGAAAAAGGACAAATTAATAAACAAAAT
This sequence comes from Nicotiana tomentosiformis, assembly GCF_000390325.3. NCBI lineage: Eukaryota > Viridiplantae > Streptophyta > Magnoliopsida > Solanales > Solanaceae > Nicotiana > Nicotiana tomentosiformis. Next base: position 149,548,954 of record NC_090817.1, read on the forward strand.
GTCAAAACTAGAATATAAGTATATCTTACAACTTAAGATTAAACATAAAATATGAATAAAGAAGAATTTGCGGTAGACGAAAAAACATACGAAAATTTGGATGGATTAAAAATAAAAATAATAACTTCAAATATAGGAAGAAGATATAAGAAAGTAGGAGAAAACATATATTTAATGTTAGAAAAAGAAACTGCAAGATTAGAAGATAGTTTAACAGCAATGACAAGAATAATAAAAGAAAATGAAGAAATTGATAGGAAAAATGAAATTGAAAAAATTAGGCAACAAGCTAAAAAAGAATTACAGCAAGTGGAAGAAAACAAAAACACCAGGATAATGGAATTAGAAAAAGAATTAGCAATATTAAAAGAATTGTATGAAAACAAACAGAGAGAAAGAGAAAAGAAAAAAGAATTAGAGCAAGAAGAAAGATTGAAGGAAGAAATAGAAAAATTTAGGGAAAAATTAAAAGAGGACATAGAAGTAAAACTTGAAGAAATAAATGAAACTAATAATGAAAATGAACAGAATACAGAAAGTTCAGAAGATTCAGAAATAAGTGAAACATATACAGAACTTATAACTAAAACAAATAACATAATAAATTCAGAAATATATGCCGGAGATATAAGCGAAAAACCAAGTACATCAAAAGAAAGAAAATACAAACAAACAATACCAACATATTACAATAATAATTATTTACAATATAAAAATAGTCATAAATACAACAAATCCACTAAAGACTAAACAAAAATATAATCTGAACCACTTTTAAAGAATGATAGAAAAATACAGAATAACTACTTACATGACAAAAAGAATGCTAGAAAAATATAAAATACTAGTCCTATATTTTATCAAAGAATTAAAACCTACTGACATAAAAATAGATATTTGGGAAAAAATACTTAAATACGAAAAAGAAGTAGAAGACCCACAAAATACATACGATTTGGTAGAAGAATATTCAGACTTATGAAGATTTATGAACAAAAGCTAATCGGAGCTAAATCCGACCCACAAACCCCCCAAAATGGTACCTACGATTATATTACCAACAGCTATATACAAAATATCCACAAGATTCAAACCAACTATAGACATATTAATAAAATATGAATTAGCTATAAGAAATGAATTTAGTAGTATGACAACAGAAATAGAAGAGCAACAAAAAGAAAAAACAGTAAGTAGAAATCTAATGAACAAACTAGCTATATGTAACATGTGTTACATAGACGAATATACGTGTGCATTTAAAGAATATTACTATAAAGGAACATATAGTGTTGAAGAAGGAAAAGAAATCAGAAAAATATACTTTACAAAATTACCAGAACCTTTTAGTTCTAAAATAATAAGAGATTGGGAAAAAGCAGGATTAGAAGATACCTTAGGAGCTAGAATTAGATATTTAAAGAATTGGTTTATAGAATTATGTGAAAAACATAAAGAAGAAATTAAAATGGAAAAAACACTGATAAAAAACCTTACATGTTGTAAAATTAAAACTGCACCCCAGTTTGGATGTACAGATAATTATTATAAAAAGAAAAATTATAAAAGAAAATATAAAAAATATAGAAGAAATAAGTTAAAATATAAGTATAAAAACCCGAGGAAAAGATATTATATAAAAGATTACAAAAGAAAAAGACCATATAGAATTAAGAAAAAATTATCCGAATGTACTTGTTACAATTGTGGAAAATTAGGACACCTAGCCAAAGATTGTAAATTACCTAGAGACCCTAAAAAGAAACAAATAACAGAAATTAACACTGATAATGAAGAATACATGCAACTAGACTATATAGATTATGAATTAGATAGTGAAGATAGTATTTATGAATTAGAACCTGAATTAGAAACAGAAATAGAATCAGAAAAAGAACTATCAGATATAGAGGAAAATGACTGAAAACGATATACAAATAATAAGCAGAGAAGAATATAAGGATGAAGAATCAAGTGAACAAAAAGTAATATTTGATAATGATATTTTTGAAAAAATAAAAGGAAAAGATTTAGATTTAAGCATCGGTAAAATATTAGAAGTACCAACAATAAAAAACTGGTTCAAAATTAAAAAAGAAGAATATTATGTAATAAGTCAAAAAGAACATATAATAGATTGTAAATATACTAGAGGAAAAGCTAAAATACCTATAATAAATAAAAGAACAATAAATAAAGAAATTCAGAATATAAAAGCAAAAAATCCGATCAAATATGTACACTTAGGAGGAACAGAAATACTTATAAAAGCCTGTTTTAGAGAAGGGATAGATACACCAATAGAAATATATTTAGCAGATGATAGAATAGTACAACCTATAGAAAAGAGTATAATTTGTGCAATAAAAGGAAATTTGATATACCAAAAATTTAAATTTATAATTAGTGCTAACTATACAGTAGCATTAAAAGATGCTAATATAGATAAATCACTAGTATTGTACTGGAAAATGTCAGGAATAGAGCTGGCACCAGGAAGTAAAATATTTACAGCAAAATGTAAAAATTTATATATATTAACAACCAATCACAAAATAACAGCACGAAATAAGATTGAAAAAATAAAGATAGAAAACCCATTTGATAGTATAATATCAGTCATAGACAATAATGATTATAGTTACAAAGATATAGATATGGAAGGAGATTTAGAAATAGTAAGAGAAAGACTAAGCACATCTAAAAGAATAAATTATGAATCCCCACAAACTACATCTTCAAGAGCAAGTACCTCGAGAAGATTAGAATATACAAACCCACAAAGATTAATAAAAGAACCGGAGTTACACAACTATTATATAACAGGAGTAATAGATCAAAGAAAATACCTAATAATGATAAATACTGGACAAGAAGACAATTATATAACTAAAGAACTAGTTAAAGAAAGTGAAATAATAACTACAGAAACAATATGCCCAGGATTACCTAAAAATTTGGTAGGAACAGAAGAAATAACAAAGAAGGAACTAATTATTGGAGGAATCCCAGTAGAAATAGAATTTAATATTTACCAAGGAAATGAAAATATTACCTTAGGAATAAAATGGTTAGAAACAGTTAAACCATATAACCTAGGAGATAGACATCTTATAATAACATATAAAAATAAGAAAATAACAATTGAAAGAACCTTAACATGACAAAAATATATATACTAGCAAAAATAATAATAGAAGGATATTACAGCAGATATTATACACCCATGATAGATACAGGAGCAGGAGTAAATGTATGCAGACATAACTGTTTACCTGAAGATAAATGGGAAAAATTATTAACACCTATTGTGGTAACAGGATTTAACAATGAAGGAAGCTTGATAACGCAAAAAGCAAAAAATATAAAAATACAAATATGGGATAAAATACTAACTATGGATGAAATATATAGTTATGAATTTACAAATAAAGATATATTAATAGGAATGCCCTTTTTAGATAAATTATACCCACATATAATAACAAAAACTCATTGGTGGTTTACTACACCATGCAAACAAAAAATAGGAGCAAAAAGAGTAAGAAATAAAATAAGAAAAACAACACCGTGGATTAAAGGAAGTGAAAAGGTAACCCAAAAATTAGAAAATGAAAAAATAAATGAGCAACAAATAGAATTAATAATATTTGCTATAAATAAGATAAAAATAATTCAAGACAAATTAGAATCATTATATAATGAAAATCCCCTTCAAGGATGGGATAAACATAAAACGAAAGTAAAAATAGAATTAATAGATGAAAATAGTATAATAACACAGAAACCATTAAAATATAATTTTAATGATCTAGAAGAATTCAAAATGCATATAAAAGAACTATTAAAAAATAATTATATACAGGAAAGTAATAGTAAACATAATAGCCCAGCATTTATAGTAAATAAACATAATGAGCAAAAAAGAGGTAAAAGTAGAATGGTAATAGATTATAGGAATTTAAATGCAAAAACAAAAACATATAATTACCCGATACCAAATAAAATATTAAAAATAAGGCAAGTACAAGGATATAATTACTTCAGTAAATTCGATTGTAAATCAGGATTTTATCACCTAAAATTAGAAGAAGAATCTAAAAAATTAACAGCTTTTACAGTACCACAAGGATTTTATGAATGGAACGTTTTACCATTTGGATATAAAAATGCACCAGGAAGATACCAACATTTTATGGATAGCTATTTTAATCAATTAGAAAACTGTATAATCTACATAGACGATATACTACTATACTCAAGGACACAAGATCAACATATAAAATTATTAGAAAAATTCATACATATAATAGAATCCTCAGGAATTAGCCTTAGTAAAAATAAGGCAGAAATACTTAAAAATCAGGTGGAATTCTTAGGAATTCAAATAGATAAAAATGGAATTAAAATGCAAACACATATAGTACAAAAAATAATAAATTTAAATGAAACCCTAGATACAAAAAAGAAATTACAATCATTCTTAGGATTAGTTAACCAAGTTAGAGAATATATACCTAAATTGGCAGAAAATTTAAAACCTTTACAGAAAAAATTAAAGAAAGATATAGAATATCACTTTGATGAAAAAGACAAAACATATATACAAAAAATAAAAGATATGTGTAAAAAATTACCAAAACTATATTTTCCAGATGAAAATAGAGAATTTATATATATAGTAGAGACAGACTCAAGTAACCATAGTTATGGAGGAGTACTTAAATACAAATATAAGGATGAAAAAATAGAACATCACTGTAGATATTATTCAGGATCATTTACGGAACCACAGTTAAAATGGGAAATAAATAGAAAAGAATTATTAGCTTTATATAAGTGTTTATTATCGTTTGAACCATATATAGTATATAACAAATTTATTGTTAGAACAGATAACACACAAGTTAAATGGTGGATAACCAAAAAGGTACAAGACTCAGTTACAACGAAAGAAATACGAAGACTCGTATTAAATATACTAAATTTCACATTTACAATAGAAATAATTCCTACTGACAAGAATGTGATTGCAGATTACTTATCAAGACAAAAGTACACAAACAAATGAAGAAGAAACTACACAAGACCTATTTTCAATACTTACTACACTATCACTACAAATGACGGAAGTAGAAAAGAGGTTGCAGATTATAGAAGCAAAAAACCTAAGCCAGCAGCATGGCTCAAAACATGCGGAACTAAGCCAGCAGCATGGCTCAAAACATGCGGACCTAGGAGGTGACGTTGGGAAACACCTAAAAACCCAAAACCTACAAACTAACACTATTTTACATACAGCTGCAGGTACATCAACATCAGCAATAAGAAAAGGAAAACATACAAATACAAATATGAACGCCATGTTCAACAAGCCATATACCCCAAAATCCCAAAATCCTTTGACACCATCACCACAAACAACTAGCTATAGAGAAAGCTTAAACCAGGAAAAACAAACCTACGATTATATTACCAACAGCTATATACAAAATATCCACAAGATTCAAACCTTTTTAAACCTAAATCCGAGATCAAAAACAATCCAAAACCCAAAAACAGACTATATAACACAACCATTACAAGGATACAACCGACTGATTGCCCAACCAGGGACGAATGCAAATTTAGTTAAAACATGTTACAATTACGGACTATTAAGTACAGTGTACACACAAACCGGACAAGAAATAGCTACAATACCAGAGCTATATAGTGCCTTTACTACCTACAAGAGAATCACCAAAGGAGACCTATTTTATATAAAATTTTATGTAGCACCAGCAGAGATACTCTATAACGAGATAAAACCAATAATCCAAGTTATTAAATTAGGACTAACTAGAGAAATGATTATCCCAGAAAATGTACAAATACAACCAGAAATACCCAAACCTGATATACCAGCATTCTACTCAAACAAAAGAATTATAGGACTATCAACCATTCTAAGTGAACTAGTCAACAATTATGTAGAAGAAAAACCTATTTGGGGATACCAATCCCGAGAACACACGATGATCTACACCCATTCAAAAAACCTAAGGGAAAACGACATGGAAGAGATACGGAGATGGATTAAAACATTAATCCAACCAGAAGAAGCACCCATTACAAGAGCTATTAGAGGAGAATTTATTTCTCAAAACTTAATGACAAGATACTGCAAACAAATTAGTCCAATCTACTCAGAGCACATATGTTCGAAATGTCAAGGAGAGAAAAACATAGTTCCAGAAATCAAATTTGAAGAAGAAGAAAACTAAAAAGATACGCAACAAAATATCAAGAAAGAGACAAAGGAATCTTACAACAAAAGCTACAAGACAAAAACAAAAGGACAGCTAGCAGGATCGGCAGGACCCAAGAAGAAGCAGAAAATGACATAAAGAAAAAAGCTATGTAATTATTAAAGCAACTTTTGACTTTATGTAAATTATTTTCCGTCTTTTAGTTTTTAAGTTGTTGTTGTGAGTCCCACTTTATCACTACCACTGTCAGTGGAAAAACTGTTGGGAACGCGTCTTTTACTTTAATTTTAGACCGTCCAAGTGTAAAGTTAGGAGGACGATGTTTGGATTAGTTTCCGTTATAAATAGACAGCCCTTAAGGCTTAGAGGGACACACCTTACCTTACCCCTTTCACATCCTTCTGAAAAAACTCTCTTGTAACCTCTCTTGTAAAAATCTATTCAGTGAAATAAATTAACATCTTTAATCTATGGAGCAATCCAAACCTATGAAAGAAGAAATCCCCGATATACAGTATCAAGTAAGTTTTTTTTTAAAATATGTATAGCTAAATACATATATTCCTGAAATCTCTAGATTATCATAATTGTTATCATGTTATAACTGTTATTTAGAATAATTTTAGTAAGTTTGCCATGAATAATTATGCTGAGAGTAGTTTAAGCCCAGACTATGCCATCCTAAGGGTGAAACCAGTAAGGCAGAAGGCCGTGGTAGGGAAGTAACCAGAGTTGAGGCGCTGTTAGGGTAAAACGATTGAAGCAAAAAATCATGGTAGTGACTAAAAGAATTGTTCTTAATAACTTGTTATAGGATGACGATAAACATGATAAACGAAGAGATTAAAGGAATATTTTTAGCCAAAACATCAAACAAAAATGGATCATCCTTACATCTTAGATAACACTGATGAATATAAAATAACCATTTTACACATACTTAGATCACTAAATAATGATATCAAAAATATAATATTTGACAAATTACTTATGAACGAAATACTAGAACTAATGACCCAACAATGGTATGATTTAGCAGAATTATCTGACTTAGAAGAAGAGAATACAATAAGCCTATCTGAATTTGATATACTTACAGAGGATATATATTCAGACTAGATGAACCTAACAGAAACCCGAAAAATAATAGAATTACAAGAACATAGATTACATCAAAATATGCAATTATATCAAGAATCTAAAGATCTAATCTTTTTAGAACATATAAGAGATAATATAAAACAATTAAAAGAACTACATAATAAGGATAAACTAGAAAAACTAAATATAAACAAATTAATAACATTCTTCCAACTCCAAAAAATTAATATAAACGAATATATAGAAACAGGAGAAATAGAATATGTAGAATATATAACAAATTGTAAAATAGAAATATCAAAATTAGAATCTATAATAAGAGAATATTATGATTAAGCATGATAAATCAAGAATATTTATCATACTGGATAGAAATTACGGAAAAAATAGAAGCTTTAGAACAACAACTAAAATTAACAATCAATACTTACTTAATAACAAAGGATATAGACCTTCTGATAAATATACAACAAGACATAACGGAAATATTAAAAATAAAACCGTTACAAACAGAATATTACAATAAAATATTTACAATATAAAAATAGTCATAAATACAACAAATCCACTAAAGACTAAACAAAAATATAATCTGAACCACTTTTAAAGAATGATAGAAAAATACAGAATAACTACTTACATGACAAAAAGAATGCTAGAAAAATATAAAATACTAGTCTTATATTTTATCAAAGAATTAAAACCTACTGACATAAAAATAGATATTTGGGAAAAAATACTTAAATACGAAAAAGAAGTAGAAGACCCACAAAATACATACGATTTGGTAGAAGAATATTCAGACTTATGAAGATTTATGAACAAAAGCTAATCGGAGCTAAATCCGACCCACAAACCCCCCAAAATGGTATCATAAGATTTAAATATGGTCTTTTTTCATAAGATTATGGCTTTTATACTGATTGATTTAATTCTAAATATTTTTATGCACTGCAAGATTAGCGCCTATAAGAAAAATGAATGTGAAATGAGATTGGATGAGATAGCGGTGCGGTGCCCAAATGCAAACAATTGAGACATATAGACTGAGTTTTCCAAGAGAGTGGCATGATAGATAAACATGCACCACATAAAAGTCATATAGATGGTCGAACTAGAAGAATGCTACAAGAGATTTGTGTACAGATGATACTTAACAAAGTGAAAGGCTAATTCTATAGAATGATTCTGAGACGAGCAATATTATATGGGAGTAATTGTTGAGCCTCAAACGCTAACATGTCCACAAGATGACTGTCGTAGATTACGTAAATTAAGATGAATGTGCATCATACAAAATTAGACAAGATCATAAATTATCACGTCAGGATGCAAGTAGCATACATAGAAGGATAATATAAGAGAGTGTCATCCGAGATGATTTGACCATGCCTTCATAAACCTCCAAAAGCACCAGTCCATAGAAGAGCGATACTATGGTAAGTTGAAAGTTCTAAAAGGTATGTGGTAGACTAGAATCATGTGGTAAAAATATAACACAATGGAAGGAAATTAGCCATATTGGCAATACCAACTGATAAAGATTAAGGCTCGTTGTTCTAAGACTTATATTTGGACAGGGTCGGGATACGTGTGAGAGTTAGAGAATAATTAGTTTTAGATAACTCCTAATTTGCCTTAGCAGACACATTATTTACAAGTATTGGAGTGAAAAGGGCCCCGATACAGCAAACCAGATATAAGAGACTCCTGTTGCTATTCAGACTAGTTTGGAATTGAAGAATGATTGATATTTTATTAAATTAAAAGGGAGCAAATCACTGCCGATTAACGGACAAACTGAATAATTGTCTCAAACATGTAATCCTAACTCCAATCTCACCCTTAAGCCTATAAATCAAGAGGTAGATACCATTGTAATAATCACATTATTAGTTCCATTATTATTTTCATCTTTAAGACACTAGTTCATAGAGCCTGCAATGAGACAAACTTATGATATGGCCTTATCCTATTTGCAAACCGAAACACCCGTTTGTTCTCATCAAAATATATTTTATACTGAAGCATCACAAAACAAGAATAAATATATTCAGGAATCCAACATCGCAGCAAGTAGAAGATAGTTTAGCTAACTGTCATGTTTTGAAATAACAGAGAGGGAACAAAAAAAGAAGGGAAAAACAGACATCAAGTATGCAATCTTACTTCATGCTCAATGCTATCCCTCTCTTGTTCTGTTATACTGTGCAAATCTACATAATCCTTTTTGTATTTCATCAAAAATTGCTCTAGAGCTCCAATGCTCTCCAGCTGACATAAGGGAGTTATGAAGCTATATGCACGATCGGAGCCTACACCAGAGGCAAAGGATAGTATGGATCACATAAGCATGAAGATTCATCAAGACAATTCACAATACGCGACATAATTCTTTCGAACCAAGAAAAGAGAAAAGCAATGAACTGAATAAGTTAAATGTACCTCATCATATCCCAAAGACAATGCTGAACGACGTGCAGCATCTTTAAAATCTTCTGTTCTGTCTCTAATTTTTGACATTCCTTCAAATTGCAGAGAAAATTCAGAAGACTTCTCCCAATCAAATGATGCAGTTTCAATGGTATATAGTGGTTTGGTATATCCAGCTAAAAGCCGAAGATATTATTCCTCCCACATTAATCTCTACAAGAAAATGAAATCAGCAAGTTCTAATTCAGCAACTACAATCTCATGTCTAACAACTTATAATCAGAAAACAGAAACATTACAAGTAGTTTGTTATAAATAGAATTGTATTTAAGGTAAATGTCAAGAGATTCTATGGTTTGTTACTTTGTAGCTAAGTCACCCTTTCCCTATAAATAAAGGGTTCGGCAATTAAAGAATATAAAGAAGACACAAATTTAACGTGGTTCGGTCAAGGTGACCTACGTCCACAAGCGGAGAGGAGCAATTTCACTATACCAATAAGAGTACAAAATTAGAGTAAATACTCTAATTAATCCCAAATACCCCAAGAGAATAACCTCACAAGATCACTCCAAAGAAAGGGTTCACACAAGTGTTTCCCAACACTCACTCTCTTACAAAATACTCTATAATGAAATAAAGGAGGAGAAAGAAAGACAAGAGTAAAAAGCTCTTGAATTGGTGTGTTTACAAATGAGGAGAAACTCCTCTATTTATAGCAAGAAATCCTTAGCCTTATAATGGATATTATGTCATGGCAAATGTCATGAAAATTTGGCCATATTACATTATTGACATTGACATGGTATAGAGCGTATATTGTCATCTTTCATACTTTCTGCTTAAAGACATTCTGCTTTATATATGTACTGCAATTATTATTACTTTCTCATGCCAGCTATATTAAACTTTAACTGCATACCATGAAATGAAGGTGATAGACTCTATGGCCAATGTAATTACCAGCCAAATTCTAGCAGGAAGTAGGGCAGGAAAAATGAAAAAAAAAAAAAAGGAAGAAGGAATTGTACAGGATAGTAGTATAGACCTGGGGTAATCCATCAACTAATATCATACTTTTTATTTTTTCTCAGGAGAATAAAAATATAAAAGAGAAAGGAAGGGGAAAATATGCATGGTAAAGAAAGAAGAAAAAGTGTTTGGCACGACTACTAAAACAATATGATTGCAAATATGCAAACCGAAAGAGAAGTAGACTCCTCTAGTTATGAAGGATAATTGCTATTTTAAATGCTTAAAAAGGCAAACTCAATCTCGATTGTTGCCTTGTTGGTGGAATACAATGATGGTGTTTTCCCTCCAAAACATAGAGGGGGAAGACAAAATGAAAAGCAGGAAATGAAGAAGAAAGAAAAGAAGGGCCAACGAAATGTTCCGGGACAAATTTATTTTTTCTTATAATCGAGAAATTTGAGAGTGAATTGTGTATGATTTGAAATTCGATGAATACTGGGTTCATTCCTCTACTTAAATATTAAGATTTTGTCTGCGGTAAAATTCAAAACTATTAGCATTTCGGTTATATCTTTTCTATCCACTAGAAACTCCACTGTCTTCTAATTTTTCTCTTTTCTTTTTCCTCTGTTGTGGAATTCTCTTTATTACAAAAAAAAAAAAGAGTTAAAAGCACACTGTCTTCAAGTGGGACATTCTACTTATAAGTGAAAGTTTTGGTATACAATAGGATTCGATTACCTAAATATAATACCAAAATGGAAGGATTGAGCCTTGAATTTGTTAGTGTTACTTCACCATACTATTATAATTATAGTAATAGTAATAACACATTATAAGTTTGTTATTACTTCATCAAGCATGGGTAGCAGGAATACACTTAATCCAAATAATGACACTCAACTGCCCATGCTTACTTTTAGAGTTAAAACCTCATAATTTCATTAGTCTTTTCAAAGCTTCAAATGCCTTTTGCAACCTGCACTCATAAGTAGCAGAGTACAATAGCCGGATCGACCAAAAGTGTTTTTTCCAACGTTAAGGTATTTGGCCAAACTTTTAGAAGAAAAAGAATATTTTAGTAGAAACAAAAGCAGTTTTTGATAAGTAAAAAAATATTTTTCCGTTAAAAGTACTTTTTTAAAAAGTATTTTTGAAAAAATACACTTGAAGCACTTTTTAAAAGTTTGATCAAATATTAATTGCCGATCAAAAGTATTTTTAAAATTAATTAGTCAAACACCAATTGTTTCTTAGTAAAAGTACTTTTTAAAAAAAAAATATTTTTCAAAATAAGCTGATTTTAGAAGATTGGCCAAATATACTATTATAAATTGTTCTTGAGAGAGCTGACAACTTGTGCTATCCAAATAATTTGGCATGCCATATTTTCATGTGATGTAATCAAAAGTCATATCTATCAATCAAATTGGAAAATATTTACCCTTAAAATTGGATAACAATTAAACTTATAAATAATTTTAAGGATATGTGATTTCACTTGGCACAAAATGATAAATATGAGAATTAATGCTAGAAATTAACAGTAAAATAAAGCAAACTAATGTGATGAACAAATGTGGCCCTCGAGCTAAATCGCCCTCGAACCAACTGAGTATGCTATTGGAAAAGTATAAACTAAACAGTAGAGCTTAAGAGAGAAACATGTAGTATATTGCTTGATTATGCGTGAATGTATGATGATTACAAAATGATTAGGACCCTCTTTATATAGTAAAGGAATCCTATTTATGGTATAATTTTAATTATAGAAAGAAATCTCATGATTAGCTAAATGTCCGATCTCGACTTGATACGTGTCGAGATTTTCGCTACGATCCTTGCTCGATCACGGATATCTCGGCTTTCTGTTATTCGACCTAGAAGGCTTCCTTCGATCTCGCTCGATCTCTTTCTCGCTTCGATCTCGATCACGAATGATCTCGATCTTGATCGGCCATTGTTTCACGAGCTTACCAATCCATCTCTATACCATGGTCCGATATAACCGAAGCCGAGCCTTAATCTGTCACTCTGATTTCGGTTAGTCATACAAAATTAGGCAAGCTCGATTTTAACCGTAGACAGATAGTCCCCTCATTTTTTGGAGTGCAATGACAAGAAACGAATTGAGTCTTCGAACTTCCCCTCGGTTTATCATGATGTAAGCATCGTGACGTAAGCAGCAGAGGTGACTGAAACGTCTCGTCGGTACAATTCTCTAGGCATTTAATGCTTGTCAGTCGATGGTCGGCCACCACCGTAACTGAATCGTCGCCTTCAACCTATAAATACATCTTTCTTTATCTTTCAAACTTTACTTACAAATTTTCTTCCCTCTAATTTCCAAAATATTTGCCTTCTTCAAAGCTCTATATTCTCAGATCTCTGAATTTCTTTACGTGTTCCATCGCAAAACACTAAGATTTCTTCCCCCGTTTCATCTTTCTCTACATATAAGAATGGCTAAAACATCAAAAACCGTTCCGCACAAGGAAACCGCTTCTTTATCAAAGTCCACCGGCATCGCAGCCGCGGCGGAACATCCCCTCGAGGACTTCTTTCCGACTAAGTGTGCCACTGCTGCTGATTTCAAGGTAGAGAACACACCCTCGACACCGGATCGATGTGAACCAATGTCGAAGTACATGTGTACAATTACAGAAGGTCTCCTCGAGAAGGTGAAAGAGGAGTGCAACTGGGTAGGCAAGGATGTAGTAGTGCCTAGCCCCGAGGAATCCATCACAACTCACGTGGAGGGGTATCTGAGCGTCTATACCTACCCCTTCACGATAGGTCCCTTAGACCCTATCATCATTGCCTTTTACAAGAGGTACGATGTCACCCTAGGTCAAATCCATCTGTCATTCTGGAGGATCATGATCCTCCTCCGATTCTTTGCAAGCAAGATCGAGGGGCATCATTTTACCCTCGATCACCTCATGTGCCTCTACGGCCCCCGACTTTATCGTGGAGGCATGATCAAGCTTCACCGCCGAGCCACCAATCCCCCATTCTTGAGCATAGACGAGACCCGAGACCGAGGTTGGATGGGCAAATTTATCCGAATAAAGACTTCGGATTTAATCCCTACCGAAGATATGTCATTCCCTAAAAAGTAGAACATGAAGTGTAAGTATTGCTTTACCTTTGAATATTTATTTTTTCCGTTTTACTTCTTGTCTTCCTCTCATCCAAGTTTTTTGTGTTGCAGTTGTGGCCATTGTGCCGGAAGTGATCTCCGACCTGGGGAAATAGGTCGAGGGATTAGTATCACAAAAATATTACTCCGAGCATGCCTGGATGGAGTTATCAAGGGGCCAATGGGAGGCTCGTAACCGCGGTAATCTTCTTTCCTTAGAAAGGTTTTCATTCGGGCTTCATTATTGTACTTATTCATCTTTTCCATTTTGTAGGCCTCGGGAAGGATATACCAATGAGGCCCCCCTCTGCTGAAGAAGAGGCACTTCTTTCCTCATCTGCCCAGAAGCAGGGCAAAGAGAAGAAAAGAAAGGAGGTTCAGAGTTCTCCAGGCCAGGAAAAGAAAAGGCCGACTAGGAGGCCCTGTAAGCCTCAGGGGGATGTTATCCATGTAACTCTGGAGTCCGTCCAATAGCTAGTGGATGAGACTGAAGATAAAGACGAAGAAGAAAACTCTGGATTGGTGACTCGTGTGTGAGCTGGCACCGAGATTCAAAGAATTGGACCGGCGGGAGCTGAAACTGCTTTGCCCCGACCTGATGAGCCCGAGCCGGAAAGAATCGAAGATGCCTCATCTCGAAGTAGGAAGGCTACCGAAGATGATGTCGATGATGGCGCAGAAACCAGGCTCAAGGCTCCCCAGAATGAAGACAATGCCTCAAAAGACCCACTTGGGGTAATAGAGATTGGGGGTTCCCCCTCGTTCCCTCCAGTTCCTAACTCGATGATACGTGACGCTCAAGCTATGGAGACTTGTCACGGGGAGGGAGCCCATGGAGAGGAAGATTTCTTCCAAGGTTATTTCATCGAGATAGAAGATGTCACCGGTCTAGGTGATTTGGACGAACCGAGGAAGAGCTCAATTGAGGCTTCTTCGAGCTTTAAACTGACCAACAAATTCCCGGCTCCCAGCGTTGATCCCGAGCATAAGCGGCCACTTATCATCTCGATCCCGGAGGACGCTCAAGTTTTCTCTGCCCCCGTAGGGGTGGTTAGCTATCTTCGATACTTGGTCACTGAAGAGGACCAAGCCAAGATAGATGCAGTGGAAGTTGGTTGTTTGTTTAACGAGGCCCAGCATGCTCTGAATCGGGTAAGTTCAAGGGACATTGCATTATTTCTTTATGACTTTGAATTGTAGATATCTCTAACATTTCCTTCCTTTCTCGTAGGCTTCGGTGTTGCTTCATGAGGCCTTTCTTCGAATCCAAGAAGAACGCAAGGCCGAGATCCAGGGCCTCACTGAGAAATGCGATTCTTACAAGCTTTTTAGTGAGAAGCTTCAGGTAGACTTGGTGGTGGCTCAAGATGAGCATGCTGAGATGGCTGAGCAGGTATTCCTAGTTCTTCATGATAGTGAGGACGAATCATAGATAACAACTGACGATCCAATTCTGCAGGTTCGACAGAGGCTCGAACAAATCAAGGATCTTCAAAGGCAAATAGATGAAGTACGAGCCGAGGCTGAAAAGTTCAAGGGTTATATGGATATCTTAGCCTAAAAAAAGGAGGTCGTCCAAAAAGAGCTGGAGTCAGCCAAATCTCAACTTTGGGTCGCAAGGAAGAATGCCTCGGTTCAGGCAAAGAAAGTCGAGGAGCTCAAGTCCAATTTAGCCAGTTTGGCCAAAGAGCTCGAGGTTTCCAGATCTGAAGCGGCCGCGGCCAATACTAGGGCCCAGGCTACTGCGACCAAATACAATGTCGATGCCGAAGCCACCCTTGAGTAGGCCAAAGACATCGTGGATCATTCGAAGTGGCAGGCCCGAAGTGAGGCTCTCAAGGGGGTTCTTGCTCAAAGTTTTGATATATCTGCTGAACTCGAGATCGCCAAGGCTGAGGAAGCAAAGGCTCGGAAGCTAGCATTTCCTGAGGAGGATTCCAAGAATGTTAGCGGATCTGGAGGAGAAGATTTCGAAGGCGAAGAAGCTTCCTCCGATAAGGGTCGTGCTGCTTAGGCCTAGTAATTTTCGCTATTGCTTTTAGGCTGATCGGCCTTTGTAAAGAATTTTTTGATCGGGCCATGTGACCCTTGTAAAAAACTTTGATATGTAAAATCTTTTTCCTTTTCATGGCTCCCGAATCCGTTGTCCTTTTGTTATTTTTTGCAAGTGTCAAAGTACCTTAGTATAAAGTTATATAATTGTATTCAACGGTCCCAGATCGGATATTTGAACTCAGCCTGAGGCGGTTTTCAATAAAGGAGCCGAGTGAGATCATTTATTTGGACTCGGAATAAGGTAATCTTTGAGTTTGATGTCCGAGTGAGAGTGTTATCTCGAACTCAAAATCAGGTGGCTCTTAGGCTCGAAAAACAGTCCCCGAGTGAGAATTTATTCGAACTCGAGTTGAAGTAGACCTTGAGCTTACTAGTTGAGTAGGAGTGATATCTCGAACTCGAAGTGAGAGTAGCCCTTAGGCTTTTGCCAATTTTGTATTTGGCCGATTTGGCCTTTGTAAAATGATCGTTTAATCATATACATAAGGCTTTTCTCCCCTTTTCGGCCTTTAAAGTTTTCCCTTTGTTTATCATTCGTGTTCACAAAGGTTGAAATGTCTTAGCATAAAATAAGGAACTGTTTGAGAGTTCAAATAATTTTGTACTCTTTAGAGTTTTCGAGGATTGATACTATCAAAGCCTTTTATGATTTCGCCGGGGATAGCCCTTTTAATCTGTTTATGAAAGAATTCGAAAGCCTATGTTGTTACCGAATTCGGACGTCTCTGATCCATGTTAATTTGGCTGTAGCCTCTTTAGTTCGACATTTTTTCCTTGGGCTTATTTTCCCGTTTCACTTTGAGCTTTCTCGAAGTGTCAGTCCCCAAGTGGGATAGCCGTGGCCTATAAAAATCGAGAGTTTCCTGAAAGGTCTTATGGTCTCGAAACTTTAACGATTCGATCTCGTTTATTTTTTGGGCGGCAGTACCCGATTGTGGGGGTAATTATCCGAACTCTGGTTATGATTGGCCCTTAGGCCTATTTACATAATAGATCGAGAGTATGAAATTGTAAAGTAGAAGAACTTTTCTAAGGTATGAGATATTGGAGAGGAAAAATACTTCTCTTTATAATTGATTATATATGCGTACATGTTCTGTGCCAGAGATCGAACAAACTACACAGGCACGGTTCGTTTGACCGTTTGGCCCTTACAAATTTTCCTATCAAGACCCCGATGCTATGGAGTAATTTCCTCGCAACAATGTTAACATTCGAGGGTAATGCCCCCCAGTTTTCGAGGTTGATTATAAAGAAGACTCGGATACTGTTGAATTGTTTTAAGTTAGCACAATCAATGGTTACCTCGTTAAAAACCTCGCCGGAAAACCCATTTGGGATAAAATCAGTCTAAGGGAAAAAGAGTGCAATGCGTGCTTTCATACCTAAAGACTTCGTGTCGAGGAGTCCATCGTTGTTTCTGATCGGACACCTGCAAGGGTTAGTTTTAAAACATAAATGAAAATGGAAGGGGCCGTACCTTAGCAGTAGTATCGTTTTAGGTGCGATACATTCCAATTGTTTGGTAATTATTCTCCGTTCATCGTGCCGAGCTTGTAGGATCCTTTTCCTGTGATTTCGAGAATCTGGTATGGGCTTTCCCAGTTCAGACCCAATTTTCCTTCATTTGGGTTTTGGGTGTTTAGCGTTACCTTCCTTAGTACCAAGTCCCCGACATTAAAGTATCAAAGTTTGTCCCTTCGATTGTAATACCTCTTGATTTGTTGTTACTGGGCAGCCAGTCGAACAGAGGCAGCTTCACGTCGTTCATCCAATAGTTCCAGGCTCGTATTCATAGGCTCGTCATTCGATTCCTTTGTCGTGTATCAGAACCTGATGCTTGTCTCCCCAACTTTGACAGGTATTAAAGCTTCCGTGCCATAAACCAAAGAGAACGGGGTAGCCCCGGTACTAGACTTTGAAGTTGTGCGATATGCCCAAAGGACTTCTGGCAGGATTTCTCTCCACTTTCCTTTGGCGTTGGTCAACCTTTTCTTAAGGTTTTGTATTATGGTTTTGTTGGTCGATTCGGCTTGCTCATTTCCACTAGGGTGATAAGGTGTTGATAAGATCCTTTTGATCTTGAGGCCTTCGAGAAACTTGGTCATCTTGCTGCCGACAAATTGTTTTCTATTTTCGCACGTAATTTCGGACAGTATCCCGAATCGACACACGATATGGTCCCAAATGAAGTCGATGACTTATTTTTCTCTTACCTTCTGATAGGCCTATGCTTCAACCCACTTAGAAAAATAGTCAGTCATAAATAAAACAAATTGAGCCTTATCTTGCTGCCGACACACGATTCCTTTGTCGTGTATCAGAACCTGATGCTTGTCTCCCCAACTTTGACAGATATTAAAGCTTCCGTGCCATAAACCAAAGAGAACGGGGTAGCCCCGGTACTGGACTTTGAAGTTGTGCGATATGGCCAAAGGACTTCTGGCAGGATTTCTCTCCACTTTCCTTTGGCGTTGGTCAACCTTTTCTTAAGGTTTTGTATTATGGTTTTGTTGGTCGATTCGGCTTGCCCATTTCCACTAGGGTGATAAGGTGTTGATAAGATCCTTTTGATCTTGAGGCCTTCGAGAAACTTGGTCATCTTACTGCCGACAAATTGTTTTCTATTTTCGCACGTAATTTCGGACAGTATCCCGAATCGACACACGATATGGTCCCAAATGAAGTCGATGACTTATTTTTCTCTTACCTTCTGATAGGCCTATGCTTCAACCCACTTAGAAAAATAGTCAGTCATAAATAAAACAAATTGAGCCTTACCTGGCGACGACGGAAGGGGGCCGACGATGTCCATCCCCCACTTCATGAATGGTCGTTGGGATAAGACCGAATGCAGCAGCTCCCCGGGTTGATGAATCATCGGAGCATGCCTTTGACATTTATCATATTTTTGCACAAACTCTTTCGCATATTTTTCCATATCAATCCTATAATAGCCACATCGGATTACCTTTCGGATAAGCGATTCGGCGCCTGAGTGATTCCCACAGGTGCCTTCGTGGATTTCCCTCAAAACGTACTCGGTATCACTCGGTCCTAGACATATCGCTAGCGGACCGTCAAACATCTTCCTAAGTAAGGTTCCATCCTCGGACAAGCTAAATCGGGCTGCCTTCGTACGCAGGGCCCTCGATTCCTTTGGATCTGAAGGAAGTATCCCATTTTTCAAGTACTCTATGTACTTATTTCTCCAATCCCAAGTCAAGCTTGTGGAATTTATCTCGGCATGGCCTTCTTTGACCACTGACCTCATTAGTTGTACAACAGCCCCCGAATTAAGTTCATTGTCTTCGACTGACGAGCCTAGGTTCGCGAGGGCATTGGCTTCGCTATTTTTATCTCTAGGCACATGTTGCAAAGTCCATTCTTTGAACCCGGCTTAGAGTTACCTATAGCTTATCCAAGTATCTTTGCATTCGCTCTTCCCGAACTTCAAAGGTCCAGTTAACCTGATTCACAACAAGGAGGGAGTCGCATTTGGCTTCGATCACTTCTGCTCCCAAGCCTTTGGCTAGTTCGAGACCTGCAATCATGGCCTCATATTCGGCCTCGTTGTTAGTCAATTTTATAGTTCTAATAGATTTTCTAACCATGTTACCTACGGGTGGTTTCAGCACGATGCCGAGTCCGGACCCCTTCATGTTTGAAGCACCGTCCGTAAAGAGGGTCCAGATCGCCAAAGATGTACCCGAGTTGACAAAAAATTCTCTTTTGACTTTGGGTACTAGGGTCGGCGTGAAGTTAGCCACGAAGTCTGCCAAGATTGGAGACTTGATGGTTGTTCGGGGTCGATACTCAATATCGTACCCGCTGAGTTCCAAGGCCAATTTGGCCAATCGCCCCGAAAGTTCGGGTTTATGCAAAATATTTCGAAGGGGATAAGTTGTTACAACACATATGGGATAACATTGAAAATATGGTTTTAATTTCCTAGAGGCGCTTATCAAAGCGAGTGCTAACTTTTCTAAGTGAGGATACCTAGTTTCGGCCTCACCTAAGGTCTGACTAACATAATAGACAGGGTATTACGTACCTTGTTCTTCTCGGACCAGGACTCCACTTACCGCTATCTCCGAGACTGCCAAGTACAAGTAAACTTGTTCATCCATTTTTGGGGTATGAAGTAACGACGGGCTCGATAAGTACCGCTTTAGTTCCTCCAAGGCCTGCTGGCATTCCGGGGTCCATACAAAGATGTTCTTTTTCCTAAGCAGTGAGAAGAATCGGTGACTCCTGTCTGAGGATCTCAAAATGAATCGTCGTAGGGCGTCTATGCGCCCCGTTAGCCTCTGCATGACCTTTATATTAACTACGACCTTGATATCCTCGATAGCTCTGATTTTATTGGGGTTGATCTTCATTACTCGATTAGACACCATGAAGTCGAGAAACTTTTCCGAGCCAACCCCGAATGCGCACTTTTATGGGTTGAGCTTCATATTGAACTTCCTCAGTATATCGAAAGTCTCCTGCAAATGCTTCAAATGGTCCTCTGCTCGCAGGGACTTAACTAGCATATTATCAATATAAACTTTCATAGATTTCCCTATTTGTTGTTCGAACATTCGATTTACTAAGTGTTGATAGGTTGTACTAGCATTTTTTAGTCCGAACGGCATTACATTATAACAATAGGTGCCATACTTAGTGATAAACAAAATCTTTTCCTGGTCCTCCGGGTTCATCTGTATTTGGTTGTACTAGGAGTAGGCAGCGAGAAAACTGAGAGTCTCGTGGCCGGTCGTGGCATCGATCATACGATCGATGTTAGGAAAAGGAAAAGAATCCTTGGGGCATGCTTTATTCAGGTTTTTATAATCTACACACATTCTAAGTTTATTTCCCTTCTTAGGGACTACCACTACGTTTGCTAACCATTCGAGGTACTTTACTTCCCGAATGGATCCTACTTTGAGAAGTTTGGTTACCTCATCTTTGATGAAAGCGTGCTTTACCTCGGACTGAGGCCTCCTTTTTTGTTTCACTGGGCGGAACTTCGGGTCCAAGCTTAGTTTATGAGTAGTGATCTCTGGTGGGATCCCTATCATATCGAGATGGGACCAGGTAAAACAATCTATATTAGCTTTAAGAAATTGAATAAGTTTTTTCCTAAGCTCGGGAGTTAACCCCGTGCCCAGGTATACCTTTCGATCGGGCAGATGCTCGATAAATATGATTTGTTCCAACTCTTAGACAGTTGATTTTATGGCGTCAGAATCATCGGGGATTGTGAAGGATCAAGGTATCATACAATCATCATCCTCGTAAGTTCCTTGCTCCTCCGGTTGGGTCGAAGTTGGCGGCTGTGGTTGCTATTTGGCCTCCTATTTTTCCTTTGAATCCGATCTCTTTGCTGATTAAAGTGTCAATACCAGTATCACTTCGTCGATTGCAAACATCTCCTTGGCGGAAGGTTATTCCCCGTACACTATTTTTGACTCCCTCCGATGTTGTGAACTTCAAAACTTGGTAAAGGGTTGAGGATACTGCCCTTATGTTATGGATCCAAGGCCTTCCGAGTAGTGCATTGTACCTCATGTCACCCTCGATCATAAGGAACTTTGTTTCTTGGATGGTCCCCGCTATGTTTACTGGTAAAATAATTTCACCTTTGGTGGTTTCGCTTGCCATACTGAAGTCGTTAAGTACTCGGGCTGCGGGCACAATTTGATCTCGTAGGCCCAGCTGTTCCACGACCCTTGCTCGAATAATGTTGGCTGAGCTTCCTGGATCAATCAACATACGGTTAACTTGAATTTTATTCATAAAGACAGATATTACCAGTGCGTCATTGTGAGGCTATTCGATCCCTTCTGCATCCTCATCATTGAAAGACAAGGTTTCTTCTGGTAAGTAGTCCCGAGTTCGCTTTTCCCTTGTGATCGTCACCATGGTGCATTTAAATACCGGTCCTTGAGGAACATCGATCCCTTCAGCGATCATGTGAATCACATATTGTGGCTCTTTTTACTTGTTCTGTCTGGTCGAATCTCTATTTTTAAAGTGGTTCTTGGCCCGATCACTTATGAATTCTCGAAGATGCCCCTCGTTAAATAATCGGGCTATTTCCTCCCTTAGCTTCCTGCAATCTTCTGTCTTATGACCATGGTGCCATGATACTTGCATATTTGGTTGGGGTTTCTCTAGGCCGGATCGGTCTGCAGAGGTCGAGTCCATCTAGTATCCTTGATATGTTCTATGGCTGATACGATGGCTGATGCATCTACGCTGAAATTATATTCCGATAATGGAGGAGCTTCTTTGGGCCCGACATCCCTGTCAAAACCACATTTGCTTACGAGTCTCCGTGAACTTTGACCTGATCGTTTCTCCTCTCATTCCGTGCAAAGTTTTGTCCAGACCCGCTGCCTCTTCGATCTCCGTTGTACGGTTGGTATCGATCTCTATTCGACCTTGGCTCTCGATCGATATCCCTTTTGATTCTATCCATGGACCTGTTAGGATAAACGGACCTGGAGGAAATTCCTAGTTGGTCATCCTCGACCCTGATCTTCGATTGATATCGATTATGTACATCGGTCCAAGTGACAGCTGGATACTCGATCAAATTTTGCTTTAACTGCTGCGAAGCTATGGAACTCCGAGCATTGAGACCTTGAGTGAAGGCCTGAACAACCTAATCGCCGGTGACCGGTGGCAAATCCATTCTCTCCATTTGGAACCGAGACACGGATTCCCTGAGCATCTCGTTATCTCTCTGCCTTACCTTGAAGAGGTCTGACATTCTTGCTGCAACCTTAATGGCTCCAGCGTGCGCCTTTACAAAGGAATCTGCAAGCATAGCAAATGAATCAATAGAATTAGGTGGTAGATTATGGTACCATATCATGGCACCCTTTGATAGAGTCTCCCCAAATTTCTTCAGCGATACGGATTCAAGTTCGTCATCTTCCAAGTCAATTCCTTTGATGGCGCATGTATACGAGGTGACGTGTTCATTCGGATCAGTCGTCCCGTTATACTTTGGAATCTCGGGCATACCGAACTTCTTGGGGATTGGCTTCGGAGCCGCACTTGGGGGGAAGGGTTTTTGTACAAACTTTTTAGAATCTAGTCCTTTCAATATCGGAGGTGCCCCCGGATTTGGTCGACCTTGGAATTATAAGTTTTCACTTTCTTATCGTTTTCCACGATCTTCTTTTCCCCAATCTCGATTCGCTTCGTCAGTTCCTCGAGCATCTTTACGATAGCAGGATGAGTCTCCGATTCTCCTCCATTCGATCTCTTTGTTACCGATTCGGCTATATGAACAACTTCTTGTGATGGCTCGAGCTCAATCCTGATTCTGATTTTGGAGTTGTGTTATTGCAGCTTGTTGAGTCTGCAACATTTTGAATATCATTCGAAGGCTAATTCCTCCTTCTTCAGCACTCTGTGCATTCTGATCGGCTGTTCGAGCATCTCTGCAGATGCTATTTTCGGGATCGACGCCCAAATTCCCATTAATGGCAATATGGGAGCTGACGTCAATTGGGACCATGGCCGGAACTCCATCGGGGTTGACATGAGGTACTCCGTTTACTGGGGCGGCTATGTTTTCGTTCTCGACATCAAGACCAAGGCTATTGTCTGTGTGTGTGGGTGCTACTTAGGAGCTTGACATGTTGATCCTGGAATCAAAGACACTTCAAAGAACAAGTGTAAAATAATGTGTGTTACGAAAATTGTACCAGGCAATCACTATTATCCTTAGCCCCACGGTGGGCGCCAAACTGTTTACCCTTAAAATTGGATAACAATTAAACTTATAAATGGTTTTAAGGATATGTGATTTCACTTGGCACAAAATGGAAAATATGAGAATTAATACTAGAAATTAACATTAAAATAAAGCAAACCAATGTGATGAACAACTGTGGCCCTCGAGCTAAATCGCCCTCGAACCAACTGAGTATGCTATTGGAAAAGTATGAACTGGACAGTAGAGCTTAAGAGAGAAAAATGTAGTATATTGCTTGATTATGCGTGAATGTATGATGATTACAAAATAATTAGGACCCTCTTTATATAGTAGAGGAATCCTATTTATGGTATAATTCTAATTACAGAAGGAAATTCCATGATTGGCTAAATGTCCCGTCTCGACTTGATACGTGCCGAAATTTTTGCCATGATCCTTTCCCGATCACGGATATCTCGGCTTTCTGTTATTCGACCTAACAGGCTTCCTTCGATCTCCTCGATCTCTTT
Source organism: Nicotiana tomentosiformis (assembly GCF_000390325.3). Lineage (NCBI taxonomy): Eukaryota > Viridiplantae > Streptophyta > Magnoliopsida > Solanales > Solanaceae > Nicotiana > Nicotiana tomentosiformis. Next base: position 149,573,143 of record NC_090817.1, read on the forward strand.
CTCGCTTCGGTCTCGATCACGGTTGATCTCGATCTTGATCGGTCATTGTTCCACGTGCTTACCAATCCATCTCCGTACCATGGTCCGATATAACCGAGGCCGAGCCTTAATCTGTCACCCCGATTTCGGTTAGTCATACAAAATTAGGCAAGTTCGATTTGAACCGTATACTGATAAGTTAAAAGGAAGGCAAATTTTACAAAAATTGCTTCATTATCCAATTGCATGAAAGATTATCTCGAAACAATATATGCCTATATATATATATATAGTACGTTATATTGTGCAGGTATACTTGGCGACAATGGTTGTTGAACCTCAAATTAAACTTGAAACAATATATCCAACAAATTGATTCAATGATCTTAACACAAAAGGTAGGTAAAATTGTGGACAGTATATATCTAGTTTTGGTTAATACAGACTCTTGGTTTTGACGAGAGGGAATATATACCCTGTTAACGATAGAGATCAATACTTGCTTGCGATAGACCCTAAGAGCTGGGATATTTTAATTAGTGCTATACTTTATCCAAAACCCCTTAGGTAAGGTGCACCTTGGAATAATGATAAAGTTGTCTCCATATGATCTATAAGCCACCGGTTTAAGCCGTGAAATCAGTCACCAGGGGCGGCTCAAGCGCACGTGGGGTCTAAGGCGAAAGTTTAATATGGGGCCTAAGCATTTATAAGAATGTTATAGTATATATTTTTATTTAAAATTTATTTTTCTAGAATCTAGCTATTGGTGCCAAGATGGTTTTGAATAACCGGATGCATATTTATATATTTTTTTAAAATAAATAATATGTACAGAGTAAAATTAATAAATAATAAATAACAAATAAAAATAACACTAGAGAAAGTTAGAATGATATTATCCAATGACTGACTGATTCAAAAAGTTTGAAGACTTTGATTCCAAAATATCTAGTTGGCTTGTTGGAGTTTTGGAGAAAGAAAAAAATCTAATAGAAATAACTAAGAAGATGAGCATAAATAAAGAGGAATGAAGAAGATATGTCTTCTAAAATATGAAGAATGAAATGAAATTGAAATGTTGGATTGGGATTACTTGGGAAGAAGAGTAAAAAGTAGAGTTGTCAAATCAAATTAAAGTATTTTAAGCTTTACTTTATTAATATATATAAAAAAAATTCTTTCTTTTTATATAAAAAGTACAAAAGTACTATATATATATATATATATATATATATATATATATATATATATATATATTATATATATATATATATTATTTATTTTTAAAAGAAAAACCTATAAACCTATAAAATATATATTATTCCTAAAAAATGGTTGGGGGACTAAGTCACTTGCCTTACCCCATACATCGTTAGAGCCGGCCCTGTCAGTCACTGATACTAACAGTAGGGTAGACACACCGTTAGAGTCGGCCTTGTCAGTCACTGATACTAACAGTAGGGTAGACGGCCCTATCAGTCACTGATACTAATAGTAGGGTAGATACACCGTTAGAACCAGCCCTGTCAGTCACTGATACTAGCAGTAGGATAGACTACTTACAGTACATCCTCTTCAGGTGCCGCCCATTTTCGAACTCGAGATAAATATAGATATTCCTTTTTCCAAAACAAGAAACGAAGTTTTGGCAATATTGGATAGTAAGATACCTTGAAATTAGCATACAATAGCTAGTGGGAATTTGAGAATACATTCCCTATTTCCATCTCTCCGTTTCAATACTAACCTAGAAAACGAAAAAAATCAAAAACAAAACACTTTCTAATAATCTCTCTGAAGTTAAAAACCAGCTCAGTATTCTAAAAGCAGCGATCAACTGCATGCATTAGGAACTTCTGGAATCTTCATTCTCTATGCAATTATCAACGGCTCAGATCAATTAGTACCCCCTGCTTCAATACCAAATCTACGGCTCCTATTATTTATGAATAAAACTAATAATTCGCACTAATTTTCAGTATTCATTTTTTGTTTTTGAATTTAGAAGTTAGCTAAGCTTGGCTATGAAGTACAATAGCCAACTTCTCTTGTTGATGAAACTTGACTTGCTTAGCAATAAACTTTTCTATAGCCTTCTCCTCATTACTTAATCCGTCAACTCCATACGCTGTCTCCGTTGACGGCGATACCTCGCCGGAATTTTCAACTTTCACGCACTTCTCTGTCTCCGGTCTCCGAAACTTCACGCAAATTTCCTCTACACTCTTCCTATCCAGATTCTCCGATTGCGTTCTCCTTATCGGACCTTTTGATTCCATTGCCTTAACTTTAGCCATTTCCGGTTCTTCGTCGGAACCACGTGAATCCTCATTTTTCACTGAGCTCTTTTCAAATATCATCTGTTTGTCTTCGTACACAATCTCTACATCTTCCTTTTCGGACGAAAAATTAGACGAAAACTCCGACTTTTTGAGAAACGAGTCGTAGAGTTCAGTTTCATCGACATTGCGGAATGTGGAAGAGTAGTCACCGGAGAAGAGGCCGCCGGACTTCAAGAGGAGAGTGAGGACGATAAAGTTGCATAGGATGAAGATGAAGCAAGGACTAAGTAGTACACCGATGAGTTGACGGAAATACTCGCCGGAGATTTTCACCGCGAAAGGTAAGCGAGTGGAAATCCATGACAACAGAAGAAGCACAAAGCACAACTCAACAATGCGTAAAACTTTCCCAACGCATTTGAGACTGCGAGTTTTAGAATCGCTGCATTATCCATTGGAGAAGCGATGAAGGTTCTAGAAGTACCAGAAATTCAAATACTAATTTTCCCGAGAAATTTCGAAAGAAAATACGGATAAGAAAATTGAAATGGCGAGAAAATACCAAGCATATCATTCACAATTTGAAAAATTGAAAGAGCAGAGAAAATATAGTGGAAAGGGAGAGGTGGAATTAATGCAGAAAGCAGAACTATGGCTATGACGCTTTTGGTTTTATTACTGAAAGAGGAGGAAAAGGACTGGGTTTTGGATTATTGCAGTAATGGAAGCGTTTCGAAAGAATAGGTTTTGGCGTTTTCTATAGAGTACCAGTCAAATGATGAATAAACAATAGAAGTAGAATTTTGGCCAAATAACCAATTTTTTTTATTCGATACAAAAGGTCAATCCGATGCACAGCTCACATTGATTCGGGGGAGAGCCGTGATCCGGGGAGTGTTTACTCTCAAAATCGAATAATAATTGAATTTGTAAGTGATTTTAAAAATACGTGAATTAATTTAACACAATGCGATAAATTAAGTTGCAATTGAAATAAATAATGACAAAGTAAATTCAAACCACACGAATGAGATAATTTCAGCCTTGGTCAATCTTATAGTTCATGACTATGAACTATTCCAAATGAAAGATGGAGAATCAGTGGAAGAAATATTCTCCAGGTTCAGTAAAATCCTTGAAGATCTAAAGTCTCTTGGTAGACCAATCAAAAGTGGAGAACAGGTCAGAAAAATCCTTAGAAGTCTACCCACAATTTGGCAGCCCAAAGTTATTGCTTTAGAATATCAGGACCTTGACAAAATGTCCTATGATGAACTTAGAGGTGATCTAATTGCCTTTAAGAAAACTCACTTGGACGGCCAAATTCAACAAGAAAGAAGAAAACGGTTTCCTTTAAAGCAACTGTTGCTGAATCAGAAAATGAAGAAGAGGAGGAAGAACATGATGAAAATATAGCCATGCTCTCCCAAATTATCACAAGCATGATGGGGAAAAACAGATATAGCAGAAGAGGTAGATCAAACTTTAGAAAAGGAAGGACGAGCAATGAAAATGATAAAAATGATGGAAGATGCTATGAATGTGGAAAATACGGACACATTCAAGCTGATTGTCCAGAACTGAAAAAAAAACTAAGCAAGAACTTTCAAAAGAAGAAGTCTTGTGGAGCCTGTAGCGATGAAGAAGAATATGACCATGAAGAAATTGCAAATATGTGTTTCATGGTCACAAAAGAAGATAGCAATAAAGACTCAGATAAGCCTGAGCTCATGGCAGAAAATGAAGCAGATGAGGAAGAAGACTCCGACGAACTCTGTTTTATGGCAGACAAAGGAACCAGTGAGGTACGTCTTCCTTCGTATCCCAACTGGTATGAGCTTCAAGATTTTGTGGATATTGCTCTTACAGAAATCGAAAAAGTTTTAGGAGAACTCAGAAAAATCCAAAGAGAAAAGAAAGATTGGGCCCTGAAGTTAGAAGTATGTGAAATTGAGCGTGACACGCTTCAAGATGAAGTTAATGAACTTAAACTTCAACTGAATGGATTACTAAAATCCACAAGTCATAGTTCTGTCAAATCAAATCAGACTGTTCCTCATACATCTTTGATTAGAACTAGAAACTCTCTGGGATGCTCTTATTGTGGTAATAATGGTCACAACACTAACCAGTGCAGGAACAAAATCAGAGCAGAAAGAGACTCTAAAAATCAAAAAAAATTCATTGTGTTTTTACTATGGAAAACCTGGTCACACTTTTTATCGTTGCAGGATCAAAGACAACAGCAGATGGGTATGGCGACCTAAATCCATTAGTCAAGCTAACACTCAGAAGTCTAACCATTCAGGACCCAAACAGGCTTGCATACCTAAAAATAAGTAATTTTGTTTTGCAGGAACACCGCAAGAAGAATCAAAAAGAAAAATAATATCTTGACAGTGCGTGTTCGAGACATATGACTGGTGACAAACAATTATTCAAAATTATCACCAGACTAGATGGAGGAACAGTTACATTTGGAGACAAATCAAAAGGAAATGTAATTGGCGTTGAAAAAGTTTCTCTCAGCTCAACATGTGATGTAGATGAAGTGTATCTGGTTGAAGAACTTGGGTACAATCTTCTCAGCATTAGTCAACTATGTGATGATGACTATGAGGTTCGGTTCAAAAAACATGGTTGGTTTATTGAAGATGAATCATGTAAAGTTATTCTCTCTGAAAATAGGGAAAAAATGTTTTTACTATCAGTAACTTGGAAAGCTCTAGTAATCAGATTTGTCTATCTTCCATTCTTGATGACCCCTGGGCATGGCATAGAAAACTTGGTCATACTAGCATGCATACTATTCATAATCTTTATAAAAACGATCTTGTCATAGGTCTTCCAAAACTAGATTTTTCTAAAGATCAAATTTGTGATGCATGTCAACTAGGAAAACAAACCAGATCCTCTTTTAAAGTCAAAAATATTGTCTCCACTTCAAAACCTCTTCAACTATTGCATATGGATCTCTTTGGACCTACTAGAACTGTTAGCATAGGTGGTAAAAAGTATGTTTTTGTTATAGTAGATGATTTTTCTAAATTCACCTCGGTTATTTTTCTGAGCCACAAAGATGAAGCTCTACAAAACTGCCACCCTTGAACTGGATGCCCTTCGATCAGTATCAAGATACAGTAGAATATGAGCTTAAAGAGAGAAATAATAATATATTGCTTTGCGTGTTACAATCTGTTAAATAAATTATTAGACCCCCTTTATATAGTAGAGGAGTCCTACTTTAGGTATAATTTTTATAAAAGGTAAAAATATCTTGATTTGCTGATCGCCGGTTCCTTATTGATACATGACGAGATTCCCGCCGTAATATCCGACCGGTCACGGATATTTCGGTCTTCTGTTGGTAATGCTAACAATATTTCTTCGAGCTCATACGGGGTTAAGGTCGACTTCGGGATTACGAGCCCAATATTCTCGAAGGCAGGTGTTCTGATCCCGGGTTCTAGTCTAGTGGGATTTGGAGTCAACCTTCAGTCCTTTATTGCCAAGTTTTGAGCCTGACCTACCATGTAGTAGGCGAACTCGATTTCGACCGTATACAGATAGTACCCTCATTTTTCGTAGAGTAGACGATGAGAAACGATATGAGCTTCCGATTCTTACTTCGATACCCTGCAACAAAAATGAAAAAATAAACGAAACGTCTCGTCAGTCAAGTCTTAATGGCATTAAATATTTGTTAGTTGCCGGTCGGCCACTCCTGGATGTGAACCGCCGTTAAAAAATTATAAATACCCCATCATTTGTTCATTTTAACTTTACATCCAAACCTTCTACCCTCGTATCTTTAAAATTTTGATACTCTCTGGTGATTATACTCTGGTTAATTTGGGATCTTTTGCAAGAATTTTCTTACATCTTCATCTCAAGCCTCCAACTTCCTTTCTTCCTCTATTTCTCCTCCATTTTTCAAAGAAATGGCAAAGACCTCAAAAACCGTTCCCCAAAAAGAAACACATTCTGCTTCGCGCCCGGCAACTAAGGCAAAAGAAACTGTTTTGCGTACTGGCGTCGATGAACCAGCACAGGAACCCCCTTTGAAAATGTTCACCCTCGAAGGATGATTGGTAAATAATGATTTTAAGGTTGAAAATGCCTCTTCTGTACTGGGCCGATGCGAAGACTTCTCGAGGTACAACTGTTCGATTACCGAAGAGGTCCTCCCTACGGGCCAAAAAAACAATAGTGGTCCCTGACCCCGAGGAGGCCATTACCACCCATGTCGAGGGATACCTGAGTGTTTATACTTATCCCTTCACATTGGGACCGGTGGACCCGGTCATCATAGACTTCTACAAGAGGTACGAGATGTGCCTTAGTCAGATCCATCCTTCAATGTGGAGGATAGTGATCCTCCTCCGGTTCTTCATGAGCAAAATCGACGGTTGTCGGTTCACCGTGGATCACCTGCTTCACTTGTATAGTCCCTGACTATTTCGAGGGGGGTTGATAAAGCTTGTACGCCGGGCCAGCAAAGCCCCGTTCTCTAGTATCGATGAGGAACGAGATCGAGGCTGGCAAGGCTGTTTTGTTTGGGTGAGAATCTCGGACCTAATTCCGGTGGAATTCATGTTGCTCCCCGAGAAGTGGAATACAAAACGTAAGTGGAAATTCCCTTCGAATGTTGATTTTTATGTTTACTTCCCCTTTTCTTATTGGTGTTCGTGATGGTGCAGCCGTTGCTCGGGTACCAAAGCTATTCCTCGACTTGAGAGGTGGGTCGAGGGAATTGTTTCTCAGATGCCCTACTCCGAGCATTCGTGGCGCGAACTCTCCAAGGGTCGTTGGGAGGCTTGTTCCCATGGTAAGATCCCCTTTTCGATCTGGCCGTGTTAGGCCTCTCCTTTTACTATCAAGTCCTAATTCTCTTTACTTTCTATCTCATGTTTGCCTAAGGATGTCGATCTTAGGCCTCAGGTTGGTGACGAGGACTTGCCTATTGAGTCCCTTACTCTGGTGCAGGCCGGAGAAAAGAAAAAGAGGAGGGCTCCGAGCTCCCCAAGCTCGAAGAAAAAGAAACCGAGAAGGAGGCTGGTCCGCAAGCCGAAGGAAACCTCCAGCTCCCGAGTGCTTGACTCAAACTTACTCCACCATCTCAGGGACTAGTCTGAAGAGGATAAAATTTTAGTGGCCCGAGAGCCATCAGCCCCCGAGCAACGGGTGCCATCCGGGGAGGGAACAACAGAGGCCAATCCCTCACAAATACAAGAGGCTGATGCAACAGTGGGGGTCGAGAGCCCTCAAAATGCCGGTTCTGTCCTACCCGGCATTATTGACATAACAGGATCGCCTTCATACAGGGACTCAATGTTTGTTGAAGCTCAAACGACGAAGAAGCGATCGAACGAGGGGGTCCATGGAGTGAACGATATGCTCCAAAACCTTTTTGATGGCGTGGACTCTACCGCCACGGAGGATGTCACCAGATTGGGTGACTTAGAAGTACCAAGGAAAAACCTTCCCTCAGGGGCAGGTGGGTCTAGTTCAAACCCGAGACTGGTCAACCGGTTCCCTGCCCCGAGTGCCGATCCCGGTCAGAAGCGGTCGATTATTATCTGCATTCCGGAGGACGCCCAGGTCCTTTTTGCACCCGTCGGGGTAGCTAGTTACCTTCGGTGCCTGGTGACTGAAGAGGACCAGGTTAAGATGAACGAGCTGGATTCCCCATGCTTGTTCAACAAAGCACAACAGGCGTTGAAACGGGTAAAGTGTTACTAACCTTTTCATCTTCCAGCTTTGGTTACTTAGTGATTTTTAATATTTCTCCTTATATTCGCAGGCCTCGGTGCTTCATCACGAGACCTTCCTCCGATTCCGAGAAGAGCTGAGCCTCCTCGAGGCCGAAGCCAAATAACTTACTGAGAAGAGAGACATGTACAAACTTCTCAGTGAGAAACACAAGGAAGAGGCTAAGAGTCTTCCAGCCGAGTTGGATATGGCGAAGAAAGAACATGCCGACTTGGTGGAACAAGTAAAAGTCTTTGAGGTTAGTGACGATGAGCTAGACTCGGTAACTAACAGTCAGAACCCGCAGGTCCAACATAAGATAGATCGGATCGACCAGCTTCGGGCTGAGATGGACGTTATCAAGGTCGAGGCCGAGGAGTGGTAAGGAAAAATGGATCGTTTGGCCTCGAAAAAGGAAACTGCCCGGGCGTAATTTGCCTCTGCGGAGGCTCAACTTTTGAATGATGAGGGAGAAGGCTGAGGCATAGTCCCAGAAAGCCGAAGAACTCCAATCTCAACTGGGCTCGGCTGTTGCCGATCGGGAAGCCCTTGCCAAGGAGCTCAAAATGGCCAAGTCGGTGGCTGAAATAACCAAGGCCGATGCCGACTAGATGGTAGCCCAGTATAAAGCTGATGCCGAGGCATCCCAGGACCGCTTGAAAGACATCGTCGAGTACGAGAAGCGGCAGTCCCGAAGGGAGGCCCTTAAGGAGGTTCATGCTCGGGGTTTTGATTTGTCGGCCGAGATCAAGATCGCTAAGAGGCTTGAGGCTGAGGCCAAAATATTGGCTTGCCCCGAGGATGAAGAAGAGGAAGATTCTGAGGGTTCCGGCAAGTCCGGAGTGAATAGGACCCCGATGGTCCCGGTGATGAGGCGCCCCCGGTGAAGACCAGATAGTTTAAGTGCCTTGTACATTTTATTTTGTTTTTTGTATTTTTGTAGTCGTGTACTTTTGTAATTTTTGTCAAAGTCGTTTAACCTTTGTAAAGACTATATGTATATATAATACAAGGATTTTTTTTCCCTTCGACAATCTCTGAGTTTTATTTTCCTTTGCTTTATTATTTAAATTTGCAAAGATCGAAATGCCTTAGCATGAAATAGTTAGGTCATGTTCGTGGGTTCAAACAGGCCTTGCCTTCGAAATTATTTTGTTTAAGGCATCGTGGGGGTTTGGTATGACCGAAAACTTTTCCCCAAAGTACTTGTAATGTTTTAGATTACAGTTTGCCGAGGGTAGCATGTAGAACCGGTTGAGAAAATTTTGAAGGCCTTATTTTTGTTACTGGTCTCGAATGTCTCCGAGCCATTTTAATATGGCCGTAGACTTTTTAGTTTGGGTGTTGCCCAGTGGGCTTGTTACCCCAAGTTATCTGGGCTTGCCTAATATAACAGTCCCCGAATGGGAGTGATCGTTTGAACTCGAATTAAGGCGGCCGTTGGGCTCAATACCTTTAGGGGGTCGGATGTAGGAAATTCCTTAAGAAATGAAAATAGGAAATTTTTTAAGGGACAAAATATTTATCCGCAAGGTAGAGACTTCTTTTTTATTATTATGCGTAATAGTTACACATGTGTACATGCTTTGTGCCAGGGCTCGAGCATTATATGCGGGCACAGTTCATTTGACCATTTGGCCCTTAAAGTAAATCCTATCGATCGAACCGAGACCGTTCAATGACAGTCTCTTTCCTTGCTAAAGTCGTTATCCGAGGGTAATGCCCCCCAGTGTTCGAGGTTGATCATAGAGAAGCCTCGAATACTGTTGGTGCGATCTTTGACACCGATTCATGACCGACCTTCGATTCTAAGTTAGCACGATCCATTATTGCCTCGTTAAAAACCTTGCCAGAAAACCCATTTGGGACAAAACCGGTCCAAGGGAAAAAGAATACAACGCGTGTTTTCAGGCCTAAAAATTGTATCGTTCCTTGTTGGTTACCTGCAAGTGTTAGTTCAAAATGTAAATAAAAGAAATGAATGGGGCCATACCTTAGCAGTAATATCGTTTCAAGTGAGTTATATTCCAGTTGTTCGGTAGTTGCTCGTCGTTCATTGCTCCGAGTTTGTAGGACCCTTTTCCGGTGATCTCGATAATTTGATACGGACCTTCCCGGTTCGGTCCCAACTTCCCTTCGTTTGGGTTTCGCGTGTTTGGCGCAACCTTCCTTACTACCAAATCCCCGATATTGAAGTGTCGAAGGTTGGTTCTTCGATTGTAATACCTCTCGATCCGTTGTTTTTGGGCAACCAACGGGACGAGGGTGACTTTGCGCCTTTCATCTAACATTTCCAGGTTCGTATTCATGGCCTCGTTGTTGGACCTTTCGATTGCATATCGGAACGTAAGACTCGGTTCCCCCACTTTGACCGGTATTAGAGCTTTGGCGCCGTAAACTAGTGAGAACGGGGAGGCCCCATCGTACGGTATGCCCATAAGACCTTGGGTAGGATTTCCTTCCATTTTCATTTGGCGTCGGTTAACCTCTTTTTGAGGTTTTGGAGTATGGTTTTGTTGGTTGATTCTTCTTGTCCATTTCCACTAGGGTGATAGGGTATTGATAGGATCCTTTTGATCTTATGGTCTTCGAGAAACTTGCTTACTTTGTTGCCGATGAATTATTTCCCGTTATCGCACACGATCTCGGTCGGCATTCAGAACTGGCATACGATGTGGTCCCTAATGAAATCGATGACTTCCTTCTCCCTGACCTTCTTGTATGCCCGGGCTTCCACCCACTTAGAAAAAATAGTCAGTCATAAACAATATAAATTGAGCCTTACCGGGTGCCTATGGAAGGGGGCCAACGATGTCCATTCCCCACTTCATGAACGGTTATGGTGACAAAATCGAATGCAAAAGCTCCCCGAGTTGATGAATTATCGGAGCATGTCTTTGACATTCATCACATTTTCATACGAACTCCTTCGCATCCTTTTTCATATCGATCCAGTAGTAGCTGACTCTAATTATTTTTTGAACCAATGATTCAACGCCTGAATGATTTCCACAGGTGCCTTCGTCGATTTCTCTCCGAATGTACTCGGTATCTCCTGACCCTAGACATATCGCGAGCGGGCCATCGAATATTCTTCTAAATAGGGTTCCCTCTTCGGATAAACTAAATCGGGCTGCTTTCGTATGAAGGGCCCTCGATTATTTTGGATCTGAGGGCAACTTTTCGGCCTTTAGATAGTCTATATATTTGTTTCTCCAGTCCCAAGTTAGGATTGTTGAGTTTATCTCGGCATGGCCTTCTTCCACTACCGATCTCATGAGTTGTACAACTTCCCTCGTCCTCGACCGACGATCCTAAGTTAGCAAGGGCATCGGCTTCGCTGCTTTGATCCCGAGGTACGTGTTGCAAAGTCCATTCCTTGAACCGATGTAATATTACCTGCAACTTATCCAGGTACCTTTGTATCCGTTCTTCTCTGACCTCGAATGTCCCATTAACTTGGTTCACCACAAGGAGGGAGTCGCACTTAGCTTCGATCATCTCCGCCCCCAAGCTTTTGGCTAGTTCGAGACGTGCAATCATGGCCTCATATTCTACCTCATTGTTAGTCAATTTCACAGTCCTAATAGATTGTCTAACTACATTGCTTGTTGGCGGCTTCAATACATTGCCCAGTTCGGACCCCGTTGCGTTCGAGGCGCTATCCGTAAAGAGGGTTCAGATCCCCGAAGACGTCCCCAAATTTACCAACAACTCTCTTGCGACTTCGGGTATTAGGTCCGGCGTAAAGTCGGTCACGAAATCTGCCAAAATTTGAGATTTAATGGTTGTCCAAGGTCGATATTCAATATCATACCCATTGATTTCATTGGTCCATTTGGCCAATCGCCCCGAGATCTTGGGTTTATGCATTATATTTCGCAATGGGTTAGTAGTCACAACACATATAGGATCACACTGAAAATATGGTTTCAGCTTCCTAGAGGTACCTAGCAAAGCGAGCGCCAATTTTTCTAGGTGAGGGTACCTAGTTTCGGCCTCACCTAGAGTCCTGCTAACATAGTAAATTGGAAATTGCGTACCTTGCTCTTCCCGGACCAGGACTCCATTTACCGCTATCTCCGATACTGCCAAGTACATGTATAGTTGTTCGTCTATCTTCGGTGTGTGAAGTAGCGGTGGGCTCGATAGATACCACTTGAGTTCCTCCAAGGCCCGTTGGCACTCCGGGGTCCATGAGAAGTTATTCTTCTTCTTCAGTAGAGAGAAGAATCGGTGGTTCTTATCGGAGGACCTCGAGATGAATCGCCCCAGGGCAGCTATGCGTCCGGTTAATCTCTGCACAGACTTCACATTGTCCACAACTGTGATATCTTCGCTGGCTTTGATCTTGTCAGGGTTAATCACGATTCCCCGGTTGGATACCATGAATCCGAGAAATTTACTTGATCCGACTCTGAACGCACATTTCTCCAGGTTCAGCTTCATATTATACTTCTTCAATATGCTGAAGGTTTCCTGCAAATATTTTAAATGGTCCTCTGCTCGTAGGGACTTAACCAATATATCGTCAATGTAAACCTCCATTGATTCCTATTTGTTCCTCGAATATCCGGTTTACTAGGCGTTGATAAGTGGCGAGGATATTTTTTTAATCTGAATGGCATTACGTTATAGCAGTATGTGTCGTACTTTATGATGAAGGAGGTTTTTTTCCTGATCAACCGGGTTCATTCGTATTTGGTTGTACCCGGAGTAGGCGTCGAGAAAATTGAGGATCTCATGGCCGGTCGTGGCATCGATCATGCGATCGATGTTGGGCAAAGGGAAAGAGTCTTGGGGACATGCCTTATTCAAATCCTTATAATCTACACACATTGTTAATTTATTCTCTTTTTTAGGGACTAACACTACGTTTGCTAGCCAATCCGGGTATTTAACCTCCCGAATGGACCCTATTTTAAGGAGTTTAGATACCTCGTCCTTGATGAAAGTGTCACGCCCCAAACCTGGGGAGGCGTGGCTGGCACCCAGTACCGTGCTGGCCCGAGCGAACCACTCTGTAACTCATGATCGTTCGACCAAAACTAGAACATACATAGGTCGAGTTAGCTGAACTCATTCCTTTTGTAACTATCATGGGCCCACATGGCCACAACTCATAATGTACAATTGTAAGTGGGAAAACACTGTATGAATGAATCATCTTTCTTAAAACATGAATACGTATGGGTCTTCAAGGCCTCTGACATACTGTACAAAATGAACCTCTGTCTACAAAGCCTCTAAGATTATTTGACATCAAATGGGACAGGATACCTGCCCACCCATAAGTCTGTAGCAAAACTTTGACACGATGACTCATAGACTCGGCTGCACTACGAATGAGGTGGAGTCTTACCGATCCTTCCCTGAATGCCAATCTCGTCTACTATGAGGGCTCGTCAAATTGATTATCTATACTTGCATGCATGAATGCAGCGTCCCCAACAAAAGGACGTCAGTACGAATAATGTACTGAGTATGTAAGGCAGAACTGAAACATAACAATAAGTCAACATTAATTAAAGACATATAAGAATCAACCTGAATCTCTGAAGTGCCACCGTATATGCATACTTATTATACTTACATATATAATGCTTCTCTTTGAGACTATTTCTATTATCCATATCGTATGATGCATGACTGCCCAACTGATCAGTGGTAACTGCCCGACCGGCCGTAGCGCGATGGTAAATACATGACTGCCCGACCGGCCATAGCTCGGTGGTAAATGTATAACTGCCCAACAGGCTGTAGCTCTGTGGTAAATGTATGACTGCCTGACCAGTGTAGCTCGGTGGTAAATGTGTAACTGCCCAACCAGTCGTAACTCGATGGTAAATGAATATGCATGTCTACCCAATCAGCCGTAGCACGGTGGTAAATGCATAAAGATGCATGTATCACTATATTATAAACATTAACATCTTTATTAAATACTTTAATAGAGACTTAGGAACGTACTTAGACATACTTGAATATAACTTTACATGAATGAATAACATAGGTATCCTTAACTGTTAAGAGTAGAACCACTTATGGAATAGTATTACGTTTATGTATCGTTACTTGGATCATGCCAAAGGAAAAGGAGGGATAGCCTTAACATACCTGAGACGATTCTCTTGACAATCCTTCTAACACACGCCAATCGCGATGAAACACATAACGGCGAGAGCGAAATAGGGAACAATCTGTATGATATTCTTGAGAAAGATTTTGCCGTACTCCCTTAGAATTGCAAATCCTACATTGCTATAGTATTAAGTAGTCTTTGTATGAAATATTGAAGAAAATCACATTACCAGAACGATAACCTTCTTTGTATGATACATCTCGTTACTAGAATGTTGAAATGTTGAAGCAAATCATTAAGTAGTCACGTTTGTATGAATTGCAAATAAGTAGATACCTCTCTTTAGTAAAGTAAAGAGATCTTTAAATGTTATGAGCTCCCTCTGTTCAAGCTTAGTATCTTAATGAGATAAGGAAATCTCTAAATTTGTTGGTTTTTGTGGGCCCCACTTTAGGATGATTAGGCCATAAAACTCTTCTTATAATGTGCCACCTTTTTACATGATTTAAGAGTCATTTCTTGGATTGATCAAGACAACCTTGGGCTGCCACGTTAAGGGCACTTAGTCTTATCCATTTTTTGCTTAATTAACCAATTAGCTTAATTATTTAATTAATCTCCCATTACAAATCCATAATTACCCAATTATCCACATAATTAGGAATTATCTCAAATTACTTAAAATATTACTCACTTTTAACACACTTTGTACACCTTATTATTATGGTCATGTGGTACCTTGTATGACACTAGTCCATAAATACGGGATATTACAACTTGGACCGTATTTTATCCCAAATTGTCAAACTTCGACGAAACTCATTTTTTTCGATTCGCTTACCTTCTCACCTTCGCGAATTTACTCGTCACTTGTTTGAAATAGCATAATACTTATAATCCCAAAATAATCTCATTCCTGAACTTACGTCGATTAACTTACGACAAAACTTTAACGTATGACAATGCGGGATGTAATATCTCATTTTCGAACTTTCATCAATTTACTTATGGCGTACTTTTATGTACGAAAACATGGGGTGTAACATCATTCCCCCCTTTGAAACATTCGTCCTCGAATGTTGACTGATGCACTTATCATTTTCATAACTTATGTCTTCTGAATACTTTAGTACTCTCTTTGCCCTCTAGGCAACTGTTCTGTGAATAATTCCAAAGGCCAGGGCATCCCCTCCTTTAGGCCTCTTTCTCACACCATGACTTTTGGTCAGAATCCTTCCAATCTCGTAACTGTCTCTGACCTTGTAAATGCGCCTATGTGACTCTTCTCTCCTTTGTAAACTAAGCTAAAACCCAACCTCAATATGATATCTGGACTATTCACAACCTTTTGTACTCGAGTATCTTGTATCTTCTTTACCTTTACCTTACTTTTCAATCTCGCATCGTATCTTCTTTTTCTTTCATAACCTCCCTTCCACATAGGTGGAAATTACGCCTTAAAGCTCTACTGTGATACCTGCACCTCTAGTGCATACAAAATCTGGTGAAAGCTTCATATTGACTTCTTACGACTCAGCTCTATGGCACGATCTGGAAACAAAAGAAGGGTAACATTTCCTAAATGCCCTATAGCCTCTCAATTATAAATGTGGAGCACAACACACCCATAATTGAGACTCTACTAGGCAAGGATTTGTAGACTCCCTAGGACACGACCTGCTCTGATACCACTTTGTCACGCCCCAAACCTGGGGAGGCGTGGCTGGCACCCGGTGCTGTGCTGGCCCGAGAGAACCACTCTGTAACTCATGATTATTTGACCAAAACTAGAACATACATAGGTCGAGTTAGCTGAACTCATTTCTTTTATAACTATCATGGACCACATGGCCACAACTCATAATGTACAACTGTAAGTGGGAAAACACTATATGAATGAATCATCTTTCTTAAAACATGAATACATATAGGCCGTCAAGGCCTCTGACATACTGTACAAAATGAACCTCTGTCTACAAAGCCTTTAAGATTATTTGATATCAAATGGGACAGTGTACCTGCCCACCCATAAGTTTGTAGCAAAACTCTGACACGATGACTCATAGACTCGGTTGCACTCCGAATGAGGTGGAGTCTTACCGATCCATCGCTGAATGCTAATCTCGTATACCATGAGGGCTCGTAAAATTGATTATCTATACATGCAGGCATGAATGCAGCGTCCCCAATGAAAAGATGTCAGTACAAATAATGTACTGACTATGTAAGGCAGAACTGAAATATAACAATAAGTCAACATTAATTAAAGACATATAAGAATCAACCTGAATCTCTGAAGTGCCACCGTATATGCATACTTATTATACTTACATATATAATGCTTCTCTTTGAGACTATTTCTATTATCCATATCGTATGATGCATGACTGCCCAACTGATCAGTGGTAACTGCCCGATCGCCCGTAGCGCGGTGGTAAATACATGGCTGCCCGACCGGCCGTAGCTCGGTGGTAAATGTATAACTTCCCAACGGGCCGTAGCTCGGTGGTAAATGTATGACTGTCCGACCGGCGTAGCTCGGTGGTAAATGTGTAATTGCTCAACCAGTCGTAGCTCGGTGGTAAATGAATATGCATATCTGCCCAACCGGCCGTAGCACGGTGGTAAATGCATAAAGATGCATGTATCACTATATTATAAATATTAACATCTTTATTAAATACTTCAATAGAGACTTAGGAACGTACTTAGACATACTTGAATATAACTTTACAGAAATGAATAACATAGGCATCCTTAACTGTTAAGAGTAGAACCACTTATGGAATAGCATTACGTTTACGTATCGTTACTTAGATCATGCCAAAAGAAAAAGAGGGATAGCCTTAACATACTTGAGCCGATTCTCTTGACAATCCTTCTAACACACACCAATCACGACGAAACACGTAACAACGAGATCGAAATAGGGAACAATCCATATGATATTCTTGAGAAAGATTGCGCCGTACTCACTTAGAATCACAAATCCCACGTTGTTATAGTATTAAGTAGTCTTTGTATGAAATGTTGAAGAAAATCACGTTACTAGAATGATACCTCTCTTTGTATGATACATCTCTTTACTAGAATGTTGAAATGTTGAAGCAAATCATTAAGTAGTCACGTTTGTATGAATTGCAAATAAGTAGATACCTCTCTTTAGTGAAGTAAAGAGATCTTTAAATATTATGAGCTCCCTCCGTTCAAGCTTAGCATCTTAATGAGATAAGGAAATCTCTTAATTTGTTGGTCTTTGTGGGCCCCACTTTAGGATGATTAGGCCTTAAAACTCTTCTTAAAATGTGCCACCTTTTTACATGACTTAAGAGTCATTTCTTGGCTTGATCAAGACAACCTTTGGCTGCCACGTTAAGGGTACTTAGTCTTATCCATTTTATGCTTAATTACTTAATTAATCTCCCACTAAAAATCTATAATTACCTAATTATCCATATAATTAAGAATTATCTCAAATTACTTAAAATACTACTCACTTTTAACACACTTTGTACACCTTACTATTATGGTTATGTGGTACCTTGTATGAAACTAGTCCATAAATACAGGGTATTATAGCTTGGATCGCATTTTATCCCAAATTGTCAAACTTTGATGAAACTCATTTTTTTTTATTCGCTTACCTTCTCACCTTCACGAATTTACTCGTCACTTGTTTGAAATAGTATAATAATTATAATCCCAAAATAATCTCATTCCTGAACTTACGTCGATTAACTTACGACGAAACTTTAATGTACGACAACACGGGATGTAATATCTCATTTCCGAGCTTTCATCAATTTACTTATGGCGTACTTTTACGTATGAAAATGGGGTGTAACAAAAAGCATGTTTGACCTCGGACTGAGGTCTCCTCTTCTGTTTGACCACGTGGAATTTCGGGTCCAGGCTTAGCTTGTGGGTGGTTATCTCCAGCGGGATCCCTGTCATATCAAGGTGGGGCCAAGTAAAATAATTTATGTTAGCTATAAGAAATTGAATGATTTTTTTCCTGAGCTCGATACTTAACCCCGTGCACAGGTATACCTTTTGATCAGGTAGATGCTCGATCAATATGACCTGTTCCAGCTCCTCGACTGTCGATTTAGTGGCGTCGGAATCATCGGGGGCTATAAACGACATAGGAGCCCCGTAGTCATCATCTTCCCCAGTCCCCTGCTTCCCCGATTGGTTCGGGGCTGGTGTTTGTAATTGCTATTTAGCTTCTCGCTTTGTGACCGAACTTATAACGCCCGTAAAAATTTTCTAATAATTTAAGATTTTAAAGTGCGCCAAAGATATTTGGTAATAATGTATTTGAGTATTAAAGAAGACCTATGGGATATAGCCACATAATATTGAGTTGATAATATATGTTTAAGGTGTGTTGGAACATACTAAGGAATTTTGTGAATGGCAAAAACTTGTGTGGAACAAGTTGGATACATTAAGTGTAAAGGATGTTTCAATTGGCACAAGACCCAAATTCAAATAAATAGAAATACCTCCATATAATGACTTAGGTGGTTATCTACCTATCAAATTAAATACCTCTGACCCTAGTTTGTAACGCATCAAACCGTTCATCATTTGGATATTTCTACAGAAAGTTATGGCCATTTTACTGGACCTGTGTCATATGCACGCCCACATGCGCGGCCACGCATATTTGAGAGATTCTGCCTCAGGTGCGCGGCTAGGTGCGCGGCGGTGCACGTAGGAGCTCATTTAATACCCCAAGGACGGGTAGAGAGATGGGTTAAGTCATTTTTGAGCTAAAACTGGATATTTTAGAGAGAAGTGAGAGTGTTCTAGAGAGAGAGAGAGAGAGAGGAAGAAGCTCAAGTATCTTGTTCATCAAATCTTGCTCAAGCCTTGAAATCCAACAAGAAATCTCTCAAGTTCTTCATCTAAGAGGTAAGGTTTTAAACCCCTAGTCTTTAATTTCGAGTTTGGGGTAAAAGATGGGTGATTGGGAGTATGATTTTTGGGTGTAAGAGTGTTAATTATACATGCTTGTACCAATAAGGTTTGTGGGAAGATAGTTGAGCCAAAATAAGTAAAGATTGGGTTGTGAAATGAAGGAAATCTTGTAGAAGAACCTTGTAGACAAATTTGGACACCTAGTGTTTGATAAAATACTCAAATGAGCTGAAACCATGAATATCTTTCTAATTTGTGTTCAATTATTTTATGTCTCAAAATAGATTGGGATTGCTAGAATTTTCGGAACGTTGTAGTAATTTAAGGAAAGCTCAAAGCAAGGTATGTTGGCTAAACTTTCTCTTTTGGAATTGAATTCCATAATATTTCCGTAAGTTTCAAAGTATGGGTCGCGTATTAAAATGTTGTGGCTTTGAATCGTATTTCAAATAAAAGCTAGTATGCCAAATTGTGTGAGAAAATCTCAATATTCTTAAGACTCTAAATTGCTCATATGTGTACCTAAAGTCTTGATTGGAAATGTCGTATTGTTGATAACCTATAAAGGTGGATGGAAATGAAATAATCGAATTGGGGATATAGAGTGTGGCCAACATGCCAAGAATTTAAGTTATGACTGTGGCTAGTAGTGTGAATGATTTGAGAGAATGCGATAAAGAATATGAAATGAGCCTCGACTCAACTGTGTTAAAAGTGATTTGGAAAATAGAATTTGCCTAAGAGCTTTTGTACTCAATTCATGCCCATAAGTGGCTGCTTTAACTAATGCCTTGCTTTATAAGTATACCTAGTATGATTCGAGTTCTTATATACTCGTGTGTTGAAATTGTACATTGTCATTTCTGGGGAAGAGTATTGCAAGAGTATATGGTGTATTGATTGTTTATGATTTTTCATGTGTGTTTCTATTGTTGGTTGGTATGCCTCATTCTTTGGGAAGAAACCATTTGTGTTTGAAGTTCCCATTTCAAATGGATTTGAAGTATATGATTTCTGAAATTTTTTATATGTATTTGATGGTGATCTTTGAAATTGAAAGAGGTGAAAGTGTGGAATATGAAATACAACCATCGTGCCAGGAATAAAGAATCTTGTGAATGGTCAAATGAGCCAAGGAAATATTGTCGTTATGAATGACTGGAAATACTAATGAGAATTTATACAATGTGAAAGAAGTTGAGGTGAGTACAATTGTAATTATCTTACCTCTGTGTGCAAATCAAAAATAAAAATGTTTTTGGGAGCATCATTAGTAAAACCGAGGAAGGGTGGGTCATAAGGCCCACACCTGAAACTACACGTGCCAGTGTAGGGGTGGATTGTGGTTATTCCCCTTGTTTGGGATGCAATTGTGATATTATTCCCCTTAATTGGGATGAACTAGTAATAATTGTAGAATGATAAAGTCAACCCACACGGCATGTGTGGGAAGACGGCCTAGCTGATCGGGTGGAGATCGGACTCCATGTTGCACACATGGTGGTACTACTCTTGGTAACAACTTTCTTTCGCATCACCTGTCAAATCACATTGTCCGTGGGGAGATGGCCTAGCCGATCGGGCGTGATCGGACTCCGTGCTAACAAAGACAGTGGAATATCGGTGCCAATGATCTCCCAACCAAAAATTGTATATGAAGTTCTTATTTTGAAAATTATTATGTTTTAACTGGAAATTTGATATTGTTGATTATGAATTGCTATCTCTGTGTGTTGCCTTTTCTTATATGAGCATTCTATTTTGAAAGAGGAATTTTAGCTATACATACTAGTGTTATTCGCCAGTACAAACATCCTTTTTGCCGGGGGCGCTGCATCTTTAATGGATGCAGGTGATTCTATGGCAGGCGACATTGATCAATAATAGCAGTGCACTCTTTTCAGCTGATTTGGTGAGCCCCACTTCATTTCGGGGTCATGTATCTTTTATTTCTCATGTACTGTGTTTTGAGGTATAGCCGTGGCCTTGTTGCCGGCATTTCTATATTACTCTTCTACTGTACTTAGAGGCTCCATAGACAGGTTGTGGGTTGTGGTTGATGTTGGGAATTGAACTAGAAATGTTGGTATTTAGAAATCATGCTTTTCATTAATTCTATAAACTCGTAATATTTTTGAAATTATGAATGAGGCTGCTAATGGGAATGAAAAGGAAGTTGTTAATATAATCTTTTCAGTGTTTAATTAATGGATCACATCTCCTCTTTATTCATGGATGAGTTTGGATAGAAGGAAATCTAACAGACTTGCTCGACCGGGTTCTCTCGGTTGAGCGCCGGTCGCGCTCCCTGAGTTTGGGGCGTGACAAACTTGGTATTAGAGCCTAAGGTTTTAAAGTGTCCTAGGATGTCTCGGAGCCATGTCTAGTAGAGTCCTTCTTATCGGTGTGTTGTCGACCACATCTATAAGTTGGAGGCTACTTGGACATTTAGGAATAATACCCTTCTTTGATATTCTGAATCGTGTGATAAAACTCATTGTGGATCTGTTCTTCCTCTAACTCATGCATTGAGGTTCAAGGTAAGTTTAAATGCTCTTTTGGTTTATTCCAAGTAATGTATTCATGTGACATGACGAATGGGTAAAGGTCTGAATATTAAACAGATGGCACATATATCATGTTAAATGAATGGTATGGCCATATGAGACAAGTATATAGTACCATGAGCATACTTTATATGAGAAGAGTGCTAGAAGTGATTACCCACCTCCAAAGAGGCATTGACGTGATAAATGAGACCTAAGCTTAACTAATACATGTGGATAGTGTGGGAACCATGTGTATGATTCTAAGATGTAAATTTGTTACATAGGCACGTGATATATGAAAGGCATGGCCTGGAGAGTAATGATAAATGTGTAGGTCTCTCACGGAAGACAAGAAGTTATGAAAGGAGAGTTAAGTGAACCCATAATGAGAAGACCCTAGCACTATGAATATTATAAAAATTCCAGAAATGTGCGAAGTGGTGTTACACTCCAAAAAGGATATTGACACGAGGGATTTGGATCCCAAGCCTATGTGGCTGAATAAGAGTAGAGGACTTATGAGGTTAATACATGGGAATTGAAATCTCCCTAATAGTCAATCATATACAGGAGGACTAGAGATGTGAAACATGTGTCCTTCAAATTGCTAAATTCAAGACTTGTATCGAAATGTGAAACATTCACCCCAAGTGGGGAGGGAAGGGCTATGGTGAGGCTACTTAAGTTCAATAAAACGAGAGTAGGGTCGTGTAGCTATAATGTTTGGATATTTTGTTGAAGACATGTGTAGTCTAGAAAAGTGGTAAAGGGTAACGTGATTCTCTGAGAGGATATGCAAATGATAAACCACTAGTACAAAAATAATGTGGAAGGTTAAGAAATGTAAATTCTTCGTACGTGACAATATATATGACAAGTCTGGAAGTTGGGATTGCCTACGTCAATGTGTTATGGCAAAGTCTGTAAGTCGAGAAGGTCACCTTGAAGGCCGAAAGTGTTGTGGAAAGAAAATATTTTCGCTCGATTGTATAGAAATTGGTTTTGATTTGAAAGGTACTTTCTAGGCCTTATGATTTAAAAATATGCAGTTCGTGTCCAGTTATCACTCTTGATAATATAATTCCTGTAATGTTGAGATTAGTGTTGTTGATATATATCGTGATACTTTGTTGAGTTGTGGATGTGTTGTTAGGAGTTGTTTTGGAGTTAGTCAAATTTGGGAGCTTAAGATGTGTGGAAGAAGAAACGAGTTATGTTAAGTGTTTGGGGACGGACTCTACTCCTCATTCGAGGACGAATGAGGAGTAGAGTGGGGGAGAATATAATGCCCCGTAAAAATTTCCTAATTTTAAGATTTTAAAGTGCGCCAATGGTATTTGGGAATAACGTATTTCAGTATTAAAGGAGACCTATGGGATAGAGACACATAATTTTGAATTGATAATATATGTTTAAGGTGTGTTGGAACATACTAAGGAATTTTGTGAATGGCAAGAACTTGTGTGGAACAAAGTTGGATACATTAAGTGTAAAGGATGTTTCAATTGGCACAAGATCCAGCTTCAAATGTATATAACTCCCTCAATATAATGACTTAGGTGGTGATCTACCTATCAAATTAAATCCCTTTGAGTCTCGTTTCCAAGGCATCAAACCGTTTGTCATTTATATATTTCTACAGAAAGTTATGGCCATTTTACTGGACCTATGTCATATGCACGCCCACATGCGCGGCCGCGCATATTTGAGAGTTTCTGCCTCAGGTGCGCGGCTAGGTGCGCGGCAGCACACGTAGGAGCTCATTTAATACCCCCAAGGCCGGGTAGAGAGATGGGTTAAGTCATTTTTGAGCTAAAACCTGATATTTTAGTGAGAAATGAGAGTGTTCTAGAGAGAGGAAGAAGCTCAAGTGTCTTGTTCATTTAATCTTGCTCAAGCCTTGAAATCCAACAAGAAATCTCTCAAGTTCTTAATCTAAGAGGTAAGGTTTCAAACCCCTAGTCTTCAATTTCGAGTTTGGGGTAAAAGATGGGTGACTGGGAGTATGATTTTTGGGTGTCAGAGTGTTAATTATACATGCTTGTACCAATAAGGTTTATGGGAAGATTGTTGAGCTAAAATAAGTAAAGATTGGGTTGTGGAATGAAGGAAATCTTGTAGAAGAACCTTGTAACCAAATTTGCACACCTAGTGTTTGATAAAATGCTCAAATGAGCTGAAATCATAAATATTTTCCTAATTTGTGTTCGATTTTGTTATGTCTCAAAATAGATTGGGATTGCTAGAATTTTCGGAACGTTGTAGTAATTTAAGGAAAGCTCAAAGCAAGGTATGTTGGCTAAACTTTCTCTCTTGGAATTGAATTCCATAATGTTCCCGTAAGTTTCAAAGTATGGGTTGCGTATTAAAATGTTGTGGCTTTGAATCGTATTTCAAATGAAAGCTAGTATGCCAAATTGTATGAGAAAATCTCAATATTCTTAAGACTCTAAATTGCTCATATGTGTACCTAAAGTCATGATTGGAAATATCTTATTGTTTATAACCTATAAAGGTGGTTGGAAATAAAATAATCGAATTGGGGATATAGAGTATGGCCAATGTGCCAAGAATTTAAGTTATGACTATGGCTAGTAGAGTGAATGATTTGAGTGAATGCGATAAAGAATATGAAATGAGCCTCGACTCAACTGTGTTAAAAGTGATTTGGAAAATAGAATTTGCCTAAGAGCTTTTGTACTCAATTCATGCCCATAAGTGGCTGCTTTAACTAATGCCTTGCTTTATAAGTATACCTAGTGTGATTCGAGTTCTTACATACTCGTGTGTTGAAATTGTACATTGTCATTTCTAGGGAAGAGTATTGCAAGAGTAAATGGTGTATTGATTGTTTATGATTTTTCATGTGTGTTTCTATTGTTAGTTGGTATGCCTCATTCTTTGGGAAGAAACCATTTGTGTTTGAAGTTCCCATTTCAAATGGATTTGAAGTATATAATTTCTGAAATTTTCTATTTGTATTTGATGGTGATCTTTAAAATTGAAAGAGGTGAAAGTGTGGAATATGAAATATGGACATCGTGCCAGGAATAAAGAATCTTGTGAATGGCCAAATGAGCCAAGGAAATATTGTCGTTATGAATGACTGGAAATGCTAATGAGAATTTATACAATGTGAAAGATGTTGAAGTAATTACAATTGTAATTATCTTACCTTTGTGTGCAAATCAAAAATAAAAATGTTTTTGGGAGCATCATTAGTAAAACCGAGGAAGGGTGGGTCATAAGGCCCACACCTGAAACTACATGTGCCGGTGTAGGGGTGGATTGTGGTTATTCCCCTTATTTGGGATGAAATTGTGATATTATTTCCCTTAATTGGGATGAACTGGTAATAATTTTGGAATGGAAAAGTCAACCCACACAACATGTGTGGGAAGACGGCCTAGCTGATCGGGTGGAGATCGGACTCCATGTTGCACACATGGTGGTACTACTCTTGGTAACAACTTTCTTTC
Source organism: Nicotiana tomentosiformis (assembly GCF_000390325.3). NCBI lineage: Eukaryota > Viridiplantae > Streptophyta > Magnoliopsida > Solanales > Solanaceae > Nicotiana > Nicotiana tomentosiformis. The sequence continues at coordinate 149,598,194 of NC_090817.1, forward strand.
GCATCACCTGTCAAACCACATTGTCCGTGGGGAGATGGCCTAGCCGATCGGGCGTAATCGGACTCCATGCTAACAAAGACGGTGGAATATCGGTGCCAATGATCTCCCAACCAAAAATTGTATATAAAGTTCGTATTTTGAAAATTATTATGTTTTAACTGGACATTTGATATTGTTGATTGTGACTTGCTATCTCTGTGTGTTGCCTTTTCTTATATGGGCATTTTATTTTGAAAGAGGACTTTTAGCTATACATACTAGTGCTATTCGACAGTACAAACATCTCTTTTGCCGGGGGCGCTGCATCTTTAATGGATGCAGGTGGTTCTACAGCAAGCGACATTGATCAATAATAGCAGTGCACTCTTTTCAACTGATTTGGTGAGCCCCACTTCATTTCGGGGTCATATATCTTTTGTTTCTCATGTACTATGTTTTGAGGTATAGTCGGGACCTTGTTGCCGGCATTTCCATATTACTCTTCTACTGTACTTAGAGGCTTCGTAGATAGGTTGTGGGTTGTGGTTGATGTTGGGAATTGAACTAGAAATGTTGGTATTTGGAAATCATGTTTTTCATTAATTCTATAAACTCGTAATATTTTGGAAATTATGAATGAGGCTGCTAATGGGAATGAAAAGGAAGTTGTTAATATAATCTTTTCAGTGTTTAATTAATGGAGCACATCTCTTCTTTATTCATGGATGAGTTTGGGTAGAAGGAAATCTAACAAGCTTGCTCGGCTGGGTTCTCTCAGTTGAGCGCCGGTCGCGCTCCCCGAGTTTGGGGCGTGACGGAACTTGCCCCCTTTGTCGTTGCAAGTGTGGATATCAGAATCGCCTCTTCAACCTCAAATATTTCCTTTATGGCTGGCTGCTCTCCGTATATTGTTTTAATCCCTCCCGGTGTTGGGAATTTTAACACTTGGTGCAGATTTGAGGGCACTGCCCTCATATTGTGGATCCATGGCCTCCCGAATAAAGCATTGTACCTCATGTCTCATTCGATCACATAAAATTTGGTTTCCTGGATGGTCCTGGCGGCATTCACTGTAATGTTATTTCCCCCTTGGTGGTTTCACATGCCATGTTGAATCCATTTAGAACTCGGACTACATGCACAATTTGATCGTGTAGATCAAGCTGCTCTACGACTCTCGATCTGATGATGTTGGCTGAGCTACCTGGATCAATTAACACACGCTTAATTCGAGATTTATTTACTATTACCGATATTACCAGTGCATCGTTGTGAGTTGCACGATCCCCTCAGCATTTTCGTCATTGAAAGACAAGGTTCCTTCCGGTACGTAATCCCGGGTCTGTTTTTCCCTTGTGATGGATACTTTGGTGTGTTTCAGCATCGGACCCTGAGGAATGTCGATTCCACCGATGATCATGTTAATGAGGTGTTGAGGTTCTTCTTGTTTGGTCTATTTATTTGAATCCCTATTCCTGAAATGGTTCTTGGCTCGATCGCTCGGGAATTCTCGAAGGTGCCCGTTGTTGAATAGCTGGGCTACTTCCTCTCTCAACTGTCGGCAATCCTCTGTTCTGTGGCCGTGAGTGCCATGATATTTGAACATCTGGTTAGGATCCCTTTGGGATGGATCGGATTGTAGAGGTCGAGGCCATTTGGTGTCCTTGATACATCTGATAGTTGATACAATGGTGGCAACATCAACTTTAAAGTTGTATTCCGATAACCTCGGTGCTTCCTTAGGCCTGATAGGCCTGTCAAAACTGCTCTTGCTTATGAGTCCCTAGTTGCTCTGACCTCGATCACTTCTCCTTTCATTTCGCATAGAATTCCGCCCGAACCCACTATTTCTACGGTCTTCACTAAATGGATGATACCGATACCTGTTTGACCTCGGTTCATGGTCGATATCTCTCTTGACTCTGTTTATGGTTCTGAAGGGATAAACGGACCCTGAAAGGGCCCCAAGTTGATCATTTTCGACTTTGATTTTTTATTGATACCGATTATGCGCTTCGGCCCAAGTAACAACCGGATATTCTATTAGATTTTGCTTCAACTATTGTGAAGCCACCGAGCTTTGAACATTGAGTCCCTGGGTGAAAGCTTGAATGACCCAATCATCAGCGACTAGTGGCAGGTCCACCCGTTCTATTTGAAATCGGGGCACGAACTCTTTGAGCATCTCATTATCCTTCTGTCTTACTTTGAAAAGGTCCGACTTCCTGGTTTCGACCTTGATAGCCCCGGTGTGTGCTTTCACGAAAGAGTCTGCAAGCATAGCAAATGAGTCAATAGAATTAGGAGGTAAGTTGTGATGCCATATCATAGCTTTCTTTGACGGGGTCTCTCCGAATTTCTTCAACAAGACAGAATTGATCTCATCATCCTCCAAGTCATTCCCTTTGATGGTGCATGTGTAGGAGGTAGCATGCTCGTTTGGGTCGGTCGTTCCGTTGTACTTAGGAATTTCAAGCATGCAAAATTTCTTAAGGATCGGCTTTGGAGCCGTGCTCGGAGGGAAAGGTTTTTGTACGAACTTCTTGGAATCCAGGCCTTTTAGTATCGGCGGCGCTCCCAGGATTTGGTCGACCCTGGAATTGTAGGTTTCTACCTTTTTGTCATTTGCTTCGATTTTCTTTTCCCCTAATTCTACCCGCTTTGTCAGCTCTTCGAGCATTTTTATGATCTCGGGGTTAGTCCCCGATTCATTTTCATTCAACCTCTCGGCAACCGGTTCGTCCCTGCGGGTGATTTTCCGGGACGGATCATGTTCAATTTTGTTCGGTGCTCGGCTTTGGTTTTGTAAGTTAGCTATCGTCGCCTGTTGAGCCTGTAATATTTCGAAGATCATCCGTAAATTAATCCCATCTCCTCCATTATTTTGAGTATTTTGAGCTGCTAATCAGGCTCCACCGCGGATGTTATTCTCGGGGTCGGTAGGCAGACTTGTGTCGATAGCCACATGTGAGTTAGCGTCAAACGGGTCCGCGACTGGAATTCCGATGGGATCAATAGGCGGTACCTCCTTACCGGGCGCTATGTTGTCATTTTCACCGTGATGACTGAACTCATTGTCAACATGTAGGGGTGTTGATTGAGAGTTTGATATTTTTGAGTTTTAACCTAAAATTAGAGACACTTCAAAGAAAAAGTGTAAAGTAGTGTGTGTTATGAAAATTTGTATCAAATAACCACTATTATCCTTAGCCCCACGGTGGGCGCCAAACCGTTTACCCTCAAAATCGGATAACAATTGAATTTATAAATGGTTTTAAGGATACGTGGATTAACTTGACACAAAGCGATAAATTAAGTTGCAATTGAAATAAATAATGACAAAGTAAATTCAAACCACACAAATGGGATAATTTCAGCCTTGGAAAGTCAGCCACCCTTGAACTGGATGGCCTTCGATCAGTATCAAGATACAGTAGAATAAGAGCTTAAAGAGAAAAATAATAATATATTGCTTTAGAATGCGTGCTACAATCTGTTAAATGAATTATCAGACCCCCTTTATATAGTAGAGGAGTCCTACTTTAGGTACAATTTCTATAAAAGGTAAAAATCTCTTGATTTGCTGATCGCCGGTTCCTTATTGATAGTGCCGAGATTCTCACCGTAATATCCGACCGGTCACCGATATTTCGGTCTTCTCTTGGTAATGCTAACAATATTTCTTCGAGTTCGTTCGGGGTTAGGGTTGACTCCAGGATTACGGGTCCAATATTCTCGAGGGCACGCGTTCTGACCCCGGGTTCTAGTCCGGTGGGATTTGGAGTCGATCTTCAGTCTTTTATTGCCAAGTTCTGAGCCTGACCTACCATATTGTAGGCGAGCTCGATTTCGACCGTATACAGGCAGCCTACTCAGATGCAAACATTAATAGCTGATTCCATGGCTCAAACTCGTGACCTATAAATTACACAGAGATAACTTTACCATTGGTCCAAGACTTTTTTAAAAAAGTTTGTTCGATATTCGAAATTTATTGACCCACTAATTCTAATTTTCATCTAGTAGGCCATCTAAGGAGGTAGAACACTCTCTGTTAAAAAAATCATTTAAAGCTTGAACCATGGATCTCTAGTTAAGGAGAAAAAAATCAAACTATCATATTATATTTGGTCGTAACAAGTGCTCTATCTATCTCAATTTATATGACATATTTTATTTTTCGAGATTCAAACTTTTTAAAAATTAATAGTGCATTTGGACATAAAATCTTTAATTTTTTTAATTTTTTTTATATATTTGAAAACTATGTAAAAAGCATTATAAGTTCCAATAATGAACAATTCAAAATATTTAAAAAGCATATAAAAAATTATAATCAAATATAATTTGTTTTGATCTTCGAAATTTGAACACCATCGCATAAATTAGACCAGAGAGAATAACAACCATACGAGTAGTAAAGTATGTGAAAATACTACACAAGTAACTATGCTTGAGCTTCCTAACCTAATGTTGAATATTGCGATATTTTTTGTTTACTATTGGGATACGTTAATTGTAGCAACATGGAATGTTTGTTAAATATCTAATCTTACATTATGGTGTTAAGATTTTTTGGGAATTAATCTACTTCATTTTGAGGTTTTATAGTCTTTCTCTAATCAAGGAATTGTGGACTAGTGCAGTTCATCTACATAGCATTTCAAACCTTATAGAAGATATAAAGCATCTAAAGCTAAATAGTTTTTGATCAATTATAATAGGGGAAAGAAGGAATCAAATGATATTTTGTACAACAACAACAGATTCAGTGTAATCCCATAAATAGAATTCGTAAAGGATAATGTGTACGCAGACCTTATCCATACCTTATGAAGGTAGAAGGACCGTTTTCAATAGATCATCGATTCAGAAAAAACATAATCACAATATAGTTAGAAAAAAATACAAATGATATTTTGTCCACTATGAAATATCAATAGCGTTGGTATATAGGGACAAAGACACGAGCATTCACTTTGACCTATCTAGTTCGAGAAGCAAAATACTAATTAATTATGAGTAGTTTTCTAGACTACTATATCAAAATCCTTACTTACCGTATTCATGTTTTCACGAATTTCATCAATATAAACTAAGTATCAATATAATGTACCCAAAAAAAAATGACTACTTGTAAATTAACGTGCCAGAAAAAAGTAACATACAATATTTGTTTAATTATAACGGATTTTAAAAAATGACCAATCTCACCGCCCGATTGTTACAAACAATGTATACGGAGTCTTTTTCATCACCAGAATCAGTAGATTTACTTATATACATTAATAGTTTCGATTTTTTGACATTAATCATGCAATTTAACACATTGTAATACCTCACCATAAGTGTGCTAAAAGGTAAAGTCGTGCTTTTTTTTTTTCCCAAGGAAAACTTATACTAGTAATATGTTTGGCCAAATTTCTGAGAAGTCAAATAAGCTTAATTTCTTTAATAATATTTATTTTAGAGAATTATGGTATTTGACCATGTTTTTAGGAAAATAGTAGTGATTTTGAATAATAGCAGAAATTTATTTTCAGAAGTTAAATAAAAAATAATTCTTATCCTAAAACACTTTTGGAATTTGACTAAGCACAAATAGCTGCTTTAATATTGAATTTTTTTTTTATTGATTAATAAAATACAAACTGCTACTCTTCAAAAAGCACATATGTTAAAAATTATTTTTCAAACTATAAATTTTAGAAGCTTATTAAAACAAGCTACTCCCTCGGTCCCAATTTATATGGTGGAGCTCGAATTTTGAGAGTTAAACTTCTTAATTTTAACCGTGAATTCGAACGTAGGATCTTTAAGTTTATTCAAATAAAAATTTATATATGTGAAAACTACGTAAAAAGTACTATAAATCATAGTATATAACAATTTAAAATATTTAAAAGAAATAAAAAAAATTACGATAAAAAAATAGTTTGACTCTCAAAATTTGAATTCTGCAATGTAGGTGTGAACCGAGGGAGCATAAGAAAGAGGTCAAAAAACAAATGGAGTATGAAACAAAAAACCAGTGAAATCAGAAGATAGAAATGCCACTTCCTACAGACTTGCACTATCTTCCAATATCCATGGGATTTTGTCGGCTTAGGTCTTGTGCGAGTGACAAGTTTCTAACAGCTCACTTTTTCCCTCGTCTTCTGATGAATAGCGAACTGCTAATTTTTCCTTGGAATACAATACTAGTATAAACTTTTTAACTTACGTAACAAATTAATTAATATATAATGATGTTATCAGATTTGTTTTTGCTGTATTAATATATTTTAAGTTACTGTGGGTGGGTAACATGTCTTTATTTTGAAATTACTAATCTCACTTTTAAATAAAGGTTATTGATTATCACCTTTTATTTAATCTAATAATTTAATGTTTCTACACTATAGATATAAAAATAAACTCATAAATTAATGTCTTTACAATCTTTTTGGACAATCATTCTCCAATTTTTACTTTCCGTGGAAGCAACCACTAATACTTACATTTCTTTAGACTATCTAGACCACACCTCTTAGGGTGTGGCTCTTTCTCCGACCCTGCGTGAACGCGAGATGCCTTGTGCATCGGGTTGTCAATTCACTAGTATTTTATTACCTTCGGCATCTCCAATGACCCGCCCAAAAGTTATTTGGGTTAAGATGAGTTGTGTTAAGATGGACTAAAATTCGGGTCATAGCCCAACCCGCCAAACTCTTTCTAAGCTTTACTTAATTTGTGTTGTCTTCTTATGAGTTGTATTAAGACTTATTTTCTTTTGTTATGGTTATATATAACATATCAAACAAAAAAATTATTTCTAAGATATTTTGGCAAAGTTACTTATGGATCAATTTGGGCTAAAAATTGGCCTAACTTTTAAATGGGTTGAGATATGTTGGGTCAAAATGGGCTAAATCAATAAATGAGCAGGTCAATAACCAGTCCAACCTTGAGCGGGTTGGGCGGGTCATTTGGGCTTGAGCCAAATTTGACAATCCTAATTTGGTGTAATATTTAGTGTAAGGTTGGAGATGGTCTTAGGGCATCTCCAACCCTTGCACTATTTTTTTACATCAAAATGGTGTAAACACTAAAATGGTACAAATTAACTCCAACCCTTTACACTATTTTTTACACCAAAAAAGAATATCTCTTTTATATTCTTCTCTCTCTTCTATATAATATTTTTTTTTTTTTATAAAACAAATCCTTTCTTTTTTCTTTTTCACATATTCATCCCATATAATTCATATTCATTTCTTATATAACCATTTAATTTAAAATTATTTTATACCACAAATTTTTAAATAATATAAATTACAAGCAAATATTATACATTATACATATTAATGGATAGTTCAAATAAAAATAAAATCATTGATAAGATATAATTAAATAAATATTACATTGTGCTAAAATTTAGTTTAATTTTTACATAATATTCAACTTTTAGGATTAGTAAGTTGCTCCCATAAATGCTCTATTAATGTATTACGAAGTGCAAAATGAGCATCTTTGTCCTTAATTTTTTTATGTCAAGCTAAAAATTATTCAAGTTGGTAATTTTCATCTACTACCATTTCTACTGTTGGAGTTGGACCTTCCCAAGCATTTTGAATTAGTGCATTAAGATTACGTTCATACTCAATTATCAGGTTGAGCAGTATAATACATATAGTTAATATATCACATAGCACTTTTTTCAGACTTCTTTTCTCAAAAAACGTGACGGCCCTGCAATAATTGTAAAACGAGATTGTAAAACTCCGAGGGCACGTTCAACATGTTTACGACATGATTCTTGCTTCATTTCATTGTGAAATATCTCTTCTTTTGAGAACGTGGCTCGTAAATAGTTTGCACAATAGTCGACCATTTTGGATATATACTGTCAGCTAAATAATAATCCAAATCATATTCTTTTCCTTGAATAACATAATGGGCGGGAGGAGAAATTCCTTTAGCAAAATTAGAAAATAAATGTGATGAGTCTAAAATATTAATGTTATTATTGGTGCCGAACATACCAAAATATGCATGCCATATCCAAAGGTCATAATCAGGTACAACTTCAAGAATAATTATTGAGGATCCACTACGACATGTATATTGTCCAATCCATGATGTTGGATAATTTTTTCATCTCTAATACATGCAATCTAGATTACCTACCATTTCTAAAAAATCACGCTGCTCACCGATGTGAAGAATCCTTGCAATATCGTTAGCTGTTGGTGATCTCAAATACTACTCGTCAAAAACCTCTACGATAGCTCGGCAAAATCTCTTCATGCTTTCAATTGCAGCTGGCTCTCTAATTTTCACATATTTGCCAGGGCATCCGCTGGCAAACCGTATGCCAACATTCTAAATACGTTGTAATTTTTTATAAAGTAGATAATCCAAATCTACCCAGCGCATCAGCGCTTTGTTCGAAGTACGTATCATGAGCTTTAATTGCAATAACAATACAAAGGAACAAATCTCGGAACATCCGATATCGACTACGAAACATACCATCATTAAAACGCGGATTATCTGAAAAATAATCGAGAAATAAATTATTATCAGAGTTTCACGATCTCGATTGATTACCAAATGATCTAGAACGGAGCCAACTCTGAAAATTTCATTATTTTGATATTCTTGCAAATGCTGCAACATATTGTTGTTCATGCGAATATTTTGCAAGATTACTTAATTTTTTTCTGCAATAGTATTATCTAAATCTAAAGATGATGATGATGAAGAGGAATTTTCATCATTATTATTAGATGAATCTCCAGTATAGAAATTCATTTTCAGAAGACAAATAAGAATAATTGATTTGATTTTGAAAAGAATTGGAAATCCTGAGTTATTTTCCTAAATGATGTTCATTTTTATAGATTGAAGAATGTGTAGAGATATTTTATCTAAAGATAAATTTGAGATAAGGATGAAATCCATTCGTACAGTTGATTATGATGAAATCCATCCGACAGTTGAGATAAAGATAAAATCTATCCTATTATTTATCAAGTCAATAATTATGTCTATTTTATCTCTACATATTGAAGAATGTGTAGAGATATTTTCCCTAAAGATAAATTTGAGATAAGGATGAAATCCATCCGACGGTTGAGATTAGGATGAAATCCATCTGACGGTTGAGATCAAGATAAAATCAATCCTATTATTATTCCATCAATAATTGTGTCTATTTTATCTCTACACATTGAAGAATGTGTAAAGATATTTTATCTAAAGATAAATTCGAGATAAGGATGAAATCCAGCCGACGGTTGAGATCAAGATAAAATCTATCCTAATATTATCCGGTCAATAATTGTGTCTATTTTATGTCTGCACATTGAAGAATATATAGAAATATTTTACCTAAAGATAAATTTGAGATAAGGATGAAATCCATCCAACGGTTTAGATTAGGATAAAATTCATCTGACGATTGAGATCAAGATAAAATCTATCCTATTATTATTTCATCAATAATTGTGTCCATTTTATCTTTACACATTGAAGAATGTGTAGAGATATTTTACCTAAAGATAAATTTGAGATAAGGATGAAATCCAGCCGACGGTTGAGATTAGGATGAAATTCATCCGACGGTTAAGATCAAGATAAAATCTATCCTAATATTATCCGGTCAATAATTATGTTTATTTTATCTCTACACATTGAAGAATGTGTAGAGATATTCTACCTAAAGATAAATTTGAGATAAGGATGAAATCCCGCCGAAGGTTGAGTTTAAGATGAAATCCATCCAACGGTTGAGATCAAGATGAAATCTAAGTATGTATTAACTCAATTTTTGGCTCTAGTTATATCTATATATTAAAGTGCAAACATACCCATCCATATGAAGTTGGCATTTGTTTTTCTTTAACCATATAATGCACTTTTCCTCTAATCGCTTGCAAAAAATGTCCACTCGATCTACATGATACTTTATCAATGAAGATCTGCTATTATGCCAATTTTATTTATATGTTTCTCAAGATCCAATAACGGGTGTACATCAATCTAGAGATCATTTTTGAAATCGAGTGGAAGAAGCATATAATAATACAAAAGATGAGTGTTGGGAGTACCGTAGCAAAAAATCGGTGCAATCTCGAATTCAAGTTATTGAGAAGGATATAAGAAAATTAAATAGCCATGTACGTCAAGTTAAAAATTTACATCCTAGTGGTACTTCAGATAAAGATATTGCGGGTATTTATTTTGTAATTACTTATACTTTATTTGTATATATTTACTTACAGTTTTCCTTCAATTGTTTTTAAAATATTACAGATTAAATAAGCAAAAATTTTACTTATGCAAGATTTGAACTACAAAAAAGGTTTTACATTTGATCATGTGTGGGATATGTTGAAGGATTTTGAGAAGTTTAAAGATGTCGATGCTTGAAGAAAAAAGTTCGAGAGTAAGGCTCTTCTTATATATCATCGGAGTCTGAGACTCCTACTCCTGATTTACCTCTAGTATCATCTCCTAACTTATCATCATTTTCACTAAATTTGAATGAGGATCTTGCAAGTGATTCCATATCATCAGAACGACCTATTTGGGTGAAGAAAATAAAATTGAAGAGAAAAATCGATGAAGGTTTTTCATCGGCTATGAAATGGTCAAATTAGAAAACAATCGGCTTGTTGAGTTGTTGGCAAAGTCAAGTGCAGGCAGACAACGAGATATGGAGATAAAAGATAGAGCTTTGAAATTAAAAGAATTTAAGGAAGAAAATAAAATTTACTGTCGAATTTAGATTTTATTGATGATCCAAATATTCGTGAATTTTATTCAACAAGAACAAAAACGAATAATGGATAAAAGAAGTCAACAATTTCAGTAGTACAGCCACAACAATTTTCTGTCCCATACACTCAATATTTTAATAATATTGGTAGACCTGGAAGTGACCTACCAGAGTACTAATTTATTGTTGTATTTTTTTCATCCCATTATGTTATTTAATGTATTTTCGAATTTAATCTATGCCAATCGCTACTATATTAAACATTTATTTTTATGTTATTTAATGAATATTGTGTTATTTATTAACAACATATTATATTTTAGATTTGCACTTTTTATTTTTTGATGGTTAAATATTTTTATACAATTATAACTTATAGTAAACTTAACGTACAATTTTATATAAAAATAATATATATGAAAATTAATTTATAAAAATTATACACCAAAATTAAGATGTAAAATTTATATTATAAAGATATTACATAAAAAGTATAAGTAATTATAAAATTTATAATATGTTAAATTAAAAGTATTATATAATAAAAGATAATAATAAAATATTGATGAATATTAATGGTGTTGATGAATAGTGTTACGCCAAATTTGGTATAACATTATTCACATACCAAAATGATGTTGGGTTGGAGCACCAAAACACCAAATCTTGGGCCAAAATAGCATTTGATGGTGTTGGGTTGGAGATGAGATATGTGATGGAGCAATTAAAAGTTGTCAGCAATGATCTTCGTTCGCCTTTTCCGTCTTACTATTCAAATCTTTCTTTTTTCATTTTAAAAATCTTTACTGACTTGAGCTACTGAAGAAAGAAACCAGATTCTCAGAATTCAGAAGTCTCTGAAGGGTACAATCAACAATCCTTTTGATCAACAGTGACAGTAAAAAGACGACTCTTTTGAGCTTATATCTGTCAATTGGGCCGCTCAGACCCCGCCAAGTCTGACCCATTAAGAGCTCTGACAGACCCGGCCCATTAGGGAGTATAATTATTTTATTTTCAATAGTTAGTTGCTTGGTAATTTTGTCTATTTTCCTTAGTTGATATTTAGTACAAATTTGCACCTCAATTTTAAAGGATATGATCCCCTGTAACCACTTATATTTCGATAAAGAAAATGATTCCACAAAGATTTCTGATGTTTTATTATCGATCCTTGCAAAAATAATCATATAACTAAAGAATATTTGCAATTAATCATATACTAATCTCGTTTCAATATTATTATTAAACAACAATAAATCCAGTGAAGTCTCACAAATGGGGTCTGGGGAGGACAAGATATACGCAGTCTTACCCCTACCCTGGAAGGACAGAGAGGTTGTTTCCGATCAGAGGCGCACCTAGGATTTAAAAGTGGCAGGAGCATTACTATCGAATAAAAATTTGAGCAAATGTTGGAGTCGGAATCGAACCCAAGCAGCACACTCCAGACAACACACTAAGAGTCAAGTCGTGTTCCCCTGTGTTGACCAATGCAACTGCCTAATATTTGAATTTTAGGGTGTCAATCAAAATATATGTATTACTTAAGAAAAATCTATAATTATCTCTAATTATAAAAATAATTTAACTTTAAACTCTTCATTTTACTCATTTTACCCTTAATGAGAAGCTTTTATAACTACAGAAATGTTATGACCCCATAAAACTTTTACTCCTCAAGCTTTTAAGACCACGAGTTTTAAAAGTTTTCTTTTTCTCCTTAAATTCCGTACCGAGTCAAGCTACATCATATAAATTGAAACGGAAGGAGTAGTAACAACAACATTCAATTTTATTATTAAGTCATAGTTAATTGATAGTATAATTTTGATGTAAACATCAGACGTGGCAAGTGTTTCCCCTTTCCGCCGGTGTTGCAAGCTGTGCCAAAGTCCAATTGTGAAGCTATTTTATCCTTAATCAAATACGAAAAGCAAAAAGATATAACTATGAACTATAAAAAAGTTCAGAGGCCAAATTGAAAGTAGGATTTTTCAATGTTGAGCGGTGGGCAGACAACTTAACAAGAAAACAATGGTCCCAACACTTTCTATAAATCACTTTCCAACCATGCGATTACTGAGGAATGCACGGTCTCTGACCATTAGCCCCCACTAACAATGAAGAAACGAATCATCTTACATTGCCATCTGGCTTGGGAAAACAATGCCCTACTATATAGGTCTTTGTCGCCTATATATGTCTGTTGCTCTTGTACTTCGAAATCAATGTCTTTGCCTTTGCCTTCGCTGCGGACAAAAGAAAGGCAGAATAGCCAGTACTTCCTGTTCTACTTTATGTGACATAATATAAATCGGTACATAATTTAAGAAAAAAATAAAAATCTTTAAAAAATTGTGATTTCGAGCATAACAGTATTTGTGTTACTAAAACAATTTCTCATGAAGGGTAAGTATGTAGCATTTTTGACGAACTAATATAAAAATGCCCAGTATTATATAAATTAAAATAAAGGGAGTAACTACTAGTTCGTTTCATTTTAGATGATACTTTCCATTTGATATGTGTTAAAAATAATGATAATTTTTTATATGGGACTGAGTGTTGGCCAGTCAAGAACTCCCACGTCAAAAAGATGAAGGTAGCAGAGATGAGGATGTTGAGATGGATGTGCGGGTGTAACGACCCGACTGGTCGTTTTGAGAGTAATAGCCCAGATCCCCTATTAACTGCTTCCCCCGTATCTTTTTCTGCTTATGTGACTTGCCGAGAGATTTTGCTTTTGGTTTCGGAGTGTTCTGGGACACTTAGTCCCTAAACGGAAGCTTAAGTCTTAGGATTTTGACCGTAGTCGGAACTATGTGAAGACGACTCCGGAATGGAGTTCCGTCAGCTCCGTTGAGTGATTTTGGACTTAGGGGCGTGTCCAAATTATATTTTGGAGGTCTGTAGCTGATTTAGGCTTGAAATGGCGAAAGTCGAATTTTTAAAAATTTTGACCGGTAGCGGACTTTTTGATATCGGGGTCGGATCCAATTCCGAAAGTTGGGGTAGGTCCGTAATGTTGAATATGACTTATGTGCAAAATTTGAGGTCAATCGGACGTGATTTGATAGGTTTTGACATCTGTTGTGAAAATTTGAAGTTTCAAGTTTTTTTAAGTTTGAATTGGAGGGTGATTCGTGATTTTAGTGTTGTTTGATGCAATTTGAAGGCTCGACTAAGTTCGTATGGTGTTTTAGGACTTGTTGGTATGTTTGGTTGAAGTCCCGGGGGTCTCGAGTGGATTCCGGGTGGTTAACGGACTAGTTTTTGGACTTGAAAGATTGCAGAATTTGTTGGTGTTTCAGTTGCTGGTTTTCTCTTATGCGACCGCATAAGAGGAGATGCGATCGCGTAAGCTTGTTTGGGGCTAGTGGCATTTTACCCTATGCGTTCGCGAGTTAGGGGACGCGATCACGTAAGTTGGTCAGGTTGTGCATCGCGAACACATAGGCTAGGCCGCGCTCGCGAAGAGGAAGTGAAGCAGCAGTGGAGTTCAAGTGTTATACTTCACGGTCGCGTGAGGATGGACGCGATCGCGTAGGTATGAGCAATCAGTGGTTCGCGATCGCGTGTTAGATGACGCGTTCGCATAGCATGTTTTGTAAACGGTTGGAATTTTGTTCTACGCGATCGCATGAGATGTTCCGCGATCGCGTAGTGTGAGCACCTGGGCAGAATATAAATTTCAAAAACGAGGGTTAGCCATTTTTATCAAAACTTAAGTTAGAGAGCTCGGATTTGGATGAGATTTTGAGGGATTTTCAGAAACATCGATTGGGTAATGATTCTACACTTGATTTTGGTTATATCTCACTAATCTATCATTAATTTCATTATTTAATTTTGGATTTGGGTTGAAAAATTTGGAAAAAAATGGGAGAAGTTCTTCAACTAAGATTTTGGTTTTTGATTGGGATTTTGACATCGGATTTGGATAATTTTGGTACGAGTGAACTCGTGAGTGAATGTGTGTTCATATTTTATAACTTTTACCCGATTCAGAGACGTGGGCCTGGGTCGACTTTTTGGGGCGATTTTCTAATTTCTTGCTTAAGCCTTGATTTCATTAGTTAGATTAGTTTCTTATAGTTATATTTATGATATGCAAGTGCTTTTGGCTAGATTTGGGCTATTCAGAGTCAGATATTCGTGGAAAAGGCATTGTTATCGAGTGATTGAGCTTGGTTCGAGGTAAGTAGCTTGTCTATCCTTGCGCGGGGGAACACCCCTTAGGATTTGGTACTATTTTTATATGTGAGCGTCGTGTACGTGAAGTGACGAGTGCGTACACAGGCTATTAATTGTAAAACTCAGTTTTTCACTGAGTAATAATCTGTTTCACTTTAGAGTTATACTAGCATGTGTAATTATCTGGTTTAGCCTAGAATAGCATGTCTACGTATCTTAAATGCTTATCTGAGCTCTGTGCAGCATGCTTAGTGGATTTTCTGCTTCTTCCTTGACTTGTACTTAGTCTGAACTGTAGGATTTCGTATTGTAGCTGTTATTTCCATTATTTGTGCTGTGTATTTACTTTGGGACTACAGAACGGTATTTCATGAGATCCCCCTGCATATTTACTTTGGGACTACGGAATGGTATTCCGGGAGATCCCCTTACACATTTACGCTTGGGACTACGAGACGGTGTCTCGGGAGATCCCCTGTTGTTATTTCTGTGTACTGTACTTATTATCCTTCTGGTTAAATTTTAGTCTTTTATTTTACTGCAATATTTTTGTTCCGTCGTATTTTATATTTAAATACCAGTAGGGCCCTGACCTGACCTTGTCACTACTCAACCGAGGTTAGGGTTGGCACTTACTGGGTACCGTTTTGGTGTACTCATGCTACTCTTCTGCACATGTTTTCGTGTGCAGATCCAAGTACTTTCTACCAGCCTCGCTTTTAGTTGCACATTTGCTGCTGTTCCGGAGACTGCAAGGTACATCTGCCCGCAGATCTCGGAGTCCCCTTCTATCCCTTCTTATGTTGTTCCACTTTTACTTCTTCTAGTATTGATGTATAGAACAGTTAGTCAAATCTTAGAAGCTTGTGACTTACGGTGTTCCGGGTTTTGGGAGACTTTGTGTATATTCGAGAGTGGTTATTGTATATGCCGAGCGACACTTATATCAGTGGTTAAATTATCTGTTACAGATAGTTGTTAAATTTATGTTTTCATTTTATTATTCTGCAATGTTAGGCTTACCTAATTATAGAGACTAGGTGCCGTCACGACATTCACGGAGGGAGGATTTGGGTCGTGACAAGTTGGTATTAGGGCTCTAGGTTCATAGGTGTCGTGAGTCACAAGCAGGTTTAGTAGAGTCTCGTGGATCGGTATGGAGATGTCTGTACTTATCTTCGGGAGGCTATGGAACTGTTAGAAAATTTTCACTTCTTTTGATTCCTTGTTATGCGAAACTGTTGACTTCGAAATTCTAAACTTCTGTCTTCTATTCTCTCACAGATGGTGAGGACACGTACAACCGGATAAGATGACCAGGCACCCGCGCCCCTGCTAGAGCCGCCAGAGGACGGGGCTGGGGTAGAGGATGAGGACATCCACGTGGTGCAGTCAGAGCACCTGCATAAGCTGTCAAAGAGGAGCCACCAGTAGCTCCAGTCGGATCGCAGGCACCTGAGATGCCTACTACTACTGCACCAGCTCTTTAGGAGACCCTTGCATAGTTCATGATCATGTTCAGCACTCTAGCTCAGGTAGGGTTGATTCCCCTTGCTCCTGCCACATCTCAGGCCGGGGGAGGAGCACAGACTCCCGCTGCCCGTACCCCAGAGCAGCGGGTTCAGGTCGATCAGATTCCAGAGGTTATACCGGTGCCACATGTAGCCCATTTCAGCCTGAAGGTAGGGCAGTAGTTTTTAAGGAGGATCAGCGTAGGCTCAAGAGGTACAAGAAGTACCACCCTCCTACTTTCAGTGGCCTAGCATTAGAGGATGCTCATGGATTTCTTGAGGAGTGCCATCGTATCCTCCATACTATGGGCGTAGCGGAGTCGAGTGGGATTTCTTTAACTGCGTTTCAGCTTAAAGGAGCAACCTATCAGTTGTGGCGTGCTTGTGAGTTGTACAGCCCGGCTGAGGCATCCTCCCTTACATGGACTCAGTTCTCGGATATGTGTTTAAGAGAGTATGTTCCTCAGAGCCTCAGAGATGCATGTCGCGCCGAGTTTGAGCAGTTACGCCAGGGTGCTATGACTGTGTCAGAGTATGCAGTTCATTTCAGTGACTTGGCTAGACATGCACCAGACTTGGTTGCTACAGTTTGAGAGAGGGTTCATCGGTTTATTGAGGGGCTCCATTCCAGCATCAGTATTAGAATGGCCTGGGAGTTAGAGATGGATATTTCATACCAGCAGATTGTGAGTATTGCTAGGAGAGTGGAGGGCATGCTTGCTCGGGGGAGGGAGGAGAGAGAGGCCAAGAGGAATTTGTCACGACCCAAACTCGGGGAGCGCGACCGACGCTCAACCGAGAGAACCCGGCCGAGCAAGCCTATTAGATTTCCTTCTACCCAAACTCATCCATGAATAAAGAGGAGATGTACTCCATTAATCATTCACTGAAAAGATTTTATTAACAACTTCCTTTTTCATTCTCATTAGCAGCTTCATTCATAATTTCCAAAATATTACGAGTTTATAGAATTAATGAAAAATATGATTTCCAAATACCAACATTTCTAGTTCAATTCCCAACTTCAACCACAACCCACAACCTGTCTATGGAGCCTTTAAATACAATAGAAGAGTAATATGGAAATGCCAGCAACAAGGCCCCGACTATACCTTAAACCACAGTACATGAGAAACAAAAGATACATGACCCCGAAATGAAGTGGGGCTTACCAAATCAGCTGAAAAGAGTGCACTGCTATCACTGATCAATGCTGCTTGCCGTAGAACCACCTGCATCCATTAAAGATGCAGCTCCCCCGACAAAAGGGACGTTAGTACTGTCGAATAGCACTAGTATGCATAGCTAAAAGTCCTCTTTCAAAATAGAATGCCCATATAAGAAAAGGCGACACATGAAAACAGCAAGTCATAATCAACAATATCCAAATGTTCAGTTAAACATAATAATTTTCAAAATACAAACTTCATATACAATTTTTGTTGGGAGATCATTAGCACTGATATACCACCATCTTTGTTAGCACGGAGTCCGATCATGCCCGTTCGGCTAGGCCATCTCCCTACGAACAATGTGGTTTGACATGTGATGCGAAAGAAAGTTGTTACCAAGAGTAGTACCACCATATGCGCAATATGGCATCTGATCTCCACCCGATTAGCTAGGCCGCCTTCCCACATATGCCGTGTGGGTTGACTTTTTCAATCCACAAAGGTTCCAGTTTCATCCCAATTAAGAGAAATAATATCACAATTTTCCAAAGGTTCCAATTTCATCCCAAATAAGGGGAATAATTACAATCCACCCCTACACCGGCACGTGTAGTTTTAAGTGTGGGCCTTATGACCCACCCTTCCTCGGTTTTGCTAATGATGCTCCCAAAAATAGTTTTGATTTGATTTGCAAACAAAAATATTATAAATATAATTGTACTCACCTCAACATCTTTCACCTTGTATAAATTCTCATTAGTATTCCCAGTCATTCACAACGACAATATTTCCTTTATTCCTGGCACGATGGCCGTATTTCATATTTCACACTTTCACCTCTTTCAATTTCAAAGATCACCATCAAGTATCAACATATAGGATATTTCAGAAATCATATACTTCAAATCCATTTGAAATGGAAACTTCAAACACAAATGGTTTCTTCCCAAAGAATGAGGCATACCATCCAACAATAGAAACATACATGAAAATCATAAATAATCAATACACCATTTATTCTTATAATGCTCTTCCCTAGCAATGACAATGTACCGGTTCAACACATGAGTATATAGAACTCGAATCACGCTAGATATATTTATAAAGCAAAGCATTAGTTAAAGCAACCACTAATGGGCATGAATTGAGTACAAAAGATTTTAGGTAATTCTATCTTCGAAGACATTTTTAAACAATTGAGTCGAGCCTCATTTCATATTTTTTATCACATCTTCTCAAATCATTTGCACTACTAGACACAATCATAACTTAAATTCTTGGCACGTTGGCCACACTCTATATCCCCAATTAACTTATTTCACTTCCAACCATCTTTATAGATTATCAACAATAAGGCATTTCCAAATCAAGACTTTAGGTACACATATGAGCAATTAAGAGTCTTAAGAATATTGAGATTTTCTCACACAATTTGGCATACTATCTTTCATTAAAACACGACTCAAAGCCATAACCTTTTAATACGCAACCCATACTTTGAAACTTACGGAAACATTATGGAATTCAATTCTAAGAGAGAAAGTTTAGCCAGCATACCTCAATCGAGCTTCCTTAACTCTAGAATGATCTGAAATTCTTAGCAATCCAGATCTATTTTGAGACATAACAAAATTGAACCATAATTAGGAAGATATTCATGGTCTCAGTTCATTTGAGCAATTTATCAGACACTAGGTGTGCAAATTTAACCACAAGTTTTTTCTACAAGATTTCCTTCATTCCACAACCCAACCCTTACTTATTTCAGCTCAACAATCTTCCCACAATTCTTATTGGTACATGCATGTATAAATAATAATCTCATACCCATGAATCATACTCCTAATCAACCAGCTTCTACCCAAATTCGAAACTGAAAACTAGGGTATGGAACCTTACCTCTTAGATGAAGAACTTGTGGGTTTTCCTTGTTAATCTTCCAAGATTTGAGCAAGACTTGATGAATAATTAGCCTAGGGTTTCCTCTCTCTCTAAATCACTCTCCCTTCTCTCTAAAACATCAGAATATTTGCTCGAAAATGACCCTTTACGTGTATTTAACGAAGTAGGGTCGGGTTGTAAGAACCCAAAAATAGAGCTCTGGAACAGGTTCTGCGGTCGCATATGCGGCCGCATAATGGATATGCGGGCCACATATCGGTCGCATAATTACAGACCAAAACTATCAATAATCTGTCCGTGTATGCGATCACTATGCGGTCCGCATAACTGTTATGCGATCGCATAATGCACCGCATAATAGTTATGCGGTCGCATAGTCGACCGCATAATTACCCCCAGACTGGCCCTTCTCCTGCTCACTTTTGCGGCCATTATGCAGCCCGCAGAGTGGTTCTGCGGTCGCATAATGAATCACAGAAATGCATTTTTCTGCCAAAAAATTTCCTTTACTTTCCGATGCATTGTTCAACCTAAAATATCCGAACCTTCAATTCACTTGCAAAATTTACGGGGCTTTATACTGAAATACTTCAAAATTTTCCGGGGTGTTACAGTCTCGAGAGACTGGCTCTTATTCTAGTTCTCGTGCCCCAGCTGCAGTTCGACATGGTAGGGGCTATGTGAGTCGCCCTGTTTATTCAGCTCTTCCAGCCGCCAGTGGTATTCCGGCTCCTCCTAGGCCCCATGAGCCTTATTATGTACCGCCAGTATCTAGTGTGCCTCCTACACGGGGTGCTTTCAGTGGTCAATCCAGTAGACTTGGCTCGAGCCAGCCAAAGCAGCCACACCCTCTGAGAGCTTGTTTTGAGTGTGGTGACACTCGCCATATAGTGAGGGACTGCCCCAGGCTTAGGAGGGGTGCACCTCCACAGACTTCTCAGGCACTGCATGCTCCACCGGGTCCTCAGGCTATGGTTACAGCACCAGTCACTACTCCACCAGCTCAGCCAGCTCGAGGTGGAGGTCGGGGAAGTAGAGGTCGCCCTAGAGGGGGAGGCCAAGCCAGATACTATGCCCTTCCTGCTGGTACAGAGGAAGTTGCTCCCGACTCTGTCATTATAGGTATTGTTCTGGTCTGTCATATAGATGCGTCAGTTTTATTTGATCCAGGCTCCACTTATTCCTTTGTGTCATCTTATTTTGCTGTGTATTTGGGCGTATTCCGTGATTCTATGAGTTCTCCTATTTATGTGTCTACACCTGTGGGAGATTCTATTATTGTTGACCGTGTGTATCGGTCGTGTTTGGTTGTTATTAGCGGTTTTGAGACCAGAGCTGATTTATTATTGCTCAGTATGGTAGATTTTGATATTATATTGGGCATGGACAGGTTGTTGCCCCATTATTCTATTCTTGATTGTCACGCCAAGACCGTGACGCTGGCTATAGCAGGCTTACCGTGGTTAGAGTGGAGGGGTACTTTAGATTACACTCCCAGTAGAGTTATTTCATTTCTTAAAGCTTAACGAATGGTTGAGAAGGGGTGTGACGCGTATCTAGCTTATGTGAGAGATGTCAGTATTGATACCCCTACAGTTGAGTCAGTCCCAGTAGTGAGGGATTTCCCTAATGTATTTCAAGCTGATCTTCCAGGCATGCCGCCCGACAAAGATATTGACTTTGGTATTGATTTGTTTCCGGGCACTCAGCCTATCTCTATTCCTCTATATCGTATGGCGCCTTCTGAGTTGAAGGAACAATTATAGGAATTGCTTTATAAGGGCTTCATTAAGCCCAGTGTGTCACCTTGGGGTGCTTGTGTCTTGTTTGTGAAGAAAAATCATGGTTCTATGCGTATGTGCATTGATTATCGCCAGTTAAACAAAGTTACAGTGAAGAACAGGTATCCTTTGCCTCATATTGATGACTTATTTGATTAGTTACAAGTTGCTAGAGTATTTTCCAAGATTGAGTTGCATTCAGTTTATCATCAGTTGAAGATTCGGGAGCCAGATATCCCGAAGATTGCTTTCAGGACTCGGTATGGTCATTACGAGTTCCTTGTGATATCATTTGGGCTAACCAATTGCCCAGCAGTATTTATGCATTTGATGCATAATGTATTTCGACCCTATCTTGACTCTTTCATCATTGTGTTTATTGATAACATTCTGGTATACTCCCGGAGTCGGGAGGATCATGAGCAGCACCTGAGGACTGTACTTCAGACCTTGAGAGAAAAGAAGTTATATGCAAAGTTCTCAAAATGTGAGTTCTGGTTAGATTTCGTGGCATTTTTGGGTCACGTAGTGTCGAGTGAGGGGATCAAAGTGGATCCAAAGAAGGTGGAAGCAGTGCAAAGTTGTCCCAGACCGTCCTCAGTTACGGAGATCCGGAGTTTTCTTGGTTTGGCGGGGTATTACCGTCGATTTGTTGAGGGATTCTCATGTATTGCAACACCTATGACCAGGCTAAACCAAAAGGGTGCTCAATTTAGGTGGACAGAGGAGTGTGAGGAGAGCTTTCAAAAGCTCAAGACAACTTTGACTACATCCCCAGTATTGGTATTGCCTACAGGTTCGAGGTCTTATATTGTTTATTGTGATGCGTCGCGGATTAGTCTCGACGTGGTGTTGATGCAGGACCGTAGGGTGATTGCCTACGTATCCAGACAACTAAAGGTGCATCAAAAGAACTATCCTATCCACGATCTTGAGTTAGCATCTATTGTTCATGCCTTGAAGATTTGGATTCACTATTGGTACGGTGTCCCTTGTGAGATCTACATTGATCACCGGAGTTTGTAGCATCTGTTCAAGTAGAAGGATCACAACTTGTGTCAGTAGAGGTGGTTAGAGCTGCTTAAATATTATGATTTAATTATTCTGTACTATCCCGGGAAGGCCAATTTGGTGGCCGATGCCTTTGGTCGCATGGAGGAGAGTTTGGGGAGCTTAGCATACTTGCCAGCAGCAGAGAGGCCCTTGGCATTGGATGTTCAGGCATTGGCCAACCAGTTTGTTAGATTAGATATTTCTGAGCCGAGTCGAATTTTGGCTTGTGTGGTCTCCTAGTCTTCTCTTTATGATCGTATCAGGGAGCGTTAATATGATGACCCCCATCTGCTTGTCCTTAAGGACACGGTTCAGCACGGTGATGCTAAGGAGGTCACTATTGGGATGATGGGGCATTGAGGATGCAGGGCAGGCTATGTGTGCCCAATGTAGATGGATTGCGTGAGTTGATTCTTTAGGAGGCTCATAGTTTGCGGTATTCCATTCATCCAGGCATCGCAAAGATGTATCAGGACTTGAGGAAACATTATTGGTGGAGGAGAATGAAGAAGGACATAGTGGAATATGTAGCCCGGTGTCTAAATTTACAGCATGTGAAGTATGAGCATCAATGACCGGGTAGATTGCTTCAGAAGTTAAGAGATTCTGGAGTAGAAATGGGAGCAGATCACTATGGATTTTGTTTTTAGACTCCCACGGACTCAGCGGAAGTTTGATGCAGTTTGGGTGATTGTGGACAGGCTGACCAAGTCAACTCATTTCATTCCTATGATGACTACTTATTCTTTCAAGCAGCTGGCTCGAGTTTATATCCACGAGATTGTCAGGTTTCATGCCGTGCCGGTATCTTTCATCTCTGACCAGGGTACGCAGTTTACATCACGGTTCTGGAGGGCCGTACAACATGAGTTAGGTACTCGGGTTGAGTTCCGTCGGAATCCACGATGAGTTAGACACCCCATAAACCCTTACATTCGAGGACGAATGTTCCTAAGGGGGAGAGGGTGTTACAACCCAAATTCGCGTACCTTAGATCACGCCGTAAGTTAGTCGACGTAAATCCAAGAAGAGATTATCTTTGAGATGATAAGAAGTTAATCCTATTGGTCTTAAACGATACAAGGGTGTATAAGAGTGGTTAACAAGTATTAAAAGTTAAACGAATCAAGGATGTTGTAACCCGTATTTTCGGGTAACACTAGAGGTGATTAATTGTCCCAAGAGGTCATGTTTTAATGTATTTGAATCATATAATATCCGTATCATAAGTCTTGAAGTCAAGCGAGTTATGAAACAAAGTCGATAAAAGTTGTCGCAACTTACGTTTATAATTTTACTTAAACTTTAGGTCAAATGTTACTACATTTTTCTCCCAATATACTTGGAATTATGGGGTGATCTACCTATCCAATTGAATATCTCTGAGTCTAGTTTCCAACTCATTAAACCTTTCATCAATACGATCTCGGAATAGAGAGATATTTGCGTTTTTGTGATAGTGCGCCAAGCAGCTCTCTATGGGGCCCACATAGGCGGTTTAAGACATATGGATATATATAAGATACCTCAACCCCGTTTTAAGTCATTATTTTTCAGTATATTCAGACCTTAGAACCCTAAAAACACTCTCTCAAGGTTCTCTCATGATCCAAGACCCAAACAAAGGACAAACAACACAAATCAAGTGTCGGGAATCCCGTGGCGCTAGTAAGTTTCTTGTTCTTCTTGTTGTTGCTGATTTTTGTGTTGTTCCAGCTCGTGTGGGAGGTTGTTTTAAGTGTTTTATGTTCTGTAAATACTCCTTCAAGTTTTTAATATCAACCCTAGGTGATTTCAAGTCTTCTAAAGTAATTCTAGTGCCGAAAAACCCGAATTGATTGCTAGTTTCGCTTCCTTGTTCTTGTGGCAGAATTGGAGAGACATTTCGTGGAAAATTAAGGTCAAATTGGAGTTTTTATTTCTGTTTAAAGGTAAGGAACCTCTTACTCTATATATATATTTAAGATTATCCAAGTTGCGGCTAAGTCGTTGAAGCTAGAACTTGTGAAATATATATCGAAAGGCTTGGTAGTAATGTTGTTGGTTGGTGGACTGTTTTGTGAGGCTCAATATGATTATTAATGATGTTGTTTGGGCTGTTTGGTGATTGTATTGACTTGTGTGAAGTCATATAAATAGGGGAGGTGTTGTCCGTTTCATCGTAAAATAGGTTGTGGTCGATACATAATAGTTACGACGCTTAAACGATAATGATAGTGTCATTTCTCTTATTGTAGACTAAGGAGTCGTGACATTTGCATAGCTTGAGGTTGGGCAGTATATACAAGGTATGTGAGGATATCCCCTTCATTCTTTTGCACGACTCCGAATGTACATAATGTTATGAACGAGCTCCCAAAGATACTCTACTCTTAGAAGCTAGCAGTACTTACATTGCTTCCCTTCTTATGAAATGATTGATATTGATGTTACTTCTCTTATTCTTATATTATCAATGTTGTTGGTAGTTCCTGATTCTTATAAGATTCTTGATGAAGATTTAATCCTAATAACGTGTACGAAGGATACCGACCTTACGTCACTCCGAAAGGTTCAAAATGTGATTCCAATGAGTCCAGCATGCATCATATATATGTATCTATTTTACTCTACCGAGCCGCGCTATAGTTGGCCGGGTATGGCACCTATTGTGCAACCACTGATCAGTTGGGTTTTACCGAGCTCCACGTGGCCGGGTACGATTCTACCGAGCCCTATGATGGCCGGGTACGTTTTACCGAGCCTATTATGGCCGGGTACGATATGATGATGGTGATGCCCACAAAGGCGTATGTTTTAAAAGTTTATGTATATATATGTATGTATCATGTATTTCATGTCAGTAGCCCTCAGAGGTACCCAGATGTCACAGGTTGTATATTCCCTATCCCTGTTTATATTACTGTTCTTACTTATGCTTTCCTGCCTTACATACTCAGTACTTTATTCGTACTGACGTCCCTTTTATTTGTGGATGCTGCATGTAGTGCTGCAGGTCCTGATATATGGGTAGACGCAGCTCCCCCACCACAGTAGGCTGTCCAGTTCATCGGTTATTGGCGAGATCCCTTCTCCGGACTTACCGTGGTCTTGGTATGCATTTTTGTTATAGACATTATGGGTATGTCGGGGCCCTGTTCCGGCAATGTTGTAGAACTTATGTTCCTTTAGAGGCTCATAGACAGGTGTCGACTCATGGTAGCTCGTACCTTATATATAGTTTCTTGACAGTCTTGTCGTCCCATGTTATGTATGTTCATGACATTATCTTTCATTGTTGGATATTCATGATCCATGTCTACCATTTATATTGATCTTGTCGGCCCTTAAAGATAATAAGGAAGGTTAGATAAAATGTACGTTGGTGCTCGGCAAGTATGGCCCGGGTGCTAGTCATGACCCTCCAGTTGGGTCGTGACAAACTTGGTATCAGAGCAAGTCTGTCCTAGGGGTTGTCTATGAGCCGTGTCTAGTAGAGTTTTGATTATGGATGTGTAGCGCGCCACATTTATAATCAGGAGGCTACGTGACATCTAGGGTTGTTACCTTCTTCCTGAATCTAGATCGTGCGTAGAGTTGAGTCGTAAGTGTTCATATCTAATATTCACCTTGTTTTCTTTTAGCGATGCCTTCGACTAGGAAGCAAGCGATTAGTAAACGGCTTGATACAGCTGTGGGAGAGGGTAACATTCAGGTGCCTCCAGCCATAGCAGGCCAAAGTGAGCCTCAGAGTGAGATGCCGTCTCATACCTCTCTGTCTCCTCCAGAGGATATTAGGAGGCACCCAGTACATCCAGTTCCTCCGTCTGGCACTACAGACCACGATATGCGCAGTGCGGTGCAGTTGTTGACTAGCTTGGTAGCTGCTCAGGCTCAGAGGCAGAATACTGGTGCTGCTGATAAATCGGTTAGTGCGAGAGTTCGTGATTTTATTAATCTAGACCCTCTAGTGTTTACCGGATCAAACCCCAAGGAGGACCCGCAAACATTTATTGATCAGGTTCATTGTACATTGCAGGTTATGCATGCTAGTGATACGGAGGCAGTAGAGTTGGCTTCATATCGGTTACGGGATTTAGCGATTTTATGGTATGATAGTTGGGAGAGATCTAGGGGTCCGAACGCTCCTCCAGCCGTGTGGAAGGAATTTTCTGAGGCCTTTCTTCATCACTACTTGCTAGCTGAGATACGACGAGCTAGAGCTGATAAGTTCTTGAACCTTCGACAGGGTAATATGAGTGTACGAGAGTATAGTATACAGTTTGATTCTTTAGCAAGGTATACTCCCCATATGGTGGCCGAGATGAGTGATAGGGTGCACCTGTTCGTGAACGGGTTGGGACCACATCTGATAAATGAGTGCACAACAGCCTCCTTGGTAGAGGGCATGGATATTTCCCGTATTCAGGCTTATGCCCAGACCCTTCAGGATCATAAGTTATATTCTAAGCTCTCTAAATGTGAATTCTTGCTGAACTCAGTAGCATTCCTTGGCCATATGATATCTGATGAGGGTATTAGTGTCGACACTTAGAAGATCAATGCACTGAAGAATTGGCCGAGACCTACAACACCGTCAGAAGTCCGCAGCTTCCTGGGGCTAGCAGGATATTATAGGCGGTTTGTAGAAGGGTTTTCCTCTATATCAGCACCATTGACTAAGTTAACATAGAAAACTACCAAGTTCTAGTGGTTTGATGCTTGTGAACATAGTTTTCAGGAGCTAAAGAATCGATTGACATCCGCGCCAGTGCTCACTCTCCCAGAAGGAACATAAGGTTATGTGGTATATTGTGATGCCTCAGGTATAGGTTTGGGTGCGTATTGATGCAACGTGGGAAGGTGATTGCTTATGCATCAAGACAATTAAAGAAGCATGAAAAGAATTACCCGACTCATGATTTGGAATTGGGTACAGTAATATATGCTTTGAAGATATGGCGACACTACTTATACGGCGTCCATGTTGACATTTATACAGATCACAAGAGTTTACAATACATATTCAAGCAGAAGGAGTTGAATTTGAGGTAGCGTAGGAGGCTTGAATTACTAAAAAACTACGACGTCGAGATATTGTACCATCCCGGTAAAGCCAATGTTGTGGAAGACGCTCTAAGCCGTAAGTCAATGGGAAGCTTAATACATATTAAGGCAGGTAGACAAGGGTTGACCAAAGAGCTTCATCAGCTGGCCAATATGAGAATCAGATTGTTGGACTCTGATGACGGAGGTGTTACTGTACAGAATAAAGCAGAATCATCTTTGGTAGCCGAGGTAAAAGCACGGCAATATGAAGATCCTACCTTAGTAAGATTGAGAGAGGGAATTCAGCAGTGTAAGATTACAGCTTTCAAGATCAGAGGAGATGGGACACTGAGATACCAGGGCCGATTATGTGTGCCTAGTGTGGCAGGGTTGCGAGAGAAGATTATGATTGAGATTCATCAGTCCCGATATTCTATCCATCCCAGCTCGACAAAGATGTATCATGACGTTAAGGAGCAGTATTTGTGGGATAACATGAAGGAGTCTATTGCAGAATTTGTAGCTCAGTGTCCTAATTGTCAACAAGTAAAGATCGAGCATCAGAAACCCAGTGGATTGATTCAGAATATAGAGATTCTGACCTGGAAATGGGAGGTGATTAATATGGACTTCATTATTGGATTACCTCGCTCTTATCATAAGTTTGACTCCATCTGGGTGATAGTTCATCGACTTACAAAATCTGCCCATTTTCTGCCAGGTAAGACAACTTACACGGTTGAAGATTATGCGAAGTTGTATATCAAGGAGATTGTTAGGCTTCATGGTGTGCCGGTATCTATTATATCAGACCGAGGAGCTCAATTTACGGCTAAATTTTGGAGGTCTTTTCAGAAGGGTTTAGGCACACAAGTAAATCTCAGCACTGCATTCCATCCGCAGACTGACGGACAGGCTGAACGTACCATTCAGACGCTTGAAGATATGCTACGAGCATATGTTCTATATTTCAAGGGGAATTGGGATGACCATCTGGCACTTATAGAATTCGCCTACAATAATAGCTACCATTCTAGTATTAAAATGGCCCCGTATGAGGCACTGTACGTGAGGAGATGTAGATCACCAGTTGTTTGGTTTGAAGTCAGTGAGACAGAATTATATGGGCAAGATTTGATTCACCAAGCCATTGAGAAGGTGAAAGTGATACAAGAGCGACTGAGGACGGCACAAAGCAGGCAAAAGTCTTATTTCGATGTCCGACATCGTGATCTGGAATTTGAGGTTGGTGATTGGGTTTTCCTGAAGATCTCGCCGATGAAGGGTGTTATGCGATTTGGGAAGAAGGGTAAGTTGAGTCCGCAGTATATTGGGCCGTACAAAATTCTTCGACGAATTGGACAGGTTGCTTATGAGTTAGAATTGCCATCCGAATTGGAATTTGTACACCCGGTATTCCATGTATCTATGTTGAGGAAATGTATTGGAGACCCTTCTCGGGTCGTCCCTATCAAAGATGTACAAGTTACAGAGGATCTATCATATGATGAAGTGCCAGTGGCTATATTAGATCGACAAGTCCGCTGAGAATAAAGGATGTAGCTTCCGTCAAAGTATTATGGAGGAACAAGAATATAGAAGAAATGACATGGGAAGCAGAAGAGGAGATGAAGTCTAAATACCCTTACCTATTCCAGAGTGAAGATAACGAGGATGCCGGGGGAAATAAGGACGCATTATAAGGTGGAACGGCTCTATGAGGTAAGCAATAGCTTGTGAATACTTTTTTTAATACAAAATGGTGATATGCAGATAATGTACATATCCATAATGCTTTGTATAGTCTTGTAAGGCCATAGGTTGGGTTTAACTACTTGCAAGTTTGGCTAGTGTCCATTTTATAGGGGAAGCTCAGCCGGAAATTTCCGTCGGAATCCACGATGAGTTAGACACCCCATAAACCCTTACATTCGAGGACGAATGTTCCTAAGGGGGAGAGGGTGTTACAACCCAAATTCGTGTACCTTAGATCACGCCGTAAGTTAGTCAACGTAAATCCAAGAAGAGATTTTCTTTTAGATGATAAGAAGTTAATCCTATTGGTCTTAAACGATACAATGGTGTATAAGAGTGGTTAACAAGTATTAGAAGTTAAACGAATCAAGGATGTTGTAACCCGTATTTTTGGGTAACACTAGAGGTGATTAATTGTCCCAAGAGGTCATGTTTTAATGTATTTGAATCATATAATATCCGTACCATAAGTCTTGAAGTCAAGCGAGTTATGAAACAAAGTCGATAAAAGTTGTCGCAACTTACGTTTATAATTTTACTTAAACTTTAGGTCAAATGTTACTACATTTTTCTCCCAATATACTTGGAATTATGGGGTGATCTACCTATCTAATTGAATATCTATGAGTCTAGTTTCCAACGCATTAAACCGTTCATCGATACGATCTCGGAATAGAGAGATATTCGCGTTTTCGTGACAGTGCACCAAGCAGCTCTCTATGGGGCCCACATAGGCGGTTTAAGACATATGGATATATATAAGATACCTCAACCCCGTTTTAAGTCATTATTTTTCAGTATATTCAGACCTTAGAACCCTAAAAACACTCTCTCAAGGTTCTCTCATGATCCAAGACCCAAACAAAGGGCAAACAACACAAATCAAGTGTCGGGAATCCCGTGGCGCTAGTAAGTTTCTTGTTCTTCTTGTTGTTGCTGATTTTTGTGTTGTTCCAGCTCGTGTGGGAGGTTGTTTTAAGTGTTTTATGTTCTGTAAATATTCCTTCAAGTTTTTAATATCAACCCTAGGTGATTTCAAGTCTTCTAAAGTAATTCTAGTGCCGAAGATACTCTACTCTTAGAAGCTAGCAGTACTTACATTGCTGCCCTTCTTATGAAACGATTGATATTGATGTTACTTATCTTATTCTTATATTATCAATGTTGTTGGTAGTTCCTGATTTTTATAAGATTATTGATGAAGATTTAATCCTAATAACGTGTACGAAGGATACCGACCTTACGTCACTCCAAAAGGTTCAAAATGTGATTCCAATGAGTCCAGCATGCATCATATATATATGTATCTATTTTACTCTACCGAGCCACGCTATAGTCGGCCGGGTATGGCACCTATTGTGCAACCATTGATCAGTTGGGTTTTACCGAGCTCCACGTGGCCGGGTACGATTCTACCGAGCCCTATGATGGCCGGGTACGTTTTACCGAGCCTATTACGGCGGGGTACGATATGATGATGGTGATGCCCACAAAGGCATATGTTTTAAAAGTTTATGTATATATATGTATATATCATGTGTTTCATGTCAGTAGCCCTCAGAGGTACCCAGATGTCACAGGTTGTATATTCCCTATCCCTGTTTACATTACTGTTCTTACTTATACTTTCCTGCCTTACATACTCAGTACTTTATTCGTACTGACGTCCCTTTTATTTGTGGATGCTGCATGTCGTGTTGCAGGTCCTGATAGACGGGTAGACGTAGCTCCCCCACCACAGTAGGCTGTCCAGTTCAGCGGTTATTGGCGAGATCCCTTCTCCGGACTTGCCGTGGTCTTGGTATGCATTTTTGTTATAGACATTATGGGTATGTCGGGGCCCTGTTCCGGCAATGTTGTAGAACTTATGTTCCTTTAGAGGCTCAGAGATAGGTGTCGACTCATGGTAGCTCGTACCTTATATATAGTTTCTTGACAGTCTTGTCATCCCATGTTATGTATGTTCATGACATTATCTTTCATTGTTGGATGTTCATGATCCATATCTACCATTTATATTGATCTTGTCGGCCCTTAAAGATAATAAGGAAGGTTAGATAAAATGTACGTTGGTGCTCGGCAAGTATGGCCTGAGTGCTAGTCATAACTCTCTAGTTGGGTCGTGACAGGAGGTTCTTGGGATCAGTTCTTGCCACTTGCGGAGTTTGCCTATAATAACAGTTATCAGTCCAACATTCAGATGGCACTGTATGAGGCTCTGTATGGTAGGCGATGTCGGTCTCTAGTGGGTTGGTTCGAGCCGGGCGAGGCTAGATTATTGGGTACAGACTTGGTTCAGGATTCCTTGGAAAAGGTTAAGGTGATTTAGGATAGACTTCGCACAGCCAAGTCTAGACAGAAGAGTTATGCTGATCGGAAGGTTCGCGATGTGGCATTCATGGTTGGAGAGCGGGTCTTGCTCCAAGTTTTGCCTATGAATGGCGTTATGAGGTTCGGAAATAGGGGAAAGTTGAGCCCACGGTTCATTGGTCTATTTGAGGTGTTGCGGCGAGTTGGGGAGGTTCCTTATGAGCTTGCCTTACCTCCCAGTCTAGCAGGAGTTCATCCAGTATTCCACATTTCTATGCTCTGGAAGTATCACGGTGATCCATCTCACGTGTTGGATTTCAGCTTAGTCCAGTTAGACAAGGATCTATCTTATGATGAGGAGCCATTGGCTATTTTGGACAGGCAGGTTCGAAAGTTGAGGCCAAAGAACATTGCTTCAGTGAAGGTTCAATGGAGGGGTCAGCCGGTAGAGGAGGCGACTTGGGAGACCGAGCACGATAAGCGCAGCTGTTATCCTCATCTTTTCACCACTCCAGGTATGTCCCTATGCTCGTTCAAGGACGAACGATTATTTTAAGAGGGGGAGGATGTAACGACCCGGCCGGTCATTTTGAGAGTAATAGCCCCGATCCACTATTAACTGCTTCCCCCGTATCTTTTTCTGCTTATGTGACTTGCCGGGAGGTTTTGCTTTTGGTTTCGGAGTATTATGGGACTCTTAGTCCCTAAACAAAAGCTTAAGTCTTAGGATTTTGACCGTAGTCGGAACCGAGTGAAGATAACTACGAAATGGAGTTCCGTCGGTTCTGTTAGCTCCGTTGGGTGATTTTGTACTTAGGGGCATGTTCAGATTGTGTTTTGGAGGTCTGTAGCTGATTTAGGCATGAAATGGCTAAAGTTGAATTTTTGGAAATTTTGACCGGTAGTGGACTTTTTGATATCGGGGTCGGATTCCGATTCCGGAAGTTGAGATAGGTCCGTAATGTTGAATATGACTTGGGTGCAAAATTTGGGGTCAATCAGACGTGATTTGATAAGGTTCAACATCTGTTGTGGAAATTTGAAGTTTTAAGTTCTTTAAGTTTGAATTGAGCGTGATTCATGATTTTAGCATTGTTCGATGTGATTTTAGGGCTCGACTAAGTTTGTATGGTGTTTTAGGACTTGTTAGTATGTTTGGTTGAGGTCCCGAGGGCCTCCGGTGGATTCCAGGTGGTTAACGGACTAGTTTTTGGACTTGAAAGATTGCAGAATTTGATGGTGTTTCAGTTGCTCGTTTTCTCTTATGCGATCACGTAAGAGGAGACGCGATCGCGTAAGCCTATTTAGGGACGTGGCATTTTACCCTATGCGTTCGCGAGTTAGGGGACGCAATCACGTAAGTTGGTCAGGCTGTGCATCGCGAACGCGTGGGCTAGCCCGCGTTCACGAATAGGAAGTGAAGCAACAGTGGAGTTCAAGTGTTGTTCTTCACGGTTGCGTGAGGACGGACGTGATCACGTAGGTGTGAGCAGTCAGTGGTTTGCGATCGCGTGTGAGATGATGCATTCGCGTACCATGTTTTATAAATGGTTTGAATTTTGTTCTACACGATCGCATGAGATGTTCCGCGATCGCGTAGTGTGAGCACCTGGGTAGAATATAAATTTCAAAAACGAGGGTTAGCCATTTTTATCAAAACTTGAGTTAGAGAGCTCGGATTTGGACGAGAGTTTGAGGGATTTTCAGAGACATCGATTGGGTAATGATTCTACACTTGACTTTGGTTATATCCCACTAATCTATCATTAATTTCATCATTTAATTTTGGATTTGGGAAAAAATGGGAGAAGTTCTTCAACTAAGATTTTGGGTTTTGATTGGGATTTTGATATCGGATTTGGATAATTTTGGTGCGAGTGAACTCGTGAGTGAATGGATGTCCATATTTTGTATTTTTTAATCGATTTCGAGACGTGGGCCCGGGTCGACTCTTTGGGGCAATTTTCTAATTTCTTGCTTAAGACTTGATTCCATTAGTTAGATTAGTTTCTTATAGTTATATTTATGATATGTAATTGCTTTTTTGCTAGATTTGGGCCATTCGGAGTCGGATATTCGTGGAAAAGGCATTGTTATCAAGTAATTGAGCTTGGTTCGAGGTAAGTGGCTTGCCTAACCTTGTGTGGGGGAATACCCCTTAGGATTTGGTACTGTTTTAATTTGTGAGGGTCGTGTACGTGAAGTGACGAGTGCGTACATGGTCTATTTATTGTAAAACTCCATTTTTCACTGTGTAATAATCTGTTTCACTTTAATTGAGTTATACTAAGATGTGTAATTATCTGGTTTAGCCTAGAATAGCATGTCTACGTGTCTTAAATGCTTATCTGAACTCTGTATAGCATGCTTAGTGGATTTCCTGCTTCTTCCTTGACTTGTACTTAGTCTAAACTGTAGGATTTCATCTTGTAGCTGTTATTTCCATTGTTTGAGCTATGTATTTACTTTAGGACTACGGAACGGTATTCCGGGAGATCCCCCTGCATATTTACTTTGGGACTACGGGACGGTATCCCGGGAGATCTCCCTGCATATTTACTTTGGGACTATAGAATGGTATTCCGGGAGATCCCCCTGCACATTTACGTTTGGGACTACGAGATGGTATCTCGGGAGATCCCCTGTTGTTATTTCTGTGTACTGTACTGTTATCCTTCTGTGATTTCCTTCTCGTTAAATTTTAGTCTTTTATTTTACTGCGATATTTTTGTTCCGTCCTATTTTATATATAAATACCAGTAGGAGCCTGATCTGACCTTATCACTACTTAACCGAGGTTAGGCTTGGCACTTACTGGGTACCATTGTGGTATACTCATGCTACTCTTCTGCACATATATTCGTATGCAGAGCCAGGTACCTCCTACCAGCCTCGCTTTTAGTTGCACAATTGCTGTTATTCCAGAGACTTCAAGGTACATCTGCCCGCGTCCGCAGACCTCGGAGTCCCCTTCTATCCCTTCTTATGTATTTCCTCTTTTACTTCTTTTTGTATTGATGTATAGAACAATTAGACAAATCTTAGAAGCTTATGACTTACGGTGTTCCGGGTCTTGGGAGATTTTGTGTATACTTGAGAGTGTTTATTATATATGCCGAGCAACATTTATATCAGTTGTTAAATTATCTATTACAGTTAGTTGTTAAATTTATGTTTTTATTTTATTATTCTGCAATATTAGACTTACCTAGTTGTAGAGACTAGGTGTCGTCATGAGATTCACGGAGGGAGGATTTGGGTCATGACAACTGGCACACCAGGTTAGATAGAATTAGGAATGAAGTCGTTTGGGACAAGGTGGGTGTGGCCCCCATTGAGGGCAAGATGCGGGAAATACGAGTTAGATGGTTTGGACATGTGAGGAGGAGAAGCACAGACATCCCGGTAAGGAGGTGTGGGAGGTTGACATTAGAGGGCTTTAGGAGAGGTAGCGGTAGGCCGAAGAAGAGTTGGGGTGAGGTGATTAGGCATAACATGGCGTAGCTATAGCTGACCAAGGACATGAACCTTGATAGAAAGGTGTGGAGGTCGAGGATTAAGATAGTAGGTTAGGAAGTCTAGATTATTCATACCGATAGTGTAACGACCCTGCCGGTCATTTTGAGAGTATCAACCCCGATCCCGTATTTACAGCTTTCCCCGTATCATTTTATACTTATGTGACTTGTCAGGAGGTTTTGTTTTTGGTTTCGGAGTGATTTGGGACACTTAGTCCCTAAAATAGAATCTTAAGTTTTAGGATTTTGACTGTAGTTGGAACTATGTGAAGACGACTCCAGAATGAAGTTTCGTCAGTTCTGTTAGCTCTGTTGGGTGATTTTGGACTTAGGAGCATGTCCGGATTGTGAATTGGAGGTCTGTAGCTAAATTAGGCTTGAAATGGCGAAAGTTAAATTTTTGGGAAAGTTTGAGAGGAGGTGGACTTTTTGATATCAGGGTCGGATTCTGATTTAGGAAGTTGGAGTAGGGTCGTAATGTCAAATATGACTTGTGTGCAAAATTTGAAGTCAATTGGTCGTGTTTTGATAGGTTTCGGCATCAGTTGTAGAAGTTTGAAGTTTCAAAGTTCATTAAGTTTGAATTGGAGTGCGATTCGTGTTTTTTAGCGTTGTTTAATGTGATTTGAAGGCTCGACTAAGTTCGTATGATGTTTTAGAACTTGTTGGTACGTTTGGTTAAGGTTTCGGGGGCCTCGGGTGGATTCCGGATGGTTAACGGACTAGAATTGGACTTTGTGTTATAGCTGAAGCATCAGCTATTGCTGGTGTCTGGTTTCCTTCTATATGTTCATGAAGGTTCTTTCGCATTCACGTAGAGGAAGTTTGAGTGCTGCTGGAATTAAGTCTTCGCGTTCACGATGCATTTCACGCATTCGCGAAGCACTGGGATCTTAGGCCTACGCGTTCGTGATTGGGTCTTCGCATTCACGTAGAGGAAGGAGCAGATGAGTCCCCAGGCTATTGGCCTAAGCCTTCGCGATGAGGGTCCCGCGTTCGCGTAGGGTCAGGCTGTGTAAGCTCCGTGTTCGCGATTAGGCTATCGCATTCGTGATGAAGCCTTTTTGGACTGAAGCATTTTTATGCTCCGCGAACGAGAGGAGGTTTCCGCGTTCGCGAAGAAGGGTTCACCTGGGCAGATATAATATTTCAAAAATGAGGGTTTTGCCATTTTTATCAAACTTGAGTTAGAGAGCTCGGATTTGGACGAGCTTTTGAGGGATTTTCAGAGGCATCGATTGGGTTATGATTCTTTACTTGTTTTTGGTTATATCCCACTAATCTATCATTAATTTCATCTTCTAATTTAAGATTCGGGTTGAGAAATTTGGGGGAAAAGTGGGAAAAGTTCTTCAACCGAATATTTGGGTTTTCATTGCGATTTTGGTACCGGATTTGAGTAATTTTGGTATGAGTGAACTCGTGGTCGAATGGGTGTTCATATTTTGTGACTTTTACTCGATTCCGAGACGTGGGCCCGGGTCAACCTTTTGGGGCGATTTTCTAATTTCTTGCTAAAGCCTTAATTCCATTAATTAGATTGGTTTCTTATAGTTATATTTATGGTATGTAATTGCTTTTGGCTAGATTTGGGACGTTTGGAGTCAGAAAATCGTGGAAAGGGAATTCTTACTGATTGATTGAGCTTGGTTCGAGGTAAGTGGCTTGCTTAACCTTGTGTGGGGGAAATTCTCTTAGGATTTGGTACTGTTGTGACACTTCTGTGATATGTGAGCACTGTGTACGCGAGGTGACGAGTGCGTACATGGGATAATTGTTGTAAAATCTGATTTTTACTGAGTAGTAACCTGTTACATCTTAAATGAGTTATACCAGCATGTGTAGTTATCTCATTTAGCCTAATATCACATGTATACGTGTCTTAAATGCTTATTTGAAATCTGTGCAGCATGCTTAGTTCAATTTCTATTTTCCTTGATTTGTATCAGTCTTAAACTGTAGAGTTCTTGTTGTTAATTGTTGTTTCTATCAGTTTTGAGCTGTGTATTTACTTTTGGGACTACGAGGCGGTACCTCAGGAGACCCCCCCTGTATATTTACTTTTGGGACTATGAGGCGGTACCTCGGGAGATCCCTCTGTACATTTACTTTTGGGACTACGAGGTGGTACCTCGGGAGATCCCCTTGCATATTTACTTTTGGGACTACGAGACGGTATCTCGGGAGATCCCCTATTGAGCATTTAATTTTGGGACTATGAGATGGTATCTCGGGAGCGCCCCTGTTGTTTATCTCTATGTGTTGTGTTGTCACTTTTTGTAGAATTCTCCTTGTTAGATTCTTAATCTTTCCACATTATTATATCTTCCGTCTTACTTATTATATACCAGTAGGGCCCTGACTTGACCTCGTCACTACTCTACCGAGGTTAGGCTTGGCACTTACAGGGTACTGTTGTGGTGTACTTATGCTACTCTTCTGCACATGTTTTGTGTGCAGAACTAGGTACCTCCTACCAGCCCCGCTATTAGTTGTGTACTTGATGCTCCGGAGAATTCAAGGTTTATCTGCCCACGTCCGCAGACCTCGGAGTCCCCCTCTATCCCTTTTATATTGTTCCTCCTTTATTTCTTCTAGTTACTGATGTATAGAAATAGTTAGACAAAGTCTTAGAGCTTGTGACTTTTGACTACCGTGTTTTGGGAATATTGTTTTGTACTCGAGTGCTGGTTTACGTGTACATGACGAGCGTCATTTTATCAGTTATGTAGTTTTACGTTGAAGTTTAGTTGTTAAATTCTGCTTTTATTTCCGTTATTTCGCAAATTATTAGGCTTACCTAGTCGTAGAGACTAGGTACCGTCCCGATATCTTACGGAGGAAGATTTATGTCGTGACAAGTTGGTATAAGAGCTCTAGGTTCATAGGTGTTATGAGTCATAAGAAGGTTTACTAGAGTCTCGCGGATCGGTACAGAGACTTCGGTACTTTTCTTCGGGAGGCTATGGAACTGTTAGGAAAATTTCACTTCTTTGATTCCTTGTCGTGCGAAATTGTTGACTTTGGAATTCTAAACTTGTGTCTTCTATTCTCTCACAGATGCTGAGGATACGTACAGTCAGATCAGATGACCAGGCACTAGCGCCCCCTGCTAGAGCCGCGAGAGGTCCGGGCCGGGGTAGAGGCTGAGGACGTCCACATGGTGCAGTCAGAGCACCCGCACGAGCTACTATAGAGGAGCCACCAGTAGCTCTAGTTGGAGTGCAGGAACCTGAGATGTATGCTACTGCACCAGCCCTTCAGGAGACGCTTGCACAGTTCCTGAGCATGTTCAGTACTTTGGCTCAACAGGGTTGATCCCACTTGCTCCCGCCATATTTTAGGCCGGGAGAGGAGCATAGACCCCCGCTGCCCGTACACCAGAGCAGCGGGTTCAGGTCGACCAGGTTCCATAGGTCATACCAGTGCACCCGGTAGCCCTAATTCGGCCCGAGGGTAGGGCAACAGTTGCTGAAGAGGAGCAGCTCATGCTCGAGAGGTACAAGAAGTACCACTCTCCTACTTTCAGTGGCTTGGTGTCAGAGGATGCCTAGGGTTTTCTTGAGGAGTGTCATCGTATCCTCTGTACTATGGGTGTAGCGGAGTCGAGTGGGGTTTCTTTCACTACGTTCCAGCTTAGAGGAGTGGCCTATCAGTGGTGGCGTGCTTATGAGTTGGGTAGTCTGGCTGAGGCAACTTTACTTACTTGGACTCAGTTCTCAGATATGTTTTTGAGGGAGTATGTTCCCCAGAGTCTCATAGATACATGGCGCGTAGAGTTTGAGCAGTTGCGCTAGGGTGCTATGACTGTGTCAGAGTACGCAGTTCACTTCAGTGATTTAGCTAGACATGAACCAGCCTTGGTTGCTACAAATTGGGATAGGGTCTGTCGGTTTATCGAGGGGCTCAACCCCAATATCAGGCTTAGCATGGCCCGGGAGTTGGAGATGGATATCGCATATCAGTAGATTATGGAGATTACTACGAGATTGGAGGGTATGCTTGCTCGGGAGAGAGAGGAGAGAGAGGCCAAGAGGTCTCGAGTGTCTGGCACTTATAGTGGTACTCGTGCCCCAGCTGCAGTTCGTCATGGTAGGGACTATGTGAGTTGCCCTGTTCATTCAGCACTTCCAGCCGCCAGTATTTTTCCAGCCACTCCTAGGCTCTAGGAGCCTTATTATGCACTGCCTGTGTCTAGTGCACCTCCTGCGCGGGGTGCTTTCAGCGGTCAGTCCAGCCGACCTGGCCCGAGCCAGTCACAACAATCACACACTCCGAGAGCTTGTTTTGAGTATGGAGACACTCGCCATATAGTAATGGATTTCCCCACACATATGAGGGATGCGCCTCCACAGACTTCTCAGGCACTGCGTGCTCCACAGGGTCCCCAGACTATGATTACCGCACCAGCTACCACTCCACCTGCTCAGCCAGCTTAAGGTGCAGGTCGGGCAGGTAGAGGTCGCCCTAGAGGGGGAGGCCACGCCAGATATTATGCTCTTCCTGCTCGTACAGAGGCAGTTGCTTCCGACTCTGTCATTACAGGTATTGTTCCAGTATGTCATAGAGATGCGTCGATGTTATTTGATCCAGGCTCCACTTATTCCTATGTGTCCTCTTATTTTGCTCCGTATTTAGGAGTATCTCGTGATTCTTTGAGTTCTCATGTTTATGTGTCTACACCCGTGTGAGATTCTATTATTGTTGTCCGTGTGTATCGGTCGTGTTTGGTTGTTCTTAGTGATTTTATGACCAGAGCCAATTTATTATTGCTCAGTATGGTAGATTTTGATATTATTTTGGGCATGGACTGGTTGTTGCCCTATTATGCTATTCTTGATTGTCACGGCAAGACTGTTACGCTGGCTATGCCAAGATTACCATGATTAGAGTGGAGAGGTACCTTAGATTATACTCCCAGTAGAGTTATTTCATTTCCTAAAGCTCAACAAATGGTTGAGAAGGGGTGTGACGAGTATCTAGCTTATGTGAGAGATGTTAGTATTGACACCCCTACAGTTGAGTCAGTCCCGGTAATGAGGGATTATCCAGATGTATTTCCAGCTGATCTTCTGGGCATGCTGCCCGACAGGGATATCGACTTTGGTATTGACTTGTTACCGGGCACTCAGCCCATCTCTATTCCTCCATATCGTGTGGCTCCTTCTAAGTTGAAGGAGTTGAAGGAATAGTTACATAAATTGCTTGATAAGGGCTTCATTCAGCCCAGTGTGTCACCTTGGGGTGCCCCAGTCTTGTTTGTGAAGAAGAAGGATGGTTCTATGCATATGTGCATTGATTATTGCCAGTTGAACAAAGTTACAGTGAAGAGCAGGTATCCATTGCCTCGCATTGATGACCTATTTGATCAGTTATAAGGTGCCAAAGTGTTTTCCAAGATTGACTTACGTTCAGGCTATCATCAGTTGAAGATTCTAGAGCCAGATATCCCGAAGACTGCTTTTAGGACTCGGTATGGTCACTACGAGTTCCTTGTGATGTCATTTGGGCTGACCAATGCCCCAACAACATTCATGCATTTGATGCACAGTGTATTTTGGCCCTATCTACACTCATTCATCATTGTGTTTATTGACGACATTCTGGTGTACTCCCGGAGTTGGGAGGATCATGAGCAGCACCTGAGGACTGTGCTTCAGACCTTGAGAGAAAAGAAGTTATATGCAAAATTCTCAAAGTGTGAGTTCTGGCTAGATTAAGTGGCATTTTTGGGTCACGTTGTGTCGAGTGAGGGGATCAAGGTAGATGCGAAGAAGGTTGAAGCAGTGCAGAGTTAGCCTAGACCATCTTCAACTATAGAGATCCGGAGTTTTCTTGGTTTGGCGGGGTACAACAGTCGATTTGTAGAGGGTTTCTCATCTATTGCAGCACCTATGACCAGGCTGACCCAGAAGGGTGCTCCATTCAAGTGGATAGAGGAGTGTGAGGAGAGCTTTCAAAAGCTCAAGAGAGCTTTGACTACGGCCCCAATACTGGTATTTCCCACAGGTTCGGGGTCTTATACTGTATATTGTGATACGTCATGGATTGGTCTCGGCGCGGTGTTGATACAGGTCGGTAGGGTGATTTCCTACGCATCCAGACAACTGAATGTGCATTAAAAGAACTATCTTGTCCACGACATTGAGTTAGCAGCTATTGTTCATGCCTTAAAGATTTGACGGCACTATTTGTACAGTGTCCCTTGTGAGATCTACACCGATCACCGGAGTTTGCAATATCTATTCAAATAGAAGGATCTTAACTTGTGTCAACGGAGGTGGTTAGAGCTGCTTAAGGATTATGATATCACTATGCTATACCATCTTGGGAAGGACAATATGGTAGCCGATGCCTTGAGTCGCAGGGTAGAGAGTTGGGGAGCTTAGCATATCTACCAACAGTAGAGAGTCCATTGGCATTGGATGTTCAGGCCTTGGCCAACCAGTTTGTTAGATTGGATATTTCTGAGCCGAGTCGAGTTTTGACTTGTGTGGTCTCTTAGTCTTCTCTTTATGATCGTATCAGGGAGCGTCTGTATGATGACCCCCATATGCTTGTCCGTAGGGACACGGTTCAGCATGGTGATGCTAAGGAGGTCACTATTGGACATAATGGTGCATTGAGGATGCAGGATAGTTTATGTGTGCCCAATGTAGATGGATTGCGTGAGTTTATTCTCCAGGAGGCTCACAGTTCGCGGTACTCCATTCATCCAGGTGCCGCGAAGATGTATCAGGACTTGAGGCAACATTATTGGTAGAGCAGAATGAAGAAGGACATAGTAGAGTATGTAGCTCGGTGCCTAAATTACCATTAGGTGAAGTATGAGCATCAGCGCCGGGTGGATTGCTTCAAAAGCTAGAGATTCTGGAGTGGAAATGGGAGTGGATCACTATGAATTTTGTTGTTGGGCTTCCACCGACTCAGCGGAAGTTTGATGCAATTTGGGTAATTGTGGATAGGCTGACCAAGTCAGCTCATTTCATTCTTGTGATGACTACTTATTTTTCTTAGCAGCTGGCTCGAGTTTATATCCGAGAGATTGTCAGGCTTCATAACGTGCCAGGATCTATCATCTCTGACTGGGGTACGCAGTTTATATCGCGGTTCTGGAGGGCCGTACAGTATGAGTTAGGTACTCGGGTCCGAGCATACTATTCAGATACTGGAGGATATGCTCCGTGCATGTGTAATGGATTTTGGGGGTTCTTGGGATCAGTTATTTCCACTTGCAAAGTTTGCCTACAACAACAGTTTTTCAGTCGAGCATTCAGATGGAACCGTATAAGGCTCTGTATGGTAGGCAGTGTCAGTCTCCAGTGGGTTGGCTCAAGCCGGGCGAGGCTAGGTTATTGGGTACATACTTAGTTCAGGATGCTTTGGAGAAGGTAAAGGTGATTTAGAATCAACTTCGCACAGTCCAATCCAGACAGAAGAGTTATGCGGATCGGAAGGTTCGCGATGTTGCATTCATGGTTGGGGAGTGGGTCTTGCTCCGGGTTTTGCCCATAAAGGGTGTTATGAGGTTCGGGAAGAAGGGCAAGCCGAGCCCAAGGTTTATTCGCCCATTCGAGATGTTGTGGCAAGTTGGGGAGGGTGCTTATGAGCTTTCCTTGCCTCCTAGTCTTGCAGGAGTTCATCCAGTATTCCATGTTTCTATGCTCCGGAAGTATCACGGTGATCCGTTTCATGTGTTGGATTTTAGCTCAGTCCAATTGGATAAGGATTTATCTTATGTTGAGGAACCGATGGCTATTTTGGACAGGCATGTTCGAAAGTTGAGCTCAAAGAACATTGCTTCAGTGAAGGTTCAGTGGAGGGGTCACCTGGTCGAGGAGGCGACTTGGGGGGACCGAGCATGATATGCGCAACCGTTATCCTCATCTTTTCACCACTTCATGTATGTCTCTATGCTCGTTCGAGGACGAACAATTGTTTTAATAGGGGGAGGATGTAACGACCCGACCGATCGTTTTGAGAGAATCATCCCCGATCCCCTATTTACTACTTTCCCCTTATCATTTTATGCTTATGTGACTTGCCGGGAGGTTTTATTTTTGGATTCAGAGTGATTTGGGACACTTAGTCCCTAAAATGGAAGCTTAAGTTCTAGGATTTTAACCGTAGTTGGAACTGTGTGAAGATGACTCCGGAATGGAGTTTCGTCGGTTCCGTTAGAATTTTGGACTTAGGAGCGTGTCCGGATTGTGAATTGGAGGTCTGTAGCCGAATTAGGCTTGAAATGGCGAATTTTGAATTTTTGGAAAAGTTTGACCGGAAGTGGACTTTTTGATATCGGGGTCGAATTTTGATTCCGAAAGTTGGAGTAGGGTCGTAATGTTAAATATGACTTGTGTGCAAAATTTGAGGTCAATCATATGTGTTTTGATAGGTTTCGACATCGTTTGTAGAAGTTTGAAGTTTCAAAGTTCATTAAGTTTGAATTGGAGTGCGATTCGTGTTTTTAGCATTGTTTAATGTGATTTGAAAGCTCGACTAACTTCGTATCATGTTTTAGGACTTGTTGGTACATTTGGTTGAGGTTCCGGGGGCCTCAGGTGGATTTCGAATGGTTAACGGACTAGAATTGGACTTAGTATTATAGCTGAAGCATCAACTATTGCTGGTGTCTGGTTTCCTTCTACGCGTTCGCAAAGGTTTTTCCGCGTTTGCGTAGATGAAGTTTGAGTGCTGCTCGAATTAAGCCTTCGCATTCGCGGTGCATGTCCCTCATTCGCGAAGCACTGGGATCTTAGGCCTACGCGTTTGCGATTAGGTCCCCGCGTTTGCGTAGAGGAATGGGCAGATGAGTCACCAGGCTATTAGCCTATGCCTTCGCGATGAGGGTCCCGCGTTCGCGTAGGGTCAGTCTGTGTAAGCTCCGCGTTCGTGTTTAGGCTATCGCATTCACCTGGGCGGATATAATATTTCAAAAATGAGGGTTTTGCCATTTTTATCAAACTTGAGTTAGAGAGCTCGTATTTGGATGAGATTTTGAGTGATTTTTAGAGGCATCGATTGGGTAATGATTCTTCACTTGTTATTTGTTATATCCCACTAATCTATTTGTAATTAGGCCATTAATTTGGCTTCTTCTCACGTGGGGGGCAAATTTTCATGACATTTGCCATGACATAATATCCACTATAACAAATTTGTGGATCATGACATTTGCCATGACATAATATCCACTATTAGGCCAAGGATTTCTTCCTATAAATAGAGGAGCTTCTCCTCATTTGTAAACATACCAATTCAGGAGCTTTTCACTCTTGTCTTTCTTTCTCCTCCTTTATTTCATTATAGAAAATTTTGTAAGAGAGTGAGTGTTGAGAAACACTTGTGTGAACCCTTTCTTTGGAGTGATCTTGTGAGGTTATTCTCTTGGGGTATTTGGGACTAATTAGTGTATTTACTTTAATTTTGTATTCTCTTTTGTACTCTTGTTGGTATAGTGAAATTGCTCCTCTCCGCTTGTGGACGTAGGTCACC
Organism: Nicotiana tomentosiformis; assembly: GCF_000390325.3. Lineage (NCBI taxonomy): Eukaryota > Viridiplantae > Streptophyta > Magnoliopsida > Solanales > Solanaceae > Nicotiana > Nicotiana tomentosiformis. The sequence continues at coordinate 149,642,660 of NC_090817.1, forward strand.
TTGACCAAACTACGTTAAATTTGTGTCTTCTTTATCTTCTTTAATTGGCATTATTATCAACTTGCATTGTCTTTGTTATTATCATTATAACGTTGTTTGGCTAAATTCCGTACTACCTGGTTTCCCGATCCTAACAAATTGGTATCAGAGCCAGATCTAACCGGGTTAGTTTAAATAGCCAAAATGACTCTAACAAAGTCTTATGTTGAAAAATTTGACCGAAGTGAAAACTTCAAAATGTGGCAATTAAAGATGGAAGCTATCCTAATTCAGGATGGCTTAGATTTGGCACTGCAAGGAAAGAAGAAGATGTCGGATAAAATGACGGACGAGGAGTTTGCCATCATAGACAAAAAGGCAAAATCATGTATTATTTTAAATCTTTCAAATGAGGTTTTGTGTGAAGTTGCAGCAGAAAGCTCAGCCAAAGGCATATGGGGAAAACTTAAAACCCTATATATGAAAAGAACAGTAGAAAATATGCTTTACCTAAAGCAAAAATTCTACACTTTTCGTATGGCTGAAGGTACCTATATACTTGCACATCTTGATACTTTTGATTCTCTTCTTATGGATTTAAGTAACATAGATGCTGAAATCTAAGATGAGGATCAAGTTGTGTTATTGCTTGTTTTCTTACCCCAGTCGTTTAAACATATAAGAGATACTATGCTTTATGGAAAAGATAATATCTCTTATAAAGATATCAAATCTATTTTAAAATCAAAAGAACAAATAGATAGAGATATTACTGGGGAAACTAGTGGGAACCAAGGGAAAAGCTTATTCATAAGAGGTAGATCCAATAAGAAAGATTCAAGTAGTGAGAAACCTAAATCAAGGTCAAAATCCAGATACAGAAATATCATGTGCAGATATTGTCATAAGAAAGGTCACATTATTTTTGAATGATTTAAATTGAAAAACAAAGAAAAGCATACAGAAAAGAAAAATGAGCACAAAAATACTGATACTGCCGAAGCAACTGTAGCTGCTGATGAGACTGAGGGAACTATTTTTTTAGCAACTAATAATAGTTTCAAATCTAACAATGAGTGGATTTTAAATTTGAGTTGTTCTTATCATATGTGTCCCAATCGGGATTTATTTACAACATGAAAAGTCAGCTGAAAAGTGAATTTGAGATGAAAGATTTGGAACAGCTAAGAAAATCCTTGGCATGGAGATCAAAAGAGATCGAAAAGCCAACAAGCTATTCCTGACCTAGAAGAAGTACTTGGAGAAAGTCTTGGAGAGGTTTGGCATGAAAGATGCTAAACCAGTTATAACCCCTCTTGTTGCTCATTTTAAGTTATCAGCTGCTCAGTCCCCGCAGTCAGAGGAAGAAGAGAGGTACATGGAACATGTTCCTTATTCCAGTGCAGTCGGCAGTATTATGTAAGTTTGTACATGTCCAGACATTTCACAAGCAGTGAACGCGGTAAGTCAGTATATGGCTTGCCCTGGTAAAGCACATTGGCAGGTTGTGAAATGGATTCTCAGATACTTGCGAGGTACTTTAAACACACATTTGGAGTTTGGGATAATTACTAACACTTTGGTTGGTTTTGTAGACTCAGATTATGCAGGTAATCTTGACAAAAGAAGATCACTGGCAGGCTATGTATTTTGCATTGGTGGTTACGCCATTAGTTGGAAAGCTACATTACAACGTGTTGTAGCTTTATCTACTACCGAAGCAGAATATATGGCAGTGTCCGAGGCAATCAAAGAAGCCTTATGGTTGAAGGGTCTATTTGCGGAACTCAGTTCACACCAAGGTGGTCTTATCATTTTTTGTGATAGTCAATGTGCCATTCACTTGACTAAAGATCAGATGTATCATGAGAGGATGAAGCACATTGATATAAAGTATCATTTCATCCGAGAAACCATTGCTGAAGGAAAAGTATCTGTTCAGAAGATCAACACTAGAGACAATCCTGCTGACATGTTCACAAAACCTATTCCAGTGTCCAAGTTCAAGCTTTGCCTGAACTTGATTGGCATTTATGAAGAATGATTTTGCCCATTGGGGTTTTGTGGAGAAGGTGGATCAAATTTACTATATATAAGCCAAAATTAGGCCAAGGTGGAGATTTGTAATATGGCCATTAATTTGGCTTCTTCTCAAGTGGGGGACAAATTTTCATGACATTTGCCATGACATAATATCCACTATAAAAAATTTGTGGATCATGACATTTGCCATGACATAATATCCACTATTAGGCCAAGGATTTCTTGCTATAAATAGAGGAGCTTCTCCTCATTTGTAAACACACCAATTCAAAAGCTTTTCACTCTTGCCTTTCTTTCTCCTCCTTCATTTTATTATAGAGTATTTTGTAATAGAGTGAGTGTTGGGAAACACTTGTGTGAACCCTTTCTTTGGAGTGATCTTGTGAGGTTATTCTCTTGGGATATTTGGGACTAATTAGAGTATTTACTCTAATTTTGTACTCTCTTTTGTACTCTTATTGGTATAGTGAAATTGCTCCTCTCCGCTTGTGGACGTAGGTCACCTTGACCGAACCACGTTAAATTTGTGTCTTTTTTATCTTTTTTAATTGGCGTTATTATCAACTTGCATTATCTGCGTTATTATCATTATAATTTTGTTTGGCTAAATTCCGCACTACCTGGTTTTCCGATCCTAACACTATCATTAATTTCATCTTCTAATTTAAGATTTAGGTTGAGAAATTTGGGGGAAAAGTGGGAAAAATTCTTCAACCGAATTTTTGGGTTTTGATTGAGATTTTGATACCGGATTTGAGTTATTTTGGTATGAGTGAACTCGTGGTCGAATGAGTATTCGTATTTTTTGACTTTACCCGATTCCGAGACGTGGGCCCAGGTTAACGTTTTGGGGAGATTTTCTAATTTCTTGCTAAATCCTTGATTCCATTAATTAGATTGGTTTCTTATAATTATATTTATGGTATGTAATTGCGTTTAGCTAGATTTGGGTCGTTCGGAGTCGGAAAGTCGTGGAAAAGGCATTCTTACTGATTGATTGAGCTTGGTTCGAGGTAAGTGGCTTGCCTAACCTTGTGTGTGGAAAATCCCCTTAGGATTTGGTACTGTTGTGACACTTCTGTGATATGTGAGCGCCGTGTACGCAAGGTGACGAGTGCGTACACGAGCTAATTATTGTAAAATCCAATTTTTACTGAGTAGTAACATGTTAAGTCTTAATTGAGTTATACCAGCATGTGTAGTTATCCCGTTTATCCTAATATCGCATGTCTACGTATCTTAAATGCTTATTTGAAATCTGTGCAGCATGCTTAGTTGAATATCTATTTTTCCTTGATTTGTATCAGTCTTAAACTGTAGAGTGCTTGCTGTTAATTGTTATTTCCATCGGTTTCGAGTTGTGTGTTTACTTTTGGGACTACGAGGCTGTACCTCAAGAGACCCTATGCACATTTGCTTTTGGGACTATGAGGCGGTACCTCGGGAGATCCCCCTGCACATTTAATTTTGGGAATACGAGGCGGTACCTCGGGAGATCCCCTTGCATATGTACTTTTGGGACTACGAGACGGTATCTCGGGAGCGCCCCTGTTGTTTATCTCTATATGTTGTGTTGTCACTTTTTGTAGAATTCTCCTTGTTAGATTCTTAGTCTTTCCACATTAGTTGCATACTTGCTGATGCTCTAGAGACTTCAAGGTATATCTGCCCGCGTCCGCAGACCTCGGAGTCCCCCTCTATCCCTTTTATGTTGTTCCTCCTTTATTTCTTCTAGTTACTAATGTATAGAAATAGTTAGACAAAGTCTTAGAGCTTGTGACTTATGACTATCGGGTTTTGGGAATATTGTTTATACTCGAGTGCTGGTTTACTTGTACATGCCGAGCGGTATTTTATCAGTTATATAGTTTTACGTTAAAGTTTAGTTGTTAAATTCTGCTTTTATTTTCGTTATTCCGCAAATTATTAGGCTTACCTAGTCGTAGAGATTAGGTGTCGTCACGGCATCTTACGGAGGGAGATTTGGGTCGTGACAGGTAGTGTTAGTACATACTCTCGCATTTTATTGGTATTAGGTTTCTTTGAATACCTGTCGTTTTCTGCATTTCGATCATCTTACTATCTTGTTATGTATGCTGCTTTTACATGGTTTCTCGATGTTATCCCGTTTTGTTTTCTTGTTATTATTGTGGTACTTATGCTTTCCTGAGCCAAGGGTCTATTGTAAACAATCTCTTTACCTCCACAAGGTAGGAGTAAGGTGTGCGTACACAGTACCCTCCTCAGATCCCACAATGTGAGATTACACTGGCTATGTTGTTGTTGTTTGTTAATGACATAATTTTATTGTTACAAAAATATCCTAATATATTTAAAATCATTAATTTAAAATAATTAATGAATTATCCAATATATTTAAAATCATAAATTTTAAAAATCATTTAATCTTGTAGTTCTTGCTCGATCAAAGCCTATAAAAAGAAACGAATGGAATATGATGATGAAGAAAGAAGAAGAATAATTGGATAATTCAACAATGCCAGCAAGAAGAACAATAGCACAGTGGACTTATTGGTAGCTCTAGTGAGAGAGTTGAGACCCCCACCTATAGATTCTTTGGACTTAGCAGGTACAGGCACAGGCACAGGCACATGCAAGTTTGTGGGAGTACGGCCTATAGCAGAGCCAGATTCCAGGATGCTTGACACTGCAAATTATGTTAGCCTTGACCGTCATTAGTTTCTGAATACTCTCCTATGCTAATAATCTGTTTGGCCGTGATTCTAAAATCAAACGTTTTGAAAAATATTTATAAAATGAATATTTTTGATGAGAAGTAGTTTGTGTTTGACTAATCAATTTAAAAATTACTTTTGAATAATAATTAGTGCTTGACTAAGCTTTTAAAAATATTTCTAATAGCCTGTTTGGTCAAACTTCTAAAATTAACTTATTTGGCAAGTTTTTCTCAAAAGTGCTTTTCAGAAAATTACTTTTAGTGAGAAAAAATATGTGTTTAGTTAATTCATATGAAAAAAACTTTTGAGCAACAATTAGTATTTGACCAAGATTTAATAAGTAATTCTAAGTGTATTTTTCTACAAAACACTTTAAAAAAAGTGCATTTGGGAAGAAGTTATTTTTTTTATTTCTCAAAAATTATTTCTGCTTCTATTCAAAAGCCATTTTTTCTTCTAAAAGTTTGACCAAGCGACCTTAACTTTGGAAAAAATCATGACTTTTGCCCAAAATAAAGCTTGGTCAAACAAGCTATAAATGTATTTTCTAAAAAGTACTTTTCAAAAAAAATATTTTTGGAGAGAAGCTACTTTTCTTTTCATCTCAAAAACTGCTTCTGCTTTTAGTCAAAAATATTTTTTAACTTCTAAAAGTTCGGCTAAACAACTTAACTTTAAAATAAACGCTTTTGACTAAAAAAGTATTTTTAGCAAAAAAGAAGCACGACCAAACAGGCTATAAGTCTAGAAAACCAAACCCTCTTTCCAAAGTTAGCACAAAGGATTGGTAATAGCTAGGTTGACGCATTGGCTTCTTATGTATTGACATTTCAAATCGGCAATAATGCATGTTAGGATTACTTTTGCGCCAAGGTATGAAATCTAACAGGGAAATCTAAAAAATATAATGTAGGAATATCACACTTGAGATTAGAAACTGCAAACTAAAGAAGATTTTAAATTACCTTGTTGCTATACTAAAAGTATAGCTTATGCAGAGAGGATTCAAAAATTTATAAACGTACAAAAGAAATTAATTTTTACTCCAATTTGCAGATTTGCATAGTATAATTTTCTGAAAAAGAATCCAATTGAACGACCTTCTTTACACTTAGCTCCATCACTACTTCATGTTAAAAAATAAAGCTTTATGGACTCGAAAAGAAAAAAGAAACTCTATTTGCAATGTCCGAGCTAAAGCCTTTGAATCAGAGCAACTCTTTCTTTCCTCTCGTTGTCACTATATATTAAATTACAATCAGGTTAATGCTAGTTTTCTGTTAACTAGATAACGTATCGATTTGAGACATGAGCCAACGATTCTTGGAAGACATTCTAGGCTATAATCAGAGGCGGACCTATGCACTGGAGAGAGGGGTCTCTTGCACCCGTAAAGTTCGGCAAAAATTGATGTATTATAACACACGAAAATCAAGGAATCGGGCGAAATTTTACTTTTATGGCCGTAAAACGCCAAAAACGAGGAACGGTCATAGCGGGGCGGTGACTATGGTTCCTTAGGTCGTATTTGATGTTCCGAAAATTTTTAAGCGATCCGGGTCCGGGGGCCCGGGCCCACGGCTGAAGATGTGGGCTAGCACACGAAAATCTGAAAATCGAACGGAATTCAAGTTTTATGGCCGTAAAATACCAAAAAATGAGGAACGGTCATGTTGGGGTGGTGACTATGGTTTCTTAGGTCGTATTTGATGTTCCGGACAAATTTTAGGCGACCCGGGTCCGGGGGCCTGGGCCCATGGCGGAAGGCGTGGGTTATAGCACACGAAAATCTAGGAATCGAGCGGAATTCCATTTTTATGGCGGTAAAACGCCAAAAAATGAGGAAAGATCGTAGCGGGACAGTGAATATGGTTCCTTAGGTCGTATTTGATATCCCGAAATAACTTAGGCGATCCGGGTCCGGGGGTCCTGGCCCATGACGGAAAGCGTGGGCTATAACACACTAAAATCTGGGAATCGGGTGAAATTCTAGTTTTATGGCCGTAAAACGATAAAAAATGAGGAACGGTCATGGTGAGGCAGTGACTATGGTTCCTTAGGTTGTCTTTGATGCCCCAAAAAATTTTTAGGCAATCCGGGTCCGGGAGCCCGGGCTCGCGGCCAATAGCGTGGGCTATAACACACGAAAATATGAGAAGCAGGCGAAATTCTAGTTTTATGGTCATAAAAGGCCAGAAAATGAGGAACGGTTATGGCGGGACGGTGACTATGGTTCCTTAGGTCGTATTGGATGTCTCGAAAATTTTTTAGAGGCTATTGCACACGAAAAACTAGGAATCTGGCGGGATTCCAGTTTAGTGGCCGTAAAATGCTAAACAACGAGAAACGGTCATGGAGGGACATTGACTATTGTTCCTTAGGTCGTATTTGATGTCCCGGACCAATTTTAGACAATTCTTGTATGGGTGCTCGGGCCTATGGCAGAAGGCGTGGGCTATAGCAAACGAAAATCTTGGAAACGGGCAAAATTCCAGTTTTATAGCCATAAGTCACCAAAAAATAAGGAACGGTCATAGCGGGGCCGTGACTATAGTTCCTTAGGTTGTATTCTAATGTCATGAAAAATTTTTAGGCGAACGAGGTCCGGGGGCCCAGGCCCATGGCGGAAGGGGTGAGTTATAGCACACTAAAATATGGGAATCAGGCGGAATTCCAATTTTATGATCGTAAGTCACCAAAAAAAGAGGAATGGTCATGGAAGGGCAGTGACTATGGTTCCTTAGGTCGTATTTGATCCCGAAATTGTTTTGGCGATTCGGGTATGGGGGCTCAGACCCACGGTGGAAGGCGTGGGCAATAGTACACGAAAATCTGAGAATCGTGCGGAATTCTAGTTTTATGGCCGTAAACGCCAAAAAACGAGGAAAGATCACGGCGGGGTGGTGACTATGGTTCCTTAGGTCGTATTGGATGTCCCGGACAAATTTTAAGTGATCCGGGTCCGGGGGTCTGGGCCCTTGGCGTAAGGGGTGGGCTATAGCACACAAAAATCTGGGATTCGGGCGGATTCCAGTTTTATGGCGGTAAAACGCCAAAAAATGAGGAAAGATCATAGCGGGATAGTGAATATGGTTCATTAGGTCGTATTTGATGTTCCAAAAAAATTTAAGGCGATCCGGGGGGCCGGGCACATGGCGGAAGGCGTGTGCTATATCACACGAAAATATGAGAATCAGGCGAAATTTTAGTTTTATGGCTGTAAAATGCCAAAACACGAGGAACGGTAATGGCGGGGCGGTGATCATGGTTCCTTAAGTGGTATTGGATGTCTCAAAAAACATTTAGGCGATCCGGGTCCTGGGGCCCGGGCTCACGGCGGAAGGCGTGGGCTATAGCACACGAAAATCTTGGAATTGGGAAGAATTCCAGTTTTATGGCCTTAAAATGCAAAGAAATGAGGAACGGTCATGGCGGTACGGTGACTATGGTTCCTTAGGTCGCATTGGATGTCCCAGATAAATTTTATGATTTTCAGGCCCGGGGGCTCGCGGCCATGGCGGAAGGCGTGAGCTATAGCACACAAAAATTTGGGAATCAGTCGGAATTCTAGTTTTATGGCCGTAAAACGGCAAAGAACGAGGAATGGTCATGTCGGGGTGGTGACTATGGTTCCTTAAGTCGTATTTGATATCCTAAAAATATTTTAGGCGATCCGGGTACGGGGTCTCAGGCCCACGGCGGAAGGCGTAGGCTATAGCACACGCAATTATGGGAATCGGGCAGAATTCCTATTTTACGTCGTAAAGCACTGAAAAACGAGGAACGTTCATGGAGTGGTAGTAACTATGGTTCCTTAGATACTATTTGATGTCCTGAAAAATTTTTAGGCGATCCGAGTCCGGGAGCCCGGGCCCATGGTGGAAAGCGTGGGCTATATAGCACACGAAAATTAGGGAATAAGGCGGAATTCCAATTTTATGATCGTAAAATGCCAAAAAAGAGGAACGATCATGGAGGGCTAATGAATATTGTTCCTTAGGTCCTATTTGATGTCCTGGACAAATTTTAGGCGATCCGGGTCCGAGGCCTCGGTCCCATGGCAGAAGGCGTAGGCTAAAGCACACTAAAATCTAGGAATCGGGCGGAATTCCAATTTTATGGCCGTGAAACGCAAAAGAAACGAGGAATGGTCATGGAAGAGTGGTAATTATGGTTCTTTAGGTCATATTGGATGTTTCGAAAAACTTTTAGGCGATCCAGGTGCGGGGGCCCGGGCCCACGGCAGAAGGCGTGTGCTATATAGCACATGAAAATATGGGAATCAGGTAAAATTCTAGTTTTATGGCCGTTAAACGCCAGAAAATGAGGAACAATCATGGCGGGGCGGTGATTATGGTTCCTTAGGTCGTATCTGATGTACCGAAATATTTTTAGGAAATCCGGGGTCCCGGGCCCATGGCGGAAGGCGTGGGCGCACACGAAAATCTGGGAATCGGGAAGAATTCCAATTTTATGGCCTTAAAATGCAAAAATCGAGGAACAGTCATGACGAGATGATGACTATGGTTCCTTAGGTTGCATTTGATGTCCCGGACAAATTTTAGGATATTTAGGTCCGGGGGCTTGGGCTCATGGCGGAAGGCGTGGGCTATAGCATACAAAAATCTGGGAATTAGGTGGAATTCCAGTTTTATGGACGTAAAACGCCAAAAATGAGAAACGGTCATGGCGGGGTGGTGAATATGGTTCCATAGGTCGTATTTGATGTCCCAAAATTTTTTTAGGCGATCCAGGTCCATGGGCCTGGACCCACGGTGGAAGGCATGGGCTATAGCACACGAAAATATGGGAATCGGGCGGAATTCCAGTTTTATGACCGTAAAAGGCCAAACAATGAAGAACGGTCATTCCTGGATAGTGACTATGGTTCCTTGGGTCGTATTGGATGTCCAAGACAAATATTAGGCAATACGGGTCCGGGGGCCTGGGCCCATGGCAGAAGGCGTGGACTATAGTAGACGGAAATCTAGGAATTGGGCGAAATTCCAGTTTTATGGCCGTAAAATGCCTAAAGTTGAGGAACATTTATGACAGGGTGGTGAATATAGTTCCTTAGGTCGTATTTGATGTCCCAGACAAATTTTAGGCGATCTGGGTCCGGGCCCATGGCGGAAGACATGGGCTATAACACACGAAAATCTGAGAATCGGGTGGAATTCTAGTTTTATGGCCGTAAAATACCAAAAAACGAGGAACGGTAATGGCGATACAGTGAATATGGTTCCTTAGGTCGTATTTGATATTCCGAAAATATTTAAGGCGATCCGGGTCCGGGAGCGCAGGCCCACGGCAGAAGGTATGGGCTATAGCACACGAAAATATGGGAATCGGGCGAAATTCTAGTTTTATGGCTGTAAAATGCCAAAAAATGAGGAACGGTCATGGAGGGGAAGTGACTATGGTTCCTTATGTCGTATTTGATGTCCCTAACAATTTTTAGGCAGTCTGAGTCCGGGGGCTCGGGCCTATGGCGGAAGGCATGGGTTATAGCACACGATAATCTGGGAATCGGGCGAAATTCTAGTTTTATGGCCGTAAATTACCAAAACACGAGGAAAGGTCATTAAGGGACGGTGACTTGGTTTCTTAGGTCATATTTGATGTCCCGAAAAATTTTTAGGCAATACGGGTCTGGGGGCCTGGGCCCATGGCGGAAGGCGTGGGCTATTGCCCACGAAAATCTAGAAATCGGGAAGAATTCCAGTTTTATGGCCGTAAAGTACCAAAATTTTTGAAACGTTCATAGAGGATCAGTGACTATGGTTCCTTAGGTTGTATTTGATATCCGAGAAAAACTTTAGGCGATCTGGGTCTAGGGGCCCCGGCCCACGGCCGAAGGCTTGGGCTATATCACATGAAAATCTGGGAATCAGGCAAAATTCCAGTTTTATGGCTGTAATACGCCAAAAATGAGGAACGGTGATGGCGGGGCAGTGACTATGGTTCCTTAGGTTATATTTGATGTTCCGAAAATTTTTTAGGCGATCCAAGTCTAGGGGCCGGGCAACGGCGGAAGGCGTGGGATATGGCACACACAAATATGAGAAATGGAGAGAATTCCAGTTTCATGGTCGTAAAATGCCAAAAAACAAGGAACGTTCATGGTGGGACGGTGACTATGGTTCCTTAGGTCATATTTGATGTCCCGTAAAACTTTTAGGCGATCCAAGGGCCCGGGCCCATGGCGGAAGGCGTGGGCTATAGCACATGAAAATCTGGGAATCAGGCGGAATTCCTATTTTACGTCGTAAAGCATCGAAAAATGAAGAACGTTCATGGAATGGTAGTAACTATGGTTTCTTTGATACTATTTGATGTCCTGGAAAATTTTTAGGCGATCTGAGTCCAGGGGCCTGGGCCCATAGCGGAAGGCGTGGGCTATAGCACACGAAAATTTGGGAATAAAGCGGAATTCCAATTTTATGATCGTAAAATGCCAAAAAAGAGGAACGATCATGGAGGGCTGGTAACTATGGTTCCTTAGGTCTTATTTGATGTCCGGGACAAATTCTAAGCGATCCGGGTCCGGGGCCTCGGTCCCATGGCAGAAGGCGTAGGCTAAAGCACACCAAAATCTAGGAATCGGGCGGAATTCTAGTTTTATGGCCGTAAAACGCAAAAGAAACGAGGAACGGTCATGGAGGAGTGGTGACTATGGTTCCTTAGGTCGTATTGGATGTTCCAAATTTTTTTTAGGCGATCCTGGTGTAGGGGCCCGGGCCCACGGCCGAAGGCGTGTGCTATAGCACATGAAAATATGGGAATCGAGTAAAATTCCAATTTTATGGCCGTAAAATGCCAGAAAATAAGGAACAGTCATGGCGGGGCAGTGACTATGGTTCCTTAGGTCGTATATGATGTACCAAAATTTTTTAGGAGTTCCGGGGTCTCGGGCCCATGGCGGAAGGCGTGGGCTATATGACACGGAAATATGAGAATCGGGCGGAATTCCAATTTTATGGCTGTAAAATGCCAAAACACGAGGAACGGTCATAGCGGGGAGGTGACCATGGTTCCTTAAGTCGTGTTGGATATCTCGGAAAAACTTTAGGCGATCCGGGTCCGGTGGCCCGAGCCCACAGCGGAAGGCGTGGGCGCATATGAAAATTTGGGAATCGGGAAGAATTCCAATTTTATGGCCTTAAAATGCAAAGAAAGAGGAACGGTCATGACGAGATGGTGACTATGTTTCCTTAGGTCGTGTCCGTGGGCCTAGTCCCGGACAAATTTTAGGATATCTAGGTCCGGAGGCTCGGGCTCATGGCGGAAGGCGTGGGCTATAGCATACAAACATCTGGGAATTAGGTGGAATTCTAGTTTTATGGACGTAAAATGCCAAAAATGAGGAACGGTCATGGCGAGGCGGTGACTATGGTTCCATAGGTCGTGTCCGTGGGCCTAGTCCCACGGCGGAAGGCGTGAGCTATAGCACACCAAAATATGGGAATCAGACGGAATTCCAGTTTTATGCCCGTAAAAGGCCAAAAAATAAAGAACGGTCATTCCGGGATGGTGACTATGGTTCCTTAGGTTGTATTTGATGTCCGAGAAAAATATTAGGCAATACGGGTTTGGGGGCCTGGGCCCATGGCGGAAGGCGTGGGCTATAGCAGACGAAAATCTAGGAATCGGGCAGAATTCCAGTTTTATGGCCGTATAATGCCTAATATTGAGAAACGTTCATGGCAGGGCAGTGACTATGGTTCCTTAGGTCGTATTTGATATCCCAGACAAATTTTAGGCGATCTGGGTCCGGGCCCAAGGCGGAAGACGTGGGCTACACGAAAATCTAGGAATTAGACGAAATTCTAGTTTTATGGCCTTAAAATATCAAAACATGAGGAACGGTAATGGTAGGGCAGTGAATATGGTTCCTTAGGTCGTATTTGATGTTCCGACAATATTTAAGGCAATCCGGGTCCGGAGGCCTGGGCCCACGGCGGAAGTCGTGGGCTATAGCACACGAAAATATGGGAATTAGGCGGATCTCCAGTTTTACGGTCGTAAAGCACCAAAAAATGAGGAACGATCATGGAGTGGTAGTAACTATGGTTCCTTAGGTCGTATTTGATTTACCGGAAAATTTTTAGGCAATCTGAGTCCGGGGGCCCGGGCCCTTGGCGGAAGGCATGGGCTATAGCACACGAAAATCTGGGAATGAGGCGGAATTCTAATTTTATGGTCGTAAAATGCCAAAAAAGAGGAACAGTCATGGATGGACGATGATCATGGTTCCTTAGGTTGTATTTGATGTCCCGGACAAATTTAGGTGTTCTGCGTCTGGGGGCTCAGGCCCATGGCAGAAGGCGTAGGCTATAACACACGAAAATATAGGAATCAGGCGGAATTCTAGTTTCAAGGCCGTAAAATGCCAAAAAATGAGGAACAGTCCTGGTGGGGAAGTGACTGTGGTTCCTTATGTCGTATTTGATGTCCCGAAAATTTTTTAGGCGATCCGAGTCCGGGGGCTCGGGCCCATGGCGGAAGACATGGGCAAGCACACAATAATCTGGGAATCAGGCGGAATTCTAGTTTTATGGCCGTAAATTGCTAAAACATGAGGAACAGTCATGCATGGACGATGACTATGGTTCTTTAGGTCATATTTGATGTCCCAGACATATTTTAGGCAATACGGATCCGGGGGCCTGGGCCCTTGGCGGAAGGCGTGTTTTATAGCACACGAAAATCTACGAATCGGGAAGAATTCCAGTTTTATGGTTGTAAAGCACCTAAAATTGAGAAATGTTCATGGAGGAGCACTGACTATGATTCCTTAGGTCGTATTTGATATCCCAAAAAATATTTAGGTGATCTGGGTCCGGGGACCCGGCCCACGGCGGAAGGCATGGGCTATAGCACACAAAAATCTGGGAATCGGGCAAAATTCCAGTTTTATGGCCGTAATACGCCAAAATATGAGGAACGGTCATGGCGGGGCAGTGACTATGGTTCCTTAGGTTATATTTGATGCTCCGGAAATTTTTTAGGCTATCCAAGTCCAGGGGCCGGGCCACGGCGGAAGGCGTGGGATATGGCACACAAAAATATGAGAATCGGGCACAATTCCATGTTTTTGGTCGTAAAACGCCAAAATCTGAGGAATGTTCATGGTAGGATGGTGACTATGGTTCCTGAGGTCGTATATGATGTCCTGTAAAAATGTTAGGCGATCCAGGTCCGGGGGCCCGGGCCCATGGCGGAAGGCGTGAGCTAAATCACACGAAATTGTGTGAATCGGGCGGAATTCCAGTTTTATAGCCATAAAACGCCAAAGAACAAGTAAAGGTCATGGCGAGGCGGTGACTAAGGTTCCTTAGGTCATATTTGATGTCTCGGATAAATTTTAGGCGATCTGGGTCCAGGGGCCCAGGCTCATGGCGGAAGGGGTGGTCTATAGCATACGAAAATTTTGGAATTAGGCGTAATTCCAGTTTTATGGCTGTAAAATACCAAAAATGAGGAAATGACATGGAAGGATGGTGTCTATGGTTTCTTAAGTCGTATTTGATGTTCTGAAAAAATTTTAGGCAATACAGGTTCGGAGGCGCGGGCCCATGGCGGAAGGTGTGGGCTATAACACACGAAAATTTGGGAATCGGGCGAAATTCCAATTTTATGGTCGTAAAATGCCAAAAACGAGGAACGGTCATGACATAGAAGTGACTATGGTTCCTTAGGTCATATTGGATGTCCCGAAATATTTTTAGGTGATCCGGGTCCGGAGGCCCGGGCCCATGGCGGAAGTCATGGGCTATAGCACACGAAAATATGGGAATCGGGCGGAATTCTAGTTTTATGGCCGTAAAATGCAAAAAACGAGGAACGGTCATGCCTCGACGGTGATTATGGTTCCTTAGGTCGTTTTTGATATCCCAAACAAATATTAGGCAATACGGGTCCGGGGGATTGGGTCCATGACGGAAGGTATGTGCTATAACACATGAAAATCTAGGAATAGGGCGGAATTTCAGTCTTATGGCCGTAAAATACCAAATATTGAGGAACGTTCATGGAGGGGTAGTGACTATGGTTCCTTAGGTCGTATTTGATGTCCCAGACAAATTTTAGGTGATCTGGGTCCGGGGGCCCGGGCCCGTGGCGGAAGACGTGGGCTATAGCACATAGGAATCGGGTGGAATTCCTATTTTATGGCCGTCAAATGCAAAGAAAAGAGGAACGGTCATGGCGGGTCGATGAGTATGGTTCCTTAGGTCGTATTGGATGTCCCAAAAAACTTTTGGGCAATTCTGGTGCGGGGTCTCGGGCCCACGACAGATGGTGTGTGCTATAGCACATGAAAATATGGGAATCAGGTAGAATTCTAGTTTTATGCCCATAAAATGCCAGAAGACAAGGAACAATCATGGCGGGGTAGTGACTATGATTCCTTAGGTCATATTAGATGTCCCAGAAAATTTTTAGGCGTTCCGAGGGCTCGGGCCCATGGCGGAAGGCGTGGGCTATAACACACGAAAATATGAGACTCAGGCGAAATTCCAGTTTTATGGCTGTAAAACGCCAGAAAACGAGGAACGGTCATGGCGGGACAGTGACTATGGTTCCTTAGGTTATATTTGATGTTCTGGAAAATTCGTAGGCGATCCAAGTCCAGGGTCCGGGCCACGGTGGAAGGCGTGGGATATGGCACACGCAAATATGAGAATCGGGCAGAATTCTAGTTTTATGGTTGTAAAACGCCAAAAAACGAGGAACGTTCATGGTGGGGCAGTGACTATGGTTCCTTAGGTCATATTTGATGTCCCAAACAAATTTTAGGCGATCTGGGTCCGGGCCCATGTCGGAAGATGTGGGCTATAGCACACAAAAATCTGGGAATCGGGCGAAATTCTAGTTTTATGGCCGTAAAATACCAAAAATCGAGGAAAGGTAATATGGTTCCTTAGGTCGTATTTGATGTTCCGAAAATATTTAAGGCGATTCAGGTCCGGGAGCCCGGGCCCACGGCGGGAGGCGTAGGCTATAGCACACGAAAATATAGGAATCAAGCGGAATTCCCGTTTTACGGTTGTAAAGCACCAAAAAATGAGGAACGGTCATGGAGTGGCAGTAACTATGGTTCCTTAGGTCGTATTTGATTTATCGGAAAATTTTTAGGCGATCCGAGTCCGGGGGCCCGGGCCCTTGGCGGAAGTTGTGGGCTATAGCACACGAAAATCTACGAATCGGGCGGAAATCCAGTTTTATGGCCGTAAAGTGCCTAAAATTGAGAAACGTTCATGAAAGGACACTGACTATGGTTCCTTATGTCATATTTGATATCCCATTAAAATATTTGGCGATCAGGGTCCGGGAGCCCGGGCCTACGCCAGAAAGGGTGGGCTATAGCACATGAAAATTTTGGAATTGGGTGGAATTCTAGTTTTATGCCTATAATACGCCAAAAATGAGGAACGATCATGGCAGGGAAGAGACTATGGTTTCTTAGGTCGTATTTGATGTTTTGGAAAGTTTTTAGGCGATCAGAGTCAGGGGGCGAGCCACGACGGAAGGCGTGGTATATGGCACATAATAATATGAGAATCGGGCAGAATTCCAGTTTTATGGTCATAAAACGCCAAAAAACAAGGAACGGTCATGGTGGGACGGTGACTATGGTTCCTTTGGTTGTATTTGATATCCCGTAAAATTTTAGGCGATCCGGGTTCGGGGGCCCGAGCCCATGGCGGAAGGCGTGGGCTATAGCACACGAAAATCTGGGAATCACGCGTAATTCCAATTTCATGGCCGTAAAATGCCAAAAAACAGGAAAAGGTCATGGCGAGGCGGTGACTAAGGTTCCTTAGGTCGTATTTGATGTCCTGGACAAAACTTAGGTGATCTGGGTCTAGGAGCCCGGGCCCATGGCGCAAGGGGTGGTCTATTGCACACAAAAATTTGGAAATCGGGCGTAATCCTAGTTTTATGGCACGGGCCCATAGCGAAAAGGGTGGTCTATGCACACGAAAATTTGGGAATTGGGCGTAATTCTAGTTTTATGGCTGTAAAATACCAAAAAATGAGGAACAGTCATGGCGGGACAGTGACTATGATTCATTAGATCATATTGGATGTCTCAAAAAACTTTTAGTTAATCCGGGTCCAGGGACCCGGGCCAATGGCGGAAGGCATGGGCTATGCACATAAAAATCTGAAAATTGGGCGCAATTCCAATTTAAAGGCTGTAAAATGCCAAAAAATGAGGAACAAACATAGAGGGATGGAGTCTATGGTTGTTTAGGTCGTATTTAATGTACTGAACAAATTTTAGGTAATACGGGTTCGGGAGCCCGGGCTTATGGCTGAAGGCGTGGGCTATAGCACACGAAAATATGAGAATCGGGCGAAATTGCAGTTTTATGGTCGTAAAACGCCAAAAAACGAGGAAATGTCATGGAGGAAAAGTGAATATGGTTCCTTAGGTTGTATTTGATGTCCCAAAAAATTTTTAGGCGATCCGGGTCCGGGGGCCCGGGCCCATGGCGGAAGGCATGCCGCGAAATTCTAGTTTTATGGCCATAAAATTAAAAAAATGAGACACGGTCATGCCGCGACGGTGAGTATGGTTTATTAGGTCGCATTTGATGTCCCAGACAAATATTAGACAATACGGGTCCGGGGGCCTGGGCCTATAGCGGAAGGCATGGTATATGGCACATAATAATATGAGAATCGGGCAGAATTCCAGTTTTATGGTTGTAAAACGCCAAAAAACAAGGAACGGTCATGGTGGGACGGTGACTATGGTTCCTTAGGTCGTATTTGATATCCCGTAAAAATTTTAGGCTATCCGGGTCCGGGAGCCCGGGCCCATGGCGGAAGGCGTGGGCTATAGCACACGAAAATCTGGGAATCAGGCGTAATTCTAGTTTTATGGCTGTAAAATGCCAAAAAACAGGAAAAGGTCATGGCGAGGCGATGACTATGGTTCCTTAGGTTGTATTTGATGTCCTGGACAAATTTTAGGCGATCTGGGTCTAGGAGCCCGGGCCCATGGCACAAGGGGTGGTCTATTGCACACAAAAATTTGGGAATCCGGCGTAATCCTAGTTTTATGGAACGGGCCCATGGCGGAAAGGGTGGTCTATAGCACACAAAAATTTGGGAATTGGGCGTAATTCTAGTTTTATGGCTGTAAAATGCCAAAAAACGAGGAACGGTCATGGAGGGACAGTGACTATGATGCATTAGGTCGTATTGGATGTCTCAAAAAACTTTTAGTCAATCCGGGTCCAGGGGCCCGGGCCCATGGCGGAAGGCATTGGCTATGCACACAAAAATCTGAAAATTGGGCGTAATTCCAATTTAAAGGCTGTAAAATGCAAAAAAATGAGGAACGGACATAGAGGGATGGTGTCTATGGTTGTTTAGGTTGTATTTGATGTACTGGAAAATTTTTAGGCAATACGGGTTCGGGAGCCCGGGCCTATGGTTGAAGGCGTGGGCTATAGCACACGAAAATATGAGAATCAGGAGAAATTGCAGTTTTATGGTCGTAAAACGCCAAAAAACGAGGAATGGTCATGGAGGAAAAGTGAATATGGTTCCTTAGGTTGTATTTGATGTCCCGAAAATTTTTTAGGCGATCCAGGTCCGGGGGCCTGAGCCCATGGCGGAAGGCATGTCGCAAAATTCCGATTTTATGTCCATAAAATTCAAAAAACGAGACACGATCATGCCGCGATGGTGAGTATGGTTTCTTAGGTCGCATTTGATGTCCCAGACAAATATTAGGCAATACGGGTCCGGGGGCCTGGGCCTATAGCGGAAGGTGTGGGTTATAGCACATGCAAATATGGGAATCAGGCGGAATTCCAGTTTTACGGCCGTAAAGCACCAAAAAATGAGGAACGATCATGGAGTGGCGGTAACTATGGTTCCTTAGGCCGTATTTGATGTCCCAGAAATTTTTTAGCCGATCTGAGTTCGGGGGCCCGGGTCCTTGGCAGAAGGCGTGGGCTATAACTCACGAAAATCTGGGAATCAGGCGGAATTCCAATTTTATGGTCGTAAAATGCCAAAAAAAGAGGAACGGTCATGGATGGGCGGTGACTATGTTTCTTTAGGTCGTATTTGATGTCCCGGACAAATTTTAGGCGATCTGGGTCCGGGACCCCGGTCCCATGGCAGAAGGCGTAGGCTATAGCACACCAAAATCTAGGAGTCGAGCGGAATCCCAGTTTTATGGCCGTAAAACGGCCAAAAACACAAGGAACGCGGGGCAGTGACTATGGTTCTTAGGTCATATTGGATGTCTCGGAAAATTTTTACGTGATCCAGGTGTGGGGGCCCGGGCCCACGGCAGAAGGCTTGTGCTATAGCACACGAAATTGTGGGAATTATGCGAAATTCTAGTTTTATGGTCGTAAAACGCCAAAAAAACGAGGAACGGTCATGGCGGGGCGATGAATATGGTTCCTTAGGTCACATTTGATGTCCCGAACAAATTTTAGGATATCTAAGTCCCGGGGCTCGGGCTCATGGCGGAAGGCGTGGGCGTATAGCACACAAAAATCTGGGAATTAGTCAAAATTCTAGCTTTATGGGCGTAAAATGCCAAAAATGAGGAACTGTCATTGCAGAGTGGTGACTATTGTTCCATAGGTCATATGTGATGTTCCGAAATTTTTTTAGGCGATCCGGGTCCGGGATATCGGGCCTATGGCGGAAGGCGTGGGCTATAACACACGAAAATCTGGGCATCGAGCGGAATTCCAATTTTATTGCCGTAAAATGCCAAAAATAAGAAACGGTCATGGCAGGGCGGTGACTAAGGTCCCTTAGGTAGTATTTTATGTCTCGAAAACAATTTAGGCGATCCGGTTCCGGAGGCCCGGGCCCATGGCGGAAGGCGTGGGCTATATCACACGAAAATATGGGAATTAGGTAGAATTTTGGTTTATGACTGTAAAGCGCCTAAAAATGAGGAACAGTCATGGCGCGGTGGCGACTTTGGTTCCTTAGGTCATATTTGATGTCCCGGAAAAATTTTAGGTCATCCGGGTCTGGGGGCCCGGGCCTACGGCGGAAGGCGTCGTTCGGAATTCCAATTTTATGGTCGTAAAATGCCAAAAAATGAGGAACGGTTATGGAGGTGCAGTAAATATGGTTATGTTGCATTGGATGTCTCGAAAAGTTTTTAAGCGATCTAGTTCCGGGAGCCCGGACCTACGGTGGAAGGCGTGGGCTATTGCACATGAATATTTGAGAATCGGGCAGAAGTCTAGTTTTATGGCCGTAAAATGCCAAAAAATAAGAAATGGTTATGGCGGGATAGTGACTATGGTTTATTAGGTCGTATTTGATTTTTCGTAAAAAATTTATGCGATATGGGTCAGGGGTCCCGGTCCCACGACAGAAGGCATGGGCTATAGCACCCGAAATTATGGCAATCAGGCGGAATTCTAGTTTTATGACCGTAAATCACCAAAAAATAAGGAACGGTCATGGCAAGGCGGTGACTATGGTTCCTTAGGTCGTATTTGATGTTTCGAACAAATTTTAGGCGATCTGGGTCTGAGGGCCCGGGCCCATTGCAGAAGGCGTGAGCTATAGCACATGCAAATTTGGGAATTGGGCGGAATTCAAGTTTTATGGCCGTAAAATGCCAAACAATGAGGAAAGGTCATGATAAGGCAGTGACTATAATTCCTTAGGTTGTATTTGATGTCCTGGAATAATTTTAGGTGATCCAGGTTAAGCGGCCCGAGCCCACAGCGGAAGGCGTGGGATATAACACACCGAAATCTAGGAATAGGGCGGAATTCGAGTTTTATGGTTGTAAAACGCCAAAAAAGAGGAAAGTTCATGGAGGGATAGTGAATATGGTTCCTTAGGTCGTATGTGATGTCTTGAAAATTTTTTAGGCGATCTGGATCTGGGGGCCCGGGCCCATAGCGAAAGGCGTGGGTTATAGCACACAAAAATCTAGGAATCGGGTAGAATTCCGATGTTATGGCCGTAAAGCTCCTAAAAATGAGAAACGGTCATGGAAGGGCGGTGAATATCATTCCTTAGGTCATATTTGATGTTCTGAAAAATTTTTAGGCGACCCGGGTCTGGGGGCCCGGGCCCATGGCGCAAGGCATGCCGCGAAATTCCAGTTTTATGGCCATAAATTTTAAAAAATGAGACACGGTCATGCCGCGACGGTGAGTATAGTTCCTTAGGTCGCATTTGATGTCCCTGACAATTATTAGGCAATACGGGTTCTGGGGCCTATGGCGGAAGGCGTGGGTTATAGCATATGAAAATATGGGAATAGGGCGGAATTCCAGTTTTACGGCCGTAAAGTGCCAAAAAATGAGGAACGGTCATGGTTCCTTAGTCGTATTTGCTGTCCCAAAAATTTTTAGCCGATCCGAGTCCGGGGGCCCGGGCCCTTGGCGGAAGGCGTGGGCTATAACATACGAAAATCTGGGAATAAGGCGGAATTCCAATTTTATGGTCGTAAAATGCCAAAAAAGAGGAACGGACAGGGAGGGGCAGTGACTATGTTTCCTTAGGTCGTATTTGATGTCCCGAAAATGTTTTAGGCGATTTGGGTTCGGGGGCCCCGGAGCCCATGGTAGAAGGCGTAGGCTATAGCACACCAAAATCTAGGAATCGAGAGGAATCCCAGTTTTATGGTCGTAAAACGGCAAAACACACGAGGAATACGGGGCGGTAACTATGGTTCTTAGGTCGTTTTGGATGTCCCGAAAAATGTTTACGTGATCCAGGTGCGGGGGCCCGGGTCCACGGCAGAAGGCTTGTGCTATAGCACACGAAATTATGGGAATCATGCATAATTCTAGTTTTATGGTCGTAAAATGCCAAAAAACGAGGAACGGTCATGGCGGGGTGATGACTATGGTTCCTTAGGTCACATTTGATGTCCCGGTTAAATTTTAGGATATCTAGGTCCCGGGACTCGGGCCCATGGTGAAAGGCGTGGGCTATAGCACACAAATATTCGGGAATTAAGCGGAATTCCAACTTTATGTGCGTAAAACGCCAAAAATGAGGAACGGTCATGGCGGGGTGGTGACTATGGTTCCATAGGTCGTATGTGATGTCCCAAAAAGTTTTTAGGCGATCCGGGTCCGGGGTCCCGGGCCTATGGCGGAAGGCGTGGGCTATAACACACGAAAATCTGGGCATCAAGCGAAATTCCAATTTTATGGCCGTAAAACGCCAAAAATAAGAAACGATCATGGCGGGGCGGTGACTATGGTTCCTTAGGTAGTATTTGATGTCTCGAAAAACTTTTAAGCGATCCGGGTCCGGGAGCCCGGGCCCATGGCAGAAGGCGTAGGCTATAGCACACGAAAATGTGGGAATCAGGTAGAATTCTGGTTTATGACTGTAAAGCACCTAAAAATGAGGAACGGTCATGGCGGGGCGGCGACTTTTGTTCCTTAGGTCGTATTTGATATCCCGGAAAAAGTTTAGGCCATCCGGGTCCGGGGGCCTGGGCCTACGGCGGAAGGCGTCGGGCAGAATTCATTTTATGGTCGTAAAATGCCAAAAAATGAGGAACGATTATGGAGGGGCAGTAACTATGGTTAGGTTGCATTGAATGTCTCGAAATGTTTTTAAGCGATTTAGTTCCCGGATCGCGGACCCACGGTAGAAGGCGTGGGCTATAGCACACGAAAATTTGAGAATCAGGCAGAAGTTTAGTTTTATGGCCATAAAATGCCAAAAACGAGGAATGATTATAGAGGGATGTCCCGTAAAAATTTTATGCGATCCGGGTCAGAGGTCCCGGTCCCACGGCAGAAGGCATGGGCAATAACACCCTAAAATATGGCAATCAGGCGGAATTCCAGTTTTATGACCGTAAAACGCCAAAAAATGAGGAACGGTCATGGAAGTGCGGTGACTATGGTTCCTTAGGTTGTATTTGATGTCCTGGAATAATTTTAGGCGATCCAGGTTAAGCGGCCCGAGCCCACAACAGAAGGCGTGGGATATAGCACATCGAAATCTAGGAATAGGGCGGAATTCGAGTTTTATGGTTGTAAAACGCCAAAAAAGAGGAACGGTCTTGGCGGGATAGTGAATATGGTTCCTTAGGTCGTATGTGATGTCCCGAAAATATTTTAGGCGATCTGGGTCCGGGGGCCCGGGCCCATGGCGGAAGGCGTGGGTTATAGCACACGAAAATCTAGGAATCGGGTAGAATTCCGGTTTTATGGCCGTAAAGCACCTAAAAATGAGAAACGGTCATGGCGGGGTGGTGAATATCGTTCCTTAGGTCGTATTTGATGTTCTGAAAATATTTTAGCCGATTTGCGTCCGGGGGCCCGGGGCCATGGCGCAAGGCGTGGGCTATAACACACGAAAATCTGGGAATCGGTTAAAATTCCGATTTTATGGCCGTAAAGCGGCTAAACATGAGGAACGGTCATGCCGGGGTGGCAAATTTTGTTCCTTAGGTCATATTTGATGTCCCGGAAAAATTTTAAACCATCCGGGTCCGGGGGCCAGACCGTACGGCGGAAGGCGTGGGCTCTAGCACACGAAAATATAGGAGTCGGGCGAAATTCCAATTTTATGGCCGTAAAACACCAAAAAACGAGGAACATTCATGGAGGGGTAGTGATTATGGTTCCTTAGGTCGTATTGGATATCCCGAAAAACTTTTAGGCGATCTGGGTCTGTGGGCCTTGGTCCATGGCAGAAGGCGTGGGCTATAGCACACGAAAATCTGGGAATCAAGCAGAATTCCAATTTTATGGCCGTACAACGCTAATAAAACGAGGAACGGTCATGGTTGAATGGTGACTATGGTTCCTTAGGGGATCCGGGTCGGGAGGTCCGGGTCCATAGCGGAAGGCGTGGGCTATAGCACACGAAAATCGGGGAATCGGTCAGAATTCTAGTTTTATGGCCGTAAAACGCCAAAACACGAGGAATGGTCATGGTGGGGCAGAGACTATGTTTCCTTAGGTCATATTTGATGTCCAAAAAATATTTTAGGTGATTTGGGTCCGGGGGCTCGGGCCCACGGCAGAAGGCGTGGGCTATAGCACACGAAAATATGGGAATAAGGCGAAATTCAAGTTTTACGGTCGTAAAGCGCCACAAATGAGGAACGGTCATAGAGTGGCAGTAACTATGGTTCCTTTGGTCGTATTTGATGTCCCAGAAAAATTTTAGGCAATCCGGGTCTGCGGTCCTGGGCTCATCTTGGAAGGCGTGCACACAAAAGTCTGGGAATCGGGCAGAATTCCAGTTTTATGACCGTAAAATGCCATAAAATAAGGACCGGTCATGGAGGGGCGGTGACTATGGTTACTTAGGTCATATTCGATGTCCCAAAAAATTTTTAGGCGATCCAGATTCGGGGTCCCGGGCCCACGGCGGAAGGTATGGTCTATAGCACACGAAAATCTGGGAATCGGGTAGAAATCCAATTTTACGGTCATGGCGAGGTGGTGACTTTGGTTTCTTAGGTCGTATTTGATGTCCCGGAAAAATGTTAGACCATCCGGGTCTAGGGGACCGAGCCTACGGCGGAAGGCGTGGGTTATAGCACACGAAAATATGGGAATCGGACGGAATTCCAGTCTTATGGCCGTAAAATGCCAAAATACGAGGAACAGTTATGGAGAGGCAGTGACTATGGTTCCTTAGGTCGTATTTTATTTACCGAAATATTTTTAGGAGATCCGAGTCTGGGGGCCCGGGCCCTTGGCGGAAGGCGTGGGCTATAACATACGAAAATCTGGGAATGAGACGGAATTCCAATATTTTGGTCGTAAAATGCCAAAAAAGAGGAACGATCATGGAGGGGTGGTGACCATGGTTCCTTAGGTCGTATTTGATATTCGGGATAAATTTTAGGCGATACGGGTCCAGGACCCCGGGCCCATGGCAGAAGGCATAGGCTATAGCACACGAAAATATGGGAATCGGACGTAATTCCAGTTTTATGGCCGTAAAACGCCAAAAAACGAGGAACGGTCATGGAGGAGAAGTGACTATGGTTCCTTATGTCATATTGGATGTCCTGAAAAATTGTTAGGCGATCCGGGTCCAGGGGCTCGAGCCCATTGTAGAAGGCATGGGCTATAGCAAACGAACATCTAGGAATTGGGCAGAATTCTGGTTTTATGGCCGTAAATTGCCAAACAATGAGGAACGGTCATGCAGGAACGGTGACTATGGTTCCTTAGGTCATATTTGATGCCCCGGACAAATTTTAGGCAATACGAGTCCAAGGGCCTGGGCCCATGGCGGAAGGCGTGGGCTATAGCACAAGCAAATCTAGGAATCGGGCGGAATTCAAGTTTTATGGCCATAAAGTGCCTACAATTGAGAAACTTTCATGGAGGAGCGATGACTATGGTTTCTTAGGTCCTATAGGATATCTAGGTCCTGGGGCTCGGGCCCATGGCGGAAGGCGTGGGCTATAGCACACAAAAATCTAGGAATTAGGCGAAATTCCAGTTTTATGGACGTAAAATGCCAAATATGAGGAACGATCATGTCGAGGTGGTGACTATGGTTCCATAGGTCATATATGATGTCCCAAAATATTTTTAGGCGATCCGAGTTTGGGGGCCCACGGCGGAAGGCATGGGCTATAGCACACGAAAATATGAGAATCAGGCGAAATTTCAGTTTTATGGCCGTAAAATTCCAAAAAGAGGAACGGTCATGCCGGGATGGTGACTATGGTTCCTTAGGTCGTATTTGATGTCCCAGAAAAATATTAGGCAATACGGGTCAGGGGGCCTGGGCCTATTGCGGAAGGCGTGTGCTATAGCACACGAAAATATAGGAATCGGGCGAAATTACAGTTTTATGGCCGTAAAATGCCTAAAATTGAGAAACGTTCATGGAGGGGTGCTGACTATGGTTCCTTAGGTAGTATTGGATATCCCAAAAATATTTTAGGCGATCAGGGTCTGGGGGCCCGGGCCCACGGCGGAAGGCGTGTGCTATAGCACACGAAAATTTGGGAATCGGGCGAAATGCTAGTTTTATGGCTGTAATACGCCAAAAATGGAGGAACGGTCATGGCGGGAAGAGACTATAGTTCCTTAGGTAGTATTTAATGTTTAACAATTTTTTTAGGCGAACCGAGTTTATGGGCCGGGCCACGGCTTAAGGCGTGGGATATGGCACACAAAAATATGCGAATCGGGCAGAATTCAAGTTTTATGGCAGTAAAATGCCAAAAACGAGGAACGGTCATGGTGAGACAGTGACTATGGTTCTTTAGGTCGTATTTGATGTCACTTAAAAATTTTAGGCGATTCGGGTCTGGGGGCCCGAGCCCATGGCGGAAGGCGTGGGCTATAGCACATGAAAATCTGGGAATCGGGTGGAATTCCAGTTTTATGACCGTAAAACACCAAAAACAATTAAAGGTCATGGCGAGGAGATGACTAAGGTTCCTTAGGTCATATTTTGATGTCCTGGACAAATTTTAGGCGATCTGGGTCCAGGGGCCCGGGCCCATGGCGGAAGGGGTGGTCTATAGCACATGAAAATTTTGGAATAAGTCGTAATCCCAGTTTTATGGCCTGGACCCATGCCGGAAAGGGGGGTTTATAGAACACGAAAATTTGAGAATCGAGCATAATTCTAGTTTTATGGTTGTAAAATGCCAAACAACAAGGAACGGTCATGGCGGGACAATGACTATGATTCATTAGGTCATATTGGATGTCTCGGAAAAATTTTAGGCCATCCGGATCCGGGGGCCCGGGCCCATGGCGGAAGGCATGGGCTATGCACACAAAAATCTGAAAATTGGGCGGAATTCCAGTTTTAAGGCTGTAAAATGCCAAAAATGAGGAACGAACATGGAGGGATGGTGTCTATGGTTGGTTAGGTCGTATTTGATGTCCTGGACAAATTTTAGGCAATACGGGTTCGGAGGCCCGGGCCCATGGCGGAAGGCATGAGCTATGCACACAAAAATCTAAAAATTGGGCGGAATACCAGTTTTAAGGCTGTAAAATACCAAAAAATGAGGAACGGACATGGAGGGACGGTGTCTATGGTTGCTTAGGTCGTATTTGATGTCCTGGACAAATTTTAGGCAATACGGGTTTGGGGGCCCGGGCCCATGGCGTAAGGCGTGGGTTATAGCACACGCAAATTTGGGAATCGGGCGAAATTCCAAATTTACGGTCGTAAAATGCCAAAAATCGAGGAACGGTCATGGAGGAGAAGTGAATACAGTTCCTTAGGTTGTATTTGATATCCTGAAAAAATGTTAGGCGATCCGGGTCCGGGGGCCCAGGCCCATGGCGGAAGGCATGCCGTGAAATTCCAGTTTTATAGCCGCAAAATTTAACAAACGAGGAACAATTATGCCACGACGGTGAGTATAGTTTCTTAGGTCGTATTTGACGTCCTAGATAAATATTAGGCAATACAAGTGCGGGGGACTTGGGCCATTGCGGAATGCGTGGGCTATAGCACACGAAAATCTGGGAATCGGGCGGAATTCAAGTTTTATAGCCGTAAAATGCCAAAGAACGAGGAACGGTCATGGTGGGGCAGTGACTATGGTTCCTTAGGTCGTATTTGATGTTCCGAAAATATTTTAGGCGATGCGGGTCCGGGGGCCCAGGCCCACGGCGGAAGGCGTGTGCTGTAGCACACGAGAATATGGGAATCATGCAGAATTCCAGTTTTACGGCCGTAAAGCGCCAAAAAATGAGGAACGGTCATAGAGTAGCGGTAACTATGGTTCCTTAGGTCGTATTTGATGTCCCGAAAACTTTTTAGCCGATCCGAGTTCGGGGGTCCGAGCCCTTGACGGAAGGCGTGGGCTATAACACACGACAATCTGGGAATCAAGCGGAATTCCAATTTTATGGTCGTAAAATACCAAAAGAGAGGAACGGTCATGGAGAGGCGGTGGCTATGTTTCCTTAGGTCGTAATTGATGTCCCGTATAAATTTTAGGCGATCCGGGTCTGGGGCCCCGGGCCCATGGCAGAAGGCATAGGCTATAGCACACCAAAATCTAGGAATCGGGCGGAATTCCAGTTTTATGGCCGTAAAACGGCAAAAAACACGAGGAACGCGGGGCGGTGACTATGGTTCTTAGGTTGTATTGGATGTCCCGAAAATCGTTTAGGTGATCCAGGTGTGGGGCCCGGGCCCACGGCATAAGGCTTGTGCTATAGCACACGAAAATGTGGGAATCGGGCGAAATTCTATTTTTATGGTCGTAAAACGTCAAAAATTGAGGAACGATCATGGCGGGGCGATGACTATGGTTCCTTATGTCGTATTTGATGACCCGTAAAAAGTTTAGGCGATTCGGGTCCAGGGGCTCCAGCCCACGATGAAGGTGTGGGCTATAGCACACGAATATATGGGCACACGAATATATGGGAATCAGGCGGAATTCCAGTTTTATGGCCGTAAAATGCCATAAAACGAGGAACAGTCATGGAGTGGAAGTGAATATGGTTCCTTAGGTCGTATTAGATGTCCCGAAATCCTTTTAGGCCATCCGGGTCCGGGGGCTCGGGCCCATGGCGGAAGGCATGGGCTATAGCACACAAAAATCTGGGAATCGGGCGAAATTCTAGTTTTATGGCCGTAAATTGCCAAAAAATGAGGAACAGACATGCAGGGACAGTGACTATGGTTGCTTAGGTCTAATTTGATGTGCCGGACAAATTTTAGGCAATACGGGTCCGGGGGCCTGGGCCCATGGCGGAAGGCGTGGGCTATAGCACATGAAAATCTAGGAACCGGGGGGGGAATTCCAGTTTTATGGCCGTAAAATGCTAAAACTTAGAAACGTTCATAGAGGGATGCTGACTATGGTTACTTAGGTCGTATTTGATATTCCGAAATTTTTTTAGGCAATCTGAGTCTAAGGGTCAGGCCCACGGCGGAAGGTGTGGGATATAGTACATGAAAATATGAGAATCAGGCAGAATTCCAGTTTTATGCCCGTAAAATGCCAAACAACGAGAAACGGTCATGGCGGGGCAGTGAGTATGGTTCCCTAGGTCGTATTTGATGTTCCAATTTTTTTTAGGCGATCCGAGTCTAGGGGTCGGGCCCACGGAGGAAGGCGTGGGCTATAGCACACGAAAATCTGGGAATCGGGTAGAATTCTAATTTTATGGTCGTAAAATGCTTAAAAATAAGGAACGGTCATGGCGAGGCTGTAACTTTGGTTTCTTAGGTCGTATTTGATTTCCCGAAAAGTTTAGGAGATCCGAGTCCGGAGGCCCGGGCTCTTGGCGGAAGGCATGGGCTATAGCACATGAAAATCTGGGAATGAGACGGAATTCCAATATTTTGGTTGTAAAATGCCAAAAAAGAGGTACGGTCATGGAGGGGCGGTGACCATGGTTCCTTAGGTCGTATTTGATGTCCCGGATAAATTTTAGGCGATACGGGTCCGGAACCCCGGGCCCATGGCAGAAGGCGTAGGCTATAGCACACGGAAATATGGAAATCAGACGAAATTCCAATATTTTGGTTGTAAAATGCCAAAAAAGAGGTACGGTCATGGAGGGGCGGTGACCATGGTTCCTTAGGTCATATTTGATGTCCCGGATAAATTTTAGGCGATACGGGTCCGGGACCCCGGGCCCATGGCAGAAGGCGTAGGCTATAGCACACGGAAATATGGAAATCAGACGAAATTCCAATATTTTGGTTGTAAAATGCCAAAAAAGAGGTACGGTCATGGAGGGGCGGTGACCATGGTTCCTTAGGTCGTATTTGATGTCCCGGATAAATTTTAGGCGATACGGGTCCGGGACCCCGGGCCCATGGCAGAAGGCGTAGGCTATAGCACACGAAAATATGGGAATCAGACGAAATTCCAATTTTATGGCCGTAAAACGCCAACAAACAAGGAACGGTCATGGAGGGGAAGTGACTATGGTTCCTTATGTCGTATTGGATGTCCTGAAAAATTGTTCGGCGATCCGGGTCCGGGGGCTCGAGCCCATTGCAGAAGGAATGGGCTATAGC
The DNA here is from genome assembly GCF_000390325.3 of Nicotiana tomentosiformis. Classification (NCBI taxonomy): domain Eukaryota; kingdom Viridiplantae; phylum Streptophyta; class Magnoliopsida; order Solanales; family Solanaceae; genus Nicotiana; species Nicotiana tomentosiformis. Next base: position 149,672,362 of record NC_090817.1, read on the forward strand.
ACACGAAAATCTAGAAATCGGGCGGAATTCTGGTTTTATAGCCGTAAATTGCCAAACAATGAGGAACGGTCATGCAGGGATGGTGACTATGGTTCCTTAGGTCATATTTGATGTCCCGGACAAATTTTAGGCAATACGGGTCCGGGGGCCTGGGACCATGGTGGAAGGCGTGGGCTATGGCACACGTAAATCTAGGAATCATGCGGAATTCCAGTTTTATGGCCATAAAGTGCCTAAAATTGAGAAACGTTCATGGAGGAGCACTGACTATGGTTCCTTAGGTTGTATAGGATATTTAGGTCCCGGGCTCAGGCCCATGGCGGAAGGCGTGGGCTATAGCACACAAATATCTGGGAATTAGGCAGAATTTCAGTTTTATGGACGTAAAACGCCAATAACGAGGAATGATCATGGCGAGGTGGTGACTATGGTTCCATAGGTCATATATGATGTCCCGAAAATGTTTTAGGCGATCCGGGTTTGGGGGCCTGGGCCCACGGCGGAAGGCGTGGGGTATAGCACACGAAAATATGAGATTCGGGCGGAATTCCAGTTTTATGACCGTAAAATGCCAAAAAAGAGGAACGGTCATACCGGGACGGTGATTATGGTTCCTTAGGTCGTATTTGATGTCCCAGACAAATATTAGGCAATACGGGTCAGGGGGTCTGGGCCCATTGTGGTAGGCGTGTGCTATAACACACGAAAATCTAGGAATCGGGCGGAATTCCAGTTTTATGGCCGTAAAATGCCTAAACTTGAGAAACGTTCATGGAGGGGCGCTGACTATGGTTCCTTAGGTCGTATTGGATATCCCAAACAAAATTTAGGCGATCAGGGTTTGGGGGCCCAGGCCCACGACGGAAGGCGTGGGCTATAGCACACGAAAATCTGGGAATCGGGCGGAATTCTAGTTTTATGGCCGTAATACGCCAAAAATGGAGGAACGGTCATGGCAGGGAAGAGACTATGGTTCCTTAGGTAGTATTTAATGTTTAAATTTTTTTTAGGCGAATCGAGTCCAGGGGTCGGGCCACGGCTTAAGGCGTAGGATATGGCACACAAAATTATGAGAATCGAGCAGAATTCCAGTTTTATGGTTGTAAAATGCCAAAAATGAGGAACGGTCATGGTGAGACGGTGACTATGGCTCCTTAGATCGTATTGGATGTCACTTAAAAAGTTTAGGCGATCCGGGTCCGGGGGCCCGGGCCCATGACGGAAGGCGTGGGTTATAGCACACGAAAATCTGGAAATCGGGCGGAATTCCAGTTTTATGGCCGTAAAATGCCAAAAAACAAGTAAAGATCATGGCGAGGCGGTGACTAAGGTTACTTAGGTCGTATTTTGATGTCCTAGACAAATCTTAGGCGATCTGGGTCCAGGGGCCCGGGATCATGGCGGAAGGGGTGGTCTATAGCACACGAAAATTTTGGAATCGAGCATAATTCCAGTTTTATGGCTGTAAAATGCCAAACAACGAGGAACGGTCATGGCGGAACAATGACTATGGTTCATTAGGTCGTATTGGATGTCTCAAAAAAATGTTAGGCCATCCGGGTCCGGGGGCCCGGGCCCATGGCGGAAGGCATGGGCTATGCACACAAAAATCTTAAAATTGGGCGAAATTCCAGTTTTAACGCTGTAAAATGCCAAAAAATGAGGAACGGACATGGAGGGACAGTGTCTATGGTTGCTTAGGTCGTATTTGATGTTCTGGACAAATTTTAGGCAATACGGGTTCGGGGGCCCCGGCCATAGCGGAAGGCATGGGCTATGCACACAAAAATTTGAAAATTGGGCGGAATTCTAGTTTTAAGGCTGTAAAATGCCAAAAAATGAGGAACGGACATGGAGGGATGGTGACTATGGTTTCTTAGGTCGTATTTGTTGTCCTGGACAAATTTTAGGCAATACGGGTTCGGGGGCCTGGGCCCATGGCGGAAGGCGTGGGCTATGCATACGCAAATCTGGGAATCAGGCAAAATTCCAGTTTTATGGTCGTAAAATGCCAAAAACCGTGGAACAGTCATGGCGGAGAAGTGAATATGGTTCCTTAGGTTGTATTTGATATCCAGAAAAAATGTTAGGCGATACGGGTTCGGGGGCCCGGGCCCATGGCAGAAGGCATGCGGCGAAATTCTAGTTTTATGGCCGTAAAACATAACAAACAAGGAACGATTATGCCGCGATGGTGAGTATGGTTTCTTAGGTCGTATTGGATGTCCCAGATAAATATTAGGCAATACGGGTCCGGGGGCTTGAGGCCATGGCGGAAGGCGTGCTCTATAGCACACGAAAATTTGGGAATCAGGCGGAATTCAAGTTTTACGGCCGTAAAATGCCAAAGAATGAGGAATGGTCATGGAGGGGCAGTGACTATAGTTCCTTAGGTCGTATTTGATGTTCCAAAAATATTTTAGGCGATGCGGGTCCGGGGGCCCAGGCCCACGACGGAAGGCGTGGGCTATAGCACGCGAGAATATGAGAATCAGGCAGAATTTCAGTTTTACGGCCGTAAAACGCCAAAACATGAGGAACGGTCATGGAGTGGCGGTAAATATGGTTCCTTAGGTCGTATTTGATGTCCCAAAAAATTTAGCCGATCCGAGTCCTGGGGCTCGGGCCCTTGACGGAAGGCGTGGGTCCGGGCCCCCGAAACCGTATGGCATTTTACAACCATAAAATCTGGGAATCAGGCGAAATTCCAATTTTATGGTCGTAAAATGCCAAAAGAGAGGAACGGTCATGGAGGTGCGGTGACTATATTTCCTTAGGTCGTATTTGATATCCCGTATAAATTTTACGCGATCCGGGTCCGGGGCCCTGGGCCCATGGCAGAAGGCATAGGCTATAGCACACCAAAACCTAGGAATCGGGCGAAATTCTAGTTTTATGGCCGTAAAACGGCAAAAAAACGAGGAACGCGGGGAAGTGACTATGGTTCTTAGGTCGTATTGGATGTCCCAAAAAATGTTTAGGTGATCCAGGTGCGGGGGCCCGGGCCCACGATAGAAGGCTTGTGCTATAACACACGAAAATGTGGGAATCGGGGCGAAATTCAATTTTTATGTTCGTAAAATGCCAAAACTTTAGGAACAGTCATGGCGGGGCGATGACTATGGTTCCTTATGTCATATTTGATGATTCGGAAAAAGTTTAGGTGATTCGGGTCCAGGGGCTCAGGCCCACGATGAAGGAGTGGGCTATAGTACACGAAAATATGGGAATCGGGCGAAATTCCAGTGTTATGGCCGTAAAATGCCAAAAAACGAGGAACGGTCATGGAGGGGAAGTGACTATCATTCCTTAGGTCGTATTTGATGTCCCAAAAAGTTTTTAGGCCATCTGGGTCAGGGGGCTCGGGCCCATGGCGGAAGGCATGGGCTATAGCACACGAAAATCTGGGAATCGGGCGAAATTCTAGTTTTATGGCCGTAAATTGCCAAAAAATGAGGAACGGTTATGCAAGGACGGTGACTATGGTTCCTTAGGTCATATTCGATGTGCCGGACAAATTTTAGGCAATACGGGTCCGGGGGCCTGGGCCCATGGCGGAAGGCGTGGGCTATAGCACATGAAAATCTAGGAACCGGGGCGGAATTTCAGTTTTATGGCCGTAAAATGCCTAAAACTGAGAATCGTTCATAGATGGGCGCTGACTATGGTTCCTTAGGTCGTATTTGATATTCCGAATTTTTTTAGGCAATCTGAGTCTAGAGTCAGGACCACGGCAGAAGGCGTGGGATATAGTATACGAAAATATGAGAATCGGGCTAAATTCCAGTTTTATGCCCGTAAAATGCCAAACAACGAGTAACGGTCATGGCGGGGCAGTGACTATGGTTCCCTAGGTTGTATTTGATGTTCCAAATTTTTTTAGGCGATCCGAGTCTAGGGGCCGGGCCCACGGTGGAAGGCGTGGGCTATAGCACACGAAAATCTGGGAATCGGGCGGAATTCCAGTTTTATGGTTGTAAAACACTAAACAATAAGGAACGGTCATGGAGGGACGATGACTATGGTTCATTAGGTCGTATTGGATGTCTCGGAAAATTTTTAGGCCATCCAGGTTCGGGGGCCCGGACCCATGGCGGAAGGCGTGGGTTATAGCACACAAATATCTAATAATTGGGCGAAATTCTAGTTTTATGGCCGTAAAATGCCCAAAAATAAGGAACGGTCATGGAGGGACGATGTCTATGGTTGAGTAGGTCATATTTGATGTCTCGGACAAATTTTAGGCAATACGGGTCCGGGAGCCCAGGCTTATGGCGAAAGGCGTGGGCTATAGCACACAAAAATCTGGGAATGGGGTGAAATTCCAGTTTTATGGCCATAAAATGCCAAAATATGAGGAACGGTCATGGAGGGATGGTGAATATGGTTCCTTAGGTCGTATATGATGTCCCAGAAAAATTTTAGGCAATACGGGCCTGGGGCCCGGGCCCACGGCCAAAGGCGTGGACTATAGCACATGAAAATCTAAGAATTGGGTGGAATTCCTGTTTTATGGCCATAAAATGCCAAAAAACAAGTAAAGGACATGGCAAGGTGGTGACTAAGATTCCTTAGGTTGCATTTGATGTCCCGGACAAATTTTAGGCGATATGGGTCCGGGGGACCGGGCCCATGGCGGAGGGCGTGGGCGATAGCATACGAAAATCTAGGAATCAGGCGGAATTCCATTTTTATGGCTGTAAAACACCAAAACACGAGGAGCGGTCATGGCAGGACGGTGACTATGGTTCATTAGGTCGTATTGGATGTCTTGAAAAAATTTTAGGCCATCCGGGTCCGGGGGACAGGGCCCAAGGCGGAAGGCGTGGGCTATAGCACACAAAAATCTGAGAATTGGGCAGAATTCCAGTTTTATAGCCGCAAAATGCCAAAACATGAGGAACGGTCATGGCGGGATGGTGTTTATGCTTGCTTAGAACTTATTTGATGTCCCGGACAAATTTTAGGCAATATGGGTCCGGGGGCTCGGGCCCATGGCGGAAGGCGTGGGCTATAGCGCACGAAAATATGGGAATTGGGCAAAATTGCAGTTTTATGGTCGTAAAATGTCAAAACACGAGGAACGGTCATGGCGGGATGGTAACTATGGTTCCTTAGGTCGTATTTGATGTATCGGACAAATTTTAGGCAATACAGGTCCGGGGCCAGGGCCCACGGCAGAAGGCGTGGGTTATAGTACACGATAATCTAGGAATCGTGCGAAATTCCAGTTTTATGGTCGTAAAACACCAAAGAATGAGGAACGGTCATGGCGGGGCAGTGACTATAGTTAATTAGGTCGTATTGGATGTCTGGAAAATTTTTTAGGCCATCCGGGTTCGGTGGCCCGGACATATGGCGTAAGGCGTGGGCTATAGCACACAAAAATCTGATAATTGCGCGGAATTCCAGTTTTATGGCCGTAAAATGCACAAAAATGAGGAACGGTCATGGAGGGATGGTTTCTATGGTTGATTAGGTCATATTTGATGTCTCGGACAAATTTTAGGCAATACGGGTCCGGGGGCCCAAGCTTATGGCGGAAGGCGTGGGCTATAGCACACAAACATCTAGGAATCTAGGGAAATTACAGTTTTATGGCCGTAAAATGCCAAAAAACGAGGAACGGTCATGGAGGAATGGTGACTATGGTTCCTTAGGTCGTATTTGATGTCCCAGACAAATTTTTGACAATACGGGTCCGGGGACCGGGCCCACGGCCGAAGGCGTGGGCTATAGCACACAAAAATCTGAGAATTGGCGGAATTACAGTTTTATGGCCGTAAAAAAGCCAAAACATGAGGAACGGTCATGGCGGGACGGTGTCTATGGTTGCTTAGGTCGTGGGCTATAACACATGAAAGGCGTGGGCTATAACACACGAAAATATGGGAATTGGGCGAAATGCCAATTTTATGGCCGTAAAATATCAAAAACGAGGAACGGTCAATAGGGACGGTGACTATGGTTCCTTAGGTCATATTTGATGTCCCGGACAAATTTTAGGCAATACGGGTCCGAGGGCCTGGGCCGATGGCGGAAGGCGTGGGTATAGCACACGATAATCTAGGAATCGGGTGGAATTCCAGTTTTATCGTCGTAAAGCACCAAACAGTGAGGAACGTTCATGGCGGGACGGTGACTATTGTTCCTTAGGTCGTATTTAATGTCTCGAAAAGTTTTTAGGCGATCCGAGTTCGGAGTCCCGGGCCCATGGCGGAAGGCGTGGGCTATAATACATAAAAATCTGGGCATCGAGCGGAATTCCAGTTTTATGGCCGTAAAACGCCAAAAACAAGAAACGGTCATGGCGGAGAGGTGACTATGGTTCCTTAGTTAGTATTTGATCTCTCGAAAAAAAATTAGGCGATCTGGGTCCAGGGGCTTGGACCCATGGCGGAAGGCGTGGGCTATAGCACACAAAAATCTGGGAATCAGGTATAATTCTGGTTTATGACTGTAAAGCGCCTAAAAATGAGGAACGATCATGGGGGGGGGGGGGGCGGCGAATTTGGTTCCTTAGATCGTATTTGATGTCCCAGAAAACTTTTAGGCCATCCGGGTCCGGGGACCCAGTCCTACGATGGAAGGCGTCGGGCGGAATTCTAGTTTTATGGTCGTAAAATGCCAAAAAAATGAGGAACGGTTATGGAGGGGTGTAGTGACTATGGTTAGGTCGTATTGGATGTCACAAAAAGTTTTTAGGCGATCTAGTTCCGGGAGCCCGGACCCACCGTGGAAGGCGTGGGCTATAACACACGAAAATTTAAGAATCGAGCAGAAGTCTAGTTTTATGGCCGTAAAACGCCAAATAACGAGGAATGGTCATGGCGGGATAGTGGCTATGGTTCCGTAGGTCATATTTGATGTCCCAAAATTTTTTTATGTGATCCGGATCAGGGTTCCCGGTCCCACGGCAGAAGGCGTGGGCTATAGCACACGGAAATATGGGAATCGAGCGGAATTCCAGTTTTATGGCTGAAAAACACCACAAAACGAGGAACGGTCATGGTTCCTTAGGTCGTATTTGATGTTACGGAAAATTTTTAGGCGATATGGGTTCGGGGGCCCGGGCCCATGGCGGAAAGCGTGAGTTATAGCACATGAAAATCTGGGAATTGGGCGGAATTCAAGTTTTATGGCCGTAAAATGCCAAAAAATGAGGAACGATCATGGTAAGGCAGTGATTATGGTTCCTTAGGTTGTATTTGATATCCTCGAATAATTTTAGGTGATCCAGGTTAAGCGGCTCGGGCCCACGACGGAAGGCGTGGGATATAGCACACCAAAATCTAGGAATCGGGCGGAATTCGAGTCTTATGGTCGTAAAACGCCAAAAAAAGAAGAACAGTCATGGAAGGATAGTGACTATGGTTCCTTAGGTCATATTTGATATTCCGAAAAAAAATTAGGCGATCTGGATCCGGGGGCCCAGGCCCATGGCGGAAGGCGTGGGTTATAGGACACGAAAATCTGGGAATCGAGTAGAATTCCGGTTTTATGGCCGTAAAGCGCCTAAAAATGAGAAACGATCATGGCGTGCCCGGACTCATGGCGCAAGGCGTGGGCTATAGAAGACGAATATCTGGGAATCGGGTAGAATTCCGATTTTATGGTCGTAAAGCACCTAAAAATGAGGAACGGTCATGGTGGGGCGGCAAATTTGGTTCCTTAGGTCGTATTTGATGTCCCGAAAAAATTTTAAACCATCCGGGTCCGGGGGCACGAGCCTACGGTAGAAGGCGTGGGCTATAGCACACGAAAATATGAGAATCGGGCGAAATTCCAGTTTTATGACCGTAAAATGCCAAAAAACGAGGAACATTAATGGAAGGGTAGTGACTATGGTTCCTTAGGTCATATTGGATGTCTCGGAAAATTTTTAGGCGATCTGGGTCCTTGGGCCTAGGTCCATGGCAGAAGGCGTGGGCTATAGCACACGAAAATATGAGAATCGAGCAAAATTCCAATTTTATGGCCGTAAATCGCTGATAAAACGAGGAACGGTCATGGTGTGATGGTGACTATGGTTTCTTAGGGGATCCGGGTTGGGAGGCCCGGGCCCATAGCAGAAGGTGTGAGCTATAGCACATGAAAATCGGGGAATCGGTCGGAATTCCAGTTTCATGGCGGTGCGGAGACTATGGTTCATTAGGTCGTATTTGATATCCCGAAAATATTTTAGGCGAACTGGGTCCGGGGGCCCGGGCCCACGGCAGAAGGCATGGGCTATAGCACACGAAAATATGGGAATCAGGCGAAATTATAGTTTTACTGCCGTAAAGCGCCAAAAAATGAGGAACAGTCATGTTGTGGCGGTAACTATGGTTCCTTAGGTCGTATTTGATGTCCCGAAAAATTTTAAACAATACGGGTCCGGCGCCGGGCTCATGGCGGAAGGCGTGGGCTATAGCACACGAAAATCTGGGAATCTGGCGAAATTCTAGTTTTGTGGCCGTAAAATGCCAAAAAAGAGGAACGGTCATGGCGGGGCAGAGATTATGGTTCCTTAGGTCATATTTGATGTCCCAAAAATATTTTAGGCAATCTGGGTTCGGGGGTACGGGCCCACGGCGGAAGGCGCGGGCTATAGGACACGAAAATATGAGAATCGGGGGGAATTCCAGTTTTATGGTCGTAAAACGCCAAAAAATGAGGATCGGTCATGGCTGAACGGTGACTATGGTTGCTGAGGTCGTATTTGACGTCTTGAAATTTTTTTAGGCGATTCGGGTCCGCGGTCCTGGGCTCATCTTGGAAGGCGTGCACACAAAAGTCTAAGAATCGGGCGGAATTCCAGTTTTATGACTATAAAATGCCAAAAAATAAGAAACGGTCATGGAGGGGCAGTGACTATGGTTCCTTAGGTCGTATTTGATGTCCCAAAAACTTTTTAGGCTATCCGGGTCCGGGGGTCGGGCTTATGGCAGAAGGCGTGGGCTATAACACATAAAAATCTGGGAATCGTGTAGAATTCCGATTTTATGGTCGTAAACCGCCTAAATATGAGGAATGGTCATGGCGGGGCGGTGACTTTGATTCCTTAGGTCGTATTTGATGTCCCGAAAAAATTTTAGACTATCCGGGTCCGGGGGCCCGGGCCTACGATGGAAGGCGTGGGCTATAGCACACGAAAATATGAGAATCGGGCGGACTTCCAGTTTTATGGCCGTAAAACGCCAAAATACAAGGAACTGTTATGGAGAGGCAGTGACTATGGTTAGGTCTTATTGGATGTCTCGATAAAATTTAGGCGATCTGGTTCCGGAGGCCCGGGCCCATGGCGAAAGGCGTGGGGTATAGCACACGAAAATATGGGAATCGGGCGAACTTACAGTTTTATGGCCGTAAAATGCCAAAATACGAGGAACAGTTATGGAGAGACAGTGACTGGTTAGGTCTTATTGGATATCTCGATAAAAGTTTGGCAATCTTGTTCCGGGGGCCCGGACCCACGACAGAAGTCGTGGGCTATAGCACACGAAAATCTAAGAATCGGGCAAAAGTCCAGTTTTTTGGCCGTAAAACTCCCTAATACGAGGAATGGTCATGGCAGGATAGTGAAAATGGTTCCTTAGGTCGTATTTGATGTCCCGAAAAACTTTATGCGATTCGGGTCCGGGGTCCCGGGCCCACGGCGGGTTTAGGTTTTTTTTTTAGCAAATAGACCACCAGGCATGCTGCCTAGTTGTTTTATATTAATAATAAACAGAAAACCACAAAGGAAGAGTACAAGTAAGGGGGACAAAAGCTACAATAATGTTGTCGCTATGCCTTTGCTATATAATCATCCATCTGCGCCCTCCAATGCCCTTTGACGCAACCTCATAGGCTGCTGGTGTAGTCTCACGAGGGTGAATGATCTCATAGCCATATGGATATATTCCAAAGGCATAGGACATAAGCAAGCACATACTGTGCTAGACCTTACCTCACAATTCCTAATGAGGAATTAAAAAACCTCAGCTACTAACCGGAATGTAAATAATATGAAGAACGAACTAAGTACTGTATGATCATTATAGAGTTTATAACATACTCTATGATGCTATTACATATGATTATGCTTATAAAATGGTAAAATAAAACAAGGTATATAATTGATTGTTGCCCCTCTTTTTTCAACCATGTGCACTCTTCAATTTGTAGGTTTTTGGCTTCTTCTTCTTCCACTCTCTTCAAAATATCTTCAAAATTCATAATTTCTTCTTAGATCGATTGGACCTTGTGGATGTGGTTGGGGCTGCCCCTTTTGCTTTGCAACTCGCATTGGGAGTTGCCTAGTGACCACTCCTTTCATGTTAGGTTTAACAATTAAGGGTTGAGATTGAATATTTGTATTGTTGTTCTTACCTAAAGATTGCAGCCATTGTGCACCTGCTGAGAGTGCATATTTGTGTGGTGTTGGACTGTCCCTTGCATCTAAGAGTGCCCTATCATAGGATTATGCCGTTGGTGAGCCCACTGAAAATGGGTTGCCACATTCAACTTCTTTGTCATTATCATATTCAAAATCAACTTCGTCATCATCCTCTTCAACCTCAACTTGGTCAGCCCACAATTTTCTTTGTAACATCCCTCTATTTAAGAGTTCTCTTTGATCTTGTGCATTGTCATTTTGGCCAATTTGCGTATTCCTTTCCTCCCTCATATCCTCTTTGACTACATCATAATCATTCTCTGTGGACAGTAGAAGCTGCCCGGATTCAATAGCATGCTCACCAAATGATTCCAAAGATTGAGAAGGAATCTCAATTGCCGATGTATTGAAAGTGACCAAAGGTTGCTTGGTCATCGGATTGGCATTCAACATCATGGAAACCTGAGTATCCTTGATGATTTTTTCCACATGGGGACTGAAAAAATATATTTTAGGAGTGCTGGAATTAATTGTTTGACAGACCGTTATCCCTTTTTTCTTATCTTGTAAGACTTCAAAACCGTTAGAACTGGTAATCATCTGTAAGGTATTTTGTCGAAACACTTGAGCACTTAATTGTTGCTACTGTTTCTTCACGATTGAGTGTGTGTTTTGTGATGCCTCAACCACTGTCCAGCCATCCCCAGTTGTACTCCTCCTTAAACTATCTTCATTTGATGACGTTGATGCATATCCATGTTCCTTCAAACTAACAGTTCCAGCTTTCAAGCATGCTGTTTGTGCACCAGCTTCCATAGTTGTGTTCGAATAATTATTTGTTTTCAATTCCCCATGTCCTGCCTCGTCTAGACGTTGCATACTCCACTTCCATAACATCTACATAATCATTAGTTCTTCCATCCGTAAGAGGATAACTATATTGTCGCTGCACAGCCAAATAATGAAATGGCATAGCTGAAGGAGTCTGTGTAGGTGCAAAGAATTGTGCACCTGCTTTCGAAGGTGTTTCAGTGGTAGTGGCCTGTTCATCATGCCTCCTACTAGCTTCATGGTGCATCCCCCGTTCCTTTTTCTTGTTCCCTGTTGCTGCGTTGGAGTTTTGTGTATTGAGATTTTGTGCATTGGTTGGACTATCAGGAACTAGTGCAAGAGCCTTTGATATTTCTGCGACGCTGCTATTTATAACATTTTGCCGAACCCCCAAAATGTTAGCCAAATTGTCGCTGCTTCGATCTCCCCTGTTATTGCTGGAATCTGGTACTATTTGCTGGTTAAAAGAACCAGATTTTGAGGCTGCCTCAAATTGAAGCTGCTGCACCCTCTTTCCAGTGTCAACGACCACTGTTCCATCTGTTCCAATTTGCATATCATGTACAGCTGCAAAAGATGTTTGAATTGCTACTGCATTGTGAGTTTCATCAGCCACAATCTCCTTAGTTAAGATTTCTTGCTGCATTCTGATGTCTAAGGAGTTGGTTTTTCCAGTGATTAACGTTGCCTCATCTACCCCTGTTGCACCTTATTCCGATATTTCTTCACATCATGGTCATGCTCAACCACCAAAGCATCAAAAGAATTAGACACACCAATGGTATTTGATGGTAAAACTTGATTTTGAATACCCGGGGACTGTTTTTTTCCAGATGTTTGATTCACCTCTGTCCAATCCTTATTCCTTGTAACAGATTTGTTTGGACTTTTAACAAATTTCCTTGGTGAAGTAAGTACCTGGCCAGTAGGTATATCATCAATGTGCCCAGCAGGATGTCTACTGAAATTTTCAGCAAATTGATGAAGTACTGAGGGATTCCTTTGTTGCTGCATCAAAGCTCCGGCCTTTACATTGGCAGCATCGCCCATAGAAACAACAGTAGCATTTACAATGACCTCTGCCCCTGTATCATCAATCATTGATGCAGCACGATCAATATTCTTACCAGCCTGCCCATCTTCAGTAGTAAAATTTGGGATACTAGCAGTCCCAAAATAACTAGTTGCAATCCCAACTAGTGTTTGATCCCCTGTAGTATTCAATGGAACAATAGCTTCCAAATCTGAAGCTTCAATATCTGAATGATTTCCATGTAATTCATTAACACCTGGAACAAGCACACTCTTCGCAGCACCAAACTTTTTATTTTGCCCAGCATCTCGAAAAGTTGTAGCTCGATCCTCCTGTCTTTGAACAACACCAGCTGATTTCCTATTCAAATCACCTGAACTCACATCACCACTAGCATTCAATGTCCCAGCAGTAACATTTTGCATTTGTGAATTCTTCAATGCACCAGATGTAGTTGTGAGCATCCTTGAAGAAATTGTAGCAGTAGGGATATCCTTCATCCTCATCTCCTCTCCAATAGCCGACTGATTCCCAGATTTAGAAAGAACCTGTGCACCATCAGATATATGGTGTATACTCTCGACACCTTCTGCCTCAATCAAACTTGGCACTCGCCTTTTTTCATTAAGCAATTGCCTCAAATCCCCTTGATACTTCTCAACTAAATAACCTTCCTTAACCAGTATCTCTTCATCACTTTGCACGACAGCATGTTCCTCATCTGGCCTGCTCCCTACTGCATTTTCATTCAAACGATGACATATTTTTTCATCATGCCCTTGGTGTTTACAGTGGTTGCAGTATAACGGCAAATTATCATACACAAAATCTTGAAAAACTTCAACCATTCTGCCCATTTGTTTGTCCAGAAATTGCAGCCTCAATTTATGTGGTAGTTTGCCCATTAAATCAAGGATAGCCTTAACTCTTGCAGTACTAGCACGTGATTTAGTCTGAGTAGCTTTATCAATGGCTATAGGCTTGCCAACAGCTGAAGCTATAGATAACAAAGCCTTCATTGCAAACAGCTCCGTTGGCAGATTAGGCAAGGAAATCCAAACCACTGCCTTAGTCGGTTCCTCCTTTACATTAAATCCAACAGACCATGGAAATACTATAATTTGGTGCTCCCCATCATTGTATTTAAAGTAGTTAACTGACCTCCCAAGAGAATTAACGAAATCGTCATGTTGATCAATCCTAATAAGCAATTGTCTAGGTGCAAGTTGGCCGATCAAAGCTTGTCCTTTGATACCGAAAAATTTCGGCAGTAAGTTTCTCAATGTGGATACATCTGGTGCGTTTGAAGAAAGCTTCACCACAACAGCTTGATGCAATCCCTCCTCTTTTGCGAATTCCATCCGTTCATCCAATGAAAATTGAATTGTTGGAATTCCATGAATAACTTCAATAGGTTTCAACAATTTTTTATTCAAATTAGCAGCTGCTTTTGCTTGAGACAATTGAGCAGCATACGTATTTTGTATGTTACTGTTTTGGTTGCTCTCTACAATGACTGGAGGTGGCTCTCCCACAGTTAAAGTCATGGCTGCCTTAGTTCAACATTTTTGTCGCCAATATTAGACGACACTATGCTCTAACAAACGCAAGCTGAAACAGAACTGGAATGGGAGAAGAACGCTGGCACTATTGCGCTACAGTGATTGTCGAATAAATTTGTAGATCTGTAACAGCTTGGTATGTATCTGATGATGAAACAAACTGGGGATTGTGTGCAACGACTAGGAGTAGCTTTTGAGACCAATCTTGTGATTTTCCACCGTCGGACGGAGGCGTGGTGGCCTTTTCGCCGCTGTGGTGTTACTGTTCACCCGAGTCCCCTTGGGGTTTAGGGTTTTTTTTGGGCAAATTATACTACTTAGTAGCTATTTTAATTAAAAATTCCCAAATAGGGTCAAAATTACAAATTGTTCAAATAAAACAGACCAAAAAATAATAAAAGAAGACTAATGGCTACTGCTACCAAATACAATGTAAGAGTAGCGTAATAATAGATGAAAACTAAAAACATAGTAATTTGAAACGTCCAAATGTTGCCGACTCAAGTAAAACATTTCGAACATCTTCACATTGGGGCTGAAAACTTCTTGCAACTTTGCTTGTAAAGAATACTTGGATTTGACTTTTCTTTGGTTGCGATCCATTTTTCTGTGGTACATTTTGTACAAAACCCAGCTACGTGGCAATGACTATTCTCCAGAATGAAAAACCAGCTCCACAGTATATGTACAGCATGTCGAACAGTCCCTTGAAGTTGCTGAGTAATGTATTGATATCTTCCACTTGTGTGCACATGTTGTCTACTTCGTAATAACAGAAGCAGTTGACATTTATGCAGAAACAGTACAGCTTTTTCTTCGAAATTGTGTGTGTGTGCTGCATCTTCCTTGAATTCTATATTTTGATAGAATACATGCAGTTAAGAGGAAACATCTAGTCATTTGTTGCAGCATTTGTATGCTTCTGATGACTTGTTTGTATAGGAGTTACATGAGGTGGACAATGCTGTGTGAGTTCTATTTGAAACTCCGGTGTCATGTTTATGCCTTCCCCAGCTTCCCTCCCATTGGAATGAGTACATAGTACTAATACCACCAAATGGGAGTTGTTCATGGGATAGGACATGACTACAATATTGTTTCCTGCAAAAAAAGAACACTTGGTTAGTGAAAAAAGAGGTTCCCATACTCTCCCATATGTGTCTGCCAACGCTGATCCATTCAAAAAGGCAGGGTCTATGTAGCCGTTGTCGCTTGGTATTCTCATATTTTTGGTACAGCATTATAAGTGGCGAGCTCAATAAACCTCGATCAGTATGTCTTCCCTGCTGTATATATATAGTATAGAGCCATACCAGCACCTTGTACGCACTCGCACCCAGAGGTTTTTGTACCTTGCCTACATGCTCATTTGCCTTACACTTGTGACTTTTCTTCAACACATGTAAATTGAAGTGTATCTATTATTCCATTAGCGTGCACACCTGGGGCCATAATAGAGCATCACTAGCATATTTATGAGATACTAGTGGTCTTAGTTGTCGCGCAATCTCCAGCTGTGTGTCTTCTTTTGATATGGCATGTATAGAGTACACTGACCAATTGGTTAGGTGTATGCCTTGGTCGTATCCTTTGGGACTTACATACCAATTTGCTTCATCTTCTTGCCATATCATGCTTGTGCACACTAGTGATTTCCTTTCCTGGGAGTGAGCATAAATTGCTAGCACCACCCAAAGAAGTTTGATCACATGATGAGGCGTGGTTATCGTAATTTTTTCTGCAAAATAGAACTCGAAGTTAGTCAAAAACCAGTTTACTATGATCTCCTCCTTAAGGACTTGATTAGAGCATTGCCTATGATCTCCTTTCTTTCTACTGCTTTCCTTTTTCATCACCCCTAATTCTTGGCAACCTTCACCCTCAAATATGGACATTGTGATTTATCAGAATTTACAATCCTTCGACCTTGTAAATCTAGCTGTGAAAATCCATGAGCTTCGATATTCCCATTGTCCATAGCATAGTTAGCTAGGTGATCTGCTAAGCTATTGCCCTCCCTCAAGATATGGGAAATTATAACATTTGACCCTTCAATAATATTTTCGATCTCCTCCACATATTCAGCTACATTCCAGGGGGGCATCTAATTTCCTTCTAACACATTCTTCATGAGCATCAAATCTGTTTGTAGCAATACTTGTGTGAATCAATGGTTCACACAATATCTCAATGCCTCCAGAATAGCTAAAGCTTCTGCCTCATTGTTTGTGACTGGTGGAATCTCCCTTCCTAATGCATAAATTACATCTCCTTCCTCATCTCTCAACACATAACCTATAGAGCTTCTTCCAGGATTTCCCCTACTCGCCCCATCTGTGTTGACCTTGATCCATCCTTCATTAGGAAACTCCCAGATCACTTTTGTCACCTTCAATGCTGGAGTGTATTGCTCCAGTTTTTGAATAATGTTAGGCTATTTGTGAGGCACATTTTGCATATTAGGCTTCCTTACTTTGACAAGTGATTGTAAGGTGGTAGAAACTTGATAAATAGCTCTGTTGATTGTCACCACTTTCCCATGCTTATAGCTATTCCTTTCCACAACTCCCAAATGATGATCGCAGGTAGTGCTTGTAGAATAGGTTACAGTCGGTGTATCACTTTTGCAATCCAGCATTTTACAATTGCTTGGTGTAAAGTCAGCCCCTCCATGCTAAAGCCTGCATTTGTTAGAAAATATGTCCATACCCTCGTTGCTGCAAAAGATTGAAAGAATACATGTGTCAATGTTTCTTCATCTAGTTAGGTACAACATCATCATCTAGATGGTACTAAGTATCCCAATCTCCTTATGAAGTAATCTAAAGGCAGCTTTGATTTCCAGACTTTCCAGAGGAAGAATGAGATCTTAAATGGCAAACCTTTTACCTACATCTTCTTGTATGCTAGTCCAGGTTCTTTCCTCCTTTGTCAAATATTCCCATTTAGTCTTGACACTGAAGTTTCTTTTCGTTTCCAAACTCCAGTAAAGTTTATCCAAGACCTCCTTACTGACTGGAGCTTTAACATTCTCCAAAATATGAGCTGCATATTCCTCTGGCAGTGATTCCAAATGTTTATCAACATCCCATGTTCCTCGATCAACTACATCATATACATTATTGATAGATTCATCTATCGCAAAATCTGGAGACATAAGGAAATACAAGGATCCAAGACCAGTCCAGTTTTCATACCAAAAGAGAGATGATCCCATTTTTGTGTGCCACCCTATTTGATGCTCTATAAGATCTCTACACTCAAGTATCTTTTTCCAAACATGCGAGCATTCCCTTCAAGGAACAATAGTAGGATTAAGCTTCTTACAATATTTTTGGCTCATGAAAGAGCTCCATAAACTAGGTGTTATTCTGAAATTCCACCATAACTTACAAAAGAGAGCTTTGGCAGTATCATGTAATGACCTAAATCCCACCCCACCTTCTTCACATGGCAGACACAAAGTGTCCCAAGATGCCCAATGTCTGCTTTTTCCTCCAACTGCACTACTCCAAAAAAATCGAGCAAATATTTTATATAACTTAGTGATCACATAGGAAGGAGGGTTCACGGCTGATAATAGATGGATTGGCATAGTTTGTAACACATGTGATATCAATGTAGCTTTGCCTCCAATTGATAAAAGCTTGCCTTTCCATGACTGCATTTTATCCACGATCTTGTTTATGAGACCTTCATAATATTCCATCTTCCTTCTAGTATAGAATATGGGACAACCAAGATAAGTGAATGGAAATTCTTGCCTGCATATGCCTATAATCCTCTGAACCTTGTTCACCACCTCAACAGGAGCAGAATGATGCATGTAAATTGCAGATTTTGATTTGTTTATGAGCTGACCTGATGCTGCTTCGTAGGCTGCCAATACCTCTATCACCAGTTGAAGAGATATTGCACATGAGGAGAAAAATATAATTATATCATCCGCGTATGCTAAATGATTTATTTTTGGGCTCCATTTGGGCAGTCCAAATCCACAAAAATATAAATTTTGATGTAATGCATTCAAACCTCTAGATAAAGCCTCTGCAACTAAGATGAATAGAGTAGGAGATAAAGGATCCCCTTGCTTCACTCCTCTTGTGGATTTAAAAAAACCATACTGTTGTCCATTTAGTAACACAGAATACCAGTTATTCGATATGATACCAAAGATCAAGCCTATGAATCTTTCTCCAAACCCCATTTTCCTCAAGACCTTAATAAAAAAGATCCAAGCTAATCGATCATAAGCTTTCGTCATGTCTAACTTCATCACTACATTAGGCCCAACTTTTATTCTCAATCTAATATCTGTAATTTTCTCTTGTGTTAGTAACACATTCTCAACAATGCTCATCAGATATCAGATTGGGAAGGAGATCAACCAACCTTTCATGAACCACCCTTGAAAATATTTTGTTGACAAAATTGCTCAGGCTAATAGGTTGCATATCTGGAAATGTAATCACCTTCTTCTTCTTTGGAAGTAGTACCAAATTTGTGTGAGTTATAAATTTTGGTAGCTCATGTCCATTAAAAAATGCCTTAACCATATGATATACATCTTATCCAATTATATCCCAGCATGTATGGAAGAAACATCCAGTGAAAGCATCCGCCCCCCTGCATTATCGCCATTAAGCCCAAACACAGTATGCTTAGTTTCTTCCTTCATTGGCTGCTTCAGTAGTTCTTGGTTTTGTTATGAATTAACCATGTGAGGTACATGATTAATAATGTCAAAAGTATCAGGAGCTATATCTTCATGAAATTTTGCCTTAAAAAATCCCACTGCTTCACTAGCCATATCTTCATCGTTTTCAATCCAGTCACCTTCAGAATTTTGAATCCCTTTGAGCTGCAATCTTCTCCTACTACCATTAACTTGAGCATGGAAAAACTTTGTGTTTCTATCCCCATCTTTGAACTAAGCCATACCTGATTGTTGCCTCCAAAATTTCTCTTCTAAAGCCAAATAACGTATCAGTTCTTCATGGACTTTGCGTAACCTCTCTCGATTGATTCAGCTCAAACTGAGCTTCGTGGACAAGGACCACTTCTTCAAGGCTTGCAATATTTTGGAAAATATCCCCATATGTTGCTCTACTCCATGAGGGGGTTTAGGTTTCTATTTTTTAGCAAATAGACCACCAGGCATGCTGCCTAGTAGTTTTTATATTTAATAATTCCCAAATTGGGTCAAACTTACACATTGTTCAAATAAAACACACACAAGAAAACGAAAAAGAAAGCCAATGCCAACTGCTATCAAATACAATGTAGCAGTAGCGTAAAGATAGATGGCAAGTACAAAGGTAGTAATTTGAAACGTCCAAATATTGCCGAAGAAAATGAATTCACATACCAATTGCAAACAATTTATTGTAGCACCTATAAAGTTCTCACCAGGCGCCATTTGTTGCAATCCAAAAGAGTAGGTATGTATAAATCCACAAGTTCTAAAGCAAAGCATTTCGTACATCTTCACTTTGGGGCTGAAGTCCTCCAGCAACATTGTTGATACAAAACACTTGCATTTGATATTTCTTTGCTTTAGATCCAGTTTACTGTGGTATATTTTGACAAACATCCCAGCTACGAGGAAATGACTCTTATCCAGATATTCGTTGAAGTGCCATAAGATGTCCAGCGCATCTAGTGAATGAATATCCCTCTGTTGTATACTGAAAGGTTCGAAATAACAGAGGTAGTTGTCAGGTGTTGTGTAGATACAGTAAAGCTTGTTCTTCCTGTGATGTTTTTCTCTGTTGATGTAGTTGTAAAAGCTCACTTGCATTTGTGTCCTCAATGAATACATATGTATTAGTGCTTGCGATACCCTACAGTGTACCAAGATATGTAGAGTAAAGTGAGGATTGCTTTCAGTTTTTTGAATCTGTTGTAAAATGAGATCTTCACTGTTGAAGTACTGATGTTGTAATATGTTGAACAACCCCCACAATGAGTATGTTAAAATTCTAATACCACTGGGAATTGACACAACAAGAGACAAAAAGTCAATATCTTTAAAACAAAAGGAGCTGCAGAAGTGTGTGGTCCAGAAACAGTACTGGGGTTTGGGTTTTTTTTAATAGAAAATCCACTAGGCAAAGTGCTTAGGGCTAGTTTTTTTATATATAAAATAAAAAAGGAAAACAAAGTAGCATGTTGTCTTACATATAGCAAGTCTATAATATATGCCTAATACATAGCTCAAATAACCAATATTAGGTATAAGAAACCCAAAACTGGTATTACATGTTGATCTAATAATAATGTGAAATTGAAAGTCTAAACCGTGTATTAAAGATAGCCTATTACATATGTAGTCATATTCCGCCTTTGTGCATTGTTGTTTGCTATTTTGGCCCATCAAGATGTAATTATCAGCATTGTTGTATTCCAAATTTACTGCTTGGGTATGCCTCAACTGTATATAGTATCTACAGGTCCGTGATGTTGCACAAAGTAGTGACAAATTGAATCCAGCATTGCCCAGCACCAGCTCCTCATGGTGATTTTGCATTTTTGCACATGCTGCTCCATTTAGTACGATGCAATTCCCTTGTAGGAACCTTTGAAAAGCACTGGCTCATAACAACCAACCATAGTTTGGGTTTTGTTTTTGGGGCAATCCACTAGGCATGGTTTCTTCTCCATTCATCACTCTCCTTCCCTCATCAACTCCTAACTTCTTGCCGTACGAACATTGGAGCTTATAATCATTTACGATTCTCCATCCCATTGAATCCAACTGGTTGAATTCATCACGCTCAATTGATCCATTATCCAATGCAGAGTTGGCCAGTTGATCTGCCAGTCTTGTATCCTCTCTAAAGATGTTAGTTACCCTCCCATTACACAGCTGCAGAAGCCTATGTATTTCCTCCACCTCAAAGTCTCCAGTATAGCCAATGTCCTCGGTGCGCTGGGGTGTTGTAAGAGTGTGTTGCATTGTGTAGTTGCTCCTCAATGTGTCATCTTTGCCCACATTTCCTCACTGAAATCTGGTCCTCCTCTGCATTGTCCATTTTACAAGTACACTGCATATTAATTTTCTGGGCATTGTTGCATCAGTGAGACTAGTTTTCTCTGAAGTTTTGCATCCATATAGATGCCCAGCTCGTTCATCATCTCTCATAATGACCTTGTTAAGATTAATGCATCCTGTAGTAGTATACATTTTTGCACCCAGAGATCTGTGTGCAAACTTAAGAGCTACATGCTCTCCTTGCATCTCTGTTCAAAACTTTAGTATAATAACTGCTTCCGCAAAAAGACATAAATTGTTATCAATCGGTATCATGTTATTCTCCTCCCTATCACATCCCCTCAGTAACTCGTTAATCTTCTCAATATCTTCCCCATTTTCAGCTACTGCCCATGGTGTATTTCCCCCACATGTAAGGTATCTGGTTGGACCCAAAGTCCTGTACATGAAAAGATCGCGCATATATAAAATCTCGGTAATTCCAGTAATTGTGTATGATTTTCCCTTTCTTTTGTTGGAGATGACTCTTTTGGGTATTGTTCTAACCACAAAGAAGTTGTCAATCCCAGTTTTTTGTACTGGATGTTCAAGCATCAAATATATGTCCCTTTGGTATGTGGACATTGTCGCATAGATAGCCATAGTCTGCCTCCTGTCATACCTACTGACCATCATCCAAACTTCACATTTCATGCACTTTTTGAGCAAACGTCTGTTGCACTCCAGTGCCCCAATTAAAGTAGTGATGCTTGTATGTTGTGATTGCACTCCCAAACTTTTATGAAATGTGGTCTGCCACATAAGTTTCAAAACAGTCAATAGAGTGATGTTGTTCATTGTGATCTTCCTTTGAATATTCGATTTCATGCTGGTGCATATATGTGACTTCCTTTCCCTGGATTGAGTACCTTCAGTCATAGGAATTTGATCGCATGGTGATTCATGTTTTTTTCCTGCCACACACAAAAGTATGATGTTAGTTATAAACCACTATACTCTGATATCTTCCCCAATGATTCTGACACAGTCATCTGTTACTCCTCGCCTTCTTTCATAAAATATCTTCATCATATTCCCTAGTTTCTTGCAAGCTTCACTCTCAAGTAAGGGCATTGCATTTTGTCATTGTTTACAATCCTTCTACCATGCGTGCCCAGCTCTGTGAAACTATGGGCTTCAACATTTCCCAAATCCAGTGCATAATTAGCCAAGTAGTCTGCTAAACTATTACCTTCCCTCAGTATATGCGAGACAGTAACATTACATCTCTGCCTGACCTTATTTATTTCCTCCACAAGTTCAGCCACATTCCAAGGAGCTATCCACAATCCCTCTAAAACCTTCTTCAAGAGTAAAGAATCTGTTTGTAGCATAACTTGAGTATACTGGTGATGAACACAGTAATTTAATGCCTCAAGTATAGCCAATGCTTCTGCCTCATTATTTGTGGTCTCATGTATCTCCTTCCTCTTGCAAATACAACATCTCCTTTCTTATCCCTCAATACAAATCCAACGGAACTTCTTCCTGGATTACCCCTCGATGCCCCATTTGTATTTACTTTGATCCACCCCGAGGTAGGGAACTCCCAAATCACCTTGGTTACCTTCAAAAGTGGAGTGTATTATTCCAGGTTTTGCAATAAGACAGGCCATTTGTGAGGTACATTCTGCATTGTAGGTTTCCTTATTTTCACAATCGATTGTAAGGAAGTTGACACTTGATAAATGACTGCTAATTGTTACTACTTCACCATGTTTAAAACTATTTTTTCTTTTCCACAACTCCCAGATTATCACAGCTGGTAATGCTTGTAAAATTGGTTGAAGTCTTGGAATAACCATTGCAGTCCAACATCTCACGATTGCTTGATGTATTGTTAGCCCCTCCATGCTAATTCCTGCATTTGTTAAGAAATAAGACCATACCTTTGTTGCAACCTCTTATTTGAAGAACAAATGTGACAAAGTTTCCTAATCGCAACACCAACATCTGGAAGGCATGCATTAGCCTAACCTTCGCATGAAGTCGTCTAGTGGTAGTTTTGATTTCCGTACCTTCCATAAAAAGAAAGAAACCTTAAAAGGCAGTCCCTATACCCACATCTTCTTGTATGCAACCCCTTGTTCCTTCCTTCTCCTCAAGTATTCCCAGGTCGACTTCACAGTAAAGTCACCTCAACTTTCCAGCATCCAAAAAGGTTTATCTAGTACATCTTGCATAATTGGTGGCTTAACATTTTCCACAATGTGCATGACATAATCCTCTGGTAAAATCTCCAGTAGCTTGTCAACATCCCATGAGTCCTCTTTCATCACATCATATACATTGTTAACAGATTCTTCAATTGCAAACTCTAGATTCATAAGAAAGTACAAGGCTCCAAGTCCTGTCCAATTTTCATACCAAAATAAAAATGATCCCATTTTTGGGTGCCACCCTATTTGATGTTCAGTGAGATCTCGACATTCAAGCATTCTCCTCCATACATGAGATCCTTCACTCCAAGGTACAATAATAGGGTTAAGCTTCTTGCAATATTTCTCGCTCATGAACGAACTCCACAAACTAGGCTTTGTTCTGAATTTCCATCACAACTTACAGAAGAGGGCTTTGGCCATATCATGAAGTGATCTAAAGCCCACCCCACCTTCTTCACATGGCAAACATAAGGTATCCCATGATGCCTGATGCCTGCTTTTACTTCCTACTGTACTACACCAGAAAAATTGAGCAAACATTTTGTGCAATTTATTGATAACATAAGAAGGTGGGTTAACTGCAGATAAGAGTTGGATTAGCATGGTTTGTAAGACATGGGATATCAATGTAGCTCTACCACTAATGGATAACAACTTCCCTTTCCATGATTGCATTTTGTCCATGGTTGTTTTTATGAGACCTTCATAATATTCCATCTTCCTTCTAGAATAAAAAATGGGGCAGCCAAGATAAGTCAATGGAAATTCTTGTCTCCATATGCCTGTGATCATCTGAACCTTGCTTACCACCTCAAATGGAGTAGAATGATGCATGTACATAGCAGATTTTGATTTATTAATTAGTTGACTTGATGCAGCTTCATAGGCAGCCAGTACATCCATCACCAATTGTAAAGATATTGCACACGAGGAACAAAATATTATGGTATCATCTACATATGCTAGGTGATTTATTTTTGGGCTCTATTTGGGCAGTCCAAAACCACAAAAGTATAAGTTATTGTGTAATGCATTCAAACTTCTAGACATTGCCTCTGCAGCTAAAATGAATAAAGTAGGAGATAGTGGATCTCCTTACTTCACTCCCCTTGTCGATTTAAAGAATCCATACGGCTGTCCATTAAGTAAAATTGAGTACCAGTTATTTGAGATGATACCAAAAATCAAACCTATGAACCTTTCTTCAAATCTCATTTTCCTCAAGACCTTAGTAAAAATTATCCAAGATATTCGATCATAGGCTTTCGTCATGTCTAATTTTATCACCACATTAGGTCGTGCTTTAGTTCTCAACCTAATGTTAGTAATACTCTCCTGAGTTAGCAGCACATTCTCTATTATGTTTCTTCCCTCAACAAATCCTGCTTGCTCGTCAGAAATAAGATTAGGAAGAAGACCAACTAACCTTTCATGTATAACTCTTGAGAATATTTTGCTCACAAATTTGCTAAGACTGATAGGTCGCATGTCGGAAAATGTATTCACCTCTTTCTTTTTTGGTAGTAGCACCAAATTCGCGTGTGTCACAAATCTTGGTAATTCTTGGCCACAAAAGAATGCATTAACCATCTTATATACATCTTCCCCAATTATATCTCAGCAGGTTTGAAAGAAACACCCATTGAAGCCATCCGGACCCCCTGCACTCTCACCATTTAATCCAAATACCGCATGTTTAACTTCATCCTTTGTTGGTTGTGTCAATAATTCCCGGTTCTGTTCATTATTAACCATGTCAGGTACATGGTCAATAATTTTGAAAGCATTAGGGACTTTGTCTTCGTGGAATTGCGCAGTGAAAAACTTCACAACTTCTTCTGCCATTTCGTCATTATTTTCGATCCAGTCAGCAACCTCATTTTGGATCCTTTTTAGTTGTAATCATCTCCTCCTGCCATTAACCTGAGCATGGAAAAACTTTATGTTCCTATCCCCGTCTTTGAACCAAGCCATGCCTGCCTTTTTCTTCCATAACTCCTCTTCTAATGCTAGGTACCGTATCGGTTCAGCCTCTACTCTGTGAAGCCTTTGTCGATTCTGTTGAGTTGGGTTCATCTCAAACTGAGCTTCATGAACAAGGACTATTTTTTCGAGGCTGGCAATCTTTTGAAAAATGTCCCCATATATTGCCCTACTCCAAGTTGATAGAGCTTTCTTTAACTTCTTCATCTTGTACTAAAAGAGATAGAATGGACTTGCGCAGAAGTCGACACTCCAGTTTTCCTTGACCACCTCCATAAAAGAGTCATGCTTTGCCCAAAAAATTAGAAATTTAAATGATTTCTTGATTGGAACAGTGTTTGTCGAAGCAGTCAACAGCAACAGGCTATGGTCAGATCCTATTTTTAAGAGATGGTTAATCTCCATTCTTGGGAATGCTTGCTGGAATTCGACATTGGTTAGACATCTGTCCAGTCGCTTGAAAATACAATCCCTTTCAGCTCATGCATTCCACCATGTGTAGATACTTCCCTTGAAGCCAATATCATATAAGTTACATGTATTTACACAATGTCTAAAGTCAAGGACTTCATTCATGTGCACTGGCAATCCACCAAGCTTCTCCTCCTCATCCCATATAACATTGAAGTCTCCTCCAACAATCCATGGTAAAGCCAAATCATTTGCAAGGTTATACATCGAGTCCCATAGTTCAATCCTTTCTATTGCATCGCATTTTGCATACACCAACGTAAGAGTAAAAACCTTTTGTGTGTCAACATTATGTAGCTTCAAAGTAAGTTGCTGCTCCATATCCATCAAGACCATAACATCGTATATTTCGTCAACAAAAGCCCAAATCTTGATAGAGATATTATCAAATGCTTGAGCAAAGCCAATTTTCCTCCTATATTTTTCCAGTTTTCTAGCATGCTGCATTGGCTCCATTAATCCAATAAATTCAAAATGATGTTGTCTATGCATTGTGATGGTCCTTTGAAAGGCCTTATTAGTGTTTACCAATCTGACATTCCAAATGAGTGCATTCATGACAACAAATTGGATTTAGATATGGTTCTTCGTGATTGAACTCCAGCTAGCTAAAAATTGGTGATATCTTTCTGTTTTTTCTTCCTACCCTTACCAGTAGACCTCTTCTTGTCAATGAGTCGAGGCGATAAATCACCTTGTCTAGCCACATTCATGAAGTTTTGCGCAGTTGATTCCTCGTCTAAATCTTTTCCTTTACCTGCCATGTTGCCATCATGTACATTGTGTTCCTCATGTTGGATTACAATTTTTTTTTTGATTAGATTGGATATCAACCTAGAATTCAATTTCTCCTTGGCCAATTGGACAGATACTTCCTTTGCGTATTTCAGATCTCCTCCCTTGGCTTTAATTTTTTCCATCAGACTTATCTCCTGAAATTCCAGATTCCTCCCCTTATGTGCACCAGTAGCTGGTTTTTTGTTGACAACATCCTCAACACCTTGGGTATCTATTACCTTAGCTCCCTTTTCCATTTCCTTACCTTTCTCATTTTCTTGAGCTTTCATGTGTTCTGTGGGTTGTTCAACAATGTCTGTAGATTTTTAACCATATTTTCCTCATCCCCGATAATATTTAAGTGAACCTCAGTTGTGTTATTATGTACTTTAGATATCTTGGTGCCATTAGTATTCATTTTGACATTGTCACGTTTCCTTATTGTTGTTTGCAATGGAACAGTACCTCCAGATTTTCCAAGTACACCTATCTCCCTATTAGGCTGTGCATTCTACATATTTCTGTCAGCCAAATTGTCTACAGCAATTGCGATAATGTCATATGCTGATGCATCTCCCTTGTTTGATCCACCTAAATGTTTCGTTCCAGTTTTGTCTTTAGAAATCAACGTAGTATATTTATTGGATATCAGTCTCTCCCCATTCATACTTTGTTCCTCTTATTCCCCTCATCTGTTGATTCATCTTCACCAATGACACCCTCTGGTAATTCCCCATCCTCAGAGCATTCTTCAACTTGATGACACCATAAATTGACTGCGAGGTTATTTCTTGACACGAATGGTTGGTTGGCACAAGGTTACCACCAAAAGTTCTATTAACCCATTGAACGGTTAATTCCTTTTGAACAACTTCAGCTGTTGCATTCCCACTCTCATTAGGATTAACATTATTCTTTTTTTTTTTTTTGATTTTGCAGTCTCAGTTGACCTTGGTGTAAACATAGCTGACTCATGGTTCAAAATCCCATATGTGTTAGGATTTTTTATAGGACTCCTTTGGACACTACTTTCTTCTAGTAACACCAACTGATTATACTCATTTTTCTGACCTTCTTCAACCTCCAAAAGAGCAAACTTATTTGTTGTCTGAGCCTGCTGAACTGCACTATCAACTAGAACGATTTCATTGCCAATTTTTCCCTTTCCTGATTCTACTTTGCTTTGTTCATCACTCGATTATCTCGAACTTCCTTCCATTGTTCACCTACATTCCCTACTACTTTTCCACTTGTGAGAATCATCAAAGGAGCATTATTTTTGTTTTTGTCCTATTCTTCATCAGTAGCATTCCTTCTATCACTGCCTCTAGTCTCCATTAACTCAGGATGTAAACACCAACATTCAAATTCATTATGACCTTGTAATCTACACGCTTTACAATATTTAGGTAACAAATTATATTGAATCCTTACCCACTCTGTTCTGACCACACCAGTAACTTCATCTTCGATGTCCATATGCACCTTCTTAGGTAGTTCACCCAATAAATCAACTAGGACTTTGACTCTTGCACAACTAAGCCTAGTTTTATTTATTGTAGCCATGTCAAGATGCATCGTCTTTCCCACAGCTGAAGCTATTGAAAACAACACTTCCTTCACAAAGAAAGTAGGCAGTAAGCCTGGAAAAGAAATCCACGCCATCGCCATCGGAGTTTTTCTCCCATATTGAATTTTGCATCGTAAATAAGAGGTCGCAATTGATATTCATACCCATCGTTGGCATTAACATAGTAAGCATGTTTTGATGTGAAATGGATGAAATCTTCCCATAGAGTTAATCTAAGTAGAACATTGTTGATACCCAGTTTTGCCCTCATATTTTTCAAATACATATATACTTTCAAAATAGCATATTTGCATCATTATTTAGTTTATAAACCTATACAAGCATTTTCTATAATTTTCCTATAATTTTTAGAGCTTTAAATTAATTTTTTTTCTTATATTCTAATTATAGATAAAATCCTTTAAATTATTTTGTGATGAATTATTTGCCTAAAATAATTGTTTTGCACCTATAATATATGTTTCAAACATTTTATTTCATTCCATATAATTATATTAGTATTTTAAAGCTATTTATCTAATTTTACAATAATGACCTATATTCTACAAATAATTGCGTTTATTATATTATTTATGCCAAAGTATTATTTTATATTTTTATAAGGTTGAGGTATTATTTTTAAAATAGTTTTACAGCATAAATATTATTTTTACCATTTATTAGAAGTTTTAATAATTTATTTTAAATTAATTTTCAAGGGTTTCAAGAGCTGGCCCAAAACAGGCTAATTGTTGGACCAAATTTTGGCCCAAACCATTCGCCCAATACCCCAATTACCCCAAGACCAACACCAGCGACCCAATACCCTATACCTGTCCATTAACCCGACCCAGCTCTTTTAAAATCCTGGCCGTTGATCTCTAAGATCAACGACCCACAATCAATCCCCCATTTTATTATCCTAACCCCTAACCCTAATCCCTCTTGAACCGCCGCCCTAAAATCCTCTCCCCTCTCTCCCACCGAAACCCTAGCCGCCCTTTCAATCTTCTCCGAATCCATCTCAATCATGGATTCCTTCCATGATTCTCTTGCCTTTTATGTGTTACCTCAGTATTATTTGTAAGACTATGGTGTTACATAGTACTTGCCCCAATTTTGGCAAGTACCAGTCCTCAAATCGAATTCCACCGCCTTCAAACTTTGAGATTAGATGATATTTCGTCTATATGCACTCACTATCAGGCTATATGGTTCGATTCAGTGAGATTTTCGACCATCTGTGCTTTCCTTTTGAACTAGGGTTCGAGATTTTCCTTTATTCTTTATTGATTTTCGATTGATACTCTTCCCTTTCTCGTTTTTGACTGATATTTTCCTTATTTCTGTTTAACCCACTGTATTTCCCTATTTTTACTTTTATTTGCCCTAAGACTGACTTTAATTGATTTTCGTATGATATTTTCCTTATTCTCTGTTCAATCTATTGTATTCCCTTATTTTAAGTGTTATTTGCATGTTATTTTTCCTTATTCTCCGTTTAATTTACTGAACTTCCTATTCTATGTATTATTTTCCCTAAATTGACTCTAATTGATTCTGGCATGCCATATTTTCCTTATTCTGTGTTTAATTTACCGTGTTTCCCTATTTTATATGTTAAATTTGCTACTATATAAACCCCCCTCCCCCCCCCCTAAAACCCCTTGAACAGACCTTTTGAATCTCTTAATCCCTGTTACTATTCTCACTACTCTCCTCACTCACTCACTCACTCACTGTTACACTCGAACACTCTCTAAAATTATTGAATTCGGGGCCGGCTGAAAGCCAAAGCCATTAAACAACCTCCTCCGGTGCAAGCACTGCTCGGAGCCCATTCTTTAGGCTCTTGTGAACTCTGAAGCATCGAGGACTTGGGATTTTTTCTATTACGCTCTTTACTCTTTTGTTCTGCTACTGGTTAGTGTTTTAAACCTTTGCAATGTTCAATTTCTTTCTTTCTTTCTGCGTATGTATTTGAATTACATGAGCATGATAACGTTCAATACTCTGATGTCATTCTGTGATAAGTAAATTCATGGGATAATTTACTATTGTGTTATTCTAATACGTATTCTTCACTATGATTTGCATTCTGTGATTTCTTATCTTCTGAAATGGGTTCTATACCATTTAGCGTCTTAGCATGTTTAGTTTTGAACTTCAATGAAAGTCTATTTTTGATATGAGCCTGACTACTGTGATTGTATGTTGTTAGTTACAAAATTTCTTCATACTTTGTTTTGGGTGCTACCATAACTCTATGGGAACCATCTCCAGTTAAATGAATCTTTTAGTGCTAAGTCCTGTGTATACTGGATTGTCCTTGGCGTATTAGTCCCAACTCTATGGAATGCTGCTTTAAAGTCTTCTTTAAGCATGTTTCATGCTGTCCTGATTTTTAAGAGATAAATACTCTATTTTTCTATTAACTATGACTTTGCTCCTATGCTAATATGTTTTCCATATGCCTTGGTTCATTTGCTACACTATCCTTTCTGTGATTATCACAATGTGTGTCCCTTCATCATGTTTAAATACTGATTAATATGGCATTAGGTTAGACTTAACTTAATTTGGATCTTTAGGTTTCAACTAATTCAACTTCATGCATCTATACATGATAACCTATGTATGTCTGCAAACCTTTTTTCTTCTCCTAAGTCCTATGAGGTTGTCTATGTGGTACTTTGCTATGTAAACCTTGATGAACCTACTGGCCTGCTTGACCAGTTGTACTGTATGCTCAATTTGGTATATTACTTGATTTCTGTCCACTCTCCTTACTTGCTAATCTGATATTCTAAATTCCCATTCTTAGCTATCTAGGTTCCATTGTTGGCCTCCCTAGTGTGAGCACTACTCGGGGTCCAATTGAGGCCTTTGTGAACTCTGACACACTAGGGCTTGGTCCTAGTCATTCTCTCAACCTCCAAAACTATCCCTAATACTCTACTTCCCTGTCATGTACTGTCTATCTATCTATATTGGTTGTTCCAAGTGGTGCAACACTTGGTGCTATGGATAATTGAATTGGTATGGGCTCTTCTATAGACCCATGATCGTGTATTGAACGTGAATCTTTGTTGAAGGCCCAGTAAGGCTGGGTATTTAGTTATTTTATTTGGGCCTGCTGTGGGCCTATTATTACTGTTATGTAACACTGTTACTTTTACTCATTGTTGGGCCTGTAATAATCTTTGTATAAACAATTGGGGTTGTTAGTAAAAGGGAATGTGGTAGATTTTAATATTTACATGTGATGGGTAGATAACATGCCTATAGGACTTAATGATATGTTTTCTATATATGTCGTTCACTCTCTATGCACACTATAGAAATCATGCCATTAGGAGAAGCACACACTTGCACTACTTGTCTACTAGCAAAGCATGAACTCAAATGCTTCAATTATCCTTGTTGATACATGTTGTTAGAAAACCTGCCTATAGGAAATAAATACCGTTTAACTTTCCTTTAATTTGCATTGCTGCAGCATATCCACTAGAGATCATGCCGATAGGACTCTAATCATTTCATTTGTTATTGCATCACATTGTTCACCTAGAAAACCTTCCTATAAGGTTAAAGTATAACAATAAAAATCAGGTTCCCGAGTGCTAATCATTAGAATCCTGTCTATAGGATACCACTGTTCGCCTTAATAATTGTTAATGACGCCCCCTCTCAACATTGTTCATCGCTCGCTTAGGCCATTATCAAGGGCATGCATAATTCTCGGTTTCTCTCGATAGATTTCACTGTCTTTATTACATAATCACCTAGGCACATCATCTACAGGACTAATGACTGGGAATCTGCAATTTCAAAAATCAGTGTGCAACACCCTTTATAATCCTGTCTATGAACAACGCTGGTTCCTAAATTTGCTTGCATGCCTTGAGGCCTTATCACATAGAAATCATGTCTATAGGGATTTAAGTTCCTTAATCTGAACTGCCTAACATGAAAAACCTGTTTTGCGTGCATTTGTTGTTTAAGTGTGGAGGCTAACTTGAGCCCTTAACTGCCCATATGTGAGGTCCAATGTGCTTTTTGTATGTCGCTTAGTTTTAACATTTATGAGCAGCGTAAGTGATGTCTAGAACCACCAAAGATAGAGGTCCAATACCTCCTAGATCATAGGTATGGGACAGGTAGTGCACGCATAAGGTACGACTTATAATTGAATTAGTGCGCTTTAGGTAACAACTTTAACATAGTAATCGGGTAGCAGGAGATGATAGTTTGTGCCTGCTGAATAATATGAGTAACACCCCATCCTGAGGGAGTTACGAAGTATTATTTATGTTGCACGGGGTGATCCTTTAGGCTAAAAAACATAGGCCCCCCTCCTCTTTATATGTTGTTATTAGATCAAAATAGTTGTATCTCTATATTCGCACTAAGGTCTTATTAATCATGTTGTAATAAAGTTCTTTGACTTCTGAATTCCCTTTGTTTACTTGATTACCTAGCTTAATCGTAATCCACATAATCTTAAGTTCAGTCGGGACCCACAGTTGTGGACCTCGAAGAGTGCCTAACACCTTCTCTTTGAGGTAACTTGAGCCCTTACCCGATCTTTGGTAGCGTTGACTAGTCAAACAGAGTTATCTACATAATAGGTGCCGTAACGCACCTTAAAATCGTTAGGTGGCGGCTCTTCTCTTTTAATACCCATTTAAAAGAGTTATCACACGTCGAAGCCCACTTTCGCGAGAAAAATGGGGCCACGATAGCATGGCGACTCTGCTGGAGATTTACACTTAGGCTCTTACCATAATGAACTTAGCTTATGTGGATTAGTTTTCTATGTTATAAAATGCACATTCATTTTCCATCTTTATTTGTTAGATTTGCTATCACATGCACATCCTTTCCCGTTCACCTTTACTTGTTTAAAACCGTTATAACATGCACATCCCTTCCCTTCTTCACCTTTATTTGCTTAAATTTATTATAACATGCATATCCCTTCCCTATTCCCCCTTAGTTGCTCTAACTGCTATTTATTAGCTATATCATGTCTCTCCCACCCCTACTCCCTTGCTTACTTTATTATATTCCCTATATTCCACGAACTAACTTCTTCTTTTGTCTTTCTTTTTACGTCCTTTATGTTTTATCTTAATACTGCGTTTATTGCTTTCACATATTTATCATGCAAATACTTGAAAAAGTGTTATTATTGCTGTATAAAGCATGCTCCACATCATATTCCACTAGTTCCCAACTAATACCATAGTGGCACTTGATGAGTGTCCGCGCTCTTCCAAAATTACCCTTTAAATTGGAAAGGCTTATTTGCGGTAAACTAGTCGATCAGCAGTACAATCAATGGTTCCATGCCTTTTCCTCTCAAGTTTTCAACTTGAGAGTACCAGTCTAGACCCTTCTAGAAACATTGCTCCAATATCAACTTTGCATGCATCATGTCAAACCTAGTATGGGTTAGAACGTTGTCCGTGTGACAATCCACTAAGATAAGCCTTGTCCAAAGCCCGACGGGATTTCTATAATCCCAATGGACACCATCACGTTATGTGCATTACTTGGAGAAAACATGCTGGTATGTTGATCATTAATGTGTAAATAATCAGACCCAGAGGGGGAACGGGCTAACTCTATTTGTTTTTACAGAAAATAAGGCACGAGTTCCCCAGGTTCGGCATGGTTCAAAACATCCCACCTTTGCTGCTTGATTGGTGGAAGAACCTCTCACCTAGTGACAAAAATCATGTGAAAAGGGTCCTCAAAAATTTACTTTCCTTATTGGACATTTGGCCAAATAACGCATTGATTAAGGCCGCTACTATGTTTTGGGATGAGAAAAGAGTTGTCTTTCTCTTTGGTGATGTAGAAATGACCCCTCTCTTAGAGGAAATATGAGGCTTCACTAGGCTGCCATGGGATAGTCTGGGTTTATTAGTACTAAAATATTGCACTCCCCGTGGTTTTTTAAAAATGATGGGTTTCAAGAAAAATGATGAGTTACTCTGTCTGAAGGAGTCATACATACCACTTGAATTCCTTTACGAACGTTATGGCATAGCAAGTCATATCGCCTTTACTGTGATGAACTTGCCGTTACTTCTTTGGGTTGGACACACCGCCAAGTTTTTGTGTTCATTGTCTGTTTCTTGGGGTTGCTGATATTTCCAATGAAAGGGGGGAAGATCCACACTCGCTTAGCCATAATCGCTAGGAATCTAATGGAAGGAATTGAGGGACAAACTTACACTATCATCCCCATGATCTTGGATGAAATGTACCGAGCTCTAGATCGATGCAAGCAGGGGTATGGGCACTTCGAGGGCTGTAATCAGTTACTGCAGGTTTGGTTATTAGAACATTTCTAGAGAGATGAATATCATCAGGAGATTCTGCGATGACCATTGAATGACTACATAGCCTACCATCATCCAAAATGAATGACATTTATCCCAGATAGGTTCGCGCAACCTGGAAGTGCTGTGAGCTGGGTGTGTTTCTTCAGCAATTTGACTGACGAAAAGGTACATTGGATGTTCGAATGGTTCCCTAGCAGCGAGTTCATCATCAGGTCAAGAGAAACCACTCATTTAGTGCTGATCGGGTTAAGAGGAATCTATCCTTATGCTCCTATAAGGGTAATGAGGCAAGCGAGAAGAAAGCAGGTTATACCTCGGGTTTCCAACATGGTCCAGTACAAAGCAGACTTTAAAGGGAACATCATTCCATTCAAGTTCGAGGCACATCATATGTGGAATCAAAAGGTCATCATAGAGAAAGACACTATCGAGCCAGACAGGTACCATGCCGGCCACGTATACTTCTACCCATCATGGTTGGTAGATGATATAGCGGGAGATGTCAAGCCAAGAATTAATCTGAAAAATAGGGTTATAGATGACGCTGCTGAAGCACAAGTCAAGTATAGGATGCTGCACAAGAGGATTTTCGAGTCTGAAGCTAGGCATTTGAAACAACACAAAGTGGATATGGAAGCAATCAACGAATGGAAAGAAATCGCTACTAAATCAACAGAAATATTGGAATATTTGGAGCAAGAGTTAATGGAACTTGAGGGGAAGATGAGGAAGATGCTCTCGGATTGTCAAAATACGGAAGGCAATGAGGGAGGGCATCTAGCAAGGGCTTACCTACTATTGGACATGCGCGACCTAGGGAACTTGATTGATGGATCCAAGAAGGCCAAGCATGGAGAAGGTCCCTCTGGGGCCAAGTAGATTAGGAAATGATGTTCTTTACTACTTTTTAGCTTAGTTTTAGATTTCGATTGTAATAAGGCAAATGACATTAGTAATTTTTCTTATTATTGTCGTTTTAGTAAGGATCTGATTCATTTTCGCATTAATGAAATGACACAATTATTGGCATCAATTTTCTCCAAGTCTATGTGTTGCTTAGGCCTACCTCGGGCACAACGAGGTCCCCAAATTAGGACGCGAATCTATTACATGATTTTGCAAAGCATGTTCAACATTGCAAGCATTCTTTCAATATCCCTTACTGACTTGGTTACTTTTTTGTTTTTCCTTTGCTTTGTTTATTCTCATTCCCCAAAGTTTGGTTCGCGCATACTGGCATCATCCGCATAGCACACTAGATTCAGAGTTCCTCCATCTCCTCCTCCACTAAGTGATCCTAAAGGCAGAAGCAAAGGGAAAGGAAAGATGGACGATTTAAGTAGTATGAGAAAGGACAATGCAGAGAATGTTGAAACTTCAGACGGTCGAAATACTCCAGCACAGAATGAATTAGTCCTACGTCTGGAACAGAAAATATTGGAGCTACAAGGGGAACTTGAGAGCAGGTCCAGAACTTGGCAAATCTTTCCCTCACCCTAAACGTCCCCGACATTAACCAATAAAACACAAACGCCCAAAACACACCACCTCCCCAAAACACACATAATCAAAATCTGCAAAATCCTCCCGCACCACATCAATACGCCACACCTCCTCAGAACCACAACCCTCCACCGGTACCTACCCGTCAACAACACCATCACCACCCAACTCAATACCCACAAACAATCACATACCACACCCCTCAGAATGCACCACAGCCTACTCCTGACCCGCAAAACTCAACCAATGACCACCATTACGCCCAGATTACCGGAGTCCACCAAAGCAATCCCATATATGTGGAAACTTTACCCCATACCCCACAACAGACCCTATACATACCCAAATCTGCCGAGAAGGACCTGCTCATCAAGAACATGGTGAAAGAACTCAAGAAACTTACTGGCAGAGTTCAAAGTGTCGAAGGGGGCAAATGCATTGAGGGTTTGAATTATGAAGATTTGTGTATTCAACCAAATGTAGAACTGCCAGAAGGTTACAAACCTCCTAAGTTCAAAATGTTCGATGGGACTGGTGATTCGAAGGTGCACTTGAGAACGTATTGTGACAAGCTTGTGGGAGTTGGCAAGGATGAAAGAATCCGCATGAAGCTTTTTATGAGGAGCCTCACCGGAGACGCCCTGTCTTGGTACATCAGTCAGAACCCAAAGAAATAGGTTAATTGGGTGAGCATGACATTAGATTTCATAGATCGGTTCAGGTTTAACATAGAAAATGCACCAGACATTTTCTACATTCAGAATCTCAAGAAGAAGCCATCGTAAACTTTCCACGAGTATGCTACTCGGTGGAGGTCGGAAGCTGCAAAAGTAAGGCCAGCACTGGAAGAAGAACAGATGAATAAGTTCTTCGTCAGAGCTCAGGATCCACAATACTACGAAAGACTGATGGTTATTGAAAACCATTAATTTTCTGACATCATCAAATTGGGAGAAAGAATAGAAGAAAGGATCAAAAGCGGAATGGTGACAAATTTTGAAGCACTCCAAGCCATAAAAAGCCTTACAGTCAGGAGGTATCTCCAAGAAGAAAGAAGTAGGTGCGGTGATGGTAGCCCAAGGTCCAAAGTCTCCCCTTATATACCAAACACCCCTACCCTCATATCAGCCTTCACCTCCCAGATACCAACAACCTACCGCCACTTACCATACTTATAACACCCAACCAGCATACTACCACTAACCACCAGCCCGCCAAAACTACCAAAACCTAGACCGAAATTTGACCGTAGACCACCTAGACAATATACCCCAATTGCTGAACCCATAGACCAACTATACGAGAGACTGAAGGCTGCCGGTTATGTCACTCCCATTCCCACTGTTGCTATGGAAAACTCCTCCCAGTGGATTAATCCAAATAAGATATGTGCCTATCACTCAGGCATGAATGGTCATACTATTGATGAGTATCGTACTTTGAAGGATAAGATTCAGACATTAATTGACACCAAAGTCATACAGGCAAAGGAGGCTGCACCCAATGTCCGTTACAATCCTCTCCCGGATCACAGGGGTGAAGGGGTAAACGTGATAGAGACCGATGAAGAATGGGACTCATAGGGGACAATTGGACTCATTCGAGAAGGGGATAACCCTAAAACATCTCCAGTCACTCTCACACCTATCGTGGTACAGATTCAGGCACCGATTGAAGATGAGGTAGTCGCACCAACTCCATTTGATGTTGAGGTAACAACACCCTTCACCATGATGGTGGCACCCACACCATCTTTTAAGTCTAATGCTATACCTTAGGATTATGTTGCGAAAGCAAGAAGGAAAGGAAAGGCAAAAATGGAAGAAACAGGTGCAGCGCAAGGCATGACCAGAACTTGTAGGGTTTATACACCCGAGAATTTGGGAGGAACAAGCAAAGAGCCACCTCTAAACCGCCTGTCATTGAGACTGGTCCAGATGATCTTTGGAGAAAGGTGCAGGCGAGAGAGTATTCTGTGGTTGATTATCTGAACAAAACCCCTGCTCAAATATCCATTTTATCACTGCTGCAAAACTCCGAGGCACATAGGAATACCTTGATGAAGGTGTTGAATGAAGTTTATGTACCAAATAACATCACCATTAGAGATATGGCCAACATGGTAGGGCAAGTGTTAGAAAGCCACAAGATCAATTTTCATGAAGACGAGCTACCCCCTAAAGGACTAAGTCACAACAGGGCACTACATATCACCGTGCAGTTTGAGGACAAATTCATTTCTAGGGTCCTGATAGATGGGGGTTCGAGTCTTAACATTTGTCCACTAACTACTTTGAAAAGGTTGGGTAAAGGTCTGCACGAGATACGAGCAGGGAGTATGAATGTGAAAGCATTTGATGAGTCTCAAAGGGCCACAACTGGGGAGACCAACCTCAGCCTACAGATAGGCCCGATCTGGTTCGATGTTGAGTTTCAAGTATTGGATATATCTGCTACATACAATCTGTTGTTGGGGCGACCATGGATACATGCCACTGGGGTCATGGCTTCTACTCTACATCAGGCCGTGAAGTTTGAGTGGAACCATCAGGAAGTGATCATCCATGGGGACGAAACTAATCCCATTTACACCAATCAAACTGTTCCGGTCGTCGAGAATAGAAGGAAGTTGGGTGGAGAAATATACCATCACGTCGAGCGCGTCAACGCAATTGAAAAAGATAAATGGTGGAGCAGTAAGATAGAAGGCATATTGGCATGGACAGGGTATGAACCTGGCAAGGGTCTCGGTAAGAATATCCAGGGGATCACCAAATCGATACAGCCAAAGCGTCACGGCACAACGTTTGGGCTTGGGTATGAATACACCTGGCACGAGTATCAAAATTGGTCGCCACCATGGTGTGGTCCATATTACCCTCTAGAGCAGCCAGTCATTTCATCAAGCTGACATCATGTGGGGGTATGAAGAAGATGAAGCTCTAGCTAGTATAAGGAAGCTATTTCTGGATGACAAAGACATGGACTGCATTGTAGTTGAGGAGGAGAAGGAGGAAGACCTTATTATTCAGACAATGGAGAAGGGAGCTGTTCTCAAGAATTAGACTGCTGCGCCATCAAGGGTCCGTCGAGTTCCTGGGTAGCCTGGCAGTTAGCATCAATTATTTTTTAAAGCAATTTTATGAGCATCTGAGACATTTTCAATATTTTGTTCTGAACGTATTTTGTTTTGAAATAATTGCTCGAGTGATCGAGCCGTACTTGTTTGACGTTTTCAAGATTTATTTAATGCATTGCTATTTTTAGTATTTATTATTATTCTTTACATTTTTTCTCTATAACATTATTATTACCTATCCCGATGAACCTACGACTGTGACATGTAACGAGATAACGCAACATAAGGATAGTGATTTAGAGGATCTGGAAGAGGATATAATACCCGAGGAAATCTTTAGAGAAGTGGAAAATTTTGAAAACAAGCCTAAGTCCAATTTGGATGAGACTGGAATCGTTAATTTGGGAGACTCCGAAACAGTCAAGGAAACTCGTGTAAGCATTCACCTATCGACGTCAGAGAAAGAAGAATACATCCCATTCTTGAAGGAGTATGAGGATATTTTTGCATGGTCCTATGATGATATGACCGATTTGAGCATGTCCATAGTGGCTCATAAACTACCTACCAACCCTATGTGTCCGCCTGTAAAGCAGAAGCTCAGAAAGTTCAAACTAGATATGAGTCTGAAAATAAATGAGGAAGTCATCAAGCATATCAAAGCCAAGGTTCTCAGAGTGGTTGAATATCCGACCTGGTTGGATAACATTGTGCCGGATCCAAAGAAGGATGGGAAGGTCAGAGTGTGTGTCGACTATCGGGATTTAAACAGAGCAAGTCCCAAAGATGATTTCTTTGCCCAATATACACATAATGATTGACAATTGTGCCAAGTATGAACTTCAATCCTTTGTGGATTGCTTCGCGGGATATCATCAGATCTGGATGGATGAAAAAGATGTCGAAAAGACAGCCTTTATTATACCATGGGGAGTATATTGTTACAAAATGATGTTGTTTGGCCTAAAGAATGCTGGAGTCACCTATATGAGGGCCATGACAACCAATTTCCACGACATGATACACAAGGCGATAGAGGTGTACATGGATGACGTCATCATCAAATCCAAGAGAAGCACAGATCATATAGAAAATTTTAGGAAATTCTTTGATCGACTTCGAAGGTACAACCTGAAACTGAATCCCGCAAAATATGCCTTCAGAGTCCCTACTGGAAAACTGTTAGGGTTCATCGTCAGCCGCCGAGGAATTGAGCTAGACCCGTCAAAGGTCAAGGCTATCGAAGATTTGCCACCTCCAAAGAACAAGAAAGATGTGATGAGTTTCTTAGGGTGTCTCAATTACATCAGCTGTTTCATAGCACAATCAACTATGATCTGCGAACCGATTTTCAAAATGTTGAAGAAAGACGCTGCAACAAGTTGGATTGAAGAATGCGAGAAAGCCTCTGACAAGATCAAAGAATATTTATCCAAACCACCTATTCTGGTCCCACTAGAACCTAGGAGACCTCTGCTACTCAATTTATCTGTACTAGATGGGGCTTTTGGCTGTGTCTTGGGACAACATGACGAGACAGAAAGAAATAAATAGGCCATATACTATCTGAGCAAGAAGTTCACACCCTACGAAGCACGATATTCTTTGTTGGACTGCACCTGCTTCTCTTTGACGTGGATAGCTCAAAAGTTGAGGTACTACTTCTGTGCCTACATCACATATCCCATATCAATGATGGATCCATTAAAATACATCTTCCAGAAACCCATGCCCACGGGGAAGTTAGAAAAATGGTAGATATTATTAAGTGAGTTCGACATCATCTATGTAACTCAGAAGGCTATCAAAGGGCAAGCGTTGGCCGATCATTTGGTATAAAATCCTGTAGACGGAGAGTACGAACCACTGAAAACATATTTTCCCGACGAAGAGGTATCACTCGTAGGAGAAGATATCACCGAAACCTATGATGGTTGGAGAATGTTCTTCGATGGAGCCGCAAATTTTAAAGGAGTGGGTATTGGAGCAGTTGTAGTATTAGAGATAGGTCAACACTATCCAGTATCCGCAAAGCTCAGGTTTCCATGTACCAACAATATGGCAGAATATGAGGCTTGCATCTTGGGACTCAAGTTGTCCATTGACATGAATGGTTAGGAATTACTGGTAATTGGTGACTCAGACTTTTTGGTACATCAGATTCTAGGAGAATGGGCTACAAAGAATACCAAAATACTGCCGTATTTGTACTATGTACAAGAATTGAAGAAGAGATTCACAAAGATAGAATTCAAACATGTTCCGAGAGTCCAGAATGAGTTCGCAGATGCATTGTCCACTCTATATTCCATGATACAACACCCAGACAAGAATTTTATTGACCCTATCCCGATAGGGATTCATAACTAGCCAGCTTATTATGCTCACGTTGAAGAAGGAATTGATGGAAATCCATGGTTCCATGACATCAAAGAATATTTGGCAAAAGGAGAATACCCAGAGCACGCAAATCATACTCAGAAACGCACACTCCGAAGATTATCTAACCACTTATTCCAAAGCAAAGGGATTCTGTATAGAAGGACTCCAAATCTGGGGTTATTACGGTGTGTTGACGCCAAGGAAGTATCCAAATTGCTCGAAGAAATACAACTAGGGCAGTTGGTGCTAAAATGGATCTTCCCGCATCAGGATGAAGCCAAAGGGAAATTTTCACCCGATTGGCAAGGGCATAGTTCACAGAGTACTAACAGGAGGACCACTCATACTTGCAGAGATGGACAGAGAGATTTGGCCAAAACCTATCAACTAGATGTAGTCAAGA
Organism: Nicotiana tomentosiformis; assembly: GCF_000390325.3. Classification (NCBI taxonomy): domain Eukaryota; kingdom Viridiplantae; phylum Streptophyta; class Magnoliopsida; order Solanales; family Solanaceae; genus Nicotiana; species Nicotiana tomentosiformis. The sequence continues at coordinate 149,713,867 of NC_090817.1, forward strand.
GATATTATGTTTAGGATTATTTATATTTCTTCACTTGATGTAACTGAACTACGCTTGACATGATTCTCGTTTAAGAGGGGATACGTAGGCAACCCTGTGGGTTCGGTCACATCTTAATAAGATCTTCATTTTGCCATGGTCAGAAACTGGGGCAGAATTTTGAGGAGGACCCTCAAAATTTTGAAGCAAGTCCAGCCAAATTCGTTATACACAGAACAGTCAAAGAATTGCTTTTAAACTGGGGCAGAATTTTGAGGAGGACCCTCAAAATTCTAAAGCAAAGAAGTTGCAATGTTTCCAAAATATGTCACAGTCATTAGTTCATCTAAATTTACTTGATATTACATATTACTATATTTAAATAATTACATTCATCAAATGCCCGCATATTTTTCTAAAACTTTTATAAACAGCCAGATGCTACCCAGGGTAACTCAAATAGGATCTCAAGACAGGAGCAAAAGCAAAGCGAGAAGGCGAAAGCACAGACCAACCTTCCCCCCAAACTCATGATTTTTCTTTGGATACAGGCACAATGAATATAACAGGAATATACACAAACACATACACACGTCAGAACCACTACCTTCATAATGACAAAGTTTCCAAATGCAAACACATCTTCAACTAAGAAATACTCTGTTATCACTCATTGTTTTCCCGCATAAGGCTAAGCACTGCCTTTCTTTGCATGAGACTAAGCATTGTCTCTTCTTCTTGCATGAGGCTAAGCATTGCCTCCCCAATTGCATAAGGCTAACCACTACCTTTCCCCGCATGAGACTAAGCATTGTCTCTTCTTCTTGCATGAGGCTAAGCATTGCCTCCCCAATTGCATAAGGCTAAGAACTTCCTTTCCCCGCATGAGACTAAGCATTGTCTCTTCTTCTTGCATGAGGCTAAGCATTGCCTACCTAATTGCATAAGGCTAAGAACTGTCTTTCCCTGCATGAGACTAAGCATTGTCTCCTATTCTTGCATAAGGCTAAGCATTGCTTCCCTAATTTCATGAGACTAAGCACTGTCTCCCCTTTTTTCATGAGACTAAGCACTGTCTCCCATCTTTGCATGAGGCTAAGCACTGTCTCCCTTCTTTGCATGAGACTAAGCATTGTCTCCTCTTCCTGCATGAGGCTAAGCACTGCCTCCCTAATTGCATAAGGCTAAGCGTTGCCTTTCCTTGCATGAGACTAAGCATTGTCTTCTTTTCTTGCATGAGGCTAAGCATTGCCTCCCAAATCGCATAAGGCTAAGCATTGCCTTTCTTTACATGAGACTAAGCACTGTCTCCTATTTGCATAAGGCTTAGCCCTGCTTCTCCAAATGCATAAGGCTAAGCACTGCCTTTCTTTGTATGAGGCTAAGCCATGTCTCCTCTCCTAACATAAGGCTAAGCATTACCTTCCCTTGCATTGAGACTAAGCACTGTCTCCTCTTCTTGCACGAGGCTGAGCACGACCTCCCTAATTACATAAGGCTAAGCACTGCCTTCCCTCGCATCGGGACTACGCATTATCTCCTCTTATTGCATGAGGCTAAGCACTGCCTCCTCAATTGCCTAACGCTAAGCATTGCCTTGTCCTTGCATAAGACCAAATGCTATCTCCACCACGCCATTTAAAACCTAATACTATCCTTTATTTGCCTAGGCCTAACACATCCCTAATCTTATAAAAGACTAAGCTCTGTCTTGTTTTACTTCGCATATGACCGATCATCATATATTTGCATCTCATGGGCTGAAACATCTCCATTTTGTTCAAAGGCGTCATAGTCCAAAGGCATCATCCTCATAGCCGGAAGACACCATTCCATGGCCTGAGGATCTCTCAATATTACACATTATTATTCAAAGGCATCGTGGTTCAGAGGCACCATTTTCATGGCCCGAGGACATCATTTCATGGCATGCGAATCCCTTATCACATGATTTATGGCCCAGGACATCATGGTCTAAGGACATCATCCTCACCGTCCAAAGACAACTTTCATGGTCCAAAGGGAATTTGCACCGTGTTTAAATTCTCGCAATAACCCATATATACTTACATGCATTGTGTTTTAAGTTTTGCAGGTAATCCAGGAAGTGACCGTTCTCCTAACGGAGCAATCTTCGCTCCAGTTTCTGTTCAACATTCGAATCCTGCATTTATTTCAAACGCAACCAACCACCATCAGTTACCCACTTTTACTCGATAATCGTTTAGATACTCATTTTGAGATACATCTATAACTTTTCAGATTCACATTTATGATTTCGCGTAAATTCATCTTATATTGTTCTACCCAAAAGAACCCTTTCCGAAATATACGACTATTCCTATAACAATTTCATCAGTTCAATTCATCGATGGATCCAGAACTACACACGGCCTGATTCCCGTAATACTAGGGATATGTAGGCAACTCAGGAACCAGGGTTCGGCCCCCATTTTTTCAAATCATATTATGCCCCGTTCAATTTGGTTAAAATCGGTCATCATTTTCTTTACCCGACAACTCTTTCATCATTCTCGGGTAAAGAGAGGCAGCTGTTGATACCCAATTGTTCCCTCATATTTTTCAAATACATATATACTTTCAAAATAGCATATTTTCATCATTATTTAGTTTATAAACCTATACAAGCATTTTCTATAATTTTTCCATAATATTTAGAGCTTTAAATTAATTTTTTTCTTATATTCTAATTATAGATAAAATCCTTTAAATTATTTTTGTGACGACTTAGTTGCCTAAAATAATTGTTTTAAACCTATAATATATGTTTCAAACATTTTATTTCATTCCATATAATTACATCAGCATTTTTAAGCTATTTATCTAATTTTGTAATAATGGCCTATATTCTACAAATAATTGCGTTTATTATATTATTTATGCCAAAGTATTATTTTATATTTTTATAAGGTTGAGTTATTATTTTTAAAATAGTTTTACAGCATAAATATTATTTTTACCATTTATTAGAAGTTTTAATAATTTATTTTTGATTAATTTTCAAGGGTTTCAAGAGCTGGCCCAAAACAGGCTAATTTTCGGACCAAAGTTTGGCCCAAACCATTAGCCCAACACCCCAATTACCCCAAGCCCAACACCAATGACACAATACCCTATACCCGTCCATTAACCCGACCTAGCTCTTTTAAAATCCTGGCCGTTGATCTCTAAGATCAACGGCCCACAATCAATCCCCCCTTTTATTATCCTAACCCCTAACCCTAATCCCCATTCCCTCTTGAACAACCGCCCTAAAATCCTCTCCCCTCTCTCCCACTGAAACCCTAGCCGCCCTTTCAATCTTCTCCGAATCCATCTCAATCATGGATTCCTTCCACGATTCTCTTGCCTTTTATGTGTTACCTCAGTATTATTTGCAAGACTATGGTGTTACATAGTACTTGCCCCAATTTTGGCAAGTACCAGTCCTCAAATTGGATTCCACTGCCTTCAACCTTTGAGATTTAGACGATATTTCATCTATATACACTCACTATCAGGCTATATGGTCCGATTCAGTGAGATTTTCGACCATATGTGCTTTCCTTTTGAACTAGGGTTCAAGATTTTCCTTTATTCTTTACCGATTTTTGATTGATACTCTTCCCTTTCTCGTGTTTGACCAATATTTTCCTTATTTCTGTTTAACCCGCTGTATTTCCCTATTTTTACTTTTATTTGCCCTAAGACTGACTTTAATTGATTTTCGTATGATATTTTCCTTATTCCCTGTTCAATCTATTGTATTCCCTTATTTTAAGTGTTATTTGCATGTTAGTTTTCCTAATTCTTCGTTTAATTTACTGAACTTCCTATTCTATGTATTATTTGCCCTAAATTGACTCTAATTGATTATGGCATGCCATATTTTCCTTATTCTGTGTTTAATTTACCGTGTTTCCTTATTTTATGTGTTAAATCTGCTACTATATAAACCTCTCCCCTAAAACCCCTTGAACAGACCTTTTGAATCTGCTAATCCCTGCTACTGTTCTCACTACTCTCATCTCTCACTCACTCACTCACTCACTCACTCACTGTTACACTCGAACACTCTCTAAAATCATTGAATTCGGGGCCGGCTGAAAGCTAAGGCCATTAAATAACCTCCTCCGGTGCAAGCACTGCTCGGAGCCCATTCTCGAGGCTCTTGTGAACTCTGAAGCATTGGGGACTTGGGGGTTTTGCTATTACGCTCTTTACTCTTTTGATCCTGCTACTGATTAGTGTTTTAAACCTTTGCAATGTTCAATTTCTTTCTTTCTTTCTGCATATGTATTTGAATTACATGAGCATGATAACGTTCAATACTCTGATGTCATTCTGTGATAAGTAAATGCATGGGATAGTTTACTGTTGTGTTATGCTAATACGATTTCTTCACTATAATTTACATTTTGTAATTTTTTATCTTCTGAAATGGGTTATATACCATTTAGCATCTTAGTATGTTTAGTTTTGAACTTCAATGAAAGTCTATATTTGATATGAGCCTCACTACTGTGATTGTATGTTGTTAGTTACAAAATTTCTTCATACTTTGTTTTGGGTGCTACCATAACTCTATGGGAACCATCCCCACTTGAATGAATCTTTTAGTGCTAAGTCCTGTGTATACTGGATTGCCCTTTGTGTATTGGTCCCAACTCTATGGAATGCTGCTTTAAGCATGTTTCATGCTGTCTTGATTTTTAAGAGATAAATACTCTATTTTTCTATTAACTATGACTTTGCTCCTATGCTAATATGTTTTCCACATGCCTTGGTTCATTTGCTACCCTATCCTTTCTGTGATTATCACAATATATGTCCCTCCATCATGTCTAAATACTGATTAATATGGAATTAGGTTAGATTTAACTTAATTTGGATCTTTAGGTTTCAACTAGTTCAATTTCATGCATCTATACATGATAACCTATGTATGTCTGCAAACCTGTTTTCTTCTCCTAAGTCCTATGAGGTTGTCTATGTGGTACTTTGCTATGTAAACCTTGCTGAACCTACTTGCCTGCTTGACCAATTGTACTGTATGCACAATTTGGTATATTACTTGATTTTTGTCCACTCTCCATACTTGCTACTCTGATATTCTAAATTCCAATTCTTAGCCGGCTGAAAGCCAAGCCTATCTAGGTTCCATTGTTGGCCTCCCTAGTGTGAGCACTGCTTGGGGTCCAATTGAGGCCTTTGTCAACTCTGACACACTAGGGCTTGGTCCTAGTCATTCTCTCAACCTCCAAAACTATCCCTAATACTCTACTTCCCTGTCATGTACTCTATATCTATATTGGTTGTTCCAAGTGGTGAAACACTTGGTGCTATGGATAATTGAATTGGTATGGGCTCTTCTATGGACCCATGATCGTGTATTGAACGTGGATCTTTGTTGAAGGCCCAGTAAGGCTGGGTATTTAGTTATTTTATTTGGGCCTGCTGTGGGCCTATTATTACTGTTATGTAACACTGTTACTTTTACTCATTATTGGTCCTGTAATAATCTTTGTATAAACAATTGAGATTGTTAGTAAAAGGAAATGGGGTAGATTTTAATATTTACATGCGATGGGTAGATAACATGCCTATAGGACTTAATGATATATTTGCTATATATGTCGTTCACTGTATATGCACACTATAGAAATCATGCCATTAGGAGAAGCACACACTTGCACTACTTGTCTACTAGCAAAGCATGAACTCAACTGCTTCAATTATCCTTGTTGCTACATGTTGTTAGAAAACCTGCCCATAGGAAATAAATACCGTTGAACTTCCCTTTAATTTGCATTGCTGCAACATATCTACTAGAGATCATGCCTATAGGACTCTAATCATTTCATTTGTTATTGCATCACATTGTTCACCTAGTAAACCTGCCTATAAGGTTAAAGTATAACAATAAAAATCAGGTTCCCAAGTGCTAATCGTTAGAATCCTGTCTATAGGATACCACTGTTCACCTTAATAACTGTTAATGATGCCCCCTCTCAACATTGTTCATCGCTCTCTTAGGCCATTATCAAGGGCATGAGTAATTCTGGGTTTCTCTCGATAGATTCTACTATATTTGTTACATAATCACCTAGGCACAACATCTACAGGACTAATAACTATGAACAACACTGGTTCCTAAAACTGCTTGCATGCCTTGATGCCTTATCACATAGAAATCATGTCTATAGGGATTTAAGTTCCTTAATTCTGAACTGCCTAACATGAAAAACTTGTTTTGTGTGCATTTATTGTTTAAGTGTGGAGGCTAACTTGAGCCCTTAACTGCCCATATATGAGGTTTAATGTGCTTTTTTTATGTTGCTTAGTTTTAACATTTCTGAGCAGCCTAAGTGAGGTCTAGAACCACCCAAAATAGAGGTCCAATACCTCCTGGACCATAGGTATGGTACGGGTAGTGCACGCATAAGGTACGACTTATAATTGAATTAGTGCGCTTTAGGTAACAACTTTAACATAGTAATCGGGTAGCAGGAGATGATAGTCTGTGCCCTCTGAATAATATGAGTAATACCCCCTCCTCTTTATACGTTGTTATTAGATCTAAATAGTTGTATCTCTATATTCGTACTAAGGTCTATATTAATCATGTTGTAATAAAGTTCTTTGACTTCTGAATTCCCTTTGTTTACTTGATCACCTAGCTTAATCGTAATCCACATAATCTTAAGTTCGGCCGGGACCCATAGTTGTGGACCTCGAAGAGTTCCTAACACCTTCTCTTTGACGTAACTTGAGCCCTTACCCGATCTTTGGTGGCGTTGACTAGTCAAATAGAGTTATCTGCATAATAGGTGCCCTAATGCACCTCAAAATCATTAGGTGGCAACTCTTCTCTTTTAATACCCATTTAAAATAATTGTCACACATCGAAGCCTGCTTTCGCTAGAAAAACGGGGCCGCGAGAAACATGACGATCTCTAAGAAACCCAACTCTACACTCTCGTTTAATTCCATATTGAGTTGGGATGATTATGCACATCTCGTTAATTTCTAGACATCCGTAGGATAATTTACCAACACCAGCATATTGTAGTCCTTCGATTACATTCATGTGATCTACTTCTGCCTCTGTGAATTTGACTAAAGGTTGGTCATTCAAGAACAAAGCTCGTCTTATTGGAATGGGCTGGACTGAAAATTGAGCAGTGATGTTCACTGGAGCATTGATTGTACTGGGTTTCAATACTTTTGAGTAATCTTGAGGCTGGGGATTGGTATTTGTGGCTGTATTTGTTTAGGTGTTGGTTGGGGGGGGTGGGTGACCAGCTGGAATAGATGGCTAGCCGCCGGCCATGGTGGCCATTAGAGCTCAAATCGCTAGATTTTTGCGATGAATAGTGGCTCGCATGCTACTATTCACGGCACTATAGCAGGTGGCTCTTGAGAGAAATAATTCTAGGGGGTATGGGTTTTTTTTTATTTTGGCAAATTATACTACTAGGCATGTATAGTAGCTATTTTATTAATAATAAAAGTAAAAAGAAACCACAACGGAAAAGTACTAGTAAGGGGCTAGTAACAGTAGTGTTGCCTCTATGTATTGGCTATATAATCACTCCTCTGCGCCTCCATTGCATTAAGATGGCAGCCTCATGTAGAGGATCATGGTGTAGCTGCACGCAAAATTCTCACGAGGGCATATAATCTCATAGCCGCTTGGACCTTCCCAAAGGCATAGGAATATATCACACACATACTAGGCTAGACCTTACCTTACAATCCTATTGAGGCATAATAACCTCATATACTAGCCAACATGAAGAAAATACAAACTGGAAATAACTAAGTACTGTATGATCATCACAGAGTTTATAACATACTCTGTGATGATATTACAAATGATGATGCTTAAAAAATGATAAAATAAAACAAGGTAAAAAATTATGTCTTGCCCCTCTTTCTTCAACGTTGTGCACTCTTCAATTTGTATCTCATTGGTTTCTTCTTCCACTATCTTCAAATATTCTTCAAACTTCATCATTTCTTTTTTGATCTATTGGACCTTGTGGAGGTGGTTGGGACAACTGCCTTTTGTTTTGCACTTCTCATTGGAGGTTTCCTAATGACAACCTCTTGTGTTACCTTGCCGTCTCTCAAGAAAATGCAGGTATGAATTCTTTATACTCTTCTGCTTGGCCAGCCCATGTTTTATGACCTACCATGTTATTTGATTCTTGTTGATTGTTACATGTTGACAGTAGTTGCTATCCAGAATCAACTTCTCGCTCACCATAAGACTCCATCGATTGCGAAGGGATCTCATGAACGGAGGTATTCAATGTAACCAATGGGGCGTTAATTTTTTGAATGGTATGCAGCAACATAGCTGCGTTTGAGTCCATTATCATTTTATTCAAATCTGGATTGCAGATATGTACTGTTGGTATTGATGTTACTGTACTTGTAGCTACCACTGCTTTTGGATTGTCAACAAGAATAATGTCTTTTGAGACATTAGTTGGAGCTGCTGTATTTTTTGAGATCTGGTTCTATTTTGCACTGTGTGTTGCCTTTGAATGACTGTTTCTTGAGGCTGCCTCATGTTGAAGCTGCTGCACTTTTTTCCCAACATCATCCACAACTGGATCAAATTGCAATGCCCAGTCCTCTGCCTTCAAATCAGTTTGTTGCGCATCAGAAACATTATTTGGAGTTTGTTTAGCGTGTTCAAGCATTCTCTTAGAACATTTATTAGCATTATTTTGCAATACACTAACACCTTCCAGTTCTTGTCCCTTCTTCTGTACATTAGAATCTATAGAAGATGATGTTATTTCAGCAAGATCATCTGCAGCTACAGTTTTAACACTCCCAGGTACAACTAGAAAAGTAGAAACACTGTGTGCAACATTGTCCTCCCAATTCGAACTAGTATTAGCTAGTCCCTTCCCAGTTTGTTGTGGCTCATCATCCAATTGTTGTTCATCATTTTCAAACTCATTCATAGTATGCTCACCCTCGTTCGACAAAGCATCAAAATAGTTTGAAATCCCAATGGCTGTTGTTGGTACAATCTGCAATTGAAGGCCTGGGGATTGCTTCTTGCTAGGTGATCTAGTTACCCCTGTCCATTTGTTACTCTTTGTATGCGATTTGCTTGGAGTTGTAGATGAATGCATTGGAGTGTCAATAACCTGCCATGAACCTTTATCCTGATCAGGCACTTGGGTGGTTTGATTCACAGATCTTCTCAAACAAACATTTGGGGTCGAAATCCCATGTGCTGCCTGCTCTATTCCAGCTGAACATTGTACTTTTTTAGCCTCTACATTCCCCACATTATACCCTGTGTAGGCTGCATTCTTCGATCCCATCACACCCAAAGTAACAGTAGGTTTAACATCACCTGCTGTTGGCAATGCAAAAGTATCCTCCTGCCTTGAAAGCACAGCCTTACTTATCAATTCCTTAGGACCTGTAGAAACTACATACTCCAATTCCATAACATCTACATTTATAGGAGTATCCCCTGCTAGCTTTTGAACTGCAGTAGTGTATGCCACAATAGTCTCATGTTGAGACAGAGTTGTAGATGCTTGTTGCATTATAGTTTGTCCAACTGATGCAAATCGACCAAGCTCCTTACCATCCCACACAACAACATTAGTAACCACTGGCACACTGTCAATCACAGTATTAGCAGTTGCACCCATAGCCATAGTGTTATCAACTGTAACATTCAAGGGAGCAGTCGTATCCAGGTTTGACACCACAGTAGCCGATGGATGTCTATGTACTGAAGGAATAGCTAGAATAGGTAAACTCTTCTCAACAACAATAGCCTGATGCAACCTTGCCAGAACTGTAGAAGTAGGTACATCAAAATTTGGCTTAGATCAATCCTTCTCAGTAGGAACTGCAGCAATTTTAGGTTGCTCAAAAATATGCCCAGCATCTAAACCTTGAACAGTGATTGAAACAATCTTAGAAGTTGTATCAACCACCATTTGCTGCAATATCTGCCCTGCACTTGCACCATTTATCTGTCGTCTTTCATTGATAATTTGTTGCAAATCCCCTTGAAACTTCTGCACAGTGGCTTGATCCTCGCATTCCTCTGCTTTCTCATTCAGAGCACTATCATGATTCCTTGTCAAAATTAAGCGACACATGCTTTCACCATGCCCTTGATGTTTGTAACAAGTGCAGTAGAGAGGCATGTTATCATATACAATCTGCTGAACTGTTTCAACTATTTTCCCAGTGCAGTCATTCAAGAATTGCAATTTTATTTCCTTTGGATGTTTGGCTACTAAATCTAGGATAACTCTTACCCTAGCTATATTAGGTAGTGTCTTTGTCACCTTATCGATTGCAATTGGTTTCCCAGCAGTAGCTGCTATGGACACTAGAGCTCTTCTGGCAAATAGGTCCGGCGATAAATTAGGAAGCAAAATCCACACTACAGCCATTGAGATCTCCTCTTTAGGATTGAAATCATGTGTCCATGGAAATATTCTAAGTTGATGTTCTTCCCCATTGCATGTAGATAATTTACTGATCTCGATAAAGCTATAACAAAATCATCATATTGATCAAAACAAACCAAAAGTTGCCGACGAGCCAGTAAACCTATCAAGCAGTTGCCCTTTACGCCAAAGTGCTTAGGCAGTAGATTTTTCCATATCTTCAAATCTGGTGCAGATTGATTAACTTTGATGACAATGGCCTAGTGTAATCCTTCTACCCTTGCAAATTCTTTTCGGTCCTCCATAGAAAACTTTAGAGTTGGAGTTCCATGTATAAGCTCAATTGGATTTAGCTTCATTTTTGTTGGATTTTGGACTGACCTGTTTGTCGTTACCCTTGTGGCATATGAAGCAATGGGATTTGGGTTAGAATTAGTATTTCCCACAGCTAAAGGATTGGGAGAAAGCTGCTCGTCCATGGCAGGCTTGAAATTACTCAAATCATCATTCTTAGAGCTCATTATTCCTACAATGAAATCGCCTGATTTTTGTCCGAGAGATAGCTCTTGATGTGGAGAACAAATCCTATGGCTTTGAATTGCAAAATCTGAACCAAAATCATGCTGGAAACTTTTAGCAGTTCCATTTCGAGTTCTTGCTACAGTAACCATGTCACCCAAATACAGATGTGCAGAATCTAGGTTTAAATTTAAGGGAGCGCCAAGCTAGGTTATTTACGCCTTTGGATTGTGCATTTTTGGGGAGTGGTCCGTCAGCTTTTCACCACCGGACGATGGCACAGTGGCCATTACTACGCTGTCCCATTACTATTCAACCCTAATCGCATGAGAGAGAAGAGAGTATTTTGGGGTCACTCTTGGCTTTTTTATTTTTTTTAGCAAATATACTACTAGGTTATTCACCTAGTAGCTGTTATATATAACAAATCCCAAATTGGGTAAAACTTACAAAATGTTCAACTGAACTACAAACAACAACACGACAAGGAAATCCAATGGCTATTGCTACCAAATACAATGTAGCAGTAGCGTAATGAAATATGGAAAAAATAAAGCTAGTAATTTGAAATGTCCAATTGTTGCCGACGACCATGAATGCACACACGAGTTGCCAATAATTTATTGTAGCACCTACAAATCTCTCACCAGACGCCATTTGTTGCAATCCAAAGGAGTAGGTATGTTTAAATCCAGTAGTTTTAAAGCAAAGCAGTTTGGACATTGTGAACTTGGGGCTGAAAAATTCCAGCATCATTGTTGATATATTGGAAATGAATTTTAGATGAATGCAAAATAGAGACAGTACTGCCTACTTGAGACATGAGGACAATATAGTATTTTTTTCATCTCCAGATTGAGCATGCATGCACCCTAATACCACTGGACAATGATATGACACTATACTGTAAATACTAAGAATAGATGCAGGCATCAGTTTTCCTTGTATTTCATGTGAATAGATATCCTCAATTTAATAGTCCATCACAACAATTCATACACCAAGAAGCTGATCATATTTGCAGCCATATATTTCTATGAATAAATGCAGCATAACCAAATCACAGCTAGTATATCTGTGTTGCTGAAGTGTTGTTACAGTAGTGTGTTGATCAACTACCATAATGAGCATTCTGGCACTGCATCAAATGTAGCTGCAACAATGATGTGTGGTAGATTGGTAGAGCAGCTTGATCATCCTTTGAAATGATGGTTTGTTGATGCAGTTGCAGAAGAATAAGTGTTGCAGCTGTAGCGTCAATGAACACTTTTGTATTTGTGCTGCTGAATACCAATTGCTATACTTCTTAGCTCCAATTGAACCTGGTACAAGTATATGAAATTGGTGACAGTTGCAGGATGTTGAGAAAAGAACTATTTGCAGATGCCTCAATACCCCGAGCTTATCTCTGGATCCTGCAAAATATAGCAAACAAGTTAGTAGGAAAGATTGTTCCCCCAGGTTCTTGTATGTTCTGGGGGATGTGAGGAAGGCTAGGTTGTGGATGAAGGAGGAATTCTGTTGGTGCTACATCTTCTTTGAATTCTTTATTTTGGAATAGTACAAGAGAGAAAGAGGAAGCAAAGGTGCATTGGTTGAAGCAGGTGATGGTAAGTAATAAGAGAGCACATTATTCTCCAAATAGTAGAGTAAATATAGCAGTTGCTAAAGCCATGTAGAGCAGTGTATTGATATCTTCCAAATTCGTGCACAGTTAATCCCTTCCAAATAATAGAGGCAGCTAAGATATGCCCTTTTGAAGTATTGATGTTGTACTTTGTTGACCAACAACCAGACTAAGCATGTTAACATGCTAATACCACTGGGAATTGACACAACAAGAGACAACCAGTCATTAACTTCAAAGCCAAAATTGTTGTGCATCAACAGTACTGTTCCATATTGTTGTGACTTCCAGGTTCTCAAACAGCTCCTGCTCGAGTCCTGCTTGATCTTTCTGATGAAATGTCTTCTGTTGATGTATTGTGAGATGCTCAGTTGCAGACTAAGTGTGAATGAGTAATTATGTGTTTTTGCTGAAAATACCATCACTTGTAGCAAAATGTCAATTTGATCCACTCCATGCAGATGAATTAAAGTTCTGAACCTATCTATGCAACTTGCAAAAAGTAACAAATAAGTTAGGAGTAAACATTCTGCTACCAGGTTCTTGTGTGTACTGGTAGCAGTGAATAATATTGGGTATTGAGTGTCGAGGTAATGATGTTAGTTGTGTCTTGTTGGTAATACCATTGGGAAGTAATTAGATTGCACACAACCATGTAGTATCTTCCAAACCACATTATCAGTAGTGCTGTTGTTGTAGTATAACTTAGTTGTCATGCTGGTGGAATTGAAGATGGTGTACTCACAGTAGCATTGAAGAACCATTTGCCAAGATACATTTGTATGATTTTGTGCACATGCAGAAGTAATAAGCCAATAAAGACTTGGTGAATTCCTTAATGAACTGCTGGATAGTATATTTCCAGTTGATGCTGTAGTAATAACAGTATGGTTCCAGTTGCTAAAACAAACATGTGGTAAACCCCGAATTTGTTTTGAGAAGCCCAAATACTGCCATACTTTTCCAGTAGTAAGGTACATTATGCACTTAGGAAACTGCAGTTTTGAATTGCACACTCCAATATTAATAGAATGTGACATGCGTACACAGTGCAACTTGATTTTCCTGTCAGCTGTTATGCTGCTGATGTAGCACACTGCTAGTTCTATCCCAAATATAACCTTATTTGTTTTTGTCGATGCTCTTATAAAGCACTGATGTTTCCTATCCCAGTAAATCATTGGCCCTATTGATACAACCATCGTCATCAAGTAGTTAAGCAGCAGTAGTCCAATTGGAAAATTGGCAAAACTCTGTCGAAAGCAGTCATCCAGCAGCAGGACTTCCATGCACACTACTTGTGTGTGTATGTGTAGCAAGTCAGTGCTTTGATAACTGAAGGTGAATCTGTGGGTAGTCATGGTAGGCATCATTATAAAAAAGTCAGACATGGACAATATTTTTGTTTCTTGCGACCCTAATCCTTAGATTAGTTATTTGACTCTTGTCTTGATTTATCAGTATCTTTCCAGTCTTAGGCAATTCATTGAATGATTGGAATTCTAATTTACCTGCAAATGAGAACATAATGTTAGCTAGAAAACCAGCCACGGTGTTTCCCTCCCTAAGTACATGTTTGAAAAGCGCATTGAATTACCCCTTCATTTGATTAATCTTCTTCACTTCTTTGCTGATGCACCAGGGCACCTCCCATTCTCCTTCAATGATTTTCTTCATAACCATTGAGTCAGTCTCAATGATTAGAGGATGAAAATCCATTTGAATACAATAAGAAGGTCCTTCCATTATTCCCCTCGCCTTCGCGACCATGTTAGTTGTATTCCCTATCTGTTCTACCTTTGCAAAGACCACATCTCCAACATAATTCCTCACACAAAAACCATACGAGATTGGTCCTGGATTTCCTCTAGAAGCACCATCAGTGTTGCACTTGAACCATCTCTCATTAGGAAGTTGCCAGGTAATTCTTTTGGTGATAACAACCAGTTTATAAGCTTCAAAAAACCTAATCATATCCGTCCAAAGAAGAGGTATACTTGGTAGCCAATGAAACCTTAGTTTAGCAAGATTATGAAGTGTATTATTAACCTCATGTACCACCCTTTTGACCGAAATTGTTCTGCCTCCATGCTTCATTGCGTTCCTCCTCTTCCAAATTTCCTAAGATATAGTTGCTGGTGCAGCCTGGAAAAGTGGCTTAAGTTTTGAACAACAGACAACATTTCACCAAGTTCTAATGACCTGGTGGATTTGTATCATGTTGTCCACGATTCCAGCAGCCTGTAAAAAATGCTTCCACACTTATGAGGCACTTGTGCTTGTAAGAAAAATATGTTTTAATGTTTCTTCTTGTGGTGGAAAGCAACACCAATATTTTGAAACAATTTGATATCCATCTTTCCTCCATAAGTCATTAGTTGGCACCTTGCTTCTCCATAATCTCCATAGGAAAAAAGAAATTTTGAAGGGTAATCCTTTTGTCCATATTGAATTATGATCCAGATTTGCTGCTTCTCTATGCCTGAAGATGTGCCATGCACTCCCAACTGTAAATTTACCCGATGGTGTTGATATCCATATAGGTGTGTCCCAACCGTCATCTGTATTTTCAAAGTGTACCTCTTGCCTGATGTGGTCGGTTATATCTGTTAGGAATGTTTTATCCAGTAGCTGATCATCCCAACCATTTTCTGTTCTTAAGTCTGACACTTTTTCTAACTCTTCATTGATGTCGAACTGTGGTGGTACCTGATGATATAGAGCTCCAATTCCAGTCCAATTTTCGTGCCAAACATTTGATGAACCCCTATTTAATTGCCACATGATTTCATGCTCGACCTCATCTCTTGCTTGTAACATTTTCCTCCAAATAAATGATCCCTCCCTGAATTGCACCATAGTAGGAATTTCCTTCTTGCAATATTTATTCCACATGAAATTTGACCACAATGACTTCGATGTTCTAAATTTTCACCACAACTTTACGAATAGTGACTTTGAGATATCAAACAACGATCTAAACCCCAATCCTCCTCAGTCGGGAAACATAAGTTTAGCCATTTTGACTAGTGCCTGCTTCTACCTTCGTCATTGGAACTCCAAAAGAATCTAGCGAACATTTTGCGTAAGTGTTCGATAACATTGTTTGGAGGATCCAACACCGAAAGTATGTGAGTAGGTAAACTCTGAAGCACGCAAGTTATAAGTGTTGCTTTGACCCCAAATGATAGTAGTTTCCCCTTGTAAGAGTGTAGTTTTGCCTTCACTTCTTTGTGAGATCATTGTAGTAATCTTTCCTTCTCCTTGTGTAAAACATTGGACAACCTAGGTAAGTAAACGGGAATGCTCCTTTATGGAAGCTAGTGATTGAACGAACTGACTCATGCAAATTCCTTGACATCTTTGTATGCATGTAGTAAGAGCTCTTTGACTTGTTAATCTACTGTCCAGTAATATGTTCATAATTTGTGAGCACGTCAACTACTTTCTTCAAAGAGTAAGGATCAGTAGATGAAAAGATTATAGTGTCATCTGCATAAGCCAAATGGTTTAATGAATCTGTCCATTTGGGCATTCCAAATCCTTTGAATTTCTTGTCTAAGAACAGATTGTTCAGTGATCTGGATAGTACTTCCGTAGACAAAATGAACAATGTAGGAGAAAGGGGGTCACCTTGTTTAACCCTTCTACTGGATTTGAAGAACACTGATGCTTGGCCATTGATTAGACATGAGTACCAGTTGTTGACCAATAGGTTCCCTATTATGTTGATGAAATACTCAGCAAACCCCATCTTCCTTAAAACATGTAGAAGATATTTCCAAGAAACCCTGTCGTAAGCCTTCGATATATCAAGCTTGATTACGACATTGGCTGGTTTCCCTCTCAACCTTATGTTGGTGATAATTTCTTGTGTCAGCAGAATATTTTCAAAAATACTCCTTCCTTTAACAAAGCCAGATTGGTTGGGTGAAATCAATGAGGGAAGTATCTTCTCTATTCCGTCATATAATACCCTTGATATTACCTTGTTGATGAAATTGCTTAGACTTATTAGTCGTAGGTCTGAGAATGTTTGAACTTGAGGTTTCTTAGACAGTAGAACAAGATTAATGTGTGTTAGGATTTTGGGAGTGGTGCCCCACCATAGAACTCTTGAAGCAACATGTAGATATCTTCCCCCACAATGTCCCATCATGTTTGGTAGAACAAGCCAATGAAACCATCTGGTCCACCTGCACTATCCCCAGACAGAGCAAAAATTGCATCCTTCACTTCATCGATTGTAGGATATTTGCACAACTCCAAATTTTGTTCAAGTGTCACCATAGTAGGTATATTGTTAAGCATTGCATAGTTAGTGGTATCCCCTGTTTGTGTAAACTGGTTGCTGTAGAACTCCAGTGCAACATTTGCCATAAGTTCCTGTGTTTCAAGCCAATTACTATCTGCGCCCTGTATCTTTTTGAGGTTCAATTTCTGCCTCTTGCCGTTTACATGTTTGTGAAAGAACCTTGTGTTTCTATCCCCTTCAGCAAACCAGTTCATTCTTGCCTTTTGTTTCCAGTATTGTTCTTCAATGCTCAGGTATTTTTTCAGTTCTGCCTGTGCTTGTTGAAGTACAATTCTGTTGGCAGATGTTAGTTCCTCCTCAAATAGCATTTCCTTGACTCTGACAATATCCTCCCTAATAGCCAACTGCTTAAAGATGTCTCCAAACATAGCTTTACTTCCTTGTGAAAGGGCAGATTTCACTTTCTTTAATTTTTGTTTGAACATCAAGAAAGGATCCCCAATAAAATCTGCCAACCAGTTTTGCTTGACTACTTAATTGAAAGTGTCATGCTTTGTCCAGAAATTAAGGAACTTAAAATGTTCAACAAATTACATAGCTTCCTGCCCACAGCTCATCAGCATAGGAGCTTGATCTGATCATGTCTGTATCAGATGTTCTACTTCTATATTTGGGAAGAGTTTCTTGAAAGATAGATTGACAAAGATCCTATCAAGTCGCTTGAAGATGCATTGTTCATCTGGTCTACCATTCCACCATGTGAATGGACTTCCCTTGTAGCCAATGTTAAACAACTCACAAGAGTTTACACCAAAGGCAAAGTCTTCATATTCAGGTGGGTGCACTAGTAGTCCTCCTATCTTTTCATCTTCATGTAAGACGATATTGAAATCTCCTCCAACGACCCAAGGCATATCCATATCACTAGCCAAGTAATATAAATAGTCCCACAGTTCCAGCCTTTCAAGTGAAGAATATTTTGTGTATACAAAGGTCATGATGATGTGGCTTGGTATATCCTGATGAAATACCTTGATAGTAACCTGCTGCTCGGTGTCCATAATTAATTCCCATTCTACAACAACATCAAAGAAAAGCCATATTTTACCATTGATGTTTGACATAACAACTTCCATTCCTAATCTCCTTTTGTAAGTTTGAATGTGCTTATAGTTCTGGAAAGGTTCCATCAGTGCAATCACCATAAAACTATGTTCTATTTTCATATTGATCACTCTTTGAAAAGCCTGATGTATATTGACTGAACTTATATTCCAAATTAGGGACTTTATCATCATTTAGTATGAGAGGCTGCCCTTCTTGGCAAGATTCTTTTGGTTGTTGTATGTCTTTGTGTTGACCTTGCTTTCTTGCTTTTTACCTGTTTTATCCCCAGCCCTAGGGGATAAATCTGCTTCCCTTGCTACTGCCCTGAAGTTCCCAGTTGTGGATTCATCATCACCTTCTTCGTCAAATTGTTTGATGCCAACCTTTGCTGGCTGCATGATAACTGGTGCAACATTATGAGTTACAATATCATACAGAACATGTAGAGGTGTTTGTAAAGGAAAATTGAGCTCAATTTGAAAGGGTTGTCCAGTATCTGCATCACATGGACTGGGAATTGGGTCTGCAGTGCTTCCATGATGGAGTATCATAGAATTATGAGTCTCATATACATTTTATTTCTTTAGGAATAAGGAGTTTTGATCTCCATCTTTCGATCAGTGCTGTAACATTCTGAATTGCAACTCATCTGTAGATTCCAAGCAATGATGGACTGTTGCACTATGTTGCATTACTGCTATTTTAGTTGATTGCTTATTCTTGTCACCATTATTTTTAAGCTATGAAGATAAGTTATCTTATGAAATGTCTGCATCATTATTATGGATGTGCTCTCCAGCTAACAAAGCAACCAGTGAATGTTCAGTAGGGAGAGGGGTTTCTCCAGGGACAGTGTTGACAACAATTTTATTGTTTACATGGTATGATTGTTCTCTCTGTGTGTTGCACCTTTCATCTCCATGTCTTGTAGTTGTGTTTGTATCTGCTCTGAACTTTGAATCCTGGCAGGTATCACTCCATATTTGTTTATCAATTCTTGTTGCTGCAGTTGATGTTGGAGATTCCAAACAATTCTGAGAGGGTATCTCATGACATAAGTGATTCATTGGTATATTAAGAGGTTCCTTTTGTGTTACAAAAGTCTCGCGAACTCAGTCCACTGTCCTCACATTTGGTGATGTTCCCCTTTTTCCTGCAGCAACTATTGTAGGACTTTTACTAACCCCAGCAGAATCATTGGGTGTGTTCTTTATACATCCAGAACCTTTAATGTTGGAGCTTCAATTGTCGACATTCCTGGCCTTCTCAATATGCTCATTCATATTTGATTCCATTATTTTTTGCACTTGTTGTTGAGGAACTTTCTTGTCCCTTAGATCTTTATTAGTGCTTGATGTAGCACATTTTCCTGTTTCCAGAATTGGTTGTTGTTGAAGTCTATTTTGACAGGCAGAAATGTTGGATTTGTTTTCCCTTCTAAGGTTAGCAGTTGCATCAGTAATCCCATGCAATGAGTGAGAAGAACTGACACCATTTGGATTCCCAGATTTCTGAGATCTCTGTATTTCCTGAGCAGTTTTTAGTTCCCCATTTACTGTAATTGCTGTGATTGGGGGATCTACACTGGGATGTTGTACACTGTCTATAGCATGTTGTGGGGTAGTGTGATAATTTTGCTTTGTCCTTGAAATCTGATGTGGCTTAGAAACCTGTGCATCAACTACTTGTTGAGTTGGCAAATTATACTACTAGGCATGTTGCCTAGTAGATATTTTATATATATTTCGAAAAATTCTCTGCGTCGTACTCAACAAGTAACACATTGGTATATTTACTGATGCTGGTTATCTACGCACAGTTACACTGCCTCCCAGTGGTACTAGCATGTTACCATGCTCAGTCTCGGGGTGGTCTAATGGTGTGAGGAGAATCAAACACGACAAGTAAAATTATGCTGCTTACAGTGTACACATCAAATTGAGTGGTGCATAGAGAAAATGCTATATCAGTTCTGCACATATTACTTGCGATGTGGAGGTGCACCATCACTTAGTGGTATTTGCATGGTTATACTGTGGAAAAATGTTACCTGCAACAGTTGGCGTATTATACTTCGTCAATCTCTGACTACCCATACGTACAAACACTACTGGGTTAGCCTTTCTCAAGCTCACACACGAGGAAGGCTACTACTGTTACATCATTTTGTTGTTGCTATTCAACTATCTATTATAGAGATGGGAACCTCTATAGTAGGCTTATAGATGTGAACAACCCAAAGAGAAAAAGTCTGTCGTCTACCACCACAGGCCAGTCTGATGAGCCAGCTGTGGTAGTTGTGGAGGCAGTTGATGTTCCATCCAATTCGGCCGAACCTTCCTCTAGTGCCGCAACTATGCCTCCACCATCATCCACATCCCCTTTTACAGCTCCTGCCATAGTTACCACTTCGGCTTTGAAGCCGGTGCCCATGCCTACTGCTCCCCTTTTCTGCGCTGAGAGTCTCCCAGACATTGGCAAGCCTCAACAACTGGATGCAGATAACAACTCCAAAGCTGTCTGACTTATCCAATGCTGTTGCAGCACAGTTTACTGTTCATGCACCTCCGTTTCCCCCGACAGTTGAGGAGACATTGAAGAAGATCCTAGAGAACCAGAACACCATCATGACTACCTTGGTACAACACGGGTCTATAATCGAAGAGCTTGGCAAAGAAGTAAAGAAGATGAGAAAGTACTAGGCCAGTAAGAAGTCAGTGGACAAGCTCCAGAGGTAGGTGACCAAGCTTGCTGCAGCCGTAGATATCCCTTTTGACATGTTGATCGACCCACACCCTTCAGTCCCAGCTCCTGCAGCACCATCAGAACCAGTGGCACCATCTGGCCAGTCTGAGGAGCCAGACTTTGCTGTCGACACTGCCGAGGCAGTGCGTCAGAAGTTCACCAATCAGGCATGATGCCTAGTAGTTTTTATATTAATAGTAAATAGAAAAACCACAAAGGAAGAGTACAATTAAAGGAACAAAAGCATTAGTAGTCTTGCTGCTATGCCTTTGATATATAATCATCCATCTGCGCCTCCAATGCCCTTACGCAACCTCAAAAGGCTGCTGGCATAGTCTCACGAAGGCGAATGATCTCATAGCCTTATGGATATTTTCCAAAGTCATAGGACATGAGCAAGCACATACTGCGCTAAACCTTACTTACAATTCCTACTGAGGCATTATTAACCTCAACTATTAACCAGAATGTAAAAAATATGAAGAAGAATGAACTAAGTACTTTATGATCATCATTGGGTTTCTTTTTTGGCATATTATACTACTAGGCATATTTCCTAGTAGATATTTTATATATATTTCGAAAAATTAAACAAAACAAAACAGTGTCGAGTTTTACAAAGTTAACATAAAAAAATAAAAATTGCAAGTTACATATCTCCTATTATCAAAGTTGAATGATGAACTCGACAATGATATTACATATTAAGTTCTAGAAATAACTGGAAAGTAAGATTAAAACTGGCCATGGCGCAGCCCATGTGTATCTCTCTGTTGGTGTGACTCTATATAGGAACTGCTTGATTGCTTTACCGCCCTGTATTTCGATTTTCTAGCTTCTTGTTATTTGTCAAAGTTTTGGAAAATATCAGCCATAACCTGTGGCTGAACAAGGCAGCCTTCTCTTGTAACTCCATTGCTTTGACTGTTTAAATGCCTGGGCATCCTTCTCTTGTAATCCAGTTGTTGCGGGTACATACTGTACATGATGTCAGTGGTAAAAATGACCTTCAATTCCATGTTAATGCCTTCCTTTAGTTTCCTTGCATTGTATTTTGTTGTCCAACACAGTAACTGTACTGCAGTTCAAGTACACGTGAGTTGTTTTCCAAAGTTGTTGTTTGCTTCCCAGTTGATTCCTAGAGTACATGTACTTTGTACAATAAAATGTAACCTTAAATAACTGAGTTCTGAGATACCAAAATTGCGTGTTTGAGTAACAGTTTTTGTACGATACTGCCCTGTTCTTCGCAAAACTAGTAATGTTATTCCTATCAATGATCTCTCTTTATGGTAATTAGCAAGAATTTCTGATACGACCCATGGACGTTGAAGCAACGAGATTGACATGTTCATATTTTCTGTTCTTGCAAAAAAGAAAACAATGTTAGTGTTAAAAGGATATCCATATGCTCTCCTCCTCAAGGAGTTGATCATAAAGATAGACTGATCTCCAGTAAATACTTCCATCTCCTTCATCCCCCCCATTGAACCTGCCTATTACTTGTGTCTGCATCTCTAGTTTCGTGCAACCTTAATCCTTAAGTATGGGCACTGTAGTTTGTCACTATTGACAATTCTACGACCTTGCACATCAAGCTCAGCAAAAGAATGAGCTTCGATATCTCCCTTATCAAGGGTGTAATTTGCCAAATGGTCGGCCAAGCAATTGCCCTCTCTCATAATATGTGATACCCTCATATTACACCTTGTCATTATAGAAGTTATTTCTTCACCTTGTTCAGCAACAACCCATGGAACAACCTATATTCCTTTAATGACTTTCTTCAGCAGTAGCGAGTCTGTTTGTATCAGAATGTTCACATATCCCTGCTCCTCACAGTACCTTAGTGCCTCCTTAATTTCCAAAGCTTCTACCTCATTATTGGTTGAATCCTGTATACCTTTCCCAGAAGCAAAAATTATATCTCCTTGCGCATCTCTCAATGCAAAACCAATGGAGCTTCTTCCTGGATTACCTCTTGACGCTCCGTCTATATTTACTTTAATCCATCCTATTGGAGGTAGCTCCCAAAGTACTTTAGTTACCTTCAATGTTGGTGTGTATCGCTCCATCATGTTAAGTAGGTCCGACCATTTGTGAGGTACGGTTGACAATGAAGGTTTCCTTACCATAACAAGTGATTGTATTGTGGTAGATATCTAGTAAATGACTCTGCAAATTGTTACCGACTCTCCATGTTTGTAACTGTTTCTTCTCTTCCATAACTCCCATGTAATAATAGAAGGTAGTGCTTGAAAAATGGGTTGCAATCTTGGGATGGTCTTTAATGTCCAGCATTTCACAATCACCTGATGCAAAGTTATCTTCTCTATTAATACCTGTTGCAGTTAAGAATTAAGTCCATACCTTGTTTGCTGCATATGATTTATAAAAGAGATGCGTCAGTGTTTCTTCATCTGGTTGTGTACAACACCAACGTCGCGATGGCATTAAATACCCTAGCTTCCTCATGTAGTCATCAAGTGGTAGTTTTGCTCTCCACAACTTCCACATAAAGAAAGAGATTTTAAAAGGCAGACCTTTCACCCATATCTTCTCAAATGCAGTTGCTGGATCATTTCTCTTTCTCAAAAAATCCCAAGCTGACTTTACAGAAAAGTTTCCTCTAGTTTCTAGACTCTAAAAAGGCTTATCGAGGGCATCTTGTATTCCTGGAGGCTTTACTGTTTCTATAATGTGCATGGCATATTCCTCAGGTAGAATTTCAATCAGTTTGTTTGCATCCCATGCTCCCCCATCGACCATATCATACACATTATTAACAGATTCGTCAACTACAAAATCTTGAGGAATAAGGAAGTATAAAGCTCCAAGCCCTGTCCAGTTTTCATACCAAAAGCGTGATGATCCCATCTTAGGATGCCAACCAATTTGATGTTCAATGATGTCGCGACATTCAAGCATCCTTCCCCAAACATGTGAACCCTCTCTCCAAGGCACAACAATTGGGTTAAGTTTCTTACAGTATTTCTGACTCGTGAAGGAACTCTATAAACTTGGTTTTATCCGAAAATTCCACCATAACTTACAAAATAATGCTTTAGTAATATCGTGTAGTGACCTAAACCCAGCCCCTCCTTCATCATAAGGTCGACACAAAGTGTCCCAAGAAGCCCAGTGCCTGCTCCTACCACCAATAGAGCTACTCCAAAAATATTGAGCGAACATCCTGTGCAACTTATTAATGACATAAGGTGGTGGATTCACAGCTGGCAAGAGATGGATGGGCATGCTCTGTAACACATGCTTGATCAAAATAGCCCTACCACTAGTAGATAATAATTTACCTTTCCATGAGTGCAATTTGTCCATGACTTTTTTGATCAAAGCGTCAAAAAAATCTATCTTTCTTCTTGTGTAAAATATTAGACAACCAAGGTAAGTGAAAGGGAATTCTTGGCTGCCAATGCCTGTAATTCTTTCCACCGTATGCACAACCTCTATTGGAGCAGATTCGTGCATATATAGTGCTGACTTTGTTTTGTTGATCAGCTGCCTAGAGGCAAATTCATACTCTGTTAAAGTTTCAACCAGTTGTAGCGATCTCGCGTCTGAGGATAGAAATATAATTGTGTCATCTGCATAAGTGATGGTTGATTTTAGGGCTCCATTTGGGCATTCCAAAACCACAAAAGAACAAGTTCGAGTGTAGCGCATTTAAACCTCTTGACAGAGCTTCTGCTCCAAGAATAAATAAGGTAGGGGATAATGGATCGTCTTGTTTGATACCTCTAGTTGATTTAAAAAATCCAAATGGTTGTTGATTGATTAAGATGGAGTACCAATTGTTGGAGATGATTCCGCAAATCAAGCCTATAAACCTCTCATTAAATCCCATTTTCCTTAGAACCTTGGTTAAGAATAGCCAGCAAAGTCTATCATAAGCTTTCATCATATCTAACTTGATCACGATATTAGGCCCTGTTTTTGTCCTCAATCGAATGTCCGTTATTATCTCTTGCATTTACAAAATATTTTTGACAATAATTCTCCCTTTAACAAAACCTGATTGCTCATCTGAAATAAGACCAGGAAGTAGTCCAACAAGCCTTTCGTGAAGTACTCTTGAAATTATTTTGTTGATAAAATTGCTGAGACTTATGGGTCTCATATCTGAGAATGTGACGACCTCCTTTTTCTTTGGTATTAAAACTACATTTGTGTGAGTCACAAATCTAGGCAACTCATGCCCATTAAAGAAAGCCTTAACACTTCAAATACGTCGTCCCCATTAATATCCCAACATATATGAAAGAAACATCCTGTAAACCCATCAGGTCCGGCTGCACTATTACCATTCCGTCCATAAACTGCCTGTTTTAATTCTTCTTTTGTAGGTTGCTTCAGCAAATTGTTATTTTGATCCATGGTTACTATCTTGGGCACATGATCAATGATCCCAAATGAAGTAGGAACTTTGTCTTCACTAAATTGTGACTGGAAAACATGTACAACTTTATTAGCTATAGCCTCATTATCTTCGATCAACTCCCAGTATTGTTTTGAATTCCATTTAATTGTAATCTTTTCCTCCTACCAGTAACTTGAGCATGAAAAAACTTTGTATTTCTATCACCATCTTTAAACCAAGCCATTCCTGATTTTTGCTTCCAGAATTCTTCCTGCAATGTCAGATATTTAATCAGTTCAGCCTGCACTCTTTGAAGCCTTTCTTGATTTTGTTTGGTTGGGTTCACCTCAAATTAGACCTCGGCTACAGTGACAACCTCTTCCAAACTTCCAATTTTTTTTAAATATATCACCATATGTAGCCCTACTCCAATATGATAGAGCTTTCTTTACCTTCTTGAGTTTATGATTAAAAAGAGTGTAGGGAGTTGCTTCAAAGTTAGCCTTCCAGTTTTCCTTGACGGCAGCTTTGAATGTAGGATGTTTAGTCCAAAAGTTAAGAAATCTAAAAGATTTCTTAATTGGAGCTATGTTTGGCGTGCTAGTCAGCAATAAAGGGCTGTGGTCAGACCCTATCTTTGAGAGATGCGTGACCTGCAGTCCAGGAAATTGCTGTTGGAATTCAATATTGGCCAGGCACCTGTCCAAACGCTTGAAAATACAATCTTCTTCGGCACGCCCATTCCACCATGTATAAATGATGCCCTTAAAACCAAGATCAAACAGGTTGCAAAAATTCACACAGTGTCTAAAGTCCAAAACCTCATTCAGATGCACAGGTAGTCCTCCAAATTTTTCTTCATCATCCCATATCAAATTAAAATCCCCCCCGACTAGCCATGGAAGAGACATGTATCTTACAAGAGAGTACATTATGTCCCAAAGCTCAATGTGTTCAGTTGCATCGCATTTTGCATAAACCAATGTAAGAATAAACTCCTTGTTATCTTCACTGTTAAGCATATGCTCTAGATCGAACAAAATACTAACCTTATATGCTTGATCAATGAATGCTCAAATCTTATTTGATACATTTCCAAATGCTTGAGCAATTCCAATTTTTCTTCTATATTTCTCTAACTATCTAGTTGGATGCATTGGCTCCATTAATCCTATGAATTGAAAGTGGTGTTGCCTATGCATTAAAATGGTCCTTTCAAAGGCTTTCTTCGTGTTAACTGATCGTACATTCCAAATAAGCACATTCATTGCAACAAATTTGATTTTGAGATTGCCTTCTCGTTTGTACACCTACCCGTTGCAAAATATTAATATCCTTCTATTGCTTCCTTCTCCCCTTGCCAATGGATTTCCCTTTCTCAATCTGCCTTGGTGAAATATCTCCTTGCCTGGCTATGTTTATAAAGTTTTGTGTGGTGGATTCTTCATCTAAATCTTTCCCTTTAGATTCCAGATTTCCCTGGTCTTCATCTTGTTGAAATTGTGCAACAATCTATGTTTTGACAGGTTTTTGACTCAAAGAAGAGTTCGCTTATTCCCGTATATTCTGGAAAGCCTTCGTGGTGACATATTTAAAGCTACCACTATCATCAGGTGGTTTTTTTATTAATCCTAACTCCCCTTTTTCATTAGAGATAAAATCCCTTTCCTTCTGTATGTCATCAGCTTTGTTTGTGCATCCAAAAGTAGTGACTTTGTTGATAGTGTCAGCTACACTCTCTTGAATATCAGTCATTGCAGGTTTCCCAACCAAATTGTTTTAATCAATGCCGTTAGCTGGTTTGTGCAGCTCCACACCCTCGGTATCCTCTGCTTTTTCATGATCATTACAATCCTTCCCTAACTTGTTTTGTTGCTGCACTTATACACCATTAACACTTTGCTCTTCAACTTGTTGTTCTTGATCCTCTAGAGGACCTTCTTCTTAACTTTCAAAACCAAATCCTCCTTCTTCCGAATCTTCTTCAGCTTGATCACATCACAACTTACTAGTGACCAATTGCGTTCTGTCAGCTGCATTGTTCAAGTCACCTGTTGCAGCTGAATCAATAGTTTGTGAAGGAATTTCTTTGCACGATTGATTTGTGCTAACACCTTGCCCAAAAGTTCTATTTACCCATTGTGTTATTGATTCCTTTTGCAGTCCTGCCTTACTCCCTTGGGCACTAGGATTGAAAGTAGGGGATTTATGGTTAAGCTTCGTGGTCGTCAACCTAATGTCTTGTTTCCTTGTCAAATTAATATAATTCTCAGCCACCTTCTGAACTTCTCTTGTATCTTCCATCATTGTCATTTGTCTTGTCTACTCAATGTCTTCCATTCCCTCTTGAAGTACTGCAAATTTATTTGCAACTGTCATAGCCCCAGTTGTAGTTGCACTTGCTGCATCAGTTATTGCCTCGAACAGAGCAAGTTCTTTACCAGAACTGTCTTTGTCTTTGTTATTATTGTTTGGCCTAGGTCTATTATCCTTGACCAGATTCCAAGCAGCTCCATTATCGTTAGTAGGTGCAAGTTCTACTACCCTATTCACAACAATTACTGCCCTGTTCCCTGTAACCACCTAATCAAGCTCCTTGACAGTAGCTGCTCTGTCTGCATCAGCTTGCTGCATAACATCGTTTTGCCCTATTTTTTTAGCGTTCAATAACTCTCGAGCATCACCCTTGTATTGTTCCACATTGCTCAGCTCATTAACATTCATTATACTATCAACAGTTTTTTTTTCAGATTTGTTAACCTTTCCTTGCATTACGCGACATGAATGTTCTCCATGTCCTTGATGTTTGTAGAACAGGCAATATTTTGGCAGATTATTATACATAATTTGCTGATAAAATTTAATAGTTTTCCCCGTTTTACTATCAACAATCTTGAGCTTCACTTTACTAGGATACTTGTCCAGTAGGTCTAGCAACACCTTAACTCTTACGGCGCTCGGTCTAGTACAATCTTTTGTTGCTTTGTCCACTGCCAATGGTTTGCCAACTGCTGAAGCTATCGATAGTAAGGATTTTTTAGCAAAGAAGTTGAGTGGCAGATTTGGAACTGAAATCCAAATGACTACCTTTGATGTTTTTTCCCTAGGATTGAATCCTAGCATCCATGGAAATGTCCGAAAGAAGAATTCCTCACCTTTTGCTTTAACATATCCTGTAGATCTTGAAATGAACTGAACATAATCGTCATATAAATCAAATCGCACCAGCACATTATTCAAGATGGCCAATATTACACACACTATGAATGTTGAACTACTTAGAAAATAGCTGCCTAAGGTCGCGCAGATCTTGTTTTTCGTAAGAGAATTTGACGACGACAGCTTTGTTTACCCGAAAAATCGGATAACGTTAAATTTGTGTATGGTTCTAAGGATATGCGATACAATTTGATATAAATCGTATAGAGAAATAGAAATATGTGTATTCCTGACTATGAGAATGAGAATAGTGAGCAAAAAAGAATGAATAAGATAAAGTAAAACAAGCACAAGGAGATATCTTTCAATCTGAGAAGTGATCTTTTGTTACAGTTTTTGAGGTGCCCTATGCTTACAAGGATTCTCCCTTTTATAGTAGAGGGATCCTGCTTTTTTTATAATAAAACAAAGCATATAGTGGAGGACCCATGATGAATTGTCTCTTCCTCGATTCCTTCCAAGATTCCCTCACCTAGTGGGATTGCAACGGCTTATGTCTGTGAGTTCGGTCTGACTCAGGCTTTTAATCTCGGCTTGAGCCCGATTCTAAATCGAGCTCTCGGTCTTTGGCTTAAGCTAAATTCTTACTTGGACCCTTGACTTGATTCGGGGTCGATGTTGGTTGGTCTCCGGCTCATAAGCTTGATAGCTTTACTCTGCATTATAGTTCGATTTGGATTCGAGCTCTATAACTATACCGAACTCGACATTGATCAGCACCTCGGGTTCGAGGCTTGTTCGCTCCATCTTTGGAAACCATCTCGAAGTCTCACTTCGATCGACTATCATTTGAACTCGAGTAGACGTGCGAAGGCCAAAATCTATTTCGACCATATATAGATAGTCCCCTCATTTCTCAGAAAGAATGTGGTGAGAAATGATATGATTTTTTAACGGCTCGATCGGATTATAACCTGACGTTTCAATCGGGTTTGACCGTGATGCATATGATAGTTGTTCCGTCAGTTTAGTCTTCCAAGGCATTTAATGCATGTCAGGTGGTAGTAGACCACCGCTGATACTGAACCGCCATCGCTTGAACCTATAAATAACCCTTCCTTTTATCATTTACCATTTTTACATCTTCTATTTTCAAAATTTCCCAAGTCCCTTTTCGTATTCTCTAACTTAGCCGTAAATCTGTGATTTCCTTTTGCAAAATCCCCTCTTCAATTCTACCAAATCTTTGTCACTTTCCTCTATTCCTCACCTCTGAATTCAAAAATGGCAAAAATGTCACAAACCATTCCTCAGAAAGAGAAGGCTTCATCTTCACAATGTGCCGCCGATGATACACCGGCATAACCACGACCTGAGGAGTGCATTCCCGGGGCGTGTGTCTTTGCTTCTGATTTTAAGGTCGATAAAGGCTCATCGGTCCCTGGCCGATGTGAACCAGTATCGAGGTACATATGTTCGATAATCGAGAAGCACCTCCAACAGCTAAAGAAAGATTACAATTGGGATAAAAAAGAAATAATGATTCCTTCTTCTGACGAGGATATCACTTCTTACGTGAAAGGGTTTTGGAATATGTATACTTACCCTTTCACGTTAGGTCCCCTCGATTCCGTTATTATTGACTTCTATCGTCAATACCAAATAACCCTAGGCCAGGTCCATCTTTCGTTTTGGCGGATTGTTATCCTGATTCGATATTTCGTGAGCAAAATCGAGGGGATGCTATTCACCCTCGACCATCTTATCCGATTGTATCGTCCTCGACTCTTTCAAGGAGGGTTAATAAAACTTCAGCGTTGGGCTTCCAAGGCTCTGTTCACGAGTATTGACGAGGATAAGGATCGGGGTTGGATGGGTAGGTTCATTCGAGTGAGGACTTCAGACCTGATTCCAAACGAAAAGATGCCCTTTCCCGAGGAGTGGAATATGAAACATAAGTGTGATCCTACTGTTGCTTCTATTTTGTTCTTTCATTTCTTTTTTTGTGATGTAGCGGTTCCCTAAATGCCCAGAGCAGTTCCCGATCTCAAGAACTGGGTACGATCTCTTGTTTCGACCTCCACATATGCCGAGCACTCAAAGGGTTGGTGGGAGGCCAAAAATCATGGTAAGCCCCTTTCTCATACTCTTTGATAGTTCGAACGAGGTAGTTTTCCGAATATCTTAGCAAAATTTTCCATATGCAGGTCTGGGTAAAGATGCGGTTAAGCCCTTGTCCAACGAGAAAGAAACTTTGGCCTCTGTCCCAAAGTCAGTGAAGGGAAATAAAAGGAAAAGAGCCACCATTACCGAAGATCCAAAACCGAAGAAGAGGACGGCTCGTAAGCCGAACAAAAATTCCATTTCTTTGACCGTGGAATCAGTTCTGCGTCTAAGAGATGATGAAGAAGAAGAAAATGATGGGTCCGTGCTGGCGGCCCAAACGAAGAGAACCACCGATGCCCCATCGACTACTGGATCGATGATTCTTCATGAGGCTCCACCTCAAACTGAGGATATATCGGAGAAAACTTCGGGTGGAATCCCTAAATTATCGGAGATCGAAGACTCATCTCATCGGAGCCAACGGATGGGGGATACATCTAAAAGGGCCCTCGAATCCCTTCATACCGAAAAGAGTGCTCTAAGTGATTATTTTGGGGCAGCAACAATCAAAGATTCGCCCACCTTTCCCGTTTTTTCCGAAGGGGTGATTCGGGAAGCTCAAGCTCTGGGGGACCTCGATCTAGACAGACCTCACGATGGAGAGGATCCCTTTCGTGACATATTTACCGGTGTCGAGGGCGTTGCCAGTACTGGTGATGAACCGGATCTTTTTCATCGGGTGCGGCAGGCTTTGAATCAGGTAAGACTTAAAATTATTTTGTTGGTACTATCTTCATGTTTACTTTTTGTTAACTTCGCTTCCTGTTTCTTTTGTAGGCAGTGGCAGTTCATCGAGAAACATGTTCTCGATCCCAAAATGAGCTGCGTCGATATGAGGCTGACCTTCAACGGGTTACTGATGAGAGGAAATCCCTAACACTTCTTTTAAGGCAGAGAGAAGAGGAAATAAAAGACCTACGAGCTGAGTTGTCCAAGGCTTATCGAGATCAGAACGACTTGTCTGAGCAGATAATGGCACTTTTAAAAGCCTATGGGCTTGATACCGGAATGATGGCTAAATTTTTGGTCTCACAGTTGCAGAAAAAAATTGAGATGATCGGGAAGCTTCGTGAGGAGGTCGACGTGATAAAAGCGGAGTCTTTGCAGTGAAAAGAAGGTATGGACCGCTTTGCTGCAGAGAAAGAAACTACTTGAGCCCAGTTATCATCGGCCGAAACCCAACTTCAAAGAATGAATGAAAATGGCATAGTTCAAGCAAGAAGAATATAGGAGCTCGAGGTTCGGTTGGCCTCTGTACTTGCAAAGGCCGAATCTGATGCCGAAAAGGCAAAGGCCGATGCGGATGCACTCGTAGCCATCTATCGGGCCAATGCTGAGACTGCCCAGGTCCAAGCAAGAGAGGCAGCCGAGACCACCGATGCTCGAGCACATTAGGTTGCCGAACTTTCTAAGTGCCGATCTCGGAGGGAAACCCTTGAGGAGATCCATGCTCGTGGTTTCGATCTCGCTGAAGAGATAAAAAGGACCAAAGAACTTGAAGCCGATGTTGAAGCCCTGGTTTCCGATGGCGATGATGATGACAATGATGATAATGATGGGAGTGAGAGCGGATCCGAGAACGGGGGGGGGGAGGGGGAGGGGGAGGGGGAGCCCGAAAGAGAAGCGACTGCTCCTAAGGATGACCAGGAGGCTTAGTCCTTAATTTTTACGTTGTAATCAATCATGTAGACTAATTTGTATATAGACAATTTTTCCGACTTGCTTCTTTTTTGTGAAAACATTCATACTTAATCAAATTTGGACTTCGTAGCCTCTATAATCGAGCGAGAACTTGAAGTGATGTAGCCTTTAGGCTTATTAGTTGAGTCAATGATTTGAGCTCGTTGTAATGTAGCCTGTAGGCGTAATGGTAGAGTGAGTGCTTGCTCGAACTCGAAATACAAGTAGCCAGTAGGCTTAGTAGTCGAGTGAATAATTCGAACTCGATGTAATGTAGCCCGTAGGCATAATGGTCGAGTGTGTGCTTGCTCGAACTCGAACTAAAAGTAGCCTGTAGGCTTAGTAGTCGAGTGAATGATTCGAACTCGATGTAATGTAGCCCGTAGGCCTAATGGTCGAGTGAGTGCTTGCTCGAACTCAAACAAAAAGTAGCCCGTAGGCTTAGTAGTCGAGTGAATGATTCGAACTCGATGTAATGTAGCCCGTAGGCGTAATGGTCGAATTTATCTTAATTCTGTTGGTGTAATAAATCTCCGAATAGAGGAATTTTTCTTGGATATAAGATGTCGGTAAAGAACTTTCTTTGCAAGTCACTATACATGTGTTCATGTTTCGCACCTGGGTTTGGGCCAATTATGTGAGCATGGTTCGTTTTGACCATTTGGCTCTTACAACGTTTCCTATTGGAACCCCGTTGTTGCGAAATAACTTTCATGCATCAGAACTTGTTATATTTGAGGGCTAATGCCCTCCCAGTATTCGAGGTCGATTGTAAAGAGGCCTCGGATACTGTTGTAAGTGCAGCACGATCATTGGTTGCCTCAATAAAAACCTTGCCGAAAAATCCATTTGGGATAAAACCGGTCTAAGGGAAAAAGAGTGCAACGCGTGCTTTCAGATCTATGGCTTCGTATCGAAGGATCCATCTTATCTCCTGCTCGTACTTCTACAGGGGTCAGTTTTGAAATGTAAATGAATATGGAAGGGCTGTACCTTAGCAGTAGTATCGTTTTAGATGTGACACATTCCAATTGCTTGATAGCTATTTACCATTTATCATGCCGAACTTGTATGATCCATTTCCGACATTCTCGAGAACCTGGTATGGTCCTTCCCAGTTATGTCCTAGTTTTCCTTCATTCGAATTTCGGGTATTCAGCATGACTTTCCTAAGCATTAAGTCCCCGGGCATAAAATGGCGGATCTTGGTTCTTCGATTATAGTATCTTTCGATTCGTTGCTTTTGGGCGGCCAATTGGACAAGAGAAGCTTCTCGTTTTTTGTTCGATAATTCGAGGCTAGTGTTCATAGCCTCGTTATTTGATTCTTCTGTCGTGTATCGAAATCTGGCACTGGGTTTGCCGACTTCGACTGGTATCAATGCTTCGGACCCATATACTAAGGAGAACGGGGTTGCCCCTGTACTAGATTTTGACGTTGTTCGATATGCCCAAAGGACTTCGGGTAGGATTTCTCTCCATTTTCCTTTAGCTTTGTTCAGCCTCTTCTTTAGGTTTTGAATGATAGTTTTGTTCGTTGATTCAACCTGTCCGTTCCCACTGGGGCAGTACGGTGTTGATAATATCCTTCTTATTTTATGATATTCGAAGAATTTCGTCACTTTGCTGCCTACGAATTGTTTCCCATTGTCACATACTATTTCGGCAGGTATCCCGAATCGACATATGATATGATCCCAGATAAAGTCTATAACTTCTCTCGCTCTCTCTCTCTCTCTCTCTCTTATTTTCTCAAACGCCTGCGCTTCAACCCATTTAGAGAAATAGTCAGTCATAAATAAAATGAATTTGGCTTTACCTGGGGTCGATGGCAGAGGGCCGACGATATCCATTCCCCATTTCATGAACGGCCATGGGGATAGGACTGAGTGAAGCTGCTCTCTGGGTTGATGGATAATTGGTGCAAACCTTTGACATTTGTCACATTTTTGAATAAATTCATTCACATCTTTGTCCATATCGATCCAATAATACCCTGCTCGGATTATTTTTCGGACTAATGGATCGGCGTCGGAGTGATTCCCACAAGTGCCCTCGTGCACTTCGCATAGGATGTAATCGGTATCTCCCAGACCCAAGCATACTGCCAATGGTCCATCGAATTTTCTTCGGTATAGCGTTCCATCTAAAGCGACCATGAATCGAGCATCTTTAGTCCGTAGGGCTCTTGAATCTTTAGGGTCCGATGGAAGCTTTTCGTTCTTTAAGTATTCAATATACTTATTTCTCCAATCCCAGGTTAAGCTTGTAGAATTTATCTCGACGTGACCTTCTTCAATCACGGATCTCGAGAGCTGAACGACAGTTCCCGAGCTCAAGTCACCTTCCTCGACCGATGATCCCAAATTCATAAGTGCATCAGCCTCACTGTTTTGCTCTCGTGGAACATGCTGTAAAGTCCATTCTTTGAAATGGTGCAAAGTAACCTATAATTTGTCCAAATACCTTTGCATTCTATCTTCTCGAACTTCAAAGGTTTTGTTTACTTGATTTACCACCAGCAAAGAGTCACACTTGGCTTCGATGACTTCTACTCCCAAGTTTTTAGCTAGATCGAGACCTGCAATCATGGCCTCATACTCGGCCTCGTTGTTAGTCAACCTGGTAGTTTTAATATATTACCTAATAATGTTACCTGTGGGTGGCTTTAAAACTATGCCTATCCCGGACCCTTTTACGTTCGAGGCCCCGTCCGTAAAAAGGGTCCATACCCTCGAGGATGTACCCGATTTCAGCAAGAATTCTTTTTCGACTTCGGGTACGAGGGTTGGCATAAAATCGGCCACGAAGTCTGCTAAAATTTGAGACTTGATGGCCATATGGGGTTGATATTCGATATCATACCCACTGAGTTCGATGGCCATTTTCCCAATCGGCCTGATAGTTCGGGCTTGTGCAAAGTATTACAAAGTGGGTAAGTTGTTAATATGCATATGGGGTGACATTGAAAGTACGGTCGTAACTTTCTAGAGGCGCTTATCAGTGCAAGTGCCAATTTTTCTAGGTGTGGATATCTAGCTTCCGCTTCTCCTAAGGTTTGACTTATATAATAATATTGCGTACCTTGCTCTTCCCGAACTAGGACACCGCTTACTGCGATTTCTGATACTGCCAAGTATAAGCAAAGTTTTTTGTCTGCTTTTGGAGTGTGAAGTAGTGGTGGGCTCGACATATATTGTTTCAGTTCCTTCAATTCTTGTTGGCATTTTGGGGTCCAAGCAAAATCGTTCTTCTTTTTGAGTAGGGAGAAAAATTTGTGACTTCAATCTGATGATCTCGAAATGAATCGGCCTAAGGCCGCAATTCGTCCTGTTAGCCTTTGTAAAGCTTTTACGCTGTCCACGATGGTGATGTCTTCAATGGCCTTGATTTTATCGAGGTTAATCTCAATTCCCCGATTTGACACCATGAAGCCGAGGAACTTGCCCGAACCGACCCCAAAAGCACATTTTTCGGGGTTGAGCTTCATGTTGTATTTCCTCAAAATCTCGAACGTTTCCTGCAAATGGGTCAGATGGTCCTCTGCGCGCAGGGACTTAACTAGCATGTCATCAATATAAACTTCCATTGATTTACTTATTTGTTCTTCGAATATTTTATTTACTAGGCGTTGGTAAGTAGCCCCCGCATTTTTTAGCCCGAAGGGCATCACATTATAATAATATGTTCCATATTTGGTGACAAACGAAGTCTTTTCCTGGTCCTCCGGGTTCATCCGGATTTGATTATACTCGGAATAGGCATCGAGAAAAGTGAGGATCTCGTGACCGGCTGTGGCATCGATTATGCGATTGATGTTGGGTAGCGGAAAAGAATCTTTGGGGCATGCTTTGTTTAAATCCTTATAGTCCACGCACATTCTAAGTTTGTTTCTTTTTTTAGGCACTACAACTATATTGGCTAACCATTCGAGATATTTCACCTCCCGAATGGACCCTATCTTTAGAAGTTTGGTTACCTTGTCTTTTATGAATGAGTGTTTTACCTCGGACTGGGGTCTTCTCTTTTGCTTCACCAGTCTGAACTTAGGGTCTAAGCTTAGCTGATACGTCGTTATGTCCGGTGGAATCCCTGTTATATCTAAATGGGACCAGGCAAAACAATCAATGTTATCGATAAGAAATTGAACAAGTTTCTTCCTGAGTTCGGGGCTCAACCCCGTTCCCAGGTATACCTTTCGTTCGGGCCAGTGCTTGATTAGTGTGACTTGCTCCAGTTCCTCAATTGTTGATTTGGTGGCGTTGGAGTCATCGGGAATCATGAAGTATCGAGGGACCCTCTGATCATCATCTTCTTCGATCATCTGGTTATCTGGTTGGGTCAAAGCCAATGTCTGTGATTGCTATTTGGTGTCTCGTTCTCCTTCTGAGCCCGATCCCTTTATTGACGAAGGCGAGGATATTGGTTTCGCTTCCTCGACGGCGAACATTTCTTTTGCGGCTGGTTGTTCTCCGTACACTGTTTTGACTCCTCTCGATGTTGGGAATTTGAGGACCTGGTGTAGGGTCGAAGGTACATCTCTCATGTTGTGGATCCATGGCCTTCCGAAAAGGGCGTTGTATCTCATTTTACCTTTGATCACGTGAAACTTCATTTCCTGGATGGTTTCGGCCACATTTATTGGTAGAATTATCTCGCCTTTGGTGGTTTCACATGCCATGTTGAATCCGTTTAGAACCAGGGTTGCGGGTACGATCAGGTCCCGCAGGCCGAGCTGTTCTACGACTTTCAATCTTATGATGTTGGCTGAGCTACCTGGATCAATCAACACACGCTTAACTTTAGTTTTATTCATGAGTACGGATATTACCAGTGCATCATTATGAGGTTGTATGGCCCCTTTCCGCATCATCATCATTGAAGGACAAAGTTCCTATGGGTGTGTAATCCTGAGTTTGAGATCGCTTTTCTCTCACAATCGATGTTTTAGTGCATTTAAGCACTGGTCCCTGAGGGGTATCGGCACCGCCGATGATCATGTGAATGACGTACTGTGGTTCTTCCTTCTCGGTTTGCTTGCCGAAATCCCTGTTTTTAAAATGGTTCCTCGCCCTATCGCTCAAAAATTCCCGAAGGTGACCTTTATTAAATAACCGGGCTACTTCCTCTCTTAGTTGCCTGCAATCTTCTGTTTTGTGGCCATGGGTGCCATGATATTCGCACATTTGATTGGGATTCCTTTGGGCAGGATCGGTCTGCATGGGTCAAGGACATTTAGTGTCTTTGATGCGACCGATAGCCGATACGATGGAAGATGCATCAACGCTGAAGTTATATTCCGATAACCGAGGTGCTTCTATAGGATCGACATATTTATCAAAGCCACTCTTGCTCATAAGTCCCCGAGAATTATGCCCTCGATCACTCCTTCGATTGTTCTAAGAGGTATTGCATGTTGAACCATTGTTCATCCGATCTGTGACGTACGGTTGATATCGGTGTCTATTCGACCTTTGATCTCTGTCGATCTCCATTTGGTTTTTAGTAGCTATCCTGTTCTGATGCGTGGATCCAGACGAAGCTCCCAACCGGTCATCTTCGACCCTAATTTTCGACTGATATCGGTTGTGTATATCTGCCCAAGTTATTGCTGGATACTCGGATCAAATTTTGCTTTAGCCGACGTGATGCTATCAAACTTTGCTCATTCAACCCTTGGGTGAAAGCTTGGACGGCCCAATCGTCTGTGACCGGTGGCTATTCCATGTGTTCCATTTGAAATCGGGATACGAATTCCCTCAGCATGTCATTACCCCTTTGCTTTACTTTGAAGAGGTCTGATTTCCTTGTTGCAACCTTGATGGCATCAGCATGTGCCTTTACGAACGAATTTTCTAACATGGTAAAAGAATCAATGGAATCGTGAGGTTCTCCCCGAACCTTTTCAACAACATGGATTCGATCTCATCGTCCTCCAAATCATTACCCTTGATGGCACATGTGTAAGAGGTGACGTGTTTATTAGGATTGGTCATGCCATTATCTTTATTAATTTCGGGCATACGGAATTTTTTGGGGATTGGTTTTGGGGTCGCACTCGAGGGAAAAGGCTTTTGTATGAACTTTTTCGAATCCAACCCTTTTATTATTGGTGGAGCTCCCCGGATCTGATCGATCCTGGCATTGTATGTTTCCACTCTCTTATCATTGGCTTCCACTCATTTTGTGAGTTCCTCGAGAAATATAGTAATCTCGGGAGTGGTCCCCGATTCTTGCTCGTTTGACTTCACTATGGCGGGCTCCGTTCTAGGGGTGATTTCTCGAAGCGGATTGGGATCCGTCCTGCTTTGTATCTGAGTTTGGCTCTGCAACTGAGCTATCGCTACTTGTTGGGCTTGTAACATCTCGAATATCATACGTAAGATGACTCCGATTTCCCCCACGTTATGGGTGTCTCGAGCTACGAATCGAGTTCCGCCCTGAACGCTTCTTTCTGGTTCGGAACGTTGATTCGTCTCAAGAGCCACTTGCGAATTGACATCTAGCGGTACTTCGGCTCGAGTTTCAGGTACTTTGATTCGAGCTTCAGTTCCATCGTCAAGTGGCCTTCCGGCCTCGGGTACCAAGTTGTTGGTTTCATCTTGAAGGCCTGCTTCGTGGTCGATAGGTAAAGCCATTGCTAATTTGAAGTTGTAAACTGGTGTGTAATGTAGATTTGCATCAAACAACCACTGTTACCCTTAGCCCCATGGTGGGCGCCAAACTGTTTACCCGAAAAGTTGGATAACGTTAAATTTGTGTATGGTTCTAAGGATATGCGATACAATTTGATACAAATCGTTTAGAGAAATAGAAATATGTGTATTCCTGACTATGAGAATGAGAATAGTGAGCAAAAAAGAATGAATAAGATAAAGTAAAACAAGCACAAGGAGATATCTTTCAATCTGAGAAGTGATCTTTTGTTACAGTGTTTGAGGCGCCCTATACTTACAAGGATTCCCCCATTTTATAGTAGAGGGATCCTACTTTATTGATAATAAAACAAAGCATATAGTGGAGGACCCATGATGAATTGTCTCTTCCTCAATTCCTTCCAAGATTCCCTCACCTAGTGGGATTGCAACGGCTTATGTCTGTGAGTCCGCTCTGACTCGGTCTTTTGATCTCGACTTGAGCCCGATTCTAACTCGAGCTCTTAGTCTTTGGCTTAAGCTCGATTCTGACTTGGACCCTTGACTTGATTCGGGGTCGATGTTGGTTGGTCTCCGGCTCATAAGCTTGATAGCTTTACTCTACATTATAGTTCGATTTGGATTCGAGCTCAATAACGATATAGAACTCGACATTGATCGGCCCCTCGGGTTCGAGGCTTGTTCGCTCCGTCTTTAGAAATCATCTCGAAGTCTCACTTCGATCGACTATCATTCGAACTCGAGCAGACGTGCGAAGGCCGAAATCTATTTCGACCGTATACAGGCTTGATACAATCCTTCTTCGATAGTGAAATCATTAACCTCTTCCAAGGTGAACTCAATCGTCGGTTCTCCATCAATAACTTTAATGGGAATCAAACTAGTTTTTTGAATTTTAGAAGCAGTTTTCATATGTTGAATCTAAACAGCGTATGTTTGTTTGAGCTGTGTGTTTTGGCTTTGTTCATTTGTTAATTTGGAAGACTCTCCCACAGCCAAATGTTGGGGAGAGATCTAGCAGCCATGGCTAACTATTCCATCAAAGACACCCAAATAGAAGAGAGAATAGAGAGCGTTTATTTTAGACAGAGAATTTGAAGTTTGGGGTTTGTTTTTAGCAAATATACTACTAGGTTATTCACCTAGTAGTTATTATATATAACAAATCCCAAATTGTGTAAAACTTACAAAATGTTCAAGTGAACTACAAACAAACAATACGACAAGGAAATCCAATGGCTATTCTACCAAATACAATGTAGCAGTAGCATAATGAAAGATGGAAAAAAACAAAGCTAGTAATTTGAAACGTCTAATTGTTGCCGACGAACATGAATGCACACACCAGTTGCAACCAATTTGTTGTAGCACCTACAAAGCTCACACTAGGCGCCATTTTTTGCAATCCAAAGGAGTAGGTATGTTTAAATCCAGTAGTTGTAAAGCAAAGCAGTTTGGACATTGTGAACTTGGGGCTGAAAAATTCAAACAGTGTCTAAAGTCCAAAACCTCATTTATATGCACAGGTAGTCCTCCAAATTTTTCTTCTTCATCCCATATCACATTAAAATCCCCTCCGACTAGCCATGGAAGAGACATGTCTCTTGCAAGAGAGTACATTGTGTCCCAAAGCTCAATGCGTTCAGTTGCTTCGCATTTTGCATAAACCAATGTAAGAATAAACTCCTTGTTATCTTCAGTGTTAAGCATATGCATTGTAAGCTACTACTCCAGATCGAACAAATTACTAACCTTATATGCTTGATCAATGAATTCCCAGATCTCATTTGATACATTTCCAAATGCTTGAGCAATTCCAATTTTTCTTCTATATTTCTCTAACTTTCTAGACAAGAGTGGGTTGCTCTAGTGGTAAGCACCCTCCACTTCCAACTAAGAGGTTATGAGTTCGAGTCACCCCAAGATCAAGGTGGGGAGTTCTTGGAGAGAGGGAGCCGAGGGTCTATCGGAAATAGCCTCTCTACCCCACGGTAGGGGTAAGGTCTGCGTACACACTACCCTCCCTAGATCCCACTAGTGGGATTATACTGGGTTGTTGTTGTTGTTGTTGTTGTTTTTGTATTTCTCTAACTTTCTAGCTGGATGCATTGGCTCCATTAATCCTATGAATTGGAAGTGGTGTTGCCTATTCATTAAAATGGTCCTTTCAAAGGCTTTCTTCGTGTTAACGGATCGCACATTCCAAATAAGCGCATTCATTGCAACAAATTTAATTTTGAGATTGTCCTTCTCGTTTGTACACCTGCCGGTTGCAAAATATTAATATCCTTCTGTTGCTTCCTTGTCCCCTTGCCAATGGATTTCCCTATCTCAATCTGCCTTGGTGAAATATCTCCTTGCCTGGCTATGTTTATAAAGTTTTGTGTGGTGGATTCTTCATCTAAATATTTCCCTTTAGATTCCAGATTTCCCTGGTCTTCATCTTGTTGAAATTGTGCAACAATCTGTGTTTTGACAGGTTTTTGACTCAAAGAAGAGTTACTTTTTCCCGTGTATTCTGGCTGGCCTTCGTGGTGACATATTTGAAGCTACCACTATCATCAGGTGGTTTTTCCATTAATCATCACTCCCTTTTTTCATTAGAGATAAAATCCCTTTCCTTCTGTATGTCATCAGCTTTTTTTGTGCATCCAAAAGTAGTGAATTTTTTGATAGTGTCAGCTGCACTCTCTTGAATATCAGTCATTGCAGGTTTCCCAACCAAATTGTTTTGATCAATGTAGTTAGTTGGTTTCTGCAGCTCCACACCCTCTGTATCCTCTGCTTTTTCATGATCATTACAATCCTTCCCTGACTTGTTTTGTTGCTTCACTTGTACACCATTAACACTTTGCTCTTTAGCTTGTTGTACTTGATCCTCTAGAGGACCTTCTTCATTCACTTTCAAAACCAAATTCTCATTCTTTCAAATCTTCTTTAGCTTGATCACACCACAACTTACTAGTGACCAATTGTGTTCTGTCAGCTGCATTGTTCAAGTCCCCTGTTGCAGCTGAATCAATAGTTTGTGAAGGAATTTATTTGCAGGATTGATTTGTAGTAACAATTTGCCCAAAATTTCTATTTACCCATTGTGTTATTGATTCCTTTTGCAGTCTTGCCTTACTCCCTTGGGCACTAGGATTGAAAGTAGGGGCTTTATAGTTAAGCTTCGTGGTCACCGACCTAATGTCTTGTTTCCTTGTCAAATTAGTATAATTCTCAGCCACCTTCTGAACTTCTCTTGTATCTTCCATCATTGTCATTTGTCTTGTCTGCTCAATGTCTTCCATTCCCTCTTGAAGTACTACAAATTTATTTGCAACTGTCATAGCCTCAGTTGTAGTTGCACCTGCTACAGTTATTGCCTCGAACAGAGCAAGTTGTTTACCAGAAGTGTCTTTGTCTTTGTTATTATTGTTTGGCCTAGGTCTATTATCCTTGACCTGATTCCAAGCAGCTCCATTATCGTTATTAGGAGCAAGTTCTACTACCCTGTTCACAACAATTGCTGCCTTGTTCCCTGTAACCACATGATCAATCTCCTTGACAGTAGCTGCTCTGTCTGCATCAACTTGCTGCATAACATCGTTTTGCTCTGTTTTTTTAGCGTTCAATAACTCTCGAGCATCACCCTTGTATTGTTCCACATTGCTCAGCTCATTAACATTCATTATACTATCAACAATTTTTTTTTCCAGATTTGTTAACCTTCCCTTGCATTACGCGACATGAACGTTCTCCATGTCTTTGATGTTTGCAGAACGAGCAATATTTTGGCAGATTATCATACATAATTTGCTGATAAAATTCAACAATTTTCCCAGTTTTACTATCAACAATCTTGAGCTTCACTTTACTAGGATGCTTGTTCTGTAGGTCTAAAAATACCTTAACTCTTGCGGCACTCTGTCTAGTATGATCTTTTGTTGCTTTGTCCACTGCCAATGGTTTGCCAACTTCTGATGCTATCGATAGTAAGGACTTTTTAGCAAAGAATTTAGGTGGCAGATCTGGAAATGAAATCCAAACGACTGCCATTGATGATTCTTCCCTAGGATTGAATCCTAGCGTCCATGGAAATGTCCGAAAGAAGAATTCCTCACCTTTTGCTTTAACATATCCTATCGATCTTGAAATGAACTGAACATAATCGTCATATAAATCAAATCGCACCAGTACATGACAGAATTCAAGCTGGCCAATATTACACACACCATGAATGTCTAACTGCTTAGAAAATAGCTGCCTAAGGTCGCGCAGATATGGTTTTCCATAAGAGAATTTGATGACGACGGCTTGATGCAATCCTTCTTTGATAGTGAAATCATTAACCTCTTCCAAGGTGAACTCAATCGTCGGTTCTCCATCAATAAGTTTAATGGGAATCAAATCAGTTTTTTTAATTTTAGAAGCAGTTTTTGTATGTTGAATCTAAGCAGTGTATGTTTGTTTGAGCTGTGTGTTTTGGCTTTGTTCATTTGTTAATTTGGAAGACTCTCCCAAATCCAAATGTTGGGGAGAGATCGTGGTAGCCATGGCTCACTATTCCATCAAAGACACCCAAATAGAAGAGAGAGGAGAGAGCATTTATTTTAGAGAGAGAACTTGGAGTTTAGGGGGTTTGTTTTAGAAAATATACTACTAGGTTATTCACCTAGTAGCTGTTATATATAACAAATCCCAAATTGGGTAAAACTTACAAAATGTTCAAGTGAACTACAAACAAACAAAAGACAAGAAAATCCAATAGCTATTCTACCAAATACAACGTAGCGGTAGCGTAATGAAAGATGGAAAAAAAACAAAGCTAGTAATTTGAAACGTCCAATTGTTGCCGACGACCATGAATGCACACACCAGTTGCCAACAATTTGTTGTAGAACCTACAAAGCTCTCACCAGGCGCCTTTTTTTGCAATCTAAAGGAGTAGGTATATTTAAATCCAGTAGTTGTAAACCATAACAGTTTGGACATTGTGAACTTGGGGATGAAATATTCCAGCATCATTGTTCATACATTCCAAATGAATTTGAGATGAATGCAGAATAGAGACAGTACTG
The DNA here is from genome assembly GCF_000390325.3 of Nicotiana tomentosiformis. Lineage (NCBI taxonomy): Eukaryota > Viridiplantae > Streptophyta > Magnoliopsida > Solanales > Solanaceae > Nicotiana > Nicotiana tomentosiformis. The sequence continues at coordinate 149,757,645 of NC_090817.1, forward strand.
CCTGCTTGAGACATGATGACAATATAGTATTTTCTCATCTCCATATTGAGCCTGCATGCACACTAATACCACTAGACAATGATATGACACTATACTGTAAATACTATGAATACTAGACAATTGGCCTGATATGGCAACTTGAGAGTTGTTATGGCAAAAATATGTCTAGCTCACGGCAAAGTGTTACATGATTCCACTTGTGTAAGATTGAAAGTTAAGCAGCCTTCTGATGAGCATATTGAATTGAAATACAAACTCGTGATATCTCTAGTCCTCTCACATAGGATAAAATATTGGCAAAGGTTAAGCTTTGGGAATGATAATAATCTCACGAGTGTTCAACTTCTTTTCATCCTCGTAAGCTTGTGGCATAAATTCCTTGTGCTAGTTACTGTTAAGAGTGTAATGCAACTTTGTGTATCTTGAAACCCATATCATATTCAGGGTGCTAGAATATTCTCATTTTGAGTTAAATTTATTTTTCCCTACATACCAAGAGGCGACTGGTGTCACATAAGTGTTAGCTCTCTTTGAGGCTTACTATTGCCATAAGGAACGAATGGAATGAAACAATTGTTGATGTCCTTTTCATGACTCATTTCCTTTAAATCTCAAAATCATGAACATTTTCCCTACGTTATCAATGCCTACTAGGCAACTCTATGACTCATTTGTTGAATCGATGATGTCACCATAACGAATCACCATGTCAACGCTATTGGTAGTGACGTTTTGGTCTCTTGGGATATAACCTCCTGAAATGCTGTGCTCAGCACGTTGATGGATTATTGAAAATTTCCAATGAAATCTCGAACCTCGTTGTTCCTGTTTGTAGCAAATCTTTCGAGTATTGTAGGTTCAGGCATGCCAAACAAGAAGCATCATCCCGTGATCAAATATATGGGATAGGAATTTTATGGTCATAGTCAAGCTAGCACATCTTAGAGAAATTGTTGGAGGTTGCAAAATGTTTAGTTTGGGTGTTCGGCGTGGAGATTTAGAGTTAAAGAAAGTGAATGGGTTATTCTCAATATTTTCTGCATGAGGATGCTATGTGAATTGTTAATAAAGATAAAGTATGTGAAGTCACATTAGGCCTTATGGAATTTTGAAAGGAAATAGGGTAAACTATGAGTATGCTGTTTCCCTATTATTGTTCTCCGTGTACCCGATGTTTCATGTGTCTATGTCTAATAAGGTGAAGATAAGGGATAATGGGATTGTGAGGAGAAAAAATTTGCTATCCTTGTTAGAAAAGTCCGGGAGTTGAGATTGTCTCTGTTAATGTGTTATGGCGAAGTCTGTAAGTTGAGGAGACCACATGGAGGGGCAAAAGTGTTAAGGAAATTAAATGTTTCCACTTGAGTGTATAGTTAAATGATTGTGATTTGAAAGGTACTTCTGTGTGTTATGATTTAAATATGTGCAGCTCATGTCCAGATACCACTCTTGATAGTATAATGCATGTAATGATGAGATTAGTGACGTTGTTATACATGGTGATGTTTTGTCAAGTTGTGGATATGTTGTTAGGAATTGTTTTGGTGTTACTCTAGCAGGTGGATAGGCCCAGTTACAGGGGAGACTCTGGCGAAATTTTTGGAAATTTAGGGAGTTAGCCAAATTTTAAAACTACTGGTGTGTATGAACCAACAGTTGTACCACATTAAATGCTAATGACGGATTTTGACCCTCATTCGAGGATGAATGATCCTAAGCGGGGGAGAATATAATACCCCGGAAAATTTTGAAGTATTTCAGTGTAAAGCCCCGTAAATTTTGCAAGTGAATTCAAGGTTTCGTGGTGCCGGAGTAGGCTTACGTGTTTGAGGATGGTATAAAATCAAGCTCGTCGCGGTTCGGACTTTTTGGGTTGAACAATGCACCGGAAAGTAAAGGAATATTTTTGGCGGAAAAGCGCGTTTATGCGGTCCATTATGCGACAGCATAATCATTTTGCGGGCCGCATAATGGCCGCAGAAGTGGGAAGGAGAAGGGCCAGTCTGGGGGCAATTATGCGGTCGGCTATACGACCGCATAACTGTTATGCGGTGCATTATGCGATCGTATAACAGTTATGCAGACCGCATAGTGACCGCATACACAGACAGATTTTTGATCATTTTGGTCTGTAATTATGCGACCGATATGTGGTCCGCATATCCATATGCGACCGCAGAACCTGTTCCGGAGCTCTATTTTTGGGTTTTTAAAACCCGACCCTACTTCGTTAAATACACGCTTTGGGTCATTTTTGAGCAAATATTTGATGTTTTAGAGAGAAGTGTGAGTGTTTTAGAGAGAGAGGAAAACCCTAGGCTAATTATTCATCAAGTCTTGCTCAAATCTTGGAAGATTAACAAGGAAAACCCACAAGTTCTTCATCTAAGAGGTAAGGTTCCATACCCTAGTTTTCAATTTCGAATTTGGGTAGAAGATGGTTGATTAGGAGTATGATTCATGGGTATGAGATTATTATTTATACATGCATGTACCAATAAGAAATGTGGGAAGATTGTTGAGCTAAAATAAGTAAGGATTTAGTTGTGGAGTGAAGGAAATCTTGTAGAAGAACCTTGTGCTTAAATTTGCACACCTAGTGTCTCATAAAAAGCTCAAATGAACTGAGACCATGAATATCTTCCTAATTATGGTTCAATTTTGTTATGTCTCAAAATAGATCAGGATTGCTAAGAATTCCGAATCATTCTAGAGTTAAGGAAGCTCGATTGAGGTATGTTGGCTAAACTTTCTCTCTTGGAATTGAATTCCATAATGTTTCTGTAAGTTTCAAAGTGTGGGTTACGTATTAAAAAGTTATGGCTTCGAGTCATGTTTTAATGAAAAATAGAATTGTCTGAAAGCTTTTGTACTAAATTCATGCCCATTAGTGGCATCTTTAACTAATTCTTTGATTTATAAATATATCCAGTGTGATTCGAGTTCTATATACTCATGTGTTGAAATTGTACATTGTCATTTATGGGGAAGAGTATTGCAAGAGTAAATGGCGTATTGACTGTTTATGATTTTTCATGTGTGTTTCTATTATTGGTTGGTATACCTCATTCTTTGGGAAGAAACCATTTGTGTTTGAAGTTTCCATTTCAAATGGATTTGAAGTATATGATTTCTGAAATATCCTATATGTTGATACTTGATGGTGATCTTTGAAATTGAAAGAGGTGAAAGTGTGGAATGTGAAATACGGCCATCGTGCCAGGAATAAAGAATCTTGTGAATGGCCTAATGAGCCAAGGAAATATTGTCGTTGTGAATGACTGAAAATACTAATGAGAATTCATACAATGTGAAAGATGTTGAGGTGAGTATAATTGTATTTATGATATTTCTGTTTGCAAATCAAATCAAAACTATTTTTGGGTTTTTGGGAGCATCATTAGCAATACCGAGGAAGGGTGGGTCATACGGCCCACACCTGAAACTACACGTGCCGGTGTAGGGGTGGATTGGGATTATTTCTCTTATTTGAGATGAAATTGGAATCTTTGGAAATTGTGATATTATTCCCCTTAATTGGGATGAAACTGGAACCTTTGAGGATTGGAAAAGTCAACCGACACGGCATATGTGGGAAGGAGGCCTAGCTGATCGGGTGGAGATCAGACGCCATATTGCGCATATGGTGGTACTACTCTTTTTAGCAACTTTCTTTCGCATCACATGTCAAATCACATTTTTTGTGGGGAGACGGCCTAGCCGATCGGGCGTGATCAGACTCCGTGCTAACAATGATGGTGGTATATCGGTACTAATGATCTCCCAACCAAAATTATATATGAAGTTCGTATTTTGAAAATTATTACGTTTTTACTGGACGTTTGGATATTGTTGATTATGACTTGCTGTTTCTATGTGTTGCCTTTTCTTATATGGGCATTCTATTTTGAAAGAGGATTTTTAGCTATACATACTAGTGCTATTTGACAGTACTAACGTCCCTTTTGCCGGGGGCGCTGCATCTTTAATCGATGCAGGTGGTTCTTCAGTAGGCGACATTGATCAGTGATAGAAGTACACTCTTTTCAGATGATTTGGTGAGCCCTACTTCATTTAGGGGTAATGTATCTTTTGTTTCTCATGTACTGTGTTTTGAGGTATAGCTGGGGCCTTGTTGCCGGCATTTCCATATTACTCTTCTATTGTACTTAGAGGCTCCGTAGACAGGTTATGGGTTATGGTTGATGTTGGGAATTGAACTAGAAATGTTGGTACTTGGATATTATGTTTTTCATTAATTCTATAAACTCGTAATGTTTTGGAAATTATGAATGATGCTGCTAATGGGAATGAAAAGGAAGTTGTTAATAAAATCTTCTCAGTGATTGATTAATGGAGTACATCTCCTTTTTATTCATGGATGATTTTGGGTTGAAGGAAGTCTAATAGGCTTGCTCGGCCGGATTCTCTCGGTTGAGCGACGATCGCGCTCCTTGTGTTTGGGGCGTGACAAACTCGGTATCAGAGCCTAAGGTTTTAAAGTGTCCTAGGATGTCTCGAACGTGTCTAGTAGAGTCCTTCTTATCGGTGTGTTGTCGACCACATCTATAATGAGGAGGCTACTTGGACATTTAGGAATTTCACACTTCTTTGATACTCTAGATCGTGCAATAGAGCTCAAGATAGGAAGCTAATTTCCTCGTTATGTCTCATAATATTTTTCAGATGAGTAATCCACGAGTTCAAAACAATGAGGAGGGAATGACCGCTCCATTGAATCTGGGGGAGATTACACAAGAGTTCGTTGGGAAAATGCGTCGAGCCGTGGAGGGGTTGGAACAACTTGTTGCTAAGGGAAGTGTCCTTATTCCTACCACTGTCACCGCATCACCGGATCGTGAGGTGAGAGAATCTAAGAAACGAAAGAGGGTTATTGGTGTTAATGAACTAGATTGTGTGATTTGTAAGAAGCGACACTTGGGAACATGTTGGATGACCCTTGAAATATGTTATGGCTGTGGAAAGAGGGGGAACAAGAAGAACAAATGCCCTAGGTTGGGTACACCCATCCAGTTATGTCCGTCATGTAGGAAGGAACATTTGGCATCGTGTTGTGAGTATGCTCAGCAGCACGTTAGAGGTGGTATCTTTGGGCAATTCCAAAGGCCCACACAGTAATCTGGTGCTGGAATTGTTAATCCCGCATTGGAAGCTTGGAGGAAGGATAAGGGTTATGCTTATGATGTATGCAAAAAGGGTAAATATCAGGTCAGTGAGACGAGTCGGTTCAGCGGACCTCATCCCCATCGTGTGAAGTGTGGGAGATTCCATCCGGGAGTGTGTCACTATGGTACAAAGGTATGCTACAAGTGTGGTATGATGGGCCACTTTCAAAGAGATTGTTATTTGTCTTGCCAGAGCATGGGCAAGGGTATGGCACAACCAGCCAGTTCTATAGCTACTACATCCACAACGCCTCCCTCAGCTAGAGGCACTATAATGCATGCAGGGCGTGGAACAACTAGGGGTGGTATTTAGAGTTCGGGAGGGCCCAACAGGTTTTATGCTATGAGGAGACGTCAAAAGTTTGAGGCTTCTCCAGATGTGGTTACATGTATATTGATTGTCTAATCTCATGATGTGTATGCTCTTATTGATCCCGGTTCCACTTTGTCATATGTCACTTCTTATGTTACTATGGAAGTTGGGATAGAACCGAAACAACTTTATGAGTCATTCTCTGTATCTACTCTTAGAACGAGACGTGTATTCGTGAAGCCTCTTTATCACAATTCCTTATATTTACAACCTCTTGAGAAATTGAGTTCTATAATGGGTTCCTTGAATTGCATTATAACCCTACGTTAATACTTCCCACTGCTTCCCTAAATTCTCAACAAGGGACAATACCTGATGAATTTCGTACAAAATGGATAACATCTGCTCATTTGTGCCTATACATGCATCACCATAATATTTACCTATGCGGTATCATATCCAATGGAAAGCAGCCTAGTGTTGAAATCCTTCCTGAGTCATTGTTTTCCTCTCCGGTATATGTGACTTCTATGGTTGGAACAATTATTCTACTCTTTTAAGAATAGTATCATGAATCCTTTTAATTGTCTAGTAACATGAGAGTATATCTTAGCACCTATCATGTGCGTACATGCCAATTGAAATGGGCCACTTATCCGCATAAAGTTTCTGAGCAACGTGAGATTTATCACAAAATCATCATAGGGAGGTCTTGTTGTTTACCCATCTCAGTATGACTTTCATGTCCACCTAGATCATGCCTCAATGAGTAACTCACCTTGTTCCCAGTATTGTGGTTCCCCGTGAATTGGCCTGATATGGCAACTTGAGAGTTGTTATGGCAAAAACATGTCTAGCTCACGGCAAAGTGTTACATGATTCCACTTGTGTGAGATTGAAAGTTAAGTAGCCTTATGATGAGCATATTGAATTGAAATACAAACTCGTCATATCTTTAGTCCTCTCACATAGGATCAAATATTGGCAAAGGTTAAGCTGTGGGAATGATAATAATCTCACAAGTGTTCAACTTCTTTTCATCCTCGTAAGCTTGTGGCATAGATTCCTTGTGCTAGTTACTGTTAAGAGTGTAATGCAACTTTGTGTATCTTGAAACCCATATCATATTCAGGGTGCTGGAATATTCTCATTTTGAGTTAAATTGATTTTTCCCTACATACCAAGAGGCGACTGGTGTCACATAAGTGTTAGCTCTCTTTGAGGCTTACTATTGCCAAATAAGGCACGAATGGAATGAAACAATTGTTGATGTCCTTTTCATGACTCATTTCCTTTAAATCTCAAAATCATGAACATTTTCCCTACGTTATCAATGCCTACTAGGAAACTCTATGACTCGTTTGTTGAACCGATGACGTCACCACAACGAATCACCATGTCAACGCTATTGGTAGTGACATTCATGTCTCTTAGGATATAACCTCCTGAAATGTCGTGCTCAGCACGTTGATGGATTCTTGAAAATTTCTAGTGAAATCTCGGACCTTGTTGCTCCTGTTTGTAGCAAATATTTCGAGTATTGTAGGTTCAGGCATGTCAAACAAGAAGCATCATCCCGTGATCAAATATATGGGATAGGAAATTTTATGGTCATAGTCAAGCTAGCACATCTTAGAGAAATTGTTGAAGGTTGCCAAAGGTTTAGTTTGGGTTTTCGGCGTGGAGATTTAGAGTTGAAGAAAGTGAATGGGTTATTCTCAATATTTTCTGCATGAGGATGCTATGTGAATTGTTAATAAATATAAAGTATGTGAAGTCACATTAGGCCTTATGGACTTTTGAAAGGAAATAGGCTAAACTATGAGTATGATGTTTCCCTATTATTGTTCTCCGTGTACCCGATGTCTCATGTGTCTATGTCTAATAAGGTGAAGATAAGGGATAATGGGATTGTGAGGAGAAAAAATTTGCTATCCTTCTTAGAAAAGTCCGGGAGTTGAGATTTTCTCTGTTAATGTGTTATGGCGAAGTCTGTAAGTCGAGGAGACCACATGGAGGGGCAAAAGTGTTAAGGAAATAAAATGTTTCCACTTGAGGGTATAGTTAAATGATTATGATTTGAAAGGTACTTCTGTGTGTTATGATTTAAATATGTGCAGCTCATGTCCAGATACCACTCTTGATAGTATAATGCATGTAATGATGAGATTAGAGACGTTGTTATACATAGTGATGGTTTGTCAAGTTGTGGATATGTTGTTAGGAATTGTTTTGGTGTTACTCTAGCAGGTGGATAGGCCCAGTTACAGGGGAGACTCTGGCGAAATTTTTGGAAATTTAGGGAGTTAGCCAAATTTTAAAACTACTGGTGTGTATGAACTAACAGTTGAACCACATTAAATGCTAATGATGGATTTTGACCCTCATTCGAGGACAAATGATCCTAAGCGGGGGAGAATGTAACACCCTGGAAAGTTTTGAAGTATTTCAGTGTAAAGCCCCGTAAATTTTGCAAGTGAATTCAAGGTTTCGTGGTGCCGGAGTAGGCTTACGTGTTTGAGGATGGTATAAAATCAAGCTCGCCGCGGTTCGGACTTTTTGGGTTGAACAATGCACCGGAAAGTAAAGGAATATTTTTGGCGGAAAAGCGCATTTATGCGGTCCATTATGCGACAGCATAATCATTCTGTGGGCCGCATAATGGCCGCAGAAGTGGGCAGGAGAAGGGCCAGTCTGGGGGCTATTATGCGGTCGGCTGTGCAACCGCATAACTGTTATGCAATACATTATGCGATCGCATAACAGTTATGCGGACCGCATAGTGACCGTATACACGGACATATTTTTGATCGTTTTGGTCTATAATTATGCGACCAATATGCGGTCCACATATCCATATGCGACCGCAGAACCTGTTCCGGAGCTCCATTTTTGGGTTTTTAAAACCCGACCCTACTTCGTTAAATACACGCTTTGGGTCATTTTTGAGCAAATATTTGATGTTTTAGAGAGAAGTGTGAGTGTTTTAGAGAGAGAGGAAAACCCTAGGCTAATTATTCATCAAGTCTTGCTCAAATCTTGGACGATTAACAAGGAAAACCCACAAGTTCTTCATCTAAGAGGTAAGGTTCCATACCCTAGTTTTCAATTTCGAATTTGGGTAGAAGATGGTTGATTAGGAGTATGATTCATGGCTATGAGATTATTATTTATACATGCATGTACCAATAAGAAATGTGGGGAGATTGTTGAGCTAAAATAAGTAAGGATTGGGTTGTGGAGTGAAAATCTTGTAGAAGAAACTTGTGGTTAAATTTGCACACCTAGTGTCTCATAAAATGCTCAAATGAGCTGAGACCATGAATATCTTCCTAATTATGGTTCAATTTTGTTATGTCTCAAAATAGATCAGGATTGCTACGAATTCCGGATCATTCTTGAGTTAAGGAAGTTCGATTGAGGTATGTTGGCTAAACTTTCTCTCTTGGAATTGAATTCCATAATGTTTATGTAAGTTTCAAAGTGTGGGTTAAGTATTAAAAAGTTATGGCTTCGAGTCGTGTTTCAATGAAAGATAGAATTGTCTAAAAGCTTTTGTACTAAATTCATGCCCATTAGTGGCTGCTTTAACTAATGCTTTGATTTATAAATATATCCAGTGTGATTCGAGTTCTATATACTCATGTGTTGAAATTATATATTGTCATTTATGGGGAAGAGTATTGCAAGAGTAAATGGTGTATTGATTATTTATGATTTTTCATGTGTGTTTCTATTATTGGTTGGTATGCCTCATTCTTTGGGAAGAAACCATTTGTGTTTGAAGTTTCCATTTCAAATGGATTTGAAGTATATGATTTCTGAAATATCCTATATGTCGATACTTGATGGTGATATTTGAAATTGTAAGAGGTGAAAGTGTGGAATATGAAATACGACCATCGTGCCAGGAATAAAGAATCTTGTGAATGGCCTAATGAGCCAAGGAAATATTGTCGTTGTGAATGACTGGAAATACTAATGAGAATTCATACAATTTGAAAGATGTTGAGGTGAGTACAATTGTATTTATGATATTTATATTTGAAAATCAAATCAAAACTATTTTTGGGTTTTTGGGAGCATCATTAGCAATACCGAGGAAGGGTGGGTCATAAGGCCCACACCTGAAACTACATGTGCCGGTGTAGGGGTGAATTGGGATTATTCCTCTTATTTGAGATGAAATTGGAATCTTTGGAAATTGTGATATTATTTCCCTTAATTGGGATGAAACTGGAACCTTTGAGGATTGGAAAAGTCAACCGACACGGCATATGTGGGAAGGCGGCCTAGCTGATCGGGTGGAGATCAGACGCCATATTGCGCATATGGTGGTACTACTCTTTGTAACAACTTTCTTTCGCATCACATTTCAAACCACATTGTTCGTGGCGAGATGGCCTAGCCGATCGGGCGTGATCGGACTCCGTGCTAACAAAGATGGTGGTATATCGGTGCTAATGATCTCCCAACCAAAATTATATATGAAGTTCGCATTTTGAAAATTATTATGTTTTAACTGGACGTTTGGATATTGTTGATTGTGACTTGCTGTTTCTATGTGTTGCCTTTTCTTATATGGGCATTCTATTTTGAAAGAATATTTTTAGCTATACATACTAGTGCTATTCGACCGTACTAACGTCCATTTTGCCGGGGGCGCTGCATGTTTAATCGATGCAGGTGGTTCTTTAGCATGCGGCATTGATCAGTGATAGCAGTACTCTCTTTTCAACTGATTTGGTGAGCCCCACTTTATTTCGGGGTAAAGTATCTTTTGTTTCTCATGTACTGTGTTTTGAGGTATAGCCGGGGCCTTGTTGCCGGCATTTCCATATTACTCTTCTATTGTACTTAGAGGCTCCGTAGAGAGGTTGTGGGTTATGGTTGATGTTGGGAATTGAACTAGAAATGTTGGTACTTCGAAATTATATTTTTCATTAATTTTATAAACTCGTAATGTTTTGGAAATTATGAATGAAGCTGCTAATGGGAATTAAAAGGAAGTTGTTAATAAAATCTTCTCAGTGATTGATTAATGGAGTACATCTCCTTTTTATTAATGGATGAGTTTGGGTAGAAGGAAGTCTAATAGGCTTGCTCGGCCGAGTTCTCTCGATTGAGCGCCGGTCGCGCTCCTTGATTTTGGGGCGTGACAAACATGATGTGGCCTATCCTGAGTTAAGTCCACCTGCATCTTTACTTTTGCAACACTCCCCCTAGTTTTCTACATAGAGGAAAGGTCTAGGTGCAACACCTTGCCAATTGGTGATAACACAACTGATAGTACCTCTCTGTAGTAGAAATTCCATGGGAGTTCAGGGATAACTACCCAAACAAGTACTGTAGGGTTGTCCTCATTAGGATTGAAGTTTGGTGTCCAAGCTTGCAGGTCCATTCTTTGGCCTTGGATGTATATGAATTTTTTTGTCCAAATAGTTGTGTGATCGTACTCGTTGTCTAGATCAATATACACTGTCCGAGCATTGAAATGGACTATTTTCACTCCTCCCCTAAGTTTAGTTTGAGATATGAAGATTCTACTGATGTTTTCCATCCGAGGAATTGTGTTGAGAAATTTTCCAGTGATGGTGTATTGGCACCTAGTAGCTAGTGTGACCATGTAGTCTTGCCTGGTGAAAATAACAGTTAGTTGGCCCTGTTTTGTAGTAATATTGGGTGGTGTAAACTCTATTGATGTTAGCTCTTCAGTATGCCTTGCTCGTAGCTTGGTTGTAAGGGATTGAGTGATAGTGGGAGGTGGTGGAACAGGGTAAGTCACTGGTTTTCTTGGTTGGACATTGGTATCTTTGTTGTTATGTGTGAAGTTAAGTGCTTGGAAGTTTGGTGGATTATCTGTTGAGATGATCTGCTGGGGGACATTTTGGCTTGTACTTGCAGTTTGTTTAACTGTCAAAGGTTGACTTCGTTTGTCAAAATTGGTTGAGATCTTTGGGTATGTGTGTGGAGCTGGTGTATATGTGGTTAGTGGTTTTGTGCTAGCTGGTTGGAGGACAGGATATGTATGGGCAGTAACCTATGGAGTAAGAGTTACAATAGTAGTTTCTGTTACTACAGTTACCTCATTAACAAAGGATGTTTCCATGTGTGGTTGCACCTTGTGTGCATCAGCTTCAGTGAGTTTAACTGAGTGTATGCGCTGAGGAGATTGCAAAGCATGAGCATCAATTATTCGAGTATATTTTTGCCATGTAACTTGACGACTGCGTTCGTTAGGATGTTTGGAAGGTTGATCATTTGATTGCCCAACAATTGGCCCTGCTAAATTGGGTGAAGCATTTCGTCGAACAGGTGAACTACACAATTCTGCAGAAGTTGTATTCTGTAAAATTGTTGCTATTGGCTCCCTAAAATTTGTAGATGTCTTATTGTTTGTAGTATTCTCCTTAACAGTAACTGTTTGGCATTGATTGCTAGTAACTTGGACCATCAGAACACCATATCCGACCAAATGGGGCTTTGTCGAAGGTTGTAGAGCATCTGACTCAGTAATTTCGACGTTGGATTCAGTTGATTATTGATTGAGAAGTGATTCTTGAGCTTCAGTACCCTCTCCGTTGATTTGTATTTCAAGACGTGACCCAGACATAGCTCGGAGATTATCGCATGAACCCAGTTGCTTTGATGCTACAGTAATCACGTCTTTCTCTTGCACAATTGAAGCAACTGGCGATGCATTTTGTTGGTTAAATCATGAATCTTGAGCTTGAATACCATATCCATTGATTTGAATTGCATAAACTGATCCAGAATTGTCCTGATGATTGTCGATTGAACCCAGTCGCTTAGGAGCTACAGTAGACGCGTCTAATTTTTGGAGAATTTCAGCAGATGGGGAGTGATTTTGTGAAGGAAATAATTGGGTAGTATGCGCTACATCTAGGTGGGTGTTTTACGACAAATCCGGTGGTTTTTGGCCACCGGATATAGGAACGGATGCCATAAAGGCAAATAATATTGACTGTAGATGGCTATCGCCTTGTCTGGAGAGAAAAAGAAAGAAGAATATATATATATATATATATATATATATATATATATATATATATATATATATATATATGCAAATATACTACTTGGTTATTCACCTAGTAGCTATTATATATAACAAATCCCAAATTGGGTAAAACTTATAAAATGTTCAAGTGAAGTACAAACAAACAATACGACAAAGAAATCCAATGGCTATTTCTACCAAATACAATGTAGCAGTAGCGTAATGAAAGATGGAAAATAGAAAGCTAGTAATTTGAAACATCCAATTGTTGCCGACGACCATGAATGTACACACCAGTTGCCAACAATTTGTTGTAGCACCTACAAAGTTCTCATCAGTCACCATTTGTTGCAATCTAAAGGAGTAGGTATGTTTAAATCCAGTAGTTGTAAAGAAAAGTATCTTGGACATTGTGAACTTGGGGCTGAAAATTCCAGCATCATTGTTGATACATTGAACATGAATTTTAGATGAAATCAGGATAGAGACAGCACTGCCTTTTGAAGTCATGATGTACCTTGTGAGATGCCTTCTTGACTCCGTGGTTTTGTATGATGTTAAACCACCCCCAAAATGAGCATGGTAACATGATAATACCACTGAGTAATAGTCTAACACCACACAAACATTACACAGTAGTAAAGCTCATGGCATGTGATAAATGTCTTTGTAGGTACATCAGATTGTTGTCCAAGCCAAGCTGCTTGGGATGTATCTGACATCTGTGTTGCTGAAGTGTTGTTGCATTAATGTGTTGTTCAACTCCCATAATGAGCATTGTGGCACTGCATCAAATGCAGCTACAACAATGATGTGTGGTGGATTGGTAGAGCAGATTGATCATTCTTTGAAATAATGGTTTGTTGATGCAGTTGTAGAAGAAGAAGTGTTGCAGCTGTAGCATCAATGAACACTTATGTATATGTGCTGCTGAATCCCAATTGCTATGTTTCAAATTGAAACTGGTACAGGAAGAACCATGATATATTCTGGAACCTGCTGCTGGAGTGTAACATGATTTTTCTGTGGAAATGTCCTCTGTAGATGTATTCTGAGATGCTCAATTATAGTTGTGAGATGTAAAATGGATCCATACCATGCATCTGCATTAAAAAACTGAACCTGTATTTGTAACCTGCAAAATGTAGCAAAAAGGTTAGTAGGAAAGATTCTTCCCCCAGGTTCTTGTGTGTTCTGGTAGATGTGATGAAGGGTAGATTGTGGACTCCAACAACTCCTGCTCGACTCCAGTTTGATGTTTCTGAGGAAGTTTTGTCGAAGCAGTAATAATTTGAATCTATATCTGCCACCTGCAAAAATTAGCAAACAAGTTAGTAGGAAAAGTTCTGCTACTATGTAATGCTGTAGGTTCAGTCTTGTTGGTATGTCATTGTTGTATTTCATCAAACCACCCCTCGAATGAGCTTGATACCATGTTAATACCACGGATAAGTAACTAGATTGCACACAACCATGTAGTATCTTCCAAACCACAAGATACATTGGCTCAGTAGTGCCAAGATATATTGGATCAGTAGTACAGTTGTTCTTGTATGACTTGGTTGTCATGTTGATGGACTTAAGGATGATATAATTTAGTTTCCAAGATCCATTGGTATGATTTTGTGTACAATCATCTGTAATAAACCAGTAAAGCCCTGGTGCATTCCTGATTGAACTGCTGGATAGTACCTTTCCAGTTACTGTTGTAGTAATAGCTGAAAGATTATAGTTGCTACAAACAGTGACATAAACCTGTGGTGAGCTTAAAGGTTGTAGCCATTTGGAGAAGCTCCGACACTGCCTTAATCTTCCAATATTAAGGTATGTTATGCAACTAGAAAACTTTATCTTTGAATTGGACAGTCCAATCTTCATAACACAAGAATGAGTTGTGCATTCACAAAGCTGCATAATTATCATGTCAGTTGTTGTGCTGTTGCTGTAATTGTAGCACCATATTGAATCAACCATCTTAATCAAATAGTTGAGTTGCAGCACTCCAAATGAACAGTTGGTTAAACTCTGTCAAAAGCAATTCATCCAACTGTTCCAGCTGAGATTTGCCCTTTTGAAGTATTGATAGTGTATTGATATCTTCCAGTTTTGTGCACAGTTAATCCCTTCCAAATAATAGAGGTAACTGAGATTTGCCCTTTTGAAGTATTGATGTTGTAATTTGTTGACCAACACCCAGACTGAGCATGGTAACATGTTAATTCCACTGGGAATTGACACAACAAGAGACAGCCAGTCAGTAACTTCCAAGCCAAAATTGTTGTGCATCAACAATACTGTTCCATATTGCTGTGACTTCCAGGTTCTCAAACAGATCCTGCTCGAGTCCTGCTTGATCTTTCTGATGAAATATCTTCTGTTGATGTATTGTGTGATGGTTAGTTGCAGCTTCAGTGTAAAAGAGGACTTATGTGTTTTTGCTGAAAACACCATCACTTGTACCAAAATGTCAATTGGATACACCCCATGCAGATGAATTAAAGTTCTGAACCTATCTGTGTAACCTGGTGACAGTACATTTCTAGTTGCTGCTGTAGTAACAACAATAAGGTTCCAGTTTCTATAATCCTTGAAACAAACATGTGATAAGCCCTCACTTTTTTTCGATAGGCCCAGATACTGCCATACTCTTCCAGTAGTAAGGTACATTATGCACTTAGGAGACTACATCTTTGAATTGCACACTCCAATAATCACACCAGTAGAGTGTGACATGCGTACACAATGCCTCTTGATTTTCCTGTCAGCAGTTGTGCTGCTGATGTAGCACACTGCAAGTTCTATCCCAAAGGTAAACTTATATGTTTTTGCCGATGTTCTTATAAAGCACTGATGTTTCCACTGCCAGTAAATCTTTGGCACTGTTGATACAACCATCATCATCAAGTAGTTGAGCAGCAGTAGTCCAATTGAATAATTGGCAAAACTCTATCGAAAGCCAGTCATCCAGCAGCTCTATGCACACTGCTTGTATGTATGTGTGTATGTGTAGCAAGTCAGTGCTTTGATAGCTGAAGGTGAATCTGTGGGTAGTCATGGTAGGCATCATTATAAAAAAGTCAGACATGGTCAGTATTTATGTTTCTTGCGACCCTAATCCTTAGATTAGGTATTTGACTCTTGTCTTGATTTATCAGTGTCTTTCCTGTCTTAGGCAATTCATTGAAAGATTGGAATTCTAATGTACCTGCAAAAGAGAAAACAATGTTAGCTAGAAAATCAGCCATGGTGTTTCCCTCCTTAAGGACATGTTGGAAAAGCATATTGAATTGCCCCTTCATTTGATTAATCTTCTTCACTTCTTTGCTGATGCACCAGGGCACCTCCCATTCTCTTTCAATGGTTTTCTTCATAACCATTGAGTCAGTCTCAATGATTAGAGGATGAAGATCCATTTAAATACAATAAGAAAGTCCCTGCATTATTGCCCTCACCTCCGCGACCATGTTAGTTATATTCCCTATCTGTTCTGCCTTTGTAAAGACCACATCTCCAACATAATTCCTCACACAAAAACCATATGAGCTTGGTCCTGGGTTCCCTCTAGAAGCTCCATCAGTGTAGCACTTGAACCATCTCTCATTAGGAAGCTGCCAGGTAACTCTTTTGGTGATAACAATCGGTTTATAAGCTTCAAAAAACCTAATCATATCCGGCCAGAGAAGAGGTATACTTGGTAGCCAATAAAACCTTAGTTTAGCAAGATTATGAAGTGTATTTTTAACCTTATGTACCACCCTTTTGATCGAAACTGTTCTGCCTCCATGCTTCATAGCGTTCCTACTCTTCTAAATTTCCCAAGATATAATTGCTGGTGCAGTCTGGAAGAGTGGCTTAAGTTTTGAATAGCAAGACGAATTCCACCAAGCTCTAATGACCCGGTGGATATATAACATGTTGTCCACGATTCCATCAGTCTGTAAAAAGTACTTCCACACTTGTGAGGCAGTTGTGCTTGTAAGGAAAATATATTGTAATGTTTCTTCCTGTGGTGGAAAGCAACACCAACATTTTGAAACAATTTGATCTCCACTTCTCCTCCATAAGTCATCAGTTGGCACCTTGCCTCTCCATAATCTCAATAGGAAAAGAGAAATTTTGAAGGGTAATCCTTTTGTCCATATTGAATTATGCTCCAGATTTGCTGTTTCTCTATGCCTCAAGATGTGCCATGCACTCCCAACTATAAATTTACCCGATGGTGTTGGCATCCATATAGGTGTCCCAGTAGTCATCTATATTTTCAAAGGGTACCTCTTACCTGATGTAGTCGGCTATATCTGCTGGGAATGTTTGATCCAGCAACTGATTATCCCAACCATTTTCTGTTCTTAAGTCTGACACCTCTTGTGGCAGCTGATTATCCCAACCATTTTCTGTTCTTAAGTCTGACACCTCTTGTAACTCTTCATTGATGTCGAACTGTGGTGGTACCTGATGATATAGAGCTCCAATTCCAGTCCAATTTTCTTGCCAAACATTTGTTTAACCCCTATGTAATTGCCACATGATTTCATGTTCGACCTTATCTCTTGCTTGTAACACTTTTCGCCAAACATGTGATCCCTCCCTTTATTGCACGACAGTAGGAATTTCCTTCTTGTACTATTTATTCCACATGAAAATTGACCACAA
The DNA here is from genome assembly GCF_000390325.3 of Nicotiana tomentosiformis. Classification (NCBI taxonomy): domain Eukaryota; kingdom Viridiplantae; phylum Streptophyta; class Magnoliopsida; order Solanales; family Solanaceae; genus Nicotiana; species Nicotiana tomentosiformis. The sequence goes on from NC_090817.1 coordinate 149,774,818, forward strand.
TGACTTCAATGTTCTGGATTTCCATCACAACTTTGCAAACAGTGATTTTGATATATCAAATAGTGATCGGAACCCCAATCCTCCTTCTTCAGTAGGGAGACACAAGTTTAGCCATTTTATCCAATGCCTGCTTCTGCCTTCGTCGTTGGAACTCCAAAAGAATCTCGCAAAAATCTTGTGTAAGTGTTTAATAACATTGTCTGGAGGGTCCAACACTAAAAGAATGTGTCTAGGTAAACTCTGAAGCACGCTGGTAATAAGTGTTGCTTTGCCTCAGAAAGACAATAGTTTCCCCTTGTAGGAGTGTAGTTTTGCCTTCACCTTCTTGGTGAGATCATTGTAGTAATCCTTCCTTCTCCATGTGTAAAATATTGGACAACCTAGGTAAGTGAACGAGAATGCTCCTTTTTGGAAGCCAGTGATTGAACTAACTAATTCATGAAAATTTCTAGACTCCTTTGTATGCATGTAGTAATAGGTCTTTCATTTATTGATCTGCGGTCCAGAAATCTGTTCATAGTTTGTGAACACGTCAACTACTTTCTTCAGAGAGTAAGGATCAGCAGATGAAAATATTATAGTGTGATCTGCATAAGCCAAATGGTTTAATGGATCTGTCCATTTGGGCATTCCAGATCCTTTGAATTTCTTGTCTTAGAACAGATTGTTCAGAGATCTAGATAGAACTTCCACAGTTAGAATGAACAATGCCAGAGAAAAGGGGTCACCTTGTTTCACCCCTCTGCTGGACATGAAGAACCCTGTTGCTTGGCCATTGATAAGACATGAGTACCAGTTGTTGACTAGTAGGTTCCCTATCATGTTGATGAAATGCTCAGCAAACCCCATCTTCCTCAAAACATGTAGAAGATTTTTCCAAGAAACCCTGTCGTAAGCCTTTGCCATATCAAGCTTGATTACAACATTGGACGGTTTCCCTCTCAACATTATTTCGGTTATTATCTCTTGTGTAAGCAAAACATTTTCAAAAATAATCCTTCCTTTAACAAAGCCAAATTGGTGGGCGAAATCAACAAGGGAAGTATCTTCTCCATTCTGTCATGTAATACCTTTGATATTACCTTGTTGATGAAATTGCTTAGACTTGTTGGTCATAAGTCTGAGAATGTTTTAACTTGAGGTTTCTTAGGCAGTAGAACAAGATTAGTGTTTGTTATGGACTTTTGGAGTGGTGCCCCTCCATGGAACTCTTGAAGCAGCATGTAGATATCTTCCCCCACAATGTTCCAGCATGTTACTGTAGCTGCCACTGCGTTTGGATCGTTAACAAGAACAATGTCAGTTGAGACATTAGTTGGGGTTGCTGTATTTTTTGAGATCTGGTTCTGTTTAGCACTGCGTGGAAGGTTTGAATGAATGTTTTCTGAAGCTGTCTCATATTCAAACTGTTGTTTTGCACTGTTGCTGATTTGATCTCCCTTATTACTACTGGACACTGGGACTAAATCTGTGTTACTTGCGTGCTGCTACTATTTTCCACTTGTTGGAGATTGCCTATAGTTTGTGATTGCCTCACGATCAACCTACTGCCCTTTCTTCCTAGTGTTCTCCAGAACTTGTTCATTCATCAAAGCATCGAACGAGTTAGAGATAGTAACATTCCTTGCTACACTGATCTGGGCTTTGTGAACTGGATTTTTCTTGTTGCTCAATGATGGTTGTACACAATATTCCCCATCTTTATTATTTGTTTCACATTTAGATTTTGTTCCCAGATTTTCCTTGAATGGCACGGACCGTCCCAACACCTTTCGCCATTGAATGTACTGCCCTTGGAGTGGCTCGATCCACATTTATATTCAATGCACCAGTTGGTGTCAAAACTCTAGGTGTAGCCTGCTGCATTCCAGATGAAAGTTGTGGTTGTCAAAACTCTAGGTGTAGCCTGCTACATACTCTAACTCCATAATATCAAAATGATTTTTCCCAGCAGTAACTGCTACAATTGTTGATTTATCTACTAGTTTATGTAATGCAACAGTTGTTTGTTTTTCAGTGAGAACACACTGTGAACTAGTAGCTTTGACAATGGCAGCACTAGGTCTATTACCAGATTCATTCAATGGATTTTTAACCTCCAAGTTAAACCTGTAATTTTTGGTTACCTTTCTGTTTTTTCAAGATGTCCTAACACTGCTACCACTCCGCTATTCTTAGTAGTGTTTACTTGGTCAGCTCCAATTATTGCAGTGTTGTCCACTATCTGCTGAAGCTGCCCAGGTTTATTGCCTGAACCTTTAAGCTGCCCAGCTCCTATCTCCTTCCCTTCTGTTAACTTTTGCAGTCCCTGTCCTTTAGATGTTTGATGCCCAGCTTCAGAAAAGTTTTGCCCAGCACCTGTACCCTTACAAAGACCAGCAGAACCTCGATCAAACACAACACCTGTAGCAACCTTCAGATCTTTAGCAACCTATTAAGAGTTACTGCAACTGGAACTATTACAACACTATCAACAGCTGATATATGATGCGACTTAATAGTATCTGATCCTTGATCAACTCCCTTTGTATATGTAGCATCAACTTGATCAGCTGTGGCATTCACAACAACTTGATCTTTATCAACCTTTCCTGCAATTTCCACCATAGGATTCCCATTTGACACACGATTAGCCTTGGGGTCTTTAATAGCCTGCACATTGATTTGCAACTCCTCATCAACCCTGCTTTCAACTGCTTTTACTAGAACTGTAGTAATCCCATTAACAACAGCTGTATGTTGCACCATCTTATTATCTGATCCTTGATGAGAAGCATGTGAATTTTCACCACTATTATTTGTTGACTCCAAACCTTTTCCTTCGGCAGCATTCCTTAATCTTTTGGCATCCAAAATTTGTCTCAAATCTCCTTGAAAGTTTTCTCCAGCAGTTTCAACATCACGATCATCCAACTGGTTTTCTTTTTGAACCATCTTCAACAGCAAATGACACCAACATTACAGTACGCTGGTAAATTATAATATATGATTTGCTGGAAGAACTCGGACAATTTTCCAGTTTTATTTTCGACATGCCGCAATCTTATTCTCTGTGGCAGGTTATCTAAGAGGTCAAGAATTACCTTAACCCTAGCAGTGTTAGGTCTTGAATGAGTTTGGGTAGCTTTATCAATAGCAATTAGAGTGCCTACTGCTGAAGCTATAGATAATAGAGCTTTCATCGCAAAAACATCTAGCGCAAAGTTTGGTAAAGATATCCACACCACAACCTTGGTTGTTTCTTCCTTTGGATTGAATCCAATAGACCATGGGAACACCCTATATTGACGTTCATCTTCGTTCTGCATATAATAGTTTACTGCGTGCGATAACGACATCACAAAATCCTCAAATTGATCAAACCTGATCAACAATTGCCTTGGAGCTAACCATCCAGTTAAAACATGACCCTTAACTCCAAGAAGTTTAGGCAGAAGAGATCGAAGTTGCTGCAAGGCTGGTGCGCTAGCAGATAATTTTACCACAATTGCCTGATGCAATCCTTCTTCTCTCGCAAACTGTTGCCCCTCGTCTATGGCAAAGCAAATCGTTGGTTCTCCATGAACATAATCGATTGATTTTAGTTGAGTTTGATTCAAAATACCATTTGGATTGGCTTGGTTGAGACATCCAGCATATGTAGATTTATTAGGGGGGTTTTCTTTAGTGTTTAAACATGGCTCTCCCACAGCCAAAGGTTTGGGAGAGATCGTGGCAGCCATGGCTGCGCTAGTCCCCCATAAGCACTCGCTTAAAGCCTAAGAGAGAGGAGACAACATGTTTTTTTTAGGGCTAGTTTTTTATATATATAACTCCAAAAAAACAAAAAACGAAAGTCAGTAGGTCTCACATGATGAAAGAGATAAAATTTGACAAATACATAGATCCTATTATCAATTTCGGGCTTGTGATACCCAAAATGGAATTTACATTATGATCTAGTATAAAAATAGAATTATCACGACCCAATTTCTCCCTATGTGAACCGTCGTGACGACACCTAGTCTCTACGACTAGGTAAGCCTAACACTTTTGCGAAAGTGAAACTAAAGCATGAACATTAACTACTAACAGTAACGAATATCTAATAAGCAATTGAATGCCACTCGGCATATACAATTAACACCTCTGAAAATGTACAAAACAATTTCCCCCAAAACCCGGAATATAGTAAGTCACAAGCTACTAAGAAGTTTTAACCGTTCTATACATCACTTCCACAGAAAGAAGGAAAAATGAACATAGGGGGATAGAGGGGGACTCCGAGGATCTGCGGGCGCGGGCAGATGTACCTTGAAGTTCTCCGAAACAGAAACGACTGCAACTAAGGAAGAAGCTGGTAAAAGGAACCTGGATCTGCACGTGAAAAACATGTGCAGGAAAGGGTGTGAGTACACTACAACGGTACCCAGTAAGTGGCAAGCCTAACCTCGGTCGATTAGTGATAAGGTCAGTTCAGGCCCACTGGTATATAATAATAAAAACATGAGAATAAGTAGTATAATAAGAGGCTAAAGTTCAACAAAGAAAAGCACAGTGAAATAACATAACAATGCAAGGAATTAAGCGACAGGGGATCTCTCGAGATACCGTCTCGTAGTCCCAAAAGTAAATATCCAGGGAGAACTCCCGAGGTACCGCCTCATAGTCTCAAAGTAAATGTGTAGGGGATCTCCCGGGATACCGTCCCGTAGTCCCAAAAGTAAATATACAGGGGATCTCCCGGGATACCGTCTCGTAGTCCCAAAAGTAAATATGCGGGAGGATCTCCCGGGATACCGTCCCGTAGTCCCAAAGTAAATACACAGCGCAATCAATTACAAACGAGAAGTACATCAAGAGAATCTACAGTCTAGACTAAGTACAAGTCGGGAAAGAAGCAGTAATTCAATAAGCAAGCTGCAAAGACTTCAATTAAGCAAATAAGGGACGTAGACATGTTATTCTAAGCTAACAGGGTAACTACGCATGCTAGTATATTCAATTAAGGTGGAAACAGGGAATTTCTCAGTAAAAATCAGGTTTTTCAACAAATAGCCGGTGTACGCACTCATCACCTCGTGTACACGGTGCTCACATAGTAAAATCAGTACCAAATCCTAAGGGGATTTCCCCCACACAAGGTTAAGAAAGCCACTTACCTCGAACCAAGCTAAATCAGTCGGTAGCAATGCACTTCCCATGAATATCCAGCTCCGAATGGCCCAAATCTAGCCAAAATCAATTACATACCATAAATATAGCTATAAGAAACTAATCTAGTCATTGAAATCTAAGCTACAGCGAGAAATTAGGAAATCGCCCCAAATAAACTCCCCGGGCCCATGTCTCGGAATCAGGTAAAAGTTACAACCACGAGTCCAACCATATAAAAATTACTCAAATCCAACCACGAATCCCCTTTCAAAACTCGAAATCTTAGTTGAAGAACTTCTCCCAAATTTTCCCAAATTTCATCCCCAAAATTCGAAATTAAAGATGAAATTAATGATAGATTAGTGGGATATAACCAAAATAGAGTGTAGAATCATTACCCAATCGATGTCTCTGAAAATCCCCCAAAATCACTTCCAAATCCGAGCTCCCAAACTCAAGTTTTGATAAAAATGGCCAAAGCCTCATTTTTGAAATGTTTAATACTGCCTAGTGATTCCTTAATCGCGATCGCGGAAATAGCCTCACGATCGTGAAGCACAACTTCGCTGCCCCAGAATTTAACCCTACGCGAACACGATTCACTGGCCCTCATACTTACGCGATCGCGAATAACCCCACGCGTTCGCGAAGAACAACACTTGAATTCCACTACTGCTTTACTGCCTCTTTGCGAACACGGCCTAGCCCACGCGTTCGCGATGCAAAACCTGACCAACCTACGTGATCGCGTCCCCATATTCACGAATGCCAAGAACAAATTCAGCTGGCCTCTCAGATGGCTTACGCGATCGTGAGACCTCTCTCGTGAATGCAATGAAGAAAAAGTCTGCAACAAAACACCAGAAAATCTGCTATCTTCCCCAAGTCCAAAATGATCCGTTAATCATCCGAAATCAACCCGAAGCCCTCGGGACCTCAACCAAATATACCAACCAATCATAAAACACCATACGAACTTAGTCGAGCCCTCAAACCACATCAAACAACGCTAAAATCACGAATCGCCCTCCAATTTAAACTTAAAGAACTTGAAACTTCAAAATTTGATAACCGACGCCGAAACCAACCAAACCACGTCCGATTGAACATTACAGACCTACTCCAACTTCCGAAATCAAATTCTGACCCCGATATCAAAATTTACACTACCGGTCCAAAACTCCAAAAAATCGACTTTCGCCAATTCAAGCCTAAATAAGCTACAGACCTCCAAAACACAATCCGGACATGCCCCTAAGTCCAAAATCATCTAACGGAGCTAACGGAACCGACGGAACTCCATTCCGGAGTCGTCTTCACACAGTTCCGACTATAGTCCAAATCCTAAGACTTAAGCCTCCATTTTCGGACTAAGTGTCCCAAAACACTCCAAAAACCAAAACGAAACCTCCCAGCAAGGCACAATAGCAGAAAAGGATATGGGGAAAATAGTTAATAGGGGATCGGGGCTATAACTCTCAAGACGACCGGCAGGGTCGTCACATCCTCCCCCTCTTAAAATAATTGTTCATCCTCGAATGAGTATAGAGATATACCTGAAGCTGTGAAAAGGTGAGGATAACAGTTGTGCATATCCTGCTCGGTCTCCCAAGTCACCTCCTCGATCGGCTAGCGCCACTGAACATTTACTGATGCAATGTTCTTTGACCTCAGCTTCCAAACCTGCCTGTCCAAAATAGCCACTGGCTCCTCATCGTAGGATAGATCCTTATGCAATTGGACTGAGCTGAAATCCAACATATGAGACGGATCGCCGTGATACTTTCAGAGCATAGAAACGTGAAATACCGGATGAACCCCTGCAAGGCTGGGAGGCAAGGAAATCTCATAAGCAACCTCCCCAACACGCCTCAACACCTCAAAAGGACCAATGTACCTTGGGCTCTGCTTGCCCTTCTTTCCGAACCTCATAACACCCTTCATAGGTGAAACTCAAAGCAGGACCCGCTCTCCAACCATGAATGCAATATCGTGAACCTTCCGGTCCACATGGCTCTTCTGTCTGGACTGGGGTGTGTGAAGTATGTCCTCAATCACCTTCACCTTCTCCAAGGCATCCTAAACCAAGTCCGTACCCAATAATCTAGCCTCGCCCGGCTCGAACCAAACCAGTGGGGACCAACACCGCCTACCATACAGAGCCTCATACGGTGCTATCTGAATGCTTGACTGATAATTGTTGTTGTAGGCAAACTCCACAAGTGGAAAGAACTGATCCCAAGAACCTCCAAACTCCATCACACACACACGGAGCATATCCCCAAGAATCTGAATAGTGCGCTCGGACTGCCCGTCCGTCTGAGGGTGAAAAGCTGTGCTCAACTCCACTCGAGTACCCAACTCATATTGTACGGCTCTCCAGAATCGCGATGTAAACTGCGTGCCCCGGTTAGATATGATAGATACCGTCACGCCATGAAGTCTGACAATCTTTCGAATAAAAACTCGAGCCAGCTGCTCGGAAGGATAGGTAGTCATCACAGGAATGAAATGAGCTTACTTGGTCAGCCTATCCACAATCACCCAAACCGCATCAAACCTCCGCTGAGTCCGTGGGAGCCCAACAATGAAATCCATAGTGATCTGCTCCCCTTTCCACTCCAGAATCTCTAGCTTCTGAAGCAACCCACCCGGTCGCTGATGCTCATACTTCACCTGCTGGCAATTTAGGCACCGAGCTACATACTCCACTATGTCCTTCTTCATTCTCCTACACTAGAAATGTTGCCTCAAGTCCTGATACATCTTCGCGGCACCCAGATGAATGGAGTACCGCAAGCTATGAGCCTCATGAAGAATCAACTCACACAAACCATCTACATTAGGCACACATAGCCTGCCCTGCATCCTCAATGTGCCATCATCCCCAATAGTGACCTTCTTAGCATCACCGTGCTGAACCGTGTACTTAAGGACATGGTTAAGGACAAGCAGATGGGGGTCATCATACTTACGCTCCCTGATACGATTATACAGAGAAGACCGAGAAACCACACAAGCCAATACTCGACTCGACTCAGAAATATAGAATCTCACAAACTAGTTGGCTAAGGCCTGAACATCCAACGCCATGGGCCTCTCTGCTGCTGGTAGATAAGCTAAACTCCCCAAACTCTCTGCCCGGCGACTCAAAGCATCGGCCACCACATTGGCCTTCCCCAGGTGGTACAAAATGGTGATGTCATAATCCTTAAGCAGCTCTAACCACCTCCTCTTACGCAAATTAAGATCCTTCTGCTTGAACAGATGCTGTAAACTCTGGTGATCAGTGTAGATCTCACAAGGAACGCCGTACAAATAGTGCCTCCAAATCTTCAAAGCATGAACAATAGCTGCTAGCTCAAGGTCATGGAAAATATAGTTCTTTTCATGCACCTTCAGCTGTCTGGAGGCATAGGCAATCACCCTATGGTCCTGCATCAACACCATGCCGAGGCCAACTCGCGACGCATCACAATAAACTGTATAAGACCCCGAACCTGAAGGCAATACCATTACTAGGGTTGTAGTTAAAGTTGTCTTAAGCTTCTGAAAGCTCTCTTCACACCCCTCTATTCACCTGAATGGAGCATTCTTTTGGGTCAGCCTGGTCATAGGCACTGCAATAGATGAAAATCCATCAATAAACCGACGGTAATACCCCGTTAAACCAAGGAAGCTCCAAATCTCTGTAGCTGAGGACGGTCTGGGTCAACTCTGCACTGCTTCCACCTTCTTCGGATCTACCTTGATCCCCTCACTCGACACAATATGACCCAAAAATGTCACGGAGTCTAACCAGAACTCACCTTTTGAGAACTTTGCATACAACTTCTTTTCTCTCAAAGTTTGAAGCACTGTCCTCAGGTGCTGCTCATGATCCTCCCGAGTTTGGGAATACACTAGAATGTCATCAATGAATACGATGATGAAAGAATCAATATAGGGCTGGAACACAATGTGCATTAAGTGCATAAAGGTTGCTGGGGCATTGGTCAGCCCAAATGACATCACAAGGAACTCGTAATGGCCATACCGAGTCCTGAAAGCAGTCTTCGGGATATCTGGCTCCCGAATCTTAAACTGATGGTAACCTGAATGCAAGTTAATCTTGGAAAATTCTTTGGCACCCTGTAGCTGATCAAATAGGTCATCAATACGAGGCAAGGGATACCGGTTCTTCACTGTGACTTTGTTCAACTGGCGATAATTAATACACATACGCATAGAACCATCCTTTTTCTTCACAAACAAGACAGGAGCACCCCAATGTGACACACTGGGCTGAATGAAGCCCTTATCAAGAAACTCCTGCAACTGTTCCTTCAACTCTCTCAACTAAGGAGGAGCCATATGCTATGGAGGAATAGAGATGAGCTGGGTGCCCGGCAACAAATCAATGCTGAAATCAACATCTCTGTCGGGCGGCATGCCCGGAAGATCAACTGGGAAAACATCTGGGTTGTACCTCACTACTAGAACAGACTCAACTATAGGGGTATCAATACTGACATCTCTCACATAAGCTAGATACGCATCACACCCCTTCTCAACCATTCGTTAAGCTTTAAGAAATGAAATAACTCGGCTGCGAGTATACTCTAAGGTACCTCTCCACTCTAATCGCGGTAAGCCTGGCATAGCCAGCATCACGGTCTTAGCGTGACAATCAAGAATAGCATAATGGGGAGACAATCAGTCCATGCCCAAGATAACATCAAAATCTACCATGCTGAGTAATAATAAGTTGGCTCTGGTTTCAAAACCACTAAGAGCAATCAAACACGACCAATACACACAGTCCATAATAAGATAATGTCCAACAGGAGTAGACACATAAACATGGGAACTCAAAGAATCCCAAGATACGCCCAAATGTGGGGCAAAATAAGAGGACATATAGGAATACGTAGAGCTTGGGTCAAATAATACTGACGCATCTCTATGATAGACAGGAACAATGACTGTAATGATAGAGTCGGAAGCAACTATCTCTGTACAGGCCGGAAGAGCATAATACCCGGCCTGGCCTCCCCCTTTAGGGCGACATCGACCTCACCGACTTCCACCTCAAGCTTGCTGAGCAGGTGGGGCGGTAGCTGGTGCTGGAATCATGGCGTGGGGACTCGGTGGAGCACATGGTGGTTGAGAAGTCTATAGAGGTGCAACCCTCCTAAGTCTGGGGCAATCCTTCACCATATGGCGGATGTCTCCATACTCAAAATAACCCCTCGAAGGGCGTGGCTGCTGCGACTGACTCGGGCCAGGTCTGCTGGACTGGCCGCTAAAAACACCCTGAGCATGAGGCACACTAGATACTGGCGGTGCATAATAAGGCTCCTGGGGCATAGAAGGGGCTGGAACACTACTGGCGGCTGGAAGAGCTGAATGAATGGGGCGAATCACATAACCCCTACCATGGCGAGCTGCTGGGGAACGAGCTCCAGAATAATAACTTGTCTCTCTCGAGACCTCTTGGCCTCTCTCTCCTCTCGGTCTCGGGCAAGCATGCCCTCCAATCTCCTAGCAATAATCACAACCTGCTGATAAGGGATATCCATCTCTAACTCCCTGGCCATACTAATCCGGATACTAGGGTGGAGTCCCTCAATAAACTGTCAAACCCTCTCTCAAACTATGGCAACCAAGGCCGGTGCATGTCGGGCCAAATCGCTGAAGCGAACTGCATACTCTGACACAGTCATAGCACCCTGGCATAGTTGCTCAAACTCCATGCGCCATGCGTCCCTGAGGCTCTGAGGGACATATTCTCTCAAAAATATGTCCGAGAACTGAGTGCATGTAAGTGAGGCTGCCTCATCCGGACTACTCGACTCATAAGCATGCCACCACAGATATGCTGCTCCTCTAAGCTAGAAAGTGGTAAAAGAAACCCCACTCATCTCCACTACGCCCATAGTACGGAGAATATGATGACACTCCTCAAGAAAACCCTGAGCATCATTTGTATCCAATCTGCTGAAGGATGGGTGGTACTTCTTGTACCTCTCAAGTCTGAACTGCTCTGCCTCAGAATTGGCTGTCCTAGTCTCGTGCTGAACCGGAGCTACCAACGGCATATGAATGAACTCTGGGGCCTGATCAACCAGAACCCTCTGCTCAGGAGTACGGGCTATGGGCATTTGTGCCCCTCCCCCGGCCTGAGATGCGGCGGAAGCTAACGGAATCAATCCAGCCTAAGTTAAGGTGTTGAACATGCTCATGAACTAGCTAGAGTCTCTTGGAGGGCTAGTGCATCAATAGGAATCTCTGGTGCTTCCCCTCCAGCTGGAACTGCTGGGGGCTCCTTTGTCGCAACTCGCGTGTGTGCTCTGGCTGCACCGCGTGGCCGTAATCTACCCCGGCCTGGTCATCAGATCCTCCAGTACGGGTCCTCACTGTTTGCGAGAAAGAAGAGAATAGAGAATAGTTTTTTGAATTTGATGCCAATAACTCGCACGACAAGGAATCAAAGAAGTATGTTTGTTCCTAACAGTTCCATAGCCCCCCGAAGATAAGTACAGATGTCTCCGTACTGATTCGCAAGACTCTAATAAACATGCTTGTGACTCACGACTCCTATGAATCTAGAGCTCTGATATCAACTTGTCACGACCCAATTTCTCCCCCCGTGAACCGTCGTGATGGCACCTAGTCTCTACGACTAGGTAAGCCTAAAACTTTCGCAAAAGTGAAACTAAAGCATGAACATTAACTACTAACAGTAACAAATATTTAATAAGCAATTGAATGCCACTCGGCATATAAAATTAACACCTCTAAAAATGTACAAAATAATTTCGCCCAAAACCCGGAATACCATAAGTCACAAGCTACTAAGAAGTCTTAACCGTTCTGTACATCATTTGTATAGAAAGAAGGAAAAATTAACATAGGGGGATAGAGGGGGACTCCGAGGATCCGCGGGCGCGAGCAGATGTACCTTGAAGTTCTCCGAAACAATAACGACTGCAACTAAGGGCGAGGCTGGTAAAAGGAACCTAGATCTGCACACAAAAAACATGTGCAGGAAAGGGCGTAAGTACACCACAGTGGTACCCAGTAAGTGCGGAGCCTAACCTCGGTCGAAAAGTGACGAGGTCAGGTCAGGCCCACTGGTATATAATAATAAAAATTGGAGAATAAGCAGTATAATAAGAAGCTAAAGTTCAACAAAGGAAAGCATAGGTTAATAACATAACAGTGCACGAAATTAAGCGATAGGGGATCTCCCGAGATACCATCTCGTAGTCCCAAAAGTAAATATGCAGGAAGAACTTTCAAGGCACCGCCTCGTAGTCTCAAAGTAAATGTGCAGGGGGATCTCCCGGGATACCGTCTTGTAGTCCGAAAAGTAAATATGCAGGGGGATCTCCCGAGATACCATCCCATAGTCCAAAAAGTAAATATGCAGGAGGATCTCCTGGGATACCGTTTCCGTAGTCCCAAAGTAAATACACAGCGCAATCAATTACAAACGACAAGTACAACAAGAGAATCTACAATCTAGACTAAGTACAAGTCGGGAAAAGAGCAGGAATTCAATAGGCATACTGCAAAGAGTTCAATTAAGCAAATAAGGTACGTAGACATGTTATTCTAAACTAACAGGGTAACTACGCATGCTAGTATATTCAATTAAGGTGGAAACATGGAATTTCTCAGTAAAAATCAGGGTTTTCAACAAATAGCTCATGTACGCACTCATCACATCGCGTACACGGCGCTCACATAGTAATATCAGTAAAACATCTTAAGAGGATTTCCCCCACACAAGGTTAGGCAAGGCACTTAACTCGAACCAAGCTAAATCAGTCGGTAGCAATGCTCTTCCCACGAATATCCAGCTCCGAATGGCCCAAATCTAGCCAACATCAATTATATACCATAAATATAGCTATAAGAAACTAATCTAGTCAATGAAATCTAATCCAAAGCGAGAAATTAAGAAACCGCCCCAAAAAGACCTCCACGGGCCTATGTCTCAGAATCGGGTAAAAGTCACAAAATATGAAAACGCATTCACTCACGAGTCCAACCATATAAAAATTACTCAAATCCGACCACGAATCCCCTTTCAAAACTCTAAATCTTAGTTGAAGAACTTCTCCCAATATTTCCAAAATTTCAACCCCAAAATACGAAATTAAAGATGAAATTAATGATAGATTAGTAGGATATAACCAAAATAGAGTGTCGAATCATTACCCAATCGATGTCTCTGAAAATCCCCCAAAATCTCGTCCAAATCAGAGTTCCCAAACTTAAGTTTTGATAAAAATGGCCAAACCCTCATTTTAGAAATGTTTAATACTGCCCAGTGATTCCTTAATCGCGATCGTGGAAATGGCCTCGCGATCGCGAAGCATAACTTCACTGCCCCATAATTTAGCCCTACAAGAATGCGAAAAACTCAACCCGAATGCGATTCACTAGCCCTCATACCTACGCGATCGCAAACAACCCCACGCGTAAGCGAAGAACAACACTTGAATTCCACTGCTGCTTTACTTCCTCTTCGTGAATGCGGCCTAGCCCATGCATTCACGATGCACAACCTGACCAACCTACGTGATCACGTCCCCATATTCGCGAATGCGAAGAACAACTTCAACTAGTGAATCAAGAAAAACAGTTAATAGGATACAACTTCAACTTCAACTTCAACTTCAACTTCAACAGAAAAACAACTTCAACTTCAACTAAGTGTCCCAAAATAATCCAAAAACCATAACAAAACCTCCCGGCAAGTTACAGTAGCAGAAAAGTATACGAGAAAAATAGTTAATAGGGTATAGGGGCTATAACTCTCAAGACGACCGGTCGGGTCGTCACAAGAATATAAAGCCTAAATCATGAATAAAAACTAGAGTATTACAATTATAGCTATTTTTTGCATTTGTGCGCACTTGTTTGGCATTATGACCCGTCCAGATGTAATTCTCAGCACTTGTGTATTCCATATCCACTGCTAACAGCTGCATCATGTGTACATAGAATCTGCATTCCATTAATGTCAAACTGTGGATGTTTGATGTTCCAAGCACTGCCCAACAGCATATGGTCGTGATGATTGTGCATTTTTGCGTCCAAATTTCAGCCATGCTCCTTGTTTGAAAATATGACATTCCTATCAAATTATCTTCCTCGTACATCGTACTTGTTGTAGATGATAAGCAGCTTCATTTGGTATTATTCAATTCTTCCATACGACCAGTTGAAAAACACTGCCTCGTCCATGAAAATCTGGGCAGTCGTTCTTGCATGCCTAATGTGATGATGATCTCACGTGAATTACAGACATATTCTGATGGTTTTCTATGTCAAACCATTCATGGGATATTGAGCTAGTGAAATGCACTATGGTTTTATTCCACAACACATTCCTTGATCCCAATTTTGGTACCCAAATTTCTGTTTTTGCCCTTAGTGTAGTGCTTATTTTTTTGGGTAGTCCTCTATTTCTAGTCCAGTTTTGTGTGCCTCTTTGAAGTAAAAGGCACTTGGTCTTCAAACTAAGTATTAGGGCCCTATCACTTGTACTGTATAAAAGTGTTCTGGTATACTATTTTTGTATCCCAATTCGTGTGCTTGTCTCGCGAGTCTTATTGAGATCTTTGTATGCTTTGGTTTTTAAGTTGTTCTATTATGATGCTGCATTGAGATTTTCATCCAGAAAGCATCCATATTGTCCAGAAATACCTGCCAAAACCAGTGGCTTGAATTGCCTATGTTTGTTCCCCTGTGCAGTTCTGAGAGCATCATGTCTAGCTCCATGCACTGTTTGAGGTGAATGTCCTGTGATCTCCAGCAGTATCTTGATGAAACCTTTGTGTGACCAGTTTGATGTCCTGTCACACTATGATAATGAATGTTGATTTCACTCCCTTGTGTACTGGAGTACCTCCATGATTCCATGCTTATGCACACCAGTGACCTTCCTTCCTGGGAATGAGCACATAGTGCTAATACCACCCAAAGAAATTTAGTCACTAGGTGAGGCATGGTGACTGTAAACTTCCTGCAAAAAAGAACACAATGTTAGTCAAAAACCAGTATGCTATGACTTCCTCCCTAAGGATTCGATCACAACAATCCATATGATCTTCACTTCTCATTATGATTTCCAGCTGCAACCCCCCTATGACTGCAAATACTCCATCTGCCTCCAGCTTACTACTCCCCCTGTTTCCTCCTCTACTCATAATAATTTGCCACCTTCACTCTTAAATATGGACATTGCAACTTATCCTTATTAACTAACCTCCTGCCTTGAGAATCTAATTGCCAAAAATCAATACATATTATTCTTCATTCATGGCACAATGGCTGTGTATCATATAGAATACTCTTGAAATACCTTTCCCTAAAAGGGCAATACACAATTTCAACTCATGAATTTGTATGAATTCAAAACATATTGGAAATACCTAGCAAGCATATCATTAGTTAGAACAACCACATTTGGAGATGACTTAAGTACATAAGCTTTTGGGTAATTCTATTTTCGGAGTCAATTTGGAATAGTTGAATCACTGCTCATTTCATAATATTTCACACATCATTTCATTTCATCGACGCTATTGGCCACAAGTATAACTTTCAATCGTGGCACGGTGTCCGCACTTTATATCCCCAACTCACTACTTTCACATTCAAGCATGTTTATAGATTATCGACAACAAAGAATGTCTAATCACGACTTTTAGTACACCTATGAGCAATTAAGAGTCTTAAGCACATTGAGACTTCTTACACAATTTGGCATAATAGCCTTCATTTGAAACACTACTTGCAGTCATAACATTATTATACCTAACTCATGCTTTAAACACATTCCAGAAGGATAACAACATATGATAAGAGCATTCGGAATACATTTTGAACATATACCTTTCAACACAAAGCTTATTCAGAATAGCTAATTTATAATGAATAACTCGAGACTTACAAGAACATCATGGGATTCAATTCTAGGAGACACGTTTAGCCAACATACCTTGCTTGAGATTCCCTTAAATTACCACAACTCCCCAACACTTCTAGCAATTCCAATCAACTAGAGATATAACAAAATTGAACCATAATTAGGGAGAGATTCATGGTATTAGCTCACTTAAGCATTTCATCAAGCACTATGTGTGCAATTTCCATTACAAGGTTTCTATGGTGGAATCCTTTCACCCCACAACAAATCATTTACACTTTTTAGTTAAACAACCTCCACAGTTAAGAATCATACTTCTTATTACCTACTTTTAGTCAAAATCCCGAAATTTTAGGGATAGGGGGTAGAACTTACCTCTTAGATGAAGATCTAGTGATTGGTTTCCTTGATTTTTGAAGATTTGGGCAAGAATAGATGATTAGCATGCTAGATATTCTCCTTCTCTATATAAAGTACTCTCACTTCTCTCTAAAAATCAGATTTTACCTTGCAAAATGACCCCCTAAGGCCTTATATCAAAATTGGGTCGGATAAGAAAATTACAAAAAATGACCCCCGAAATAAATTTTATGGTGCAATTATGTGGTAGCAGAATCAATATGTGGCAAGTGGAATGGCCACAAAATGGGATGTCAATTCCGCGATGCAATTCCGCGATAGTAGAATCAATATGTGGCCAGTGAAATGGACTCAAAATGATTTTCAAATTCTGGGTTGCCTCTAGTCTTTTCCGCGATGACATTTCGCAATAGCATAATCATTCTGCGACCATTATGCGATACCAGAATCATTATGTGGCCAGCTGAATTGCCACAAAATGATTTCAAAATTTGCCAACTTTCTACTTCACTCCGCGAAAATTTTATATACATATATATATATATATATATATATATATATATATATATATATATATATATATATATACACACACACACACACACTCCCCCACTTAGGATCACTCATCCTAGAATGACGGTTAGGTCATGCCACAAAACACCCCAATATGACTTAGCTCTTTTAGTCACATTCCCTAGTCTCATATTTGACTAACTCCCCGAATATTCCAGAAATTTTGATAGAGTTTCCTTGGCTACATCGCACCATATACATGAAAATAACAACAACCATAACTCTCGGGGCTAACTCTATAACCTTGCTTACTTGGTCGTATCCTTGACTTTTCCTTCCTCCATTATGGTGAGAATTGGGTACCTCACACATTATACATGTTATGTGCTCCATTCCTTTAATCCTTAGGCCTTTCTCATTTCATATCACGACGTGCAAATATTCCTTGACATTAACAAAGGAACTTCTAGATTAACTCGGAACCTTAACGCACAATATAGGATTGAAGAAGAGAAACATTTCCTAAATGCCATTGTATCCTCCCTATTATAAGTATGGCCGGCAACACACCGATAAGAGGGACTCTACTGACACAACTCCATGACACCTTAGGACTCGTAAATCATGCTCGGATACCAAGTTTGTCACACCCCGAACTTGGAGAGCATGACCGGCGCTCAACTGAGTGAACCCTGTTGAGAAATCCTACGCTACATCAACCTCTCATCATAACTCATGCATGATTTATCAAAACATAATTAGATCTTGACTTTCATATTGAATACATTTGGCTCAATGATCCATAAATTGCTTTTTATGTTTCTCTCGTGATGGCTACATAGCTTCACTAATAAATGTGAACATAAATACATGACGAAACTCAAAACTTAAGTACATGACCCATACTGTACATGGAACTTCTATGAAAATAGATACCTAAGTACATAAAACCAACTAGACTCGAATACCCACTGGAATTATAGCGGGCTCACCATAATCTGGTGCGCACAAGATCCCTATCAAAGATCTATATCATCCTGTAGAAGTATATCAGCATCCATTAAAACATGCATCGTCCCTAGCAAAAGGGACGTGAGTACATGTGGAATAGTACTCGCATGTAAGGGCAACATAACAACATATGAAATGATGGTAATTAAAATAAGAGGCATACAAAGTATATCAAGAACTACGAAATATCCCATATATTAACATTTAAAGTCTCGTTATGCTTATATCATTTTAAATTCCATTTAGGATTAACTGAGCCATATGAACTATGCGTGAAATACATAATATAAAGTAATTTAAACAACATGTTCAAACAAGGCCACTGAAAGTGGCACTTAATGTATGTGTTAACAATACGTCTCACTAGACTGTCCATATCCCTCTCTTATCTTACACCTATACATTTCACATGTGCGTTTCATAGGCCGTTCATATTGTTTACATACAAAATACACCTGTGCATTTCATAGACCATTCATAGTGTTTACTTACACAAATACACCTGTGCGTTTTATAGACCGTTCAAAGTATCACCTATACAATACACATGTTCGTTTCATAGACCATTCACGGTGTTTACTTACACAATACACTTGTGCATTTCATAGACCATTCACAGTATCACCTATACAATACACCTGTGCTTTTCTTAGATCGTTCACGGTTTTTACTTAGACAATACACCTGTGCGTTTCATAGGCCATTCACAGTATTCACATATCATACACCTATGCATTTCATAGTCCGTCCATAGGATACAATACTACATTATATACCTATGTGTTTCATAGGCCTTCTATAGGGTTCACCTATACCATTATACACCTATGTGTTTCATAGCCCGTCTATGGGGTCATATATTACAGTACAATACGCCTATGCGTTTCATAGACCGTCCATAGTGTTCCTTACACAATACACCTATGCGTTTCATAGACCGTCCATAGTGTTCCTTACACAATACACCTATGCGTTTCATAGACCGTCCATAGGATTGCATATCATATTATACACCTATGCGTCTCATAGACCGTCCATAGTGTTCACATATCATACTGTACACCTATGTGTTTCGTAGACCATCCATAGGATTCACATATACCATACAATACACCTATGTGCTTCATAGACCGTCCAAAGTGTTTACTTACACAATACACCTATGTGTTTCATAGACCATCGAGGATCAAAACACATCATTATGCACATGACCATATATAAACCCAAAGTGACATGACTAGCGCTACATTTAAGGTCGTAAGTTCTCGGATCATTAGAACACTTCATATTCATGTTCATGCTCATCATGGAGGAACATAACTTATTACGTTAGCACATGTATGGTAAATCAATAAGTCAATTTCAATGGCACATGGCCCAAATACGTTATCCATAAGATTTATTGTCACTTAGCATAGGACATCCCTCTTCCACTTCATTATATACTCTCTTGTCATCTTAAGGTCATTAGCTAAGTTCATGATTCTTGAGGACTTAACATCGAAGTCATTTACATTAATTATTTTAGTAGCATACATACTATGATTGAAACCATAGGGACATACCACACCTCGTAATTCTCATTTTGGCAAACGACCACATTTCATGTTCATACCATCACTTACTTGAACTTGCCATGGGTGATCATAGGACATAAAGAACATTTAAAATATTAGGAACACCATAGACTCTCCTCATGAGGGCGTAGGATCTTATAACACATTGGAAACATAAGTAGAAATACGTTCATCTCATAATCTTTCACACCATATATCAGTTCACAATTACTTTCAACTACTTATACCATCATTATTTCATTGTCTCCCTTAGCCATACATATTATTCTTCATACATGGCACCGTGGCCGTATATCATATTCTGAACTTTCATTTATTTACTTTCAAGGATTATCATCATCAACATCATCATATAGAATACTCTTGAAATACCATTCCCCAAAAGGGCAATACACAATTTCAACTCAGGAATATGTAAGAACTAAAAACATATTGGAAATACCTTGCAAGCATAGCATTAGTCAGAACAACTACATTTGGACACGACTTGAGTACATAAGCTTTTGGATAATTCTATTTTCGGAGTCAATTTGGAATAGTTGAATCAAGGCTCATTTCATATTATTTCACACATCATTTCATTTCATTGGCGCTATTGGCCATAATATAACTTTTATTCTTGGCACGGTGTCCACACTTTATATCCCCAGCTCACTACTTTCACATTTAAGCATATTTATATATTATCGACAACAAAGAATCTCTAATCACGACTTTTAGTACACCTATGAGCAATTAAGAGTCTTAAGCATATTGAGACTTCTTACACAATTTGGCATAATAGCCTTCACTTGAAACACTACATGCAGTCATAACATTATTATACCCAACTCATGCTTTGAACACATTCCATAAGGATAACAACATATGATAAGAGCATTCGGAATACATTTTGAACATATACCTTTCAACACAAAGCTTATTCGGAATAGTTATTTTATAATGAATAACTCGAGACTTACAAGAACATCATGGGATTCAATTCTAGGAGACACGTTTAGCCAACATACCTTGCTTGAGCTTCCCTTAAATTACCACAACTCCCCAACACTTCTAGCAATTCCAATCAACTAGAGATATAACAAAATTGAACCATAATTAGGGAGAGATCCATGGTTTTAGCTCACTTAAGCATTTCATCAAGCACTATGTGTGCAATTTCCATTACAAGGTTTCTATGTTGGAATCCTTTCACCCCACAACAAATCATTTACCCTTTTTAGTTCAACAACATCCACACCTAAGAATCATACTTCTTATTACCTACTTTTAGTCCAAATCCCGAAATTTTAGGGCTAGGGGGTACAACGTTACCTCTTAGATGAAGATCTAGTGATTAGTTTTCTTTATTTTTGAAGATTTGGGCAAGAATGGATGATTAGCATGCTAGGTATTCTCCTTCTCTCTATAAAATACTCTCACTTCTCTCTAAAAATCAGATTTTACCTTGCAAAATGACCCCCTAAGGCCTTATATCAAAATTGGGTCGGATAAGAAAATTTCCAAAATGACCCCCGAAATCAATTTTGTGGTGCAATTATGTGGTAGCAGAATAAATATGTGGCCAGCGGAATGGACACAAAATGGCATGTCAATTCTGCGATAGCAGAATCAATATGTGGCCAGCAGAATGGCCACAAAATGATTTTCAATTTCTAGGTTGCCTCTGGTCCATTCCGCGATGACATTTTGCAATAGCATAATCATTCTGCGGCCATTATGCTATAGTAGAATCATTATATGGCCAGCAGAATGGCCACAAAATTATTTCAAAATTTTCCACCTTTCGGCTTCTCTTTGCATCGGATATGCGGTCCGCGGAGTGATTTTGCGGTCGCACGACGTACTGCAGAAACGCCATTTTCTGCAACAATTTACCTTTAACTCCCCAATACATTGTACAACCCAAAATTTTTGCATCGTGACTCGTTTTCAACAACTTTCAAACACATTAGCCTACCTTGGTACCACAAAACTCTGGGTTATAGGTAATATTTTACGGGGCCTTACAAGTAGTTACGAGGTAAGTCAAGACACTTATTAGACAAGGAAAATATTAATATAAAGCTAACAGAGAAACGAATATCAAGATCAGGCTAACAATGTAGAGAACGTTAATATAAGCTAAATACAGAAATATAGGCAACATAGAACAACATGAAGTAAACATGTGATAAAGCCGCAAAATAATCATACAAAAATAGAAATAAGGGTGAAGCAAAGTTAGGAAAACAAATGACGGTCTAAATAATCAAGCCATTTCAACATGAGATTTCCAACAAGAATCACTCTGAGGTACCACACCTCATAATCACAAATCACAAGTCATAAATCATAAATCTTAGTTATATCGCCGCGTGAGCTTTACATTGGATTTTTTAAAACATTATTCCCGAAATAGCTTCACGCATTTTAGGCCCCTTATCTCGCCGCGTGGCTTAAAGTAATATCCTTTTCTAGCAACACGCGTATCAATCCCACCTTATCTCGTTGCATGCGTATCGATATCACCACCCTTATACCGTCTGCCTCTATACGAGCCGAAAGAGCATAATATCCGGCCTGGCCTCCTTCTCTAGGGCGACCTCGACCTCCCCGACCTCCATTTCGAGCTGGCTGAGTAGGTGGGGTGGTAGCTGGTGCTGGAATCATAGATCGAGGACCCGGTGGAGCACATGGTAGTTGAGAAGTCTGCGGAGGTGCACCCCTCCGAAGTCTGGGGAAATCCCTCACCATATGGCGAGTGTCGCCACACTCAAAACAACCCCTCCGAGGGTGTGGCTGCTGGACTGGCCGCTAAAAACACCCCGAGAAGGAGGCACACTAGATACTGGCGATGCATAATAAGGCTCCTAGGTCCCAGTAGGGGCTGGAACACCACTGGCGGCTGAAGAGTTGAATGTGGGGCGACTCACATAAACCCCTATAATGGCGAACTGCAACTGGGGCACGAGTACCACTGTATGTGCTAGACTTTCGAGACCTCTTGGACTCCCTATCCTCTCTATCCCGAGCAAGCATGCCCTCCAATCTTCTGGCAATACTCATAACCTGCTGATAAGAAATATCCATCTCCAACTCCCTGGCCATACTAATGCGTATACTAGGGTGGAGTCCCTCAATAAACTGTCGAACCCTCTCTCGAACTGTGGCAACCAAGGTCGGCGCATGTTGGGTGAAATCACTGAAGCAGACTGCATACTCTGACACAGCCATAGCACCCTGGTGCATCTACTCAAACTCCGCGCGCCATGAGTCCCTGAGGCTGTGAGGGACATACTCTCTCAAACATATGTCCGAGAACTGAGTCCATGTAAGTGAAGTTGCCTCATTCGGACTTCTCAACTCATAATCACGCCACCACTGATAGGCTGTTCCTCTAAGCTGGAAGGTGGTAAAAGAAACCCTACTCATCTCTGCTACGCCCATAGTATGGAGAATACGATGACACTCCTCCAGAAAACCTTGAGCATCATCTCTAGCCAATCCACTGAAGGTAGGTGGGTGGTACTTCTTGTACCTCTCAAGTCTGAGCTGCTCCACCTCAGAAGAGGATGTCCTAGTCTCGTGCTGAACCGGAGCTACTGGCTGCATTGGGATGAACTCTGGGGCCTGGTTAACCTGGACAGGAGTACGGGCTGCTGGAGTCTGTGCCCCTCCCTTGGCCTGAGATATGGCAGGAGCAAGTGGAATCAGTCCAGCCTAAGCTAAGGTGCTGAACATGCTCAGAAACTGGGCTAGAGTCTCCTAGAGAGGTGGTACAGCAATAGGCACCTTAGGTGCCTGCCCTCCAGCTGGAGCTACTGGGGGATCCTCTGTCGCAGCATGCGCGGGTGCTCTGGCTGCACCGCGTGGTCGTCCTCGGCCTCTACCCCAGCCCCGGCCTCTCGCGGATCTAGCAGAGGGCACGAGTGCCTGGTCATCAGATCCTCCGGTACGGGTCCTCACCATCTATAAGAAAGAATAGAATTCAGAAGTTTAGACTTTATTTTGTCAACAAATTTCGCACGACAAGGAATCAAAGAAGTATACTTTTTCCTAATAGTTCCATAGCCTCCCGAAGTGAAGTACAGACATCTCTGTACCGATCCACGAGAATCTAATTAATCGGCTTGTGACTCACGACACCTATGAACCTAGAGCTCTGATACCAACTTGTCACGATTCAAACTCCCTCGGCATAACGTCGTGACGGAACCTAGTCTCTATGACTAGGTAAGCCGAACAAATTGCGGAAATAACAATACAAAAGTAAAACTTGGCAACTAACAGCAGTGGATAACTGAATAACTAGTAACAATGCCGCTCGGCATGTACAACAACCAATACTCTATAATACACAGTCTTCCAAAAACCCGAAACATTGTAATTCACAAGCTACAGAAGGAAACTAGTATCTCTATGCACCAGAGTCTAACAAAAGAAGTACGGAAGGTAAATTACATAGGAGAGAATAGAGGGGGACTTCGAGGTCTGCGGACGCGGCAGATGTACCTTGACGTCTCCGTACAGTAGCAATCACACTCAGCTAATAGCGGAGCTAATAAGAAGTACCTGGATCTTCACACAAAACATGTACAGAAGAGTAGCATGAGTACACCATAATGGTACCCAGTAAGTGCCAAGCCTAACCTCGGTAGAGTAGTGACGAGGTCAGATCCAGGCCCTACTGGGATATAATAATAAAACAAACGATATACTAAAAATGAAGTAAAAATGGAGAATTTAACAGCAAGAATTCAACGAGAAACAACAACACATGAACAATGTGATAACAACAGGGGCGCTCCTGAGATACCGTCTCATAGTCCCAAATGTAAATATGCGAGGAGATCTCCCGAGGTACCGCCTCGTAGTCTCAAAAGTAAATGTACAGGGAGAAATCCCGATGTACCGCCTCGTAGTCTCAAAAGTAAATGTGCAGGGAGAACTCCCTAGGAACCTCCTCGTAGTCTCAAAAGTGAATATGCAGGGAGAACTCTCGAGGAACCGCCTCATAGTCTCAAAAGAAATGTGCAGGGAGAACTCCCGAGGAACCGCCTCCTAGTCTCAAAAGTAAATACACAACTCAAACCGATAAATACAATAGTTAACAGCAATATTTCTACAGTTATACTAATAAAGAACAAGGAAAAGCAGGAAATGAACTAAGCATGCTTCACAGAGTTCAAATAAGTAGTTAAATAGCGTAAACATGCGATATTAGAATAAACAGGATACCTACAAATATTGGAATAGCTCAATTAAGAATGAAAACAAACTAATACTCATTTTAACGGTATAACTAAAATTAAAGGAAAAACAGATTACTACTCAGTAAAATAAATCAGGTTGTACAACAAATAGCACGTGTACGTACTCGTCACCTCATGCACACGACGCTCACATATCACAACAGTACCAAATCCTAAGGGGATTTCCCCCACACAAGGTTAGGCAAGCCACTTATCTCGAACCAAGCTCAATCAATCGGTAACAATGCCTTTTCCATGAATATCCGACTTCGAATGGACCAAATCTAGCCAATATCAATTACATACCATAAATACAACTATAAGAAACTAATCTAATTAATGAAATCAAAGCTAAACCAAGAAATTAGAAAATCGCCCCAAAAGGTCTCCCTGGGCCCGTGTCTCGGAATCGGGTAAAATTCATGAAATATGAACACCCATTCGCTCATGAGTCAAACCATACAAGAATTACTCGAATCCGACCTCAAATTGCCTTCCAAAACTCATAATTTTAGTCTAAGAAGTTTCTACCATTTCCCCCCAAATTTCCAACTCAAATCCCTAATTAAAAGATGAAATTAGCAATAGATTCATGAAATATAGTCCAATCAGGGTTAGAATCACTTACCCCAACAATCTCCTTGAAGAAACCCCAAAAAATCGCCTCATACCGAGCTCTCAAAGTCCCAAATTGAAAATGGGAATCAAACCCTCGAACTTGATCTTTCCTGCCCAGCGATTCATCTGCGGACCTACTGTCGTACCTGCATTGCTGCTCTTGCGAAATTTCCCTTGCAGGTGCGGAAATGACTTAAGGTGACTGGGACCGCTTCTGCGATCAGGTGGTCACACCTGCGTGTGCGCACCTGCGGACAATGGTCCGCTTCTGCGGTCTTCCTTCACGCATGAAGTTCCTCTAGCGCATCTGCGTGAGTCGCATTTGCGGCATTTTCCTCACACCAGTGACCCCTGACCAAACCTTTCCACTCCGCTCCTATGCTCATCGAATCGTACATGCGCGCCCGCACCTGCGGTCTCCCCTCATCAGGTGCGAAAACACCAGAAACTAGAAAATCTTCAGCAACTAGCCTAAGTCTAAATTCAATATGTTAAGCATCCGACACACACCCGAGGTCCCCGTGACCTCAACCAAATATATCAACCAGTCTTAAAACACCATACGAACTTAGTCGAGCCCTCAAAACACGTCAAACAACAACAAAAACATGAATCACCCTCTAATCAAATTTCTACAACCGATGCCAAAACTTATCAAACCACGTCCGTTTGACCTCAAATTTTGCACACATGTCAAAATTGACATTACAGACCTACTCCAACTTCCGGAATCAGAATCCTACCCTGATATCAAAAAGTCCACTTTCGGTCAAAATCTCCAAAAATTCGACTTTCGCCATTTCAAGCCTGAATCAGCTACAGACCTCAAATTCACAGTCCAGACACGCTCCTAAGTCCAAAATCACCCAACAGAGCTAACAGAACCAACGAAACTCCATTTCAGAGTCGTCGTGACATAGTTCTGACTACGGTCAAACTCCTAAGACTTAAGCTTCCGTTTTAGGGACTAAGTGTCCCAAATTACTCCAAAACCAAAAACAAGACCTCCCAGCATATCAAATAAGCAGAAACAGATACGGGGAAAGCTGAAAATAGGGGATCGGGGCTATTACTATCAAAAGGACCGGGCGGGTCGTTACATCTGCCCAACTTAGCCAGCCTCCGCACCTGCGGCCTTTCGTCGCTTCTACAACCCCATTCTCGCAGGTGTGATCATACCAGACATCAGAAATATTCAGCCAAGTTCCAAGTCCAAAACCAATCCGAAATCAATCTGAATCTCATCCGAGGCTCTCGAAACCCCATCCTAATATACCAGCACATCTTAAAACATGATACAAACTTAGTCGAATTATCAAATCACGTCAAGCAACATCCAAAATACGAATCGCACCCCAATTCAAGCCCAACAAAACTAATAGATTTCCAACTTCTAAAACCAATGCCGAAACCAAAATTCTAGCCCAGTATCGACAAAGTCAACTCTCGCTCAAACTTCTCAACCTTCCAAACCTTCAACTTTCGTCAATTCAAGCCAAAATAACCTACGGACCTCCAAATCAATATCCGGACATGTTCCTAAGTCCAAAATCACCATACAAAGCTATTGGAACCATACAAACTCAATTCCGGAGTCATTTACACATAAGTCAACATCTAGCAAAATCTTTCGACTTAAGCTTCCAACCTTGGGACTAAGTATCCCAATTCATTCTAAAATATCACCGGAACCAAACCAACCATCTCGGAAGGTCACATAATCACAAATGAACATAGAATAAGAAATAAATAAGGGAGCATCAATACAATACTCAAAACGATTGGCTAGGTTGTTACATGGTGTTGGGGCATATGAGAGAGTAGAGAGCAAAAGGGGAAAGGGGGCTGCTGGTCAATGGGGGAAATGAATTAGGGTTTGGGTAATTGAGGGTTGATCTCTAGGGTTAATGGTGGGGGATGGAATCTGGGCCGTTGAATCCTTAGATCAATGGCCCTGATAAATTGGGGATTTAAATGTTTTAAGAATATTTTTATGGAAAATACAGGAACCGTTGGATCTGTGTGATCCAATGGTGATGATAAAATCTGACGGGAAGGTTAAATAAAAGGAAAAATGGGGATAAAATATGGAAAGTTGATGGTTTAAATCGACGGCCCAGATCGTTTTGTGCTTGTTTTGTGTGTGTGGAAGATGAGCTACATGGCACAATTTGATTGGCTTAGAGAGCAGTTCATGGATTGCCAACATGGGTTGGATCAAGTCGTTTGGACAGGGTCAGGTGGGGGAAATTTGGCCAACTGTTGGACTGGTTTTAATTTAATAGATAGCAATTTGTATTTAATTGTGAAATTGCAATTATAGCCATTTAGTCTTTAATGCTTTAAAATTAATTCAAATAAAACTTAATCAATTCTAATAAAATATGACAGAAAATATAATCATCAATTACACCACTAATTGCTGTAATTACCTAATTACTAGTTAAAAACTTTATTTTCTAAATTGGAAAACTATTTTTGGATTAATTTAGATAATAAATGATTTAATTAAGAACCAAAGGTTAATTTGTTAAATTAATTGTAAAACTCATGTTTCAGAATAGAGAGGTTATTTTAATTATCGTTTTTGAAACTTATACTACTAGACAAGCTGCCTAGTAGCTATTTTATTAATAATAAAAAGAAAAACTACAAAGGAAGAGTATAAGTAAGAGGGCCAAAAGCTACAGTAGTGTTGCCTATATGCCTTGTCTATATAATTATCCCTGTGCGCCTCAATTGCCTTATGATGGCAGCCTCATGATGAGGCTCATGTTGTGGTTACCGGCAAAGTCTCACGAGGGCGAATGATCTCATGGCCATTTGGATATTTCCCAAAGGCATAGGACATATAGCAAACACTTATTAAGCTAGACCTTACCTTATAATTCATATTGAGGCATGAACAACCTCATCTACTAGCAAGCATGTAAAAAATAAGAATTAGAACGAACTAAATACTCTATCATCATCATAGAGTTTATAACTTGCTCTATGATGATATTACATATGGCGATGCTAATAAAATGGAAAAAATATAATGATGTAGAAATAAGAGTCTTGCCCTTTCTTCTCTATTCTTGTGAACTCTTTAGCTTGTAGAACCTTGTCTTCTTCATTAACCCTTTTCAAAATGTCTTCAAACTTCACCATTTCTTCTTGGATCGATTGGATTTATTGGACCTTGTGGAGGTGGTAGGGGCAGCCACCTTTTGCTTTGCTACCCTCATCGGAAGTTGCCTAATGACAGCCCTTGTATTACTTTACCATCTCAACTATGTAGCCTCTCATGTGTCTTCTTCTTGCTTTTGTTGGAACCACTTCTCAAGTGTCTAGGATAAAGATCTCCTTCCCTAGCTACATTGGGAAATGATGCATCTAGAAGTTCTTCCTCTTCCCCTTCTTCACTGAAACCTTGGCCCATATCCACACCAAATGCTTCAATAAGATTGTATCCGGGCACTAGTATTTGTTGCTCGCTCCGTGGATTGTCAAGAGCTCTCAAGGTGTCCATATCATGAGAAACAAGAGCATTGAGGATATTTGTAGGTGTCAAATTTTTTTTTTTTTTTTGTAGCCATTGCATTGGTACTTCCAGTAGCTACTGCCTTGTGCATCGACAAAATTTCGATCTCCTTCGAAGCTGATGCATTATTGAGCTTTTGTTGCTGCTCGGAAGGTACAAAAAAAGCAACATTTGGACTTAAACCTCTCTTCTTTGGCACACTATCCATAGAATTAGAAACCTGCTCGCTTTGCACCTTTGCTGCCTTGTCCTTTGATGGAGGAGTTGCTGAAAATTGAGCTGCCTCATCGTCACTCTCATCTTGGATGCTATCTGCATAATCTTCTTCCTTCTTTTCAACTTTCTCAGCCCAAGTCTTGCGATTAACAATAATTGCACTCGTCGCACCTTGTAGATCCTTAGAGCTAGTTATCTCATTTGTAGAATTTGATTGTGGAAGTGATGCCATACCTTTATCCACATGTTGATTGTTTCCTATAAATATCAATTGCTACCCCGAATCACCTCCTTGCTCCTGAAACAACTCCATAGATTATGAAGGAACCTCATGAACTAACGTATTCAAAGTAACCAATGGAGCCTTAATCTTTGGAGTTGTATTCATCAACATAGCTGCATGGTCATCCTTCACCATTTTAGCTAACTCCGGATTGGAGATATGGAGAGTTAGTGTAGCTGCATTAGGTACTAGACTTGCCTCACCAGTGTGATCATCAAGAGTTATGATCTGAACTCGAGCACCTATGCTATTTGAATTTTTCTGCTGCTTTTTGCAAATTGTAGAGCTGGTTTTTCCAGCTACTGATCTTGCCTCATCATCCACTTGTTGAAAATCCTTCCCAGTTTTCTTTGCTGCACCATCGTGCTCATTAACCAATGAATCAAAAGAGTTTGAGACCTCAATGTCCTTAGCTGCTAAAATCTGATTTTTACGACCTGTAGAATTATTTTTGCTTGGTGATCGATTGACCACTGCCCAAGATTGATCAGCTGCAATTTTGTTTGATTGCCCAGCTTTTTCTAGTACTGCCCTAACATCTGAAACATCTGCACTATCCAAGTCAATTACACCTTCAAAACCTTGCCCCTCATCATGTACAGTAGTAGCACCTCCTAGTTTGTCGCGACCAGGAGTAATTTGTTTTGCAGCTGTCTTTTTACCAGATATTGAAGTCCAGCCTCCCTCCATATTTTCCTCCTTGTTGTTACCCAAATCATAGGAATTCAATTTAGCAATAGGTCCATTAACATTCCCAGTAGAATCAACATTGCTACTGGAATTTGCAGCCACTTGAACACATTCATGTCCAGCATTTTTGCCTTCTTTTTGCATCAAAATTCTAAAATGCATCTTAGCCTCTATTTCCGTAATGTTGCATGATTTCCAAGCTTCAGCATGTACTTAGTGAAGTGTATTTGATCTATCACCATCCACCTTCAAAGCATCAGTAGTGACAAGTGCCTGCTTACCAGATTTACTAGCTGCTTTCAATGCAACATCAGCCTTATAGTTTGATCCCACAGTAACCTAGTCTTGTTCTTTATGTCCAATTATTGTATCATAGGCCTTAGACACCTTCACCTCTCCATCAGTCGCACATACAGTAGCACCCTCGACTTGAGCATCATAATAGTTTTGTTTTGTAAAGCAGTACCCACAACTTGGTAAATCCTCGCTAAAGCGGTAACAGCAGGGATTTCTTAGCAATTTTCTGTTGATCCCTACTCACTTGCCCAGTTTCTAGAGCATCAATCTTACCACTCCTAACTCCTTGCTCCACCTCTTGTTTTTTATTATCACTAGTATCTCGATTCAAAATAGCACCATTATCAAAGGCACCAGCAGCGTGCACAACACCAACAGTCCCATTCAAAATAGTATTAGAGTTAACCTATTCCTTTATTGATATTTCCTCCTACTCGTGTGTTAACCTATCAAGTGTACCATCACCTAGCACATCTGTAGGTTTTGAAAGAGAAAGCTTTTGTTGTTTCTTGGAATTCAAAAAATCTCTTGCATTATCCTGCAACTTTTCTACAACTTGATCACCTTCTTTGACTGTTTCATCCCCAAATTGAGCAGATTGCATTGTCTTTCCTTTTAGCAAATAACATTGAACTTATTCATGTCTTTGATGCTTATAGTGGCAGCAATACGCAGGCAAATTATCATACACAATTGTTTGGAACTCCTCAACAATCTTTCCAGTTGTGGCATCAATGTATTGAAGCCTCACCATCCCTAGATGTTTGTCTAGCAAATCCAAGATCACCTTCACCCTCGATGTGCTCGGACGTGAACTAACTTGTATGGCCTTATCAATAGCAATTGTCCTACCAACTGCGGCTGCAATGGACATTAACTATTTGCTTGCAAACAAGTCATGTGACAGATTTGGAAGTGAAATTCAAACTACCGCCTTAGATGTTTCCTCCTTAGGATTATATCCAACACTCCAGAGAAATATTCTATATTGGTGTTCCTTTCCTGTGTGTTGAACGTAATTAACAGCTCGTGATAATGAACAAACAAAATTTTCATATTGATCACAACAATAAAATTTGTTGTTGAGCAAGTAAACCTAAAACACAATGACCTTTATTACCTATAATTTTCGGCAGTAAACTTCTTAACACCCGCAAATCTGGTGCACCAAAAGATAGCTTGATTACAATAGCTTGGTGTAATCCTTCCTCCTTTACAAATTGTTCTCATTCATCCAAAGTAAAATGTAGTGTAGGAATTTCATGGACAAGAACCGTAGGTTTTAGTTAAACTTTTATGATAGGTGCGACTATTTGCTGGATATTTACGCGTGCTGCATATGTGAGGTTGTTACTACGGTTTGTAGTAGCTTCCTTAGGGTTTTGGATTGTCTCTCCCACAACCAAAGGCTGGGGAGAGATTGCGGCAGCCATGGCTGCTCAAATCTCCATGAAGTCGAGAGAGCGTTTTCACGTGCGGAAGTTTTTTTTGGTTTGGGTTTAGGTTTTTTTTTATCTTTTTATAGAAAATCCCGGTTATATTAATTATTTCAAAATAGTAAATGTAATTTTTTTTGTAAACATTTAATACCGAATTATTTTTTTAACACTATTAACTACCTATTTGTGTCATATTTGTATAAAAATAAGTATTATTAATTAGAAAATATTTTCAACACATTTATTGTAAATCATTAAGTAAAATAAATTACTTTTAAAAGAGAGGGGTCAAAATTTGTCATCAATAGCTGTCCCTCTTTGACTGGAGACGATGAAAGAGTTTTTGGGTAAAGAAATTGAACCAAGACCAATTTTGTCCCAACTTCAGGCATGTATTGCAGGAATGACATATGGATTTGAGGATGATTATGAGTTGTGGGAATTAGGGAAGATTCTAGGAGAATTTTGGGAAATTGGGGCCAAATTCTGGCTTTGAATCGCTTACATACCTCGGGCTTAACGAGGATTAGGGCTCATGTAGTTCTGAAATGATGATTTGGAGAAGGCGATGCTTGCAGGAATTGCCCTAGTATCGTATTATGAAAATACTGCAAGACGAGAAGTTTCTGGCACCCGGAATGACTTCGGATTGCAGATTCATTATGAAACTTGAAAGATTCGATGATTTAGAGTTCTACAGATCATATTCGAGTTTGAGTTTGGATCCTTGGCCGGCTATGAATTTGTTGTCCCTCGTAGCATTGTAGTTTGGTTTGCTGCTTAGAAGAAGTTCTGCATTGCGATTTTGATCCTGCAAAAGCAAAGTACACACATATCTATATATCGTAATAAAGATATGTTAAGATATGATGTAAATGATGCATGAACGAATGATTCCTGGCTGCCGGCTAGCTGTTATTTGGGATCAGGGTGATGGGATATTTGAATCTGATGTCTCCAAGTTCTGAAGCATTATTTGGGATACCAGGATGGGCCTTTGAATTTGACTTGATTGTTAACCGAGCTATGTACCATTCCGTAACTTTCAGAGCATTAAGTCTCCACACAATGGGAGAATCTCCACGCGATGGGAGTAGTTGACTTGAAATGTAAAATATCTACTCACGATGAGAGTATCTCCATGCGATGGGAGTAGTTGACTTGAAATGTAAAGTATCTCCACATAATGGGAGTTTTTAAGTTGAAAAATGTAACATGTCTGTAAGCTACATGAGTAAAATGTCAAAACATTCAAGATAAAACAATGAAATAAGGAGCATACCCAAGAGATACTCTTGACTGCAAAACTAAATTACGTCCATCAATTGGCAGAACTATCTACTTGGAATATCTAATAAGGCGGAGTGACGGTCTGATCTGTGCGAAGTGATCCAGTTGGCGAAGCGAACAATGTTCTATATACAATGCTTTGATTTGTACAAGGCACCCCGATTGGTTGAGCTGGCGATTTGCTATATACATGGCTCTGACTTGTGAGGCGAGCGACTCGTTATATACAAGGTTCTCCACTTGGCTGAGCAGACGGTTTTCTATATACATGGATCTGATTGGCGAGGTCGGCGACTCATTATATACAAGGCGCTTGGATTGGTTGAGCAAGTGGTTTGCTATATGCAGTGTGATCCGATTGCATCTAGGACTTGGCTCCAAAGTACCTGCAAAGAATTCGAAGCTAGTCTTTAATCATATGAGAAAATGGATTGAATAATAAAAGAGAGATAAGGGTTCATGAGATGGTAGTGGGTCTATCATTGTTCCGAGCGTGCCCCAGCATTCATTGTTTCATGTTGGTCATGAGTTCAAAGAAAAAATCATAGCAGAGGGAGTGTTGTTTTGTGTTGACCGTAGGCCTGGCCTGGCCTTGCCCCGGGTTTGATGAGATTATGCTACGAAGTTCGGTAGGTGGAATGATAGTTTTCTAGAAAACATATTTTTTTTTAAATTGTTCATTTTTATGGCAAATGCAGTCATTCCGGATTATGACATGTTTGGAAGTTCCCTCTTATGCAAACATTGTTTGTTGATAGCTCTATCCCATTGATGTTAATTCTAGAGATGCCCCTACTGGCGTAGCTTCTTGCTATCATGATTGCGTCCTAATCTAAAAGAATGCAATACAAAGGTTTTCCTAGGGTTATGACCAATCTTTTTAGGTTGCCTACATATCCGAACGAAATTAGGTCTAATCATAATTCGAGGGTAACAAAATGATAAATGAATTATGATATTCACTGAGCCTAAGTCAAGCAGCCTAAATATCCAAATGGAATCAGGTCAAAACGTAGTTCGGTTATAATAGATGAAAGGTGATAAGAAATTGAGATGAAGGGGTCGAGTCTAACTCAGACTGCCTACGTATCAAAATGGAATCAGGCCAAGACATAGTTTAATTACAATATTTGATTGAATCTGATGAGGATTTCCTACGTATTGCCGCCAAATGAAATCAAGTCGTGGTATAGTTCCGAGTATAATGATATTTGGATTTTCTATTACAAAAAGGAGGGTAAGGGAGACCGGACCCTACGTGGGTTGCCTACATATCCCACCGTGGGAAGTCAGGTCTGGCATAGTTCCATTACAACCAAACCCTAATTCTATTGTCACGTCCCAAAATCGGGGAGCGCGACCGACGCTCAACCGAGTGAATCCGTTCGAGCAAGCCTGTTAGATTTCCTTCTACCCAAACTCATACATGAATGGAGATAATGCATATTTTCATTAATTAGACAATAAGGTGATCATGTCTACAATACCAATTCATTACTATTAGTTTCATCATTTTAAAGTCTCAAATGGAACAAGTAATACAACCACAACATAACACAGTTTGACATTTCAAGCACCAATATACAACCCACACTATGTTTATGGAGCCTCTATAGATAAAGAAGAGTACTATAATAATGCTGGCAACAAGGCCCCGACTATACCTCAAACACAATACACAAGGAACAAAAGATACATGACCCCAGAATGAAGTGGGGCTCACCACGTTAGCTGGGAAGAGGGTGTACCGCAATCACTGATCAATGTCTCCTGCTGTGGAACCACCTACATCCATTAAAGATGCAGCGCCCCCAGTAAAAAGGACGTTAGTACCGTGGAATAACACTAGTATGAAAATCAAACACCAGTTTAAGAAATTGGAAGTACAATATGAATATGATAAATCAGGGCGCCAATAGAATATCATAGATAATAGTTTAGACTAGAGCAGGCTTATTAAGAGCTACCAATAACATTTATAGAATTTAAGATGAGATCCCTTGAAACCATTTTCACAAAAAGTGGCTCTGCCCTCTCACCCCAATGTATGCAGGTGGAGGTGTAAGCACAATACCAAAACTCTACTCAAGCGGCCCTGCAACCTCACCCTAATGTTTGCGGGTGGAGGTATAATCACAGTACCAAAAACCTTCACAAAGCGGCCATGCCGCCTCACCACAATATATGCGGATGGAAATGCATCAACGATACCAATACCTACACAAAGAGTCCATGCCACCTCACCCCAATGTATGCGGGTGGAGGTATAACAACAATACCAAAATCATACACAAAGCGGCATTGCCACCTCACCCCAATGTATATGAGTGGAGGTGTAATACCAATCACAATCTCTACACAATTTGGCATAATAATTTTCCACATAAATCACAATGTGGAATCATAACATGTAGATACACAATCCATAGTTTGGAACACATCCTCAATTATAATACAATATGATAGAACATTTGAAACACGAATTGAACATATATCTTTGCCACAAAACTTATTCGGAATACTCGATTTGTAATAAATATCTTGGAGTTTACAAGGATATTGGGGTTCCAATTCTTAAAGAAGCATTTATCCAACATACCTCAATTGAGCTTCTTTAAACTCTAAAATGTTCCGAAATTCTCAGCAACTTCAATCTATTTTAGAAATATAACAAGTTGAACCAAAATTAGAAAGATGATCATAGTTCTAGCTCATTTGAGCATTTTATCAAACACTAGGTGTGCATTAAGGTTTCATGGTCCTTTTAAGGATGATTCCATCATCCCACAACCCGTTCTTTACCATTTTTAGCTCAAAAGAACCAACTCATATAGCCAAGAATCAACTCTGCATTCTCAATTTCGAACCACCCAATGAGAGATCTACATCTCCTTCCGTATAAAGCCTCGAACGGTGCCATCTGAATGCTAGCATGGTAACTATTATTGTAGGCAAATTCTATGAGTGGCAAATGATCATCCCAGATACCTTTGAAATCTAGAACACAAGCGCGCAACATATCCTCAAGCGTCTGAATAGTCCGCTCTGCCTGCCTGTCAGTCTGCGGGTGAAAGGTTGTACTAAGATTTACCTGAGTACCCAAACCTTGCTGAAATTTCTTCCAAATATTAGCAGTGAATTGTGCTTCCCAATCAGAAATGATGGAAACTGGAGTGCCATGCAACCTGACTATTTCTTTAATATACAACTGAGAATAATATTCCGTTATGTCGGTAGCCTTAACTGTCAAAAAGTGTGCTGATTTTGTGAGTCGATCCACATTCACCTAAATTGAGTCAAACGTGTGCAGAGTGCTCGGTAGTCCTACCACAAAGTCCATATTAATCATTTTCCACTTCTATATTGGAATTTCTATGTTCTGTGCCAACCCACCAGGCCTTTGGTGTTCGGCCTTCACTTGCTGACAATTTGGACATCTCGCCACAAAGTCTGCTACATTCCTCCTCATATCATTCCACCAATAGACTTCCTTAAGATCATGATACATTTTTGTAGAGCCCGGGTGCACGGAATACCTAGAAGTGTGAGCCTCAGTTATGATTCTTTCCCGGAGACCATCCACATTTGGAACACATAACCGCCCTTGGTACCTTAGCATACCATCATCCAAGATGAGAGAGAAATCCATAGTCTTATGCTTATGAATCCCCTCCTTCAGTTGCACCAACAATGGATCGTTGTATTGCTTCTCTTTGACTTCCACAACAAGTGATGATTCAGCCCTATTTTGTACAATCACTCCTCCTTCACTAGAGTCTGCAAGACGAACTCCCAAACTAGCTAATCGATGAACTTCCTTGGCCAATGAAATTTGATATGCCTCCAAATGTGCTAAACTACCCATAGATTTCCGGTTAGGAGCACCCGCCACAACATTAGCCTTCCTCGAATGATATAAGATATCAATATCCTAATCCTTGAGTAACTTAAGCCATCTTCTCTGCCTCAGATTCAATTCCTTCTGCTTGAAAATATACTGAAGTCTCTTATGGTCCGTGAATATATCCACATAGACCCCATATAAATAATGTCGTCAAATTTTCAATGCAAATACCACCGCCGTATGTTCTAAATCATGTGTTGGATAGTTCTTTCATGATTCTTGAGTTGCCTAGAAGCATAAGCTATCACCTTGCCATGTTGCATTAATACACACCCAAGCCCGATTATCGAAGCATCACAATATATCACAAATCCATCTATACCATTTAGTAGGGTCAACACCGGTGTCATAGTCAATCTTGCTTTCAACTCCTGGGAACACCTTTCACAAGCATCTGTCCATTGGAACTTAATTATCTTCTGCGTCAATTTAGTCAATGAAGAGGCAAGAGTAGAAAACCCCTCCACAAACTTTCTGTAATATCCAACCTTTTTACACGGAACACTCGAGGAGGGGGTCTATATGTCCCTAAGAAACTGTGAATCTCTGTTGGAGTTGTAGGCCTCGGCCAATTCCTTACAGCCGCAATCTTCTAAGAATCAACCATAATCCCTTCACTAGATACTACATGACCTAAGAATGTGATAGATTTCAGCCAAAATTCACACTTCAAAAACTTTGCATATAATGTGTGCAGATATAGGGTTTGCAGAACTACCATGAGATGATTGGAATAGTCCTCTTGATTGCGTGAATATACAAGGATATCGTCAATAAAAACTTTCACAAAATAGCCAAGGAATGGCTTGAAAACTAGATTCATAAGATCCGTAAAGGATGCTGGAGCATTTGTTAGCCCAAAAGTCATCACTAGAAATTCAAAATGCCCATACCGGTCCTAAAAGCTATTTTCGGAATATCCCGCTCCCTGATCTTCAATTGGTGATACCCGGATCTTAAATCAATCTTGAGAAGTACCTGGCACCTTGCAATTGATCAAACAAGTCATATATCCTTGGCAGTGGATACTTATTCTTGATTGTGACCTTGTTAAGCTGCCGATAGTAAATACACATTCTAAGTGACCCATTTTCTTCCTCGCATAATGTACCGCAGAACTGGTCTGCGGTCGCATAATGCACCGCAAACTTGACCTCCAAACTGGCCCATCCCTGCCTCACTCTACAGCTATTATGCGGTCCACAGAGTAATTCTGCCACCGCATAGTGAGCCACAGAAATGCATTTTTCTGCCCAAATGTTTCTTTTAATTTCCTCAAACACGTAAGTGCAGTTCGGCACCACGAAACATTATTTTTCCTTTGCGAAATCTTACGGGGCCTTACATCTATCGTCTTCAAATGTAGTATCTATTGATTGCATATGACTTGATGGGCTTCATGCTGATTCTGCCATCCATTTCTTCTAAGATCAATGCTCCTCCCGACAACACTTGATGGACAACATAAGGACCTTGCCAATTCGGCGCGAACTTTCCTTTGGCTTCTTATTGATAAGGGAATATCTTCTTCAAAAATAACTATCCTGGTGTGAATTACCAAGGTTTCAACTTCTTGTTGAATGCATTAGCCATCCTATTTTGATACAGCTGACGTGTAACACCCCGAAAAAAATTTCGAAGTACTTAAGCGCTATTAAGAAAGTTGATATGTGCTAATTATATTATTTTGTATGCAGACGAGGGCTATTAATATGATGGATATCAATTTGATATTATAATGAGTGTATGAGTAATACTATAAGTGGTGTGGGGTCTAAGGTAAGCCCTAAGTCTAAGTCAAGTTGAAAATTTCTTGATAGACTAAAGTTTCAAATAGGTACACACAAGACCAAATATTGAACGAGAATATATACATAGTTTCTAACGCTTCAAACTGTTTGTCATTTGGACACTCCTACAAGAAGTTATGGCCAAATTACCAAAGGCTGGAAGAATGTGATTCTGCGGTCAGATGTGCGACCGCACAATCATTTTGTGATCGCAAAAGTGGTTATGCGACCGCAAAATGGTCGCAGACCTTACTAGTGCAGCCCAGTTCTGGGCATCAATTTTGCGGTCCATTGTGCAACCCACATACCGATTGTGCGGTCCATTATGCGACCGCACACCTGAGTTTGGAGGGTTAATTTTCCTATTTTCATAACCCGACCACATTTTGATAAATAGTCTTTAGGGCTTGTTTTGGGGCAATTATCTAAGGTTTTTACAGAGAAGTGAGAGTGTTCTAGATAGAGGAAGTAAATGAAGTGTTTTGTTCTTGAAGATCTTGTTTGAGCCTTGAAATCCAACAAGGAAATACATGTACTAACAAGGAAATGC
Source organism: Nicotiana tomentosiformis (assembly GCF_000390325.3). Lineage (NCBI taxonomy): Eukaryota > Viridiplantae > Streptophyta > Magnoliopsida > Solanales > Solanaceae > Nicotiana > Nicotiana tomentosiformis. The sequence goes on from NC_090817.1 coordinate 149,814,179, forward strand.
ATGTACCAATAAGGTTTGTTGGAAGATTGTTGAGCTCAAATGGGTAAATATTGGGTTGAGGAGTGAAGAAAATCTTGAGGAAGAACCTTGTAGTTAAATTTGCACACCTAGTGTTTGAGAAAATGCTCAAATCAGCTGAAACCATGAATATCTTCCTAACTATTGTTCAATTTTTTATGTCTTAAAATAGAGAGGGATTGCTAGAATTTCCGGAACGTTGTAGTAATCTTTCCTAGAATTGAATTCCACGGTATTCTTGTAAGTCCCGAGTTATTCTTTATAAATCAACTATTCCGAATAAGCTTTGTGTTGAAAGGTATATGTTAAAAATGTGTTCCGGATGCTCTTATTATATGATGTTATCCTTCGGGAATGTGTTCAAAGCATGAGTTGGGTATAAAAATGTTATGACTCCAAGTAGTGTTTCAAGTGAACGCTATTATGCCAAATTGTGTAAGAAGTCTCAATGTGCATAAGACTCTTAATTGCTCATAGGTGTACTAAAAGTCGTGATAAGGGATTCCTTGTTGTCGATAATCTATATAGATTCTTGAAAGTGAAAGTAGTGAGTTGGGGATATAAAGTGTGTAGTACTGAGTTGGGGATATCAAGTATGAACACCGTGCCAAGAATGAAAGTTATACTTGTGGCCAATAGCGCCTACGAAATGAAATGATGTGTGAACTATTATAAAATGAGCCTTGATTCAACTATTCCAAATTGACTCCGAAAATAGAATTATCCAAAAGCTTATGTACTCAAGTCATGTCCAAATGTGGTTGTTCTAACTAATTTTATGCTTGGTAGGTATTTCCAATATGTTTTGATTTCTTACTTATTCATGAGTTGAAATTGTGTATTGCCCTTTTGGGGAAAGGTATTTCAAGAGTATTCTATATTATGATGTTTACGATGATGACCCATGAAAGTAAAGAAATGAAAGTGCGGAAAATGATATACGACCACAGTTCCATAAATAGAGAATAATATGTATGACCAAGGGAGCCAATGAAATAATGATGTTGTAAGTAGTTGAAAGTAATGTGAAATGATATATGGTGTGAAAGGTTATGAGATGAACGTATTTGTACTTATGTTCCCAATGTGTTATAAGCTCCTACGCCCTCATAAGGAGAGGCTATGGGGTTCCTAAATATTTTAAATGTTCTATGATCACCCATGGCAAGTACAAGTAAGTGATAGTATGGACATGAAATGTGGTCGTTGCCTAAATGAGAATTATGAGGTGTTGTATGTCCCAATGGTTTCAACTATAGTTGTATGCTTCTGAAATAATGTATGTAAATGACTTCGATTGTTAAGTCCCCAAGAGTCATGAATCTAGCTAATGACCTCAAGATGTCAAGTGAGTGAATAATGAGATGAAAGGGAGATGTCCTATGCTAAATGAAAGTGAACCTTAAGAAAAGAAATTAGGCTCATGTGCCATTAAAATTGGCTTATTGATTTACCATGCATGTGCTAATGTAATGCGTTGTGTTTCTCCTTGATGAGCATAAACGTGAAGTATTCCAATGATATGGGAAATTACGACCTTAAATGTAAAGACAAACTATGTCGCTTTGAGTTTATATATGGTATTGTGATTGGGATTACACCTTCACCCGCATATATTGGGGTGAGGCAGTAGGGCCTCTTTGTGTAGGGATTGTGGTATTGTGATACACCTCCACCCGCATATATTGGGGTGAGGCGGTAGGACCGCTTTGTGTAGGGATTGTGGTATTATGATACACCTCTACCCGCATATATTGGGGTGAGGCGGCATGGCCGCTTTGGGTAGGGATTGTTGTATTGTGATACACCTCCACCCGCATATATTGGGGTGAGGCGGCATGGCCACTTTGTGTAGGGATTGTGGTATTGTGATACACCTCCACCTACATATGTTGGGGTGAGGTGGCAGGGCCGATTTGTGTGAAGGTGGTTGTAGAGGATCCCTGACTTAATATCTATAAATGTTAATGGAAGCTCTTAATAAAGTTTCTTGACGTTAACGGCTATCCAAGCCCTTTTGTTGTTACCATGATTCATCATATTCATGGTGTATTTCCACTTGATGGGGTGGATCGCTCAGAAGTTATCAAGGACACTCATCGGTGAAGGGTGTGCAGAGTTTCCAAGGCCATGCGGGTTTCTACCGGAGCTTTGTCAAAGATTTCTCTAAAGTGGTGTACCTATTGTGCAAGCTCACTGAGAAGGATGCCAAGTTCCATTTCAATGATGATTGTATGAGGGCTTTTGAACTATTGAAACTCAAGTTGAAAACTACTCCCATCATTACCGCTCCAAATTGGAGTTTGCTTTTTGAACTAATGTGTGATGCAAGTCACGTAGCGATTGGGGCTGTTTGAGGCCACGTAGTAACAAATATTTTCATCGGTGAAGGGTGTCAAGTTGTGTAGAGATTGTGATTGTGATACACCTCCACCCGCATACATTGGGGTGAGGCGGCATGACCGCTTTGTGTGGGGATTATGGTATAGAGATTGTGACTATGATACACCTTCACCTTCATATATATTAGGGTGAGGAAGCATAACCTCTTTGTGTAGGGATTATGGTATAGAGATTGTGACTATGATACACCTCCACCTATATATATATTAGGGTGAGGTGGCATGACCGCTTTGTGTAGAGATTATGGTATTGTGGGACTGCACTTCCACCCGCTTATATTGGGGTGAGGCGGTACGAACGCTTTGTGTATAGTTTTGGTATTGTTGTGGCACCACCACCCGCATACATTGGGGTGAGGCGGCATAGCCGCTTTGTGTTGGTATTGGTATCGTTGATGCATTTCCACCCGCATACATTAGGGTGAGGCGGCATAGCCGTTTTGTGCTGGTATTGGTATCGTTGATGCATATCCACCCTCATACATTGGGGTGAGGCGGCATAGTCACCTTGTGTAAGTTCTTGGTACTGTGGCTATACATCCACCCGCATACATTGGGGTGAGGCGGAAGGGCCGCTTGATTAGAGTTGTGGTATTGTATGTACACCTCCACCTGCATACATTGGGTGAGGCGGCGGGGCCGCTTTGTGTAAAGATGGTTACATAGGATTTTCATCTTAAATCCTATAAATGTTGTTGATAGCTTTTAATAAGATTGCTATGGTTGAGACAGTTATCTATATTATTCTATTTCCGCACTGGTTCATCATAATTATCTTGTATTTCTAAATTCTTAAATTGGTGTTTAGCTTTCATACTAGTACTATTCGACGGTACTAACATCCCTTTTTCTGGGGGCACTGCATCTTTAAATAGATGCAGATGGTTCCACAGCAGGAGAGATTGATCAGTGATAGCAGTACACCTTCTTCCCAGCTGACTTGGTGAGCCCTACTTCATTTCGGGGTCATGAATTCTTTGTTCTTTGTGTATTTTGTTTGGGGTATAGCCGGGGCCTTGTTGCCGGCATTATCATTGTACTCTTCTTTATCTATAGAGGCCTTATAGACATAGTGTGGGTTGTGTATTGGTGCTGGGGAAGACAAAATATGTTATGTTGTGGTTGTATTACTTGTCCATTGAGACTTTAAAAATGATGAAGCTATTGGAAATGAATTGTTATTGCAGAAGTGATCACTTTATTGTTTGATTAACGAAGATATATATATATATATATATATATATATATATATATATATATATATATATATATATATATATATATATATATATATATTCTCTTTATTCATGAATGAGTTTGGGTAGAAGGAAATCTAATAGGCTTGCTCGGCTGGGTTCACTCGGTTGAGCGCCGGTCGCGCTCCTCGGTTTTGGGGCGTGACAAGAATCTCCTATGACCAGAAGTTCCTTGATGTTCAAGTCGATAGCCAACCTAATCCCGAGGATGCATGCTTCATACATAGATATATTATTGGTGCAAGGAAACCTTATCTTTGTTGAAATTAGGTAATATTGTCCGGACTCAGAAATTAAGACTGCCCCAATTCCTACACCTTTGAAGTTTGCTGCTCCGTCAAAAAACATTCTCCACCATGGGTACGACTCTGCAATGTCCTCCCTTGTGAACAATACTTATTCATCCGGAAAGTACATAGTTAGCGGCTCGTAGTCCTTTTCCATCAGGTTCTCTGCGAGATGATCGGCTAATGCTTGTCCCTTGATAGCTTTCCGCATTACGCACATAATATCGAACTCAGTTTGTGTTGAATCTGCCATTCAACCAACTTTCCAGTATGCATCGTCTTCTGGAAGATGTACTTGAGCGGATTGGGATATCAAATATGTGGTGTATGCCTACATGTAGTGCCTTAACTTCTGAGCGATCCAAGTCAAAGCGCAGTAGGTTCGCTCTAACAAAGTGTATTTGGCCTCGTACAGTGTAAACTTCTTGCTCATGTAATAGATAGCTTGCTCTTTCCTACCAGTCTCATCGTGTTTTCCCAACATGCATCCAAATGCATTATCCAGAACAGACATGTACAATAGCAGCGGTTTCTAGGGTTTGGGGGGGGGGGGGAATTAACACATGTGGAATTTACAAATGTTCTTTGATCATATCAAAAGCTTTCTGACATTCTTCTGTCCATTTTGTGCTTTAGTTCCACTAGAAGATCGCAAGCTTTCCCGAACACTAACCAGTATGGAGACATTCCGATAGGTGTTTTGTAAGCCGACCGATATGCCCATAATGCATCATCAAGCTTCTTGGACCAATCTGTCCGATTAGCAATCACCGATTCAGACAAGATACTCTTTATATCCGGGTTGGAGACTTCCACTTGACCACTAGCTTGTGGATGATAGGGAGTCGTGACTTTGTGAATAACACCAGACTTGATAAGTAAAGTGTCAAAAGCCTCTTTGCAAAAGTGTGACCCCCCAACACTTATGATTGCATGTGGTGTACCAAATCTTGTAAAACTAATCTTCGTCAAGAAAGCCACTACACTTCTCGCCTCATTGTTGGGTAATGCAACAGCCTCAACCCATTTGGACACATAATCCACCGCGACCAAGATGTAAGTGTTTCAACAAGAACTCATAAAAGGGCTCACAAAGTCAATGGCCCACACATCGAAAATATCAATCTCCAAGATGGTTGTGAGAGGCATCTCATTTCTCTTTGAAATTCCACCGGCCCGTTGACATTCATCACATCTTTTTGCTAAGTCACTTGCATCCTTGTAAAGAGTAGGCCAATAGAAACCAAAACTAAGAACTTTGGGCGTCGTTCTTGCTCCACCATGATGACCACCATATGGCGAAGAATGACAAGCACCAAGAATATCACCTTGCTCTTCTTCGGTACACAACTTCTAATCACCCCATCCGTAAAAATCCGGAAAAGGTATGGTTCATCCCAATAATAATCTTGACAATCTGTTTTGAGCTACTTCCTTTGGTTTGAAGAGAACTCATCCGGAATGATTCCACTCACAATAAAATTTGCCAAGTCCGCAAACCATGACACCTCTTTCATTGAAATTGCCAATAGTTGCTCATCGGGGAAGGAGTCATTGATTTCAAGGCCATAATGTGGCCTCCCTCCTTCTCCAAACGAGACAAGTGGTCTGCCGCTTTGTTTTTACTACCTTTCCTATCCTAAATATCAAATTCAAATTCTTGCAACAAGAGTACCCATCTCATCAACCGAGCTTTAGAATCCTTTTTGCTCATAAGTTAGCGAAGCGCCCCATGATCCGTGTGGACAATAACCTTCGCACCCATCAAGTATGAGCGGAACTTCTCAATCGCAAATTCAATAGCAAGGACCTCATTCTCCGTAACTGTGTAACTGACATAGGCACTATTCATCATCTTACTAGCATAGGAAATCATATGAAAATATTTGTTAATACGTGGCCTCAAACAGCCCCAACCGCTACGTGACTTGCATCACACATTAGTTCAAAAGGAAAACTCCAATTTGGAGCGTTAATGATAGGAGTAGTTTTCAACTTGAGTTTCAATAGTTCAAAAACCCTCATACAATCATCATTGAAATGGAACTTGGCATCCTTCTCAGTGAGCTTGCACAATAGGTACACCACTTTAGAGAAATCTTTGACAAAGCTCCGGTAGAAACCCGCATGGCCTAGGAAACTCTGCACACCCTTCACCGAAGTTTGGGGTGGAAGGTTAGAAATAACCTCAATCCTCACCTTGTCAACTTGAATTCTCTTCCTTGAGATTTTATGGCCAAGAACAATGCCTTCATCTACCATGAAATGACATTTCTCCCAATTGAGCACCGAATTGGTCTCTTCACATCCAACCAACACTTTGTCCAAATTTGCAAGACAATCATCAAAAGAATCCCCAACCACCGAGAAGTCATCCAAGAAAACTTCAAGGTAGTCCTCCACCATGTCTATGAAAATAACCATCATGCACTGTTAAAAAGTTACCGGTGCTTTGCGCAAACCAGAAGGCATCCACTTGAAAGCAAAAGTACCATAGGGACATGTAAAGATTATTTTCTCTTGATCTTCCGGAGCAATGGGAATTTGGTTGTAGCACGGGTACTCATCAAGAAAACAATAGAAAGCTTGGTTGGCCAATCAATCTAGAATTTGGTCTAATAAAGGAAGTGGAAAGTGATCCTTCCTCGTAACTTTTTTGAGCTTACGATAATCCATACAAATCCTCCAACTGGCCACCGTTCTTACAGGAATCAACTCATTCTTATCATTGGTAACAACCTTCTTTCCCCCTTTATTTGGGACACATTGAACCGTAGAGGTCCGTGAATTATCGGTGATGGGTTAGACAACCCTGACATTCAACTACTTGATAATCTCCTTCTTGACAACTTCTTGCATAGCCTCATTGAGTCTTCTTTGATGTTTAATGGACGGTTTAACACCATCCTCCAATTTGATCTTATGCATGCCAAAGGCGGAACTTAAAAGTCCACCCAATAGTCTTCTTCCTCTTTTGCAACACCGCCAATGTGGAATCAACCTGCACGTTAGTCAAACAAGAGGAAATAATAATCGGTAAAGTAGAACAAGGGCTATGAAATTCATACCAATGGTGTGGAGGTAATGGCTTCAACTCCAAATTAGGTGGCTCTTCAATAGAAGGCTTTGTAGGATGAGTCTTCCTATTCTCAAGATCCAAAGATAATTTCTGGGGTGCATAGTTGTACAACCCCATTCCTTGCAAAGAATTCACACATTCAATAAAACCATCCATCTCGTCATCATAAAGCACTAACCAACCTTCCCCCCTCCGAACTCATAATTTTCCTTTGGATACATGTATAATGGATATAACAGGAATGTCCGCAAATATATACACAACAAGATCACTATCTTCACACCGACAAAAGTCGCCAAACGCAAACGCATTAAACTAAGATATACTTTACCCATCACATTTAATCATTGCTCATTTTTGCATAGGGCTAAGAACTGCCCTCATCACCGCATAAGGCTAAACATTGTTTTTCCGTATATGAGATAAAGCAATGGCTCCCTTGCTTGCATGAGGCTAAGCACTGCCTCCGTTATTGCATAAGGCTAAGCATTGCATTTCCCTGCATGAGACTAAGCATAAGGCTAAGCATTGCGTTTCCCTGCATGAGACTAAGCACTGTCTCCATTCCTTGCATGAGGCTAGTCACCGCCTCCATGATTGCATGAGACTAAACACCATCCTTCATACAAAAAAAGGCTAAGCGCTACCTTTCATTGCATGAGCGTAAGCACTATCTCCATTCCTTGCATGAAGCTAAGCGCTGCCTCCATTATTACATTAGTCTAAGCATCGCCTTTCTTGCATGAGACTAATCTCCATCTCCATTCCTCGCATGAGGCAAAGCACTGCCTCTATTATTGCTTTAGGCTAAGAATTGCCTTTCCTGCATGAGATAAAGCATTGTCTTTGCTCCTTGCATAGGGTTAAACACTGCCCTCACCATAGCACGAGGCTGCGCATTGCCTTCATTATTGCACAAGGCTAAGCATTGCCTTTCCTTGCATGAGTCTAAGCATTGTCTCCACTCTTTGCATTGGGCTAAGAATCGCCCTCATTTCATACAATACTAAGCCTTGTCTCGTCTCGTTCTCGCATATTGCTAAGCACCACCTGTTTCCTCTATCAAATGATTGACATGTTGTCCGAAGGCACCATAGTCTGAGGGCATAATCCTCATAGCCCGAAGACATCATGCCATGGCCATAGGATCTTTCAAAACTGCATTTCATTATTCAAAGGCGTCATAGTCCAGAGGCACCATCCTCATGGCCCGAGGACACCATTTCATGGAGAATCCCCTATCATACGCTTCATGGCCCAGGATGTCACAGTCTAAGGGCATCATCCTCATCGTCCAAAGACATCCGTAACAAAAAGTAGTGATTCTCGCTCCGGTTTCTGTTCACAATGTTCACATCCTTTGATCACCTCAAACGTAACTGATAATCAGTAATTGATTAACCTTTGTTCTATAACCGTTCAAATATATATCTTGTACATCCGTCACACTCAATTTGAATTCATAGACCCACCTGAAATCATCCATTACTCACGATACTATCACATCCAAAAGATCCTTTTTCGAACCACACGACCAATCTTAGAACAACTCCATCAGTTTCGTTCGTCGTTGGATCCAGAACTACACACGACTAATTTTCCGTAACACCAGGGATATTAGGCAACTCAATAACCAGGGTTCAACCACATGTTTTATTCAAAACATATCATTTCTCACTCACTTCGGACAAAATTGGTCATTTTTTCTTTACCTGACAACTCTTTCATCATTATCGGGTAAAGAGGGGCAGCTGTTGATACCCAATTTTGCCCTCATATTTTTATAAATGTCATATATGCTTTTAAAATATCATTTTTGCATCATTACTCAAATTAAAATAGTCATATGAGAATTTTCTATAATTTGCCATAAATTATTAAGCTTCAAAATTGATTTTCTTGCATTTACATTATTTAAATATATATTAATTACCCCTTTAAATTATTGTTTTGATGACTTAATCATCAAAATTTATTATTTGCATCCACATACGTGTTTCATAATATTTGTACTGCATCTATATAATTACATTTGTATTTTTAGCTATTCACATAATTTTTGTAAATAATAGCCTATATTCTATAAATAATTGGATTTATTATATTAGATATGCCAAAATAGCATTATATATTTGTATAATTCTGAGTTATTAGTTTTAAGCATTTTATTTCATCAATAATAATTTATTATTATAATTAGACATTTTAATAATTTGGTTTTAATTAAGTTTAAGCATTTTAAAATGTGGCCCAAATCAGGCAATTTATAGACCAAATTAGCGGCCCAAACACCCACACCTCAGCCCAATAAGCCCCAAATACTAATCCAAACGAACCCTGTGACTAACCCAGTCGCGACCCACTTGAAACGACATGCCCCGCCTATTCTTTAATCCAGACCGCTGATCTCTCCATATTAACGGTCCACGATAACCCCACCCTTTTAATTACATCTGCCCCAAAACCCTATCCCCATTCTTTAGGGAAAACCACCTTTGAACCCTATATACTCCCTTCTCCTCTCAAACTCTAATAGTAGCCTTCTCTATCCCGCCCCCCCTACCAATTCCAGTTCTAATAGGGAATCTCTCCATGATTTTCCTTTCATATATGCTCGATCTCTCCGTTATTTACATGTTTCTGCTATCACATAATACTTGCCTATCTTTGGTAAGTATACGATCCCAAATCAAGCACAATCATCTCCAGACCTTTGAGACTTAGACGGTAATTCGTCAATATAAACTCACTACCAGGTTATATGGGTCCGATTTACCAAGATCCTTAACCAATATTTGATTTCCGTCGAACTAGGGTTTGAATGTGATATTCTTTCCTTACGTCACCCTGTTCTTCTTTACCAGTTCTATTACTAATTGAATGTGATATTCTTTCCTTATTTGTGATTGATTAATTATTTTCCATGTTTGCTTGTTCGATTTCTACCACTACATAACCCCTGCCCAATTTCCCTAAGACAGACCTTAATCACCTTAAGAACTATTCTCTCACTCTTACTTATTCTATACTATTCTGAAATTGAGCTCTTGATCGGCTAAAAGCCAAGGCCATCGGATTTTGTTCACCTTCTTCTAGTGCAAACACTACTCGGGGGCTATTTCGAGGCTCCTGTGAACTCTGAAGCATTGGGGAGTTGGGGTTTTACCGGTCTTCAATAATCATAGCTATTTTTGAGATTTTTGAGTTCTTCGTCCTTTGTTTAGTTTGTTTGCAACTGGTTATTACCCTATACTCTCGTAATTTTCTTACTTTCTGATTGTGTGCATTTATCTGGGTGTTTTATATCATGCTATATCAAACCTGCTCTAATTTTGACGTTTGCTAAGTGATACATGATGTTACTAGGCATGCAACTAAACTTGACTAATGTTCATCGAATGCTATTTGGATTTCTAGGAAGTTATGTCTGTCTAGAAGTGTTTTTCTTCTTGTTGAATCCCTTACACATCACATGTTGTCCTGCTGAAACAATGGGATGACATTATATGAATACTTAGCCTAACATGATTTTCCTTGACCTTATTAGCCTCAATGCCTGCCTATTGTAGATAACCAAGTTGCTTGAATATTTGTGTCACGACCCAAAATCTCACATGTCGCGATAACGCCTATCTCAATACTAGGCAAGCGAAAGAAATCTCACAAATACAAATATAACACTCCCAAAACACGGTACCACTGAGTACATAAGGATCTAATATGAATACAAAATCTGACGGATAAAAATCATTGTCTGAAAATATAGAACAATATAAGAATTAAACAGGATAGGAATCGAGTCTGCGGATGTCAAACAACTACCTTGATAGTCCCCAATAGAATTAACTTTGAAATCTAGCAGCTGCCGTATCCGAGAGCACCTGGATCTGCACACAAGGTGCAGCGTGTATCATGAGTATAACAAACTCAATAAGTAACAAAACTAACCTCTGGGCTGAAAGTAGTGACTAGCTCTGCAGGTACAGTCCAATATGAAAAATGGTACAACAATGTAGGCATGCTTTAAAGTTTAACAGTTAAACTCAGTACAAGTGAAACAGATCAATACTACATGATATGAGGAATACGACATCTCAGTAGAAAGACCTCAAGTAAATACTGGTCATAATTATTCGGTCGCTAGATACTGTTTATGGCCAATCCAGCCCAGGGGTGTTCCAACCTGTATATATATATATACACATTGACTGAGAGTCAGTCACTCCATACCGTATAAGGCCGATCCAGCCCTGTGGTAATTTATCCCCAAATATAAATAATACGGACAAAATCCATGTCCAGGTAAATTTATTAAAATACAAATAAGTAAGGCAAGTCCATGCCCTGGGAAAAATCCATCCCGAATATATATATAATCAGTAAGTAAGGCAAGTCCACGCCCTGAGAAGTCCATCCCAAATGTATGTCATCATTTACGCTCACTGGGGGTGTGTATAGACTCCTGAGGGGATCCTTCAGCCCAAGCGTTATATAAAGCCTTTATGGCCTACTACAAGCGGGCAGTCCCGATCCGTATAATAAAAAAGCCTATAAAGGCTGCTGCAGGCGGGCAACCTAGATCTATAAAATAGCAAAGCCAATAAGGCCTGCTGCAAGAGGGAAGCCCCGATCCAGAACAATAATAATGTATAAAGCCATTCTGGCCTGCTGCAGTCAAGCAACCCCGATCCATTTAATAATAACATATATAAAGCCAGTATGGCCTACTGCGGCGCGCAACTCGATCCCATAAATATTCTCACAGTGGACGTATATGACTGAGTGAGAAATGTACATTTTTAAAATAATTAATTCAACAGCAACACGACCCCATGGGTCCTAAAATATCGGCACGTAGCCTACACACGATCTTTAATAAAAGCCTCAGCTCAATTTCTCTAACATGTTAAGATAATAACATTATTCTTTAATGTTTACAACTTCAAAGGATTTATTCAAGTCACAATTTCTATGGTGCACGTCCACACGCTCGTCAACTATCGTGTGTGTGACCTCCAAACAGTTTGTATAACACAAATTCGGGGATTCATACCCTCAGAACCAAGTTTAGAAGTGTTACTTACCTGAAACCGTGTAATTCTTTACTGCGGTATGCCTTTTCCTCCTGAATTGGCCTTCAAACGCCCCGAATCTAGCCATAAATAATTTGATTAATTCAATAAAATTTATTGGAATTAATTCCATAAGAAAATGCAAGTTTTCCGCAAAAATCTGAAATTACACTCCAAAAATCATCCATGTGGCCCATGTCTCAGAACCCGACAAAAGTTACAAAATCGGAAAGTCCATTAAACCACGAGTCTAACCATACCAACAAGTCCTAAAATATTATATGAACTTAGTCGAACCCTCAAATCACCTCAAACAATGCAAAAACCAATCAAATCAAGTACGATCGACCTCAGATTTTGCACACAAGTCGTAAATGACATAACAGAGGTACTCAAATTTTCAGAATCGTATTCCGACCCCGATATCAAAAAGTCAACCCCCGGTCAAACTTACCAAAAATTCAACTTTCGGCATTTCAAGCCTAATTCCACTATGGACCTCCAAATAATTTTCCGAACATGCTCCTAAGTCCAAAATCACCATACGGAGCTATTGAAATCATCAATACTCTATTCCGGGGTCGTTTACACATAAGTCACCATCCGGTCAACTATTTGAACTTAAGCTTCCAACATGAAATTTATTCTTCCAATATAACTCTGAAATACTTTAAAACCTAAACCGACAATTCACACAAGTCATAATACCTCTTAGGAAGTTATTCAAGACTTCAAATAGTTGAAAGGAGCATAAATGCTCATAACGACCGGTCGGGTCGTTACAATCTCCCCCACTTAAACATACGTTTGTCCTCGAACGTGCCAAGAGTTGTTGCTAAGCCTTTAAATCATTGTTCCTCCTTACCATGCACATACCTGGGGTGATCCCACGTCACCCTATTATATCTAGGTCTGACAACATAACACAACTGAAAATAATTAATTTAACCTTAGCCCAAAACTTGGAGCCCAATTTCTAACACCCAGAATTCTTTCCAAGATCTAAATCTCACACACTGTATAAGTCTGAACAAGCTGTATCAAGCCATAGCTATAACCCTAGATATAATCAAATTACATACTACACAACTCACATGCTCGCATCACCATTCCCGACTCATTCAACATAACCTCATTCCAAAACCTTTATACACTGCCAATGATGAAACAAATAATCAAAAACTCATAACCACTCATCAGATCAACTAGCCATGGAGCTCTCTCGCCCCAACCAGAACCATAATCCTCTCGAATATACCATAATCAAGCCTAATAGTACCCATTCTAGGTCTAATGACCTTATATTATTAAACACAACTATCCCACAGACATGCCACATCAATATAACTCCAGCCACCACTGCGCAATTCGTGTACCCAAATACGGGAGATGTCTCAAGGAAGATATCCATATTGCAAGTTCAACAAGCACCACTACAGCTGTAATTCTATAAGCTCATTATATATAGTAGAACCAAGACACACAAATTTAATAACAGTAACCAGCTCTTCTAGAGCTCACATTAACATCACTCGCACGGACAACTCACGTGCTATAGTATCAATATCTGGACCCTCACGGACAACTCACGTGCCAATAAAATAAATGTCTAGACCTGCACGGACAACTCGCATGCCAAAAATATCAGTACATGGATCCGCACGGACAACGCACGTGCTAATAACATAATCCGCCTGGCATGGTCACAGGCCTCTAATCCAAGCATCTCATATAGGAGCAATCAAATAAGTACACATGAACCATCGTAACTGATCACAACTCCAGCACTCGCATGGCTATCACATCCTTCATGCACGATCATCTCACTAGGAATATTTCCATAATTCCTTCGTGCCACATATCAATAACTCGTATATTAGTAGTCTATTAACTAGGTGAGTATCGAAATACCGATGACATACGAAAGTCAGAACATAATGTGCCTTTTGAAATGTGCCCCCTTCTCAGGGATTACCGCACAGTTATAACATTCATCTAAATATCTAAAACTGACCATGTTGTCCAACATTCGTTATCTTCTCTTCAAGACTGAACTGTCATGTCATGACCCAACTGGAGGGTCATGACTAGCACCCGGGCCATACTTGCCGAGCACCAACGTACATTTTATCTAACCTTTCTTATTATCTTTAAGGGCTGACAAGACCAATATAAATGAAAGACATGGATCATGAACATCCAACAATGAAAGATAATGTCATGAACATACGTAACATGGGACGACAAGACTGTCAAGAAACTATATATAAGGTACGAGCTACCATGGTGCCATGAAAGACTATACAACAAAAATCAGCCGACAAGGCATTCCAAACCATACATGAGTCGACACCTGTCTATGAGCCTCTAAAAGAACATAAGTGCTACAACATTGCCGGAACAGGGCCCCGACATACCCATAATGTCGATAACAAAAATGCATACCAAGACCACGGCAAGTCCGGAGAAAGGATCTTGCCAATAACGCTGAACCGGATAGCCTACTGTGATGGGGGAGCTGCGTCTACCCATCTATCAGGACCTGCAGCACGACATGCAGCGTCCACAAATAAAAAGGACGTCAGTACGAATAAAGTACTGAGTATGTAAGGCAGAATAGCATAAGTAAGAACAATAATGTAAACAGTGATAGGGAATATACAACCTGTGACATCTGGGTACCTCTGAGGGCTACTGACATGAAATACATGATACATACATATATATATATATATACGTAAACGTTTAAAACATATGCCTTTGTGGGCATCATCATCATCATATCGTACCCGGCCATAATAGGCTCGGTAAAACGTACCCGGCCATCATAGGGCTCGGTAGAATCGTACCCGGCCACGTGGAGCTCGGTAAAACCCAACTGATCAGTGGTTGCACAATAGGTGCCATACCCGGCCGACTATAGCGCGGCTCGGTAGAGTAAAATAGATACATATATATGATGCATGCTGGACTCGTTGGAATCATAATTTGAACCTTTCGGAGTGACGTAAGGTCGGTATCCTTCGTACACGTTATTAGGATTAACTCTTCATCAAGAATCTTATAAGAATCAGGAACTACCAACAACATTGATAATATAAGAATAAGAGAAGTAACATCAATATCAATCGTTTCATAAGAAGGGCAGCAATGTAAGTACTGCTAGCTTCTAAGAGTAGAGTATCTTTGGGAGCTCGTTCATTACATTATGTACAATTGGAGTCGTGCAAAAGAATGAAGGGTATTGCCTCACATACCTTGTATATACTGCCCAACCTCAAGCTATGCAAATGTCACGATTCCTTAGTCTACAATAAGAGAAATGACACTATCATTATCGTTTAAGCATCGTAACTATTATGTATCGACCGCAACCTATTTTACGATGAAACGGACAGCATCTCCCCTATTTATATGACTTCCCAAAAGTCAATACAATCACCAAACAGCCCAAACAACATCATTAATAATCATATTGAGTCTCCAAAACAGTCCACCAACTAACAACATTACTACCAAGCCTTTCGATATATATTTCACAAGTTCTAGCATCAACGACTTAGCCACAACTTGGATAATCTTAAATATATATAGAGTAAGAGGTTCATTACCTTTAAACAGAAAGAACAACTCCAATTTGACCTTAATTTTCCTCGAAATATCCCTTCAATTCTGCCACAAGAACAAGGAAGCGAAACTAGCAATTAATTCGGGTTTTTCGGCACTAGAATTACTTTAGAAGACTTGAAATCACCTAGGGTTGATATTAAAAACTTGAAGGTGTATTTACAGAACATAAAGCACTTAAAAAAACCTCCCACACGAGCTGGAACAACACAAAAATCAGCAACAACAAGAAAAACAAGAAACTTACTAGCACCACGGGATTCCCGACATTTGATTTGTGTTGTTTGCCCTTTGTTTGGGTCTTGGATCATGAGAGAACCTTGAGAGAATGTTTTTAGGGTTATAAGGTCTGAATATACTGAAAAATAATGACTTAAAACGGGGTTGAGTTATCTTATATATGTCCAAATGTCTTAAACCGCCTTTGTGGGCCCCATAGAGAGCAGCTTGGCGCACTCTCGCAAAAACGCGAATATCTCTCAATTCCGAGATCGTATCGACGAACGGTTTAATGCGTTGGAAACTAGACTCATAGATCTTCAATTTGATAGGTAGATCACCCCATAATTCCAAGCATATTGGGAGTAAAATGCAGTAACATTTGACCTAAAGTTTAAGTAAAATTATAAACCTAAGTTGCGACAACTTTTATCGACTTTTATTTCATAACTCGCTTGACTTCAAGACTTATGATGCGGATATTATATGATTCAAATACATTAAAACAAGACCTCTTGGGACAGTTAATCACCTCTAGTGTTATCCGAAAATACGGGTTACAACATCCTTGATTAGCTTAACTTCAAATACTTGTTAACCACTCTTATACACCCTTGTATCGTTTAAGACCAATAGGATTAACTTATTATCATCTCAAAGATAATCTCTTCTTGGATTTACGTCGACTACCTTACGGCGTGATCTATGATATGCGAATTTGGGTTGTAACATCCTCTCCCCCTTAGGAACATTCGTCCTCGAATGTAAGGGTTTATGGGGTGTCTAACTCATCGTGGATTCCGACGGAGATTTCCGGCTGAGTTTCCCTTATAAAATGGACACTAGCCAAACTTGCAAGCAGTTAAACCCAACCTATGGCCATACAAGACTATACAAAGCATTATGGATATGTACATTATCTGCATATCACCATTTTGTATTAAAAAAAAGAGTATTCACAAGCTATTGCTTATCTCATAGAGCCGTTTCACCTTATAATGCATCCTTCTTTCCCCCGGCATCCTCGTTATCTTCACTCTGGAATAGGTAAGGGTATTTAGACTTCATCTCCTTTTCTGCTTCCCATGTCATTTCTTCTATATTCTTGTTCCTCCATAATACTTTCACGGAAGCTACATCCTTTGTTCTCAGCTTGCGGACTTGTCGATCTAATATAGCCACTGGCACTTCATCATATGATAGATCCTTTGTAACTTGTACATCTTTGATAGGGATGACCCGAGAAGGGTCTCCAATACATTTCCTCAACATAGATACATGGAATACCGGGTGGACAAATTCCAATTCAGATGGCAATTCTAACTCGTAAGCAACCTGTCCAATTCGTCGAAGAATTTTGTACGGCCCAATATACCGCGGACTCAACTTACCCTTCTTCCCAAAACGCATAACACCCTTCATCGGCGAGATCTTCAGGAAAACCCAATCACCAACCTTAAATTCCAGATCACGACGTCGGACGTCGGAATAAGACTTTTGCCTGCTTTGTGCCGTCCTCAGTCGCTCTTGTATCACTTTCACCTTCTCAATGGCTTGGTGAATCAAATCTGGCCCATATAATTCTGTCTCACCGACTTCGAACCATCCAACTGGTGATCTACATCTCCTCCCGTACAGTGCCTCATACGGGGCCATTTTAATACTGGAATGATAGCTATTATTGTAGGCAAATTCTATAAGTGCCAGATGGTCATCCCAATTCCCCTTGAAATCTAGAACACATGCTCGTAGCATATCTTCAAGCATCTGGATGGTACGTTCAGCCTGTCCGTCAGTCTGCGGATGGAATGCAGTGCTGAGATTTACTTGTGTGCCTAAACCCTTCTGAAAAGACCTCCAAAAGTTAGCCGTAAATTGAGCTCCTCGGTCTGATATAATAGATACCGGCACACCATGAAGCCTAACAATCTCCTTGATATACAACTTCGCATAATCTTCAGCCGTGTAAGTTGTCTTAACTGGTAGAAAATGGGCAGATTTTGTAAGTCGATCAACTATCACCCAGATGGAGTCAAACTTATGATAAGAGCGAGGTAATCCAATAATGAAGTCCATATTAATCACCTCCCATTTGTAGGTCGGAATCTCTATATTCTGAATCAATCCACTGGGTTTCTGATGCTCGATCTTTACTTGTTGATAATTAGGACACTGGGCTACAAATTCTGCAATAGACTTCTTCATGTTATCCCACCAATACTGCTCCTTAACGTCATGATACATCTTTGTCGAGCCAGGATGGATAGAATATCGGGACTGGTGAATCTCAATCATAATCTTCTCTCGCAACCCTGCCACACTAGGTACACATAATCGGCCCTGGTATCTTAGTGTCCCATCTCCTCCGATCTTGAAAGCTGTAATCTTACACTGCTGAATTCCCTCTCTCAATCTTACTAAGGTAGGATCTTCATATTGCCGTGCTTTTACCTCGGCTACCAAAGATGATTCTGCTGTATTCTGTACAGTAACACCTCCGTCATCAGAGTCCAACAATCTGATTCTCATATTGGCCAGCAGGTGAAGCTCTTTGGTCAACCCTTGTCTACCTGCCTCAATATGTATTAAGCTTCCCATTCACTTACGGCTGAGAGCGTCTGCCACAACATTGGCTTTACCAGGATGGTGCAATATCTCGATGTCGTAGTCTTTCAGTAATTCAAGACACCTACGCTGCCTCAAATTCAACTCCTTCTGCTTGAAGATGTATTGTAAACTCTTGTGATCTGTGTAGATGTCAACATGGACGCCGTATAAGTAGTGCCGCCATATCTTCAAAGCATATATTACTGCAGCCAATTCCAAATCATGAGTCGGGTAATTCTTTTCATGCTTCTTCAATTGTCTTGATGCATAAGCAATCACCTTCCCACGTTGCATCAATACGCACCCCAAACCTATACCTGAGGCATCACAATATACCACATAACCTTCTGTTCCTTCTGGGAGAGTGAGCACTGGCGCGGATGTCAATCGATTCTTTAGCTCCTGAAAACTATGTTCACAAGCATCAGACCACTGGAACTTAGTTTTCTGTGTTAACTTAGTCAATGGTGCTGATATAGAGGAAAACCCTTCTACAAACCGCCTATAATATCCTGCTAGCCCCAGGAAGCTGCGGACTTCTGACGGTGTTGTAGGTCTCGGCCAATTCTTCACTGCATCGATCTTCTGAGTGTCGACACTAATACCCTCATCAGATATCACATGACCAAGGAATGCTACTTAGTTCAGCAAGAATTCACATTTAGAGAACTTAGCATATAACTTATGATCCTGAAGGGTCTGGGCATAAGCCTGAATACGGGAAATATCTATGCCCTCTACCAAGGAGGCTGTTGTGCACTCATTTATCAGATGTGGTCCCAACACGTTCACGAACAGGTGCACCCTATCACTTATCTCGGCCACGATATGGGGAGTATACCTTACTAAAGAATCAAACTGTATACTATACTCTAGTATACTCATATTACCCTGTCGAAGGTTCAAGAACTTATCAGCTCTAGCTCGTCGTATCTCAGCTGGCAAGTAGTGACGAAGAAAGGCCTCAGAAAATTCCTTCCACACGGCTGGAGGAGCGTTCGGACCCCTAGATCTCTCCCAACTATCATACCATAAAATCGCTAAATCCCGTAACCGATAAGAAGCCAACTCTACTGCCTCTGTATCACTAGCATGCATAACCCGCAATGTACAATGAACCTGATCAATAAATGTTTGCGGGTCCTCCTTGGGGTTTGATCCGGTAAACACTGGAGGGTCTAGATTAATAAAATCATGAACTCTCGCACTAACCGGTTTATCAGCAGCACCAGTATTCTACCTCTGAGCCTGAGCAGCTACTAATCTACTCAACAACTGCACCGCACTGCGCATATCGTGGTCTGTAGTGCCAGACGGAGGAACTGGATGTACTGGGTGCCTCCTAAAATCCTCTGGAGGAGACAGAGAGGTATGAGACGGCATCTCACTCTGAGGCTCACTTTGGCCTGCTCTGGCTGGAGGCACCTGAATGTTACCATCTCCCACAGTTGTATCAAGCCGTTTACTAATCTCTTTCTTCCTAGTCGAAGGCATCGCTAAAAGAAAACAAGGTGAATATTAGATATGAACACTTATGACTCAACTCTACGCACGATCTAGATTCAGGAAGAAAGTAACAACCCTAGATGTCACGTAGCCTCCTGATTATAAATGTGGCGCGCTACACATCCATAATCAAAACTCTACTAGACACGGCTCATAGACAACCCCTAGGACAGACTTGCTCTGATACCAAGTTTGTCACGACCCAACTGGAGGGTCATGACTAGCACCCGGGCCATACTTGCCGAGCACCAACGTACATTTTATCTAACCTTTCTTATTATCTTTAAGGGCCGACAAGACCAATATAAATGAAAGACATGGATCATGAACATCCAACAATGAAAGATAATGTCATGAACATACGTAACATGGGACGACAAGACTGTCAAGAAACTATATATAAGGTACGAGCTACCATGGTGCCATGAAAGACTATACAACAAAAATCAGCCGACAAGGCATTCCAAACCATACATGAGTCGACACCTGTCTATGAGCCTCTAAAAGAACATAAGTGCTACAACATTGCCGGAACAGGGCCCCGACATACCCATAATGTCTATAACAAAAATGCATACCAAGACCACGGCAAGTCCGGAGAAAGGATCTTGCCAATAACGCTGAACCGGATAGCCTACTGTGATGGGGGAGCTGCGTCTACCCGTCTATCAGGACCTGCAGCACGACATGCAGCGTCCACAAATAAAAAGGACGTCAGTACGAATAAAGTACTGAGTATGTAAGGCAGAATAGCATAAGTAAGAACAATAATGTAAACAGTGATAGGGAATATACAACCTGTGACATCTGGGTACCTCTGAGGGCTACTGACATGAAATACATGATACATACATATATATATATACATAAACGTTTAAAACATATGCCTTTGTGGGCATCATCATCATCATATCGTACCCGGCCATAATAGGCTCGGTAAAACGTACCCGGCCATCATAGGGCTCGGTAGAATCGTACCCGGCCACGTGGAGCTCGGTAAAACCCAACTGATCAGTGGTTGCACAATAGGTGCCATACCCGGCCGACTATAGCGCGGCTCGGTAGAGTAAAATAGATACATATATATGATGCATGCTGGACTCGTTGGAATCATAATTTGAACCTTTCGGAGTGACGTAAGGTCGGTATCCTTCGTACACGTTATTAGGATTAACTCTTCATCAAGAATCTTATAAGAATCAGGAACTACCAACAACATTGATAATATAAGAATAAGAGAAGTAACATCAATATCAATCGTTTCATAAGAAGGGCAGCAATGTAAGTACTGCTAGCTTCTAAGAGTAGAGTATCTTTGGGAGCTCGTTCATTACATTATGTACAATTGGAGTCGTGCAAAAGAATGAAGGGTATTGCCTCACATACCTTGTATATACTGCCCAACCTCAAGCTATGCAAATGTCACGATTCCTTAGTCTACAATAAGAGAAATGACACTATCATTATCGTTTAAGCATCGTAACTATTATGTATCGACCGCAACCTATTTTACGATGAAACGGACAGCATCTCCCCTATTTATATGACTTCCCAAAAGTCAATACAATCACCAAACAGCCCAAACAACATCATTAATAATCATATTGAGTCTCCAAAACAGTCCACCAACTAACAACATTACTACCAAGCCTTTCGATATATATTTCACAAGTTCTAGCATCAACGACTTAGCCACAACTTGGATAATCTTAAATATATATAGAGTAAGAGGTTCATTACCTTTAAACAGAAAGAACAACTCCAATTTGACCTTAATTTTCCTCGAAATATCCCTTCAATTCTGCCACAAGAACAAGGAAGCGAAACTAGCAATTAATTCGGGTTTTTCGGCACTAGAATTACTTTAGAAGACTTGAAATCACCTAGGGTTGATATTAAAAACTTGAAGGTGTATTTACAGAACATAAAGCACTTAAAAAAACCTCCCACACGAGCTGGAACAACACAAAAATCAGCAACAACAAGAAAAACAAGAAACTTACTAGCACCACGGGATTCCCGACATTTGATTTGTGTTGTTTGCCCTTTGTTTGGGTCTTGGATCATGAGAGAACCTTGAGAGAATGTTTTTAGGGTTATAAGGTCTGAATATACTGAAAAATAATGACTTAAAACGGGGTTGAGTTATCTTATATATGTCCAAATGTCTTAAACCGCCTTTGTGGGCCCCATAGAGAGCAGCTTGGCGCACTCTCGCAAAAATGCGAATATCTCTCAATTCCGAGATCGTATCGACGAACGGTTTAATGCGTTGGAAACTAGACTCATAGATCTTCAATTTGATAGGTAGATCACCCCATAATTCCAAGCATATTGGGAGTAAAATGCAGTAACATTTGACCTAAAGTTTAAGTAAAATTATAAACCTAAGTTGCGACAACTTTTATCGACTTTTATTTCATAACTCGCTTGACTTCAAGACTTATGATGCGGATATTATATGATTCAAATACATTAAAACAAGACCTCTTGGGACAGTTAATCACCTCTAGTGTTATCCGAAAATACGGGTTACAACATCCTTGATTAGCTTAACTTCAAATACTTGTTAACCACTCTTATACACCCTTGTATCGTTTAAGACCAATAGGATTAACTTATTATCATCTCAAAGATAATCTCTTCTTGGATTTACATCGACTACCTTACGGCGTGATCTATGATATGCGAATTTGGGTTGTAACATGTCACCCTGTACATGTAAATCCTAATCCCGCACAACACACCACATCTATTATGCCATCATGTGAAAAGCATAAAACTCCTATTACTAACTCTAAGTCACCAGCAAATTACATACCCATTTAGTTAGAAACCTTCCTCTTGCTTCCTTCCAGGAGGAAATCACAATACACAACATGTTTACCACCCAGTAGAAAATATCTAGTTCAAACCATGGTAGAAACCATCAAGAACAGTTTGAAATCCATCTGCACATAACCAAGCTATTAGAAGTAAATTCCTCTAACTCGACCAAACCACGTAGGTCACCAAACCCCAAGAATATTGCCACCAAAACATCTGTAGAGTCTCACCACATCATAATTACCCCTATAAATACCACAACCGAAACACCCACTCTGAAAATACCTTATTTGAGTTTAAGGCCGTTTCATTCACCTTCCTGATACCGAAATATAAAATCCATAATGATATAAAAAATGCTGTAAGTCTCAACACCATCCAACTTAAATCTCATATTTTAGCCATAAACAAATCCGCCAAAAATTCTCAATTGTTACATATGAATCTTGAATCCATTATAACTTTCCCGAGAGTCACCCCCTTTATTCAAATCCACATTACACCACCCAAATGGGCCAAACAACACGTGCCCTATTAGCACAATAACACTCAAAGAAGTTACTCTACTTTAATACTACCTATCAAATTCATACTCCGTGCGCACTACATCATTCACAAATAACAACTCACTCATCCCACAATTTTCATATACTCATAAAGCGCAATATAAACCATATCCAGAAATTTCCTTACTCGAGTCATTCTCGAACTCCACCTTTGCAAGTCATCACTGATTCCAAAGTATACTTCAGACCAAAACAAAATATTTGACACATAATCATGAATTGAATTGTCAATAGTAGGCTCCCCCACTTGGCTCAAAGCCATGGATTAAAATACTTGATAACTCACAATACCCATACTTTAATACTGCCTTAATACCGCAGTCAGTTCAACGAAAATTCTTCTCAAGCTCAAGACACACCAACCATAAAATACCTCAATCATCCGCTAATATCACATTCATTCTCTTAACACTCAAGTCAACTTTCTTAACTAGATTCAAATTCAAGTCTCAACACATACACCCCGCTTGCAGAAAAGAAACTCTCTATTCACATCATAAGGAACACACTTACAAAAATTACTCTGCAGGAGATAACGCACTTGCTTAGTCTTAAATTAGCATCTTGTTATACCCTTTCATAGCCACAATTACTATGAAATAGATTAATCTTTCTGAGTCCAAACTCATTAACCACACACGAGAATTTAATTTTCCCCAAAATTTAACAACGCGAAAGATCTTTCAAAAAATTCACACTCGAGATTGTACGTCACATCAAAACGAAAATAAAGCACCCAATGGCCTTACTTTACATTTAAAGGAAACACTTCTCGTCACATTCAAATCGTCTTAACATATCCCGCAGTTACATCATACTCATCATAAAACCATTACACCGTTCATCGAACCACAAATTCAACTCGTAGGGACAATACCGGACATATGAGTCCAAATGTATAGGTTACAACTGAAGCTACCGAGCATAAGCTATGGTCTATACCTGGCCTTAAGTCCTCCAGACTAGCACATCACCAAAACATATAATACACATCTTGAACCACGTTCATAGAATCACAAGCCGGCAATGTACAGCTGATACCGAGTGCTCATATGCGCATACGAAATGCGTGGAAGGAATTCAAAGAGTTATGTTTCAAGAATAATCAATTCCGCAAGATAGAATACAAGAATGTGAAATTTTCCTAAGGGTTCGGCAACCTCTTGAAGATAAGTACAGATGTCTCCGTACCGATCCGCAAGTTTTTACTAAACCTACTCATGACTTGTGAAACCCATGTCACCTAAAGCTCTGATACCAACCTGTCACGACCCAAAATCTTACAAGTCGTGATGGCGCCTATTTCAATACTAGGCAAGCTGACAATCTCAATAATTCCTTACTCGAGTCATTCTCGAACTCCACCTCTGTAAGTCATCACTAATTCCTAAGTATACTTTAGACCAAAACAAAAAATTTGACACATAACCATGAATTGAATTGTCAATAGCAGGCACCCCCACTTGGCTCATAGCCATGGATTAAAATACTTGATAACTCACAATACCCATACTTTATTACTTCCTTAATACCGAAGTCAGTTCAACGAAAATTCTTCTCTAGCTCAAGACACAACAACCGTAAAATACCTCAATCATCTGCTAATCTCACATTCATTCTCTTAACACTCAAGTCAACTTTCTCAACCAGATTCAAATTCAAGTCTCAACATATACACCCTGCTTGCAGAAAAGAAACTCTCTATTCACATCATAAGGAACACACTTACATAAATTACTCTGCAGGAGATAACCGACATGGTTATCCTCAAATTTGCATCTTGTTATAGCCTTTCGCAGCCACAATTACTATGAAACAACTTATTATTTCTAAGTCAAAACTCGTTAACCACACACGAATATTTAATTTACCCCAAAATTTAACAACGCTAAAGATCTTTCAAAACATTCACACTCGAGATTGTACGTCACATCAAAATGAAAATAAAGCACCCAATGGCCTTCCTTTACATTTAATGGAAACACTTCTCGTCACATTCAAATCATTTTAACACATCCCGCAGTTACATCATACTCATCATAAAGCCATTCCACCGTTCACATAGCCACAAATTCCACTCGTAGGGACATTATCGGACATATGAGTCCAAATGTATAGGTTACAATTAAAGCTACCGAGCCTAAGCTCCGGTCTAAACCTGGCCTCAAGTCCTCCAGACTGGCCCATCACCGAAACACAGAATACACATCTTGAACCACATTCATAGAATCACAAGCAGGCAATGCACAGCTAATACCGAGTGCTCATATGCACATACGAAATGCGTGGAAGGAATTCAAAGAGTTATGTTTCAAGCTGAATCAATTCCGCAAGACTCTACTAAACCTATTCATGACTCGTGAGACCCATGTCACCTAAAGCTCTAATACCAACTTGTCATGACCCAAAATCTCACAGGTCGTGATGACGCCTATTTCAATATTAGGCAAGCCGACAATCTCAATAACCACCATATCTTTTAAATTTGAAAAGAAAATAATTAAATTCAGTGGAAGAAATATCACAAATAAAAATATAACACTCCCAAAAAACCTGGTGTCACTTAGTACATGAGTATCTAATATGAATACAAAGTCTGACGGATAAAAATCACTGTCTGAAAATATAAAATAGTACAAGAATTAAAAAAGAGAGGAATCGAGTCTGCGGACGTCAAACTGCTACCTTGATAGTCCCTAACTGAATTAACTTTGAAATATAACAGTCGCCGGGAGCACCTAGATCTGCACACAAGGTGCAGTGTGTAGTATGAGTACAACCAACTCAATAAGTAACAAGACTAACCTCTGGGCTGAAAGTAGTGACGAATTTCGCAGGTACAGTCCAGTATAAATAACGGTACAATAATGTAGGCATTCTTTCAAGTTCAACAGTTAAACTCAGTACAAGTGAAATAGATCAATACTACATGATAAGTGGAATACGACGTCTCAGTAGAAAGACCTCAAGTAAATACTGGTCACAATTATTCGGTCGCTCGATACTGTTTATGGCCAATCTAGCCCAGGGGTGTTGCAAC
The DNA here is from genome assembly GCF_000390325.3 of Nicotiana tomentosiformis. Classification (NCBI taxonomy): domain Eukaryota; kingdom Viridiplantae; phylum Streptophyta; class Magnoliopsida; order Solanales; family Solanaceae; genus Nicotiana; species Nicotiana tomentosiformis. Next base: position 149,840,684 of record NC_090817.1, read on the forward strand.
CCGCATATATATACACATCGACTGACAGTCAGTCACTCAGTACCGTCTAAGGCCGATCCAGCCCTGGGGTAATTTATCCCCAACTGTAAATAATACAGACAAGATCTATGTCCAGGTAAATTCATTACAATACAAATAAGTAAGGCAAGTCCATGCCTTGGGAAAACTCCATCCCGAATATATATATAATCAGTAAGTAAGGAAAGTCCATGCCCTAGGAAGTCCATCCCGAATGTATATCATCATGTACGCTTACTAGGGGTGTGTACAGACTCCATAGGGGCTCCTTCAGCCCAAGAGTGATATAAAGCCTTTATGGCCTACTGCAGGCGGGCAGTCCTGATCCGTAAAATAATAAAGCCTATAACGCCTGTTGCAGGTAGGCAGCCCCGATCCATAAAGTAGTAAAGCCAATAAGGCCTGCTGCAGGCGGGCAGCCCCGATCCAGAACAATAATAATGTATAAAGTCATTCTGGCGTGCTGCAGGCGGGCAGCGCCGATCCATTTAATAATAACATATATAAAGCCAATATGGCCTGCTGCAGCGCGCAACTCGATCCCTTAAATATGCTCATAATGGACGTATATGACTGAGTGAGAAATGTACATTTTTAAAACAATTAATTCAACAGCAACATGACCCCATGGGTACGAAAATATAGGCACGTAGCCTACACATGATCTTTAATAAAAGCTGCAGCTCAATTTCTCTAACATGTTCAGATAATAACACGATTCTTTAATCTTTACAACTTCACAGGATTTATTCAAGTCACAATTTCTATGGTGCATGTCCACACGCTCATCAACTATCGTGTGTGTCACCTCCAAACAGTTTGTATAACACAAATTCGGGGATTCATACCCTCCGAACCAAGTTTAGAAGTGTTACTTACCTCAAACCGTGTAATTCTTCACTCTGGTATGCCTTTTCCTCGTGAATTGGCCTCCAAACTCCTCGAATCTAGCCATAAATAATTTGATTCAGTCAATAAATTTTATTGGAATTAATTCCATAAGAAAATGCAAGTGTTCCACAAAAATCCGAAATTACACTCCAAAAATCGTCCGTGGGGCCCACATCTCGGAACCCGACAAAAGTTACAAAATCTAAAAGTGTATTCAACCATGAGTCTAACCATACCAACAAGTCCTAAAACATCATACGAACTTAGTCAGACCTTAAAACACCTCAAACAACGCTGAAACCAATCAAATCAAGTCCGATAAAACTCAAATTTTGCACACAAGTCATAAATGACATAACAAATGTACTCAAATTTTCAGAATCGTATTCCGACCCCGATATCAAAAAGTCAACCCCCGGTCAAACTTCCCAAAAATTTAAGTTTTTGCATTTCAAGCCTAATTCCACTACAGACCTCCAAATAATTTCGCAGACACGCTCCTAAGTCATAAATTATCATACAGAGCTATTGGAATCATCAAAACTCTATTCCGGAGTCGTTTACACATAAGTCACCATCCGGTCAACTATTTTAACTTAAGCTTCCAACATGAAATTTATTCTTCCAAGCTAAATCTGAAATACCTTAAAACCTAAACTGTCTATTCACACAAGTCATAATACCTTGTAGGAAGTTATTGAAGACTTCAAATAGTTGAAAGGACCGTAAATGCTCATAACGACCGGTCAGGTCGTTACAGTTTATCTCCATGTTTAAGCTTAATTGACTATTCGAGACTATATATATGCCTAGAACCTATGCCAAATCTTTTATGAATACCTGCTATTCCCTGAAACCAACTTGTGATCATATGAACTCTGTGTACAAATGATGTTGCAATGCCAAAACAGACTCATTCTTTGCTTTGATGATTTGTGCTCACCTATTGTTTGAGACTCCTAGGGTGAATTTCAATCCCTGTCTTATTTACTCTTCTTTACACGATGCCTGCCTACTTGACTTGCTTGAAGATCATCCTCTTCTCATTTGAATGCTCACTTATTGATTAACTGAGTTTGTTTGCATGTCCCATATATTAAGCTCTACGAATTAGTTGTTCTCATTAGGTTCTTATGTTAATGTTTCCATGTTAAGTCTATAACTCACTACTCTTGACCATGACACTGTTAGAATTCAATGTTCAAACCCCTGCTTAAGGGTCCTTAAGATGGTGTTTTGACCAAACTTTGTTCTGGAACTTTATTTGAAATAGCCTTGTTGCTATTAAACTCTGTTTCTAGAGTTACAACAACTAACCTTGCTACATAAGTGTTTATATTACCTTATCTATATGTCTTGGTTAGAGGTGTTGTTGGTCACAACTTAAAGACTGAGTGTTTTAATTTTCAGAGCTGTTAAATTAACGCTGTGTGTAGTGTCATCTATATAGCTAAGCTTAACATCTTTTGGGTAAGAAATTATTCATGTGGTCCTAGTATGTTGGGCCTGCTTTGGAATTGGAAGAACGAAGAACACTTTTTGCACCTGGAGTCTGGGCTTGCAGTCCATATGGAATTCTAAACCTATCGAAAGGCCCAATTATTATTGGGTTATTATGTATTCATATTTGTACATGTAATTATTCAATAGGACCTATAATAATTTGTAAAAACACGATATGGAGATTAGTGAAAAGGGTTGGGGTCTCCTAATTCTCGCATAAATGGGTATAGAGCATACCTATATGACCTACCTGCTTTGTTTGCTACTTTTTTCGACATGATTTATTTTTGTACACACATAGAAACCATACCTAGAGGAAATCACACACTCCACTTAACTAGCTTAATATTTGTACATTACTCAATAGCATGATTGTTTGACTAAATATGTTACCTGCTCTCATGTCGACTTCTATATGATTATTAGATAGCATGCCTATAGGGTTGTTATCATACATACCTTTGTTAAAGCTCATCTAGATACCATTACTAAATGGGTCTTAACGAATTAATTAATCGGCTGCTTCTATTATTTTATTATACGGCCACCTAGATAGCATGCCTATAGGAAAAGTACGACAAAATCGAGTTTAAATACCAACCATAAGAAATCTTGTCTATAGTATATTGTTACATGCCAATAGAGCATGTATATAGAATCAAACGTTGGTAATGCCAAGTTTTCTAATAGCTCTCACTGCCCGTTGCTCAAACAAATTAGAAATCATATCTATTGGTTTTATAACACATGTAATCTACCAATTAGTTAATTTGGAACAATAGCACTACCTGTACGACTTGAAATTAGAATCGTATAGAAATCATGCCCATAAGACTTAACAACTCAAATATTTCTTAATCCTGAAATGGTCTACTGTGTATCTTGGAACTCGTTTGCTAGCTTTGTTGCTACGTGCGGAGGCTAACATGATCCTCTCTTTGCTATTATGTGTAGTCCTACTTGTTTTGAATGCCTGATTAGTTTTATCATTATGAGCAACCTAGGTGAAGTCTATAACCACCCGAATAGAGGTCCAAAGCATCTTGGACCATATGCATGGGACAGGTAATGCACACCTAGGATATGATTTAGAATTGAATTAGAGCCCATTTAAGTAACAACTTCAACATAGTAATTGGGTAGCCCATTTATGTTGCACGGGGTGATCCTTTAGGCTAAAAAACTTAGGACCTCCCCCCCTCTTTGTTTATATGCTGGTTATCTACACTTAGCTATTTAACATAGACCAATGTAGTTGTATCCTTATAATTATTAAGGATTTGTACCAATTCTCATGTGTTAAGATAAGACTCTTTGACTTCTATATTTCCCTTAGTTTTTTTTATCACCTAGACTAATCACATAATCCACATAGTTCAAAATTTGACCAGGACCCACAGTTGTGGTCCTTGAAGAGTGCCTAACACCTTCTATTCAAAGTAACTTAAGCCTTACCCGATCTTTTGTGACACGGACTAGTGAAACAGAGGTATTCGCAAATAGGTGCCATAACGCACCTTAAAAATTATTAGGTGGTGACTCTTCTCCTTTAATGCCTCCTTTAAAAGATTTGTCACACGTCAAAGCCCGCTTGGCATGACACCTATGCACCCCGGCCACGCCCAAACTTTGAAGAAAGAAACCTCAAAAACTACACCCCGATTGCTGAACCATTAGCCCAGTTGTTTGAAAGGCTGAGGTGAGCTAGTTTGATATATCAAGTGGAAGGGAGAAGTCCCGATCAAACTTCTAAATACTTTGTTGCAACCAAACGATGTGCCTACTATTCAGGTGTACCTGACCATGATATCGAGGACTGCTTCAGGATAAAGACTAAGATTGAGTCGGTGATCAAGAATGGAGCCATCCAATGTACCCCAGCTCCACTGAATGTGAATCGTAACCCATTGTCGAAATATAGAAATCAAGGAGCTAACATGTTCGCTTTAGATGAAGATTATGATTTGAAGGGGACCATCGTCACAACTGGGAATGTCAAAACTACAAGAGTTTCACCCAGAATGACTATTGATTACTGTAAAGTTGAAACCTCTACTGATGGTCCTGACGTACCAACAACAGTCCACCGCTGCCATCAAGAATAAGGAGAGCCGAGAATACAAGACAGTTCTATGGACGTATCAGCAGAAAGGAAAAGGAAATATGATCGATTCCGCAGTTGCTCACGGGGTGACCATGTCAGGGAGGTGGTATGTTCTGGAGCAGATAAACCGAGGAAATCCAAGTAACAGATTAAGATGATAAACATAACATATGCTGAGGTGGCATAAGTTTGGAGGAAGATGCTAGTTTAAGAGTACTCCATGCAAGAATAATTAAAGAAAACCGTTGCACACATATCGATCATGGATTTGCCGATGAGTTTTGACAGTCGTAAACATGCTTTGATAAAAGTGTTATGTTGATTATGTGTGCCGAGCAACACTACTAGTGAGGTGTTGGCAGCAACCATTGGAAAGATGATCGAGACAAACATGATTTTCTTTCGAAGAAGAGCTTTTTACAGAAGGCGTAGATCATAATAGAGCCCTGCATTTCACAGTCAAGTGCAGGGATAAGGTGGTGTCTAGAACGCTGGTAGACGGAGGATGTGGAGTGAATATTTTCCTGTTCTCTACTCTATGACAATTGGGTATCCATTAGAGAGAGGTGAAGGAAAGACATGTAAGAGTGACCTTACGATGGGTCACAGAAGGAGGTCATTTGAGAGATCTATTTAGCCCTACAAATTGGACCAGTTGAATTCCCAATACTGTTTCAAGTCATGGACATATCATCTTCATATAACCTGTTACTGGGAAGGCCCTGGATACATATGGTAGGGGCACTTCTGTCCACTCTCCATCAATGTATGAAGTTCGAGCGAGATTGCCAGGAGATTGGAATTCACCATGAATAGAGTCGGTCAGCTTATCTAGAACACGCAATTCCATTCATAGAAGGATTGGATGGGGTCGCTTTCATGCGGTTGAGATCACGCAGACCATGGAGATAGAGAATACTTTGTCGAATATGGGTGTGCAGCTGCTATACAGATAGAAGATGGCAATGAGAGAAATGATGAAGTACGGTAACCGACCAAGGACCGGGCTAGGGCCTCGATCAGATGGGATAACAGAGCCGATGGATCCAAAAGAACATAAGGGTACTGTTGGTTTGGGGCATCCACCTACACTCCAAAAGATATACACCGGTAAATTTAGGAAGAATGATTTTGTGCCAGAGCGTGTTCCGGGTCCAGATCAGATGTCGACACTAGAGAATGACATCATTGATTGAATGGGATGACTGTTCGTGACAATGATTGAGGAATGCCGTGACACCGACCATTCGGGATGTCAAACCACGAGAGGCCTTGCAGAATTGGACCACCAACCCATCTCTGGTTTGCTGGGTGTATTGGTATTATGGAATTGTAGTAACTTTGAAAAACAAAATGCACGATCAATTAAGGATTGAACCGTGCCTATACTCTTTTGTCAATTGCCTTCTTGAACCCTCAGACATTCCTTTTGATGAAATAAAAGAATTGATTTTCTTAAAGTCACTGCAAATTAATTTTTTGTTTTTATTTATACTTAGTTTTTCTTTTCAGTACTCAAATTGTTAAAAAGTCGCGTTCCGCGATTATGACATGTAACGAATTGACTCTTTTAAATGACCTTTAAATTTGAGGAGTTGGTAAATGACCTTTAACTTTAAGGAGGTGGTAACTAATCTATTTTCTTGAGTACAAGAAAAGACTTAAGTTTGGGGGAGTTGATAAGTATTGATTTTAACCACTTGTTAGTACCTTCTTAATTTTAGTCTGCAAGTGTTGATGTTTCTTCCCAAAACTAATTAAATTGTTCAAATTGTAGGCATGTTGGAGAATTGGACCTCAACGAAGAAATCTAACAAAAAAAGGAGTGTTCAGGCTCATAAAGCAAGAAAGAGCGCAGCATGCCAAAAGTGCAGTCCGCAAAAGAAAGTGCAGACCATAGAATTACCGTGGCGGCCGCAGATTTGCTACCTGAAGCTTAGAGGATATTTGGAAAAGTGCAGACCGCACAAAATTTATGGGGCCGCAAAACATGGTCACACTGACAAGAATTCAAAAGGTTCCAGGGAGTGTGCAAAACCACCAAGTGTGAAGCCTTGCCAAAAGTGCAGCTGCAGAGGGAAAAGTGCGGCCGCAGAACCTGAAGTGCAGTGGCAAATTGAATTGTGTAGTTGCAGTCCCGAAGGACATTTTTGTCAGCGAATTTTGGGCCACTATAAATAGACGGGAAACACTTTTTTAAGGCAAGTTTTGTAATATTTAGTGTTGTAGTCGTCATACTTTGATACTTTGGGTAATTAGTGACAATTTAAGGTGAAGAAATATTAGTTTTATCAATTTAATTTTGTTTTATTCCTTTAGTTAGTTCTTCTTTGTTTCTTCAATTTCTATCATGAGTGCCTAGATTTTCGCTAGGGTTGTGACCCAGACCTAGTGTGTAAACCTTATAGGTGATTAATCTAATGCTTGTTTATGATTTGGTGTTTATTATTTAGCCTTTTCCATGCATTATTTCTAGAATTAATGGTTGCAAATAATGATTCGTGCCTATTTGACTTGGTTTTACTTAAGAAAGAGGGATTTGGTCTAGGAAAACTTGGTTAACAAGAAATTGGGCTAGTTAAGGTTTTTGCTAGCCTGATTAAAGAGTTTAAACTAGAGATAGGGAAAACCCAACTTGAGCTCATATCAACTATTTGAATTGATACCCGGTTGCATTTGAAAAAACCAATTTGGGAAAAATCTCTCTATATTCGAGAGGTACTGAGTGGGTAATTTAGAGTTGAGAGCTATAATGCACCCTGGTCACTAAAACAAGTTAACATAATTTACTCATTTGGCTAACACCTAGGTGAAGGTTACATACCTAGGACTTTTACACATTTTCTAGTCTCTTTTCCTTAATTGATCATTGCTAGGGTTAATTTTAGAAGTAGAAAACAAAATCCCTTATTTGGAAGAGCAATTGAGATATTTCATTTATGTTCACCAAGTGTACAACCTAGCACCCATATTTAACTTCCTGCGGAAATCGACCCCGACTTTTGATAGGTTCTATTCTTCCAATGACCGTTTACACTCACTATTGAGTGCGCATTGGGTATGGATCAATATTTGGCGCCATTGCCGGGGAATTTTATGGTGTTAGCTATATATTTTAGTATGTACTTCAAATATGTTCTTTCCCTTCCGTGTTACTAACTTGTTGAAGAAATTATAGGTACAAACATTGCGAACAATGAGCTCAGATATATGACATTAGGGGACTTGGACGGTGAGGAGGAACAACTCGATGAGGTACCTCAAGTTCCACAACAGAATCGGCGAGGCCGGGTTCCCCGAGACAACGTGCCTGTACCACCTCCATCTCCACCACCTCAACCACAAGCGGCGCAACACCAGATTTTTCCCAATGAAGGTTATGCTAGTGCAATAGTCCCCCCTTATATTAGGGCGGGCAACTTTCAAATTACCAATGTGATGCTCACTTTGCTAGGGCAACGAGGCTTTTTCACCGTTGTGCCACATCAAAATGTTTATTGCTAAGTTTGTCGATACGTGTTGGGGGAGCAAGCAAACTAATGTTTCCGAGGATGCTTTGAGGCTAAGCCTTTTTCCCTTCTCTCTACGGGGTAAAGCTTTATATTGGTTGGAACGTTTACCAAATCATATAATACATACTTGGGATGAGTTGGTGAATAAGTTTATTGCTAAGTTTTTCTCTCTCGGACATATGACTACTCTTAGGGATGAAATATTGGCTTTCAAGCAAGAGCCAAATGAACATTTGCAGGGGATTTGGGAGAGGTATGAGATAATGGTGAAGGAGTGCCCGAAAAATGATATGACTGACAATATGATCCAGAAAACTTTCTACCATGGTATCAATACTACGAACCAATGCATGGTAAATCAATTGGCCGGTGAAAACTTTATGACAACACCTTATGCAAAGGTATGTGAGATTCTTGTTGAGATGGTGGAACCATTGTCGGCTAGGCAATCCCGAGCTAATGTTCCACAAGGTGATCCCAACGTGATGCACCTCCACAAAGAGTTGCAAGACCATGGGAAAGCCATTGCCAAATTAACAACAACCATGACTCAACTATCAAAGGACTATCTTAATCAAGTTAAATCTCCTAAGCAAGTGCATTCTATGGAGGGAGTAAAGGTATTTGTGAACAAGAAGAGAACCAAGGGTCCACAAATGGACACGTGAGTGGAGAATTATGTGCAAGATGATGGTGATATTGATCAAGATGATTCATATCATGAGAAATAAGAGGAAGTTCAATATGTGAACAATTTTCAAGAGCAAAGAAAAAACTTCCACGGCTCAAATCAACAACAATGGCAACCACAAAATATCCAAGGCAATTAGTTCTAACAATCAAGGCAATTGGCATAATAACAAAAATCAAGGAAATTGGAGTGGAAACAATCAAGGAAATTGGGGAGGTAACAATCAAGGTTGTTGGGGAAACAATCAAGGCAATCAGGGGTCAGTTTTTCAAAGGCCCTCAATGTATCAACAACCGAGCAACCCACCTCTTTATCCTTCCCATGGTTCAAGTTATTACAAAAATTAGATGGGTCGTATTGAGAATATGTTTAAGCAAATTATGGAAAAGAATGCCAATTCAAATGCCCAACTTACCTCATACAACACATTAATGCGTAATCTAGAAGTTCAAAAGTGGCAAATTTCTCAAGATCTAAATTTTTGTCCTAAGGGTGCACCACCAAGTGACACGGCATAGTTTAGACAAACTTGGTTCAAAAACAATTAGGACTTAAAGGGTTGTAGTTTAGGCTTTTGGTTAAGGTAGGGCACAATTTTGGTTAGAGTGACTCAAAACCTCCCTAAGCATTACAAATTTTCAACAATCAAAGTACACTTCCTTCAGGCACCTTTCCACCCTTTCTTAATTTTTCATTTCATCACCTAGTCTTCTATTTATTCACAATAACTCTATCACAAATTCATTTATTTTGCTTGAAAATATATTGCAGACTTATATGATCTGTAAATATATACACATGAACACCATATAAATAATGCTGCCATATCTTAAGTGCATGAACAATTGCAACTAACTGGAAGTCATGGGTCAGATAACTCCTCTCGTTCTTCCTCAATTGCCTTGAAGCGTATGCAATTACCTTCCCATGTTGCATCAGGACATATCCTAACCCGATACTTGAGGCATTATAATGCACGACATAACTCTGTGGACCCTGTGGAAGTGTTAGAACTGGTGATGAGGTCAACTTGTTCTTAAGCTCTTGGAAACTCCGCTCGCAGGCCTCTATTCACGGAAACTTAGCTTCTTTCTGAGTTAGCTTCGTTAATGGTACCGAAAGGGAAGAAAATCCCTCTACAAACCTTCGGTAGTATATTGCTATGCCTAGAAAGCTACGAACCTCTGTCGGAGTGGTAGGTCTAGCCCAGGATTTCACGGCCACAATCTTCAGAGTGTCTACCTTTATACCTTCATTGGATACAATATGTCCCAAGAATGCTACAAACTTCGACCAGAACTCACATTTAGAAAACTTAGCATACAACTTACGATCACAAATGGTTTGGAGTACCCCTCGTCAGTGGTTCGCATGCTCCTCCTCTGGACGTGAATAAACCAGAATATCATCAATAAATACTATCACGAACAGATCTAGAAATGGCCCAAATAGGCTATTCATCAAGTCCATAAATAGGGCTGGTGCATTTGTCAACCCGAAGGACATAAAAAGGAACTCAAAGTAGGCATTTTTGGGTCCTGAAGGCTATCTTCGGAATATCTCTCTCCCAAACTCTGACCTGGTGGTACCCCGACCTCAAATCTATTTTTGATAAGTAAATATCCCCCTGCAACTGATCAAACAAGTCAGCGATCCTTGGAATTGGATACTTATTCTTAATAGTTACCTTGTTCAGCTGCCTATAATCGATACAGATGCTCAGCGAGCCATCTTTCTTCCACCCAAAGATTACTGGTGTACCCCAATTTGAGGTAGTGGGCCTGATGAAACCTTTCTCCAGCAAATCTTTTAACTACTCCTACAACTCCTTTAATTCGGCATGTGCCATTCTATAAGGAGGGATGAATATTGGTTGAGTTCTGGGAAGCAAATCGATGCTAAAATCCATTTCTCGCTCTGGAGGAATACCTGGAAGCTCATCTGGAAACACATATGCGTAATCTCTAACTACCAAAATAGACTAAAGTGTAGGTATCCCAGCATCTACATCTCTAACTCGCATAATATGCTAAATGCACCCTTTTGCGATTATCTTCGTCGCCTTTAGATAGAAAATAAACCTACCTCTGTGTGTCGCTGTATTACCTAAACATTCAAGGACTGGCTCACCCGAAAAATGAAATATGGCTTCCTTTGCTCGGCAATCAATTGTGGCATAGCAAGCTGGCAACCAGTCCATGCCTATGATAGCATCAAAATACATCATCTCCAGCTCAACTACGTCGGCTGAGGTCTGACGACTACAAACTATCACCATACAACCTTAGTAAACCCGTCTAGTAATGACTGGTTCTCCGACCGGTGTAGATACCGCAAAAGGATCAGTCAGTAATTCAGACACTATACCAAACCTCCCTATGACAAACGGGGTAATATACGATAAAGTAGATCCTAGGTCTATCAAGACATAAGCATTGTGAGAGTAAATGGTCAGTATACCTGTCACAACGTCTGGTGAAGACTCCTGGTCCTGTCGATACACTAAAGCATAGATACGATTTTGCTTACCACCTGAACTGGAACCTCTACCTATGCCTCGACCTCTACCAGAAGAAGATTGAGACTCACATCTTGAAAGATGCACGGACATAGATGATCATGTTGTTAAACTCGCTGGCTGTATCGTAACCCCATAATCTTTATTTGACCAATCTCGTATCATATGCCCCGGACGCCCAGATGTATAATAAGCATTGAACCTGCTCGGCATTGGCCTAAGTTTCCTCTACCACAGATGTCACACCACGGTGGAAATAACCATGTTTGCATTAATCCTCAGTATCGCTGCAAACCCGACGCTCGTGAGCTCTTACCTGGTCCTGACTGCGCATAGCGGTCATAACTGTAACTGAGGTGGTGGAGGCCTAGGTGGCCGTCCAAAGTACTGGGGCCTATAAATACCCTGAGACTACTCCTAAGACCTAGAAAATCTCATTCTCTTCCGCTGCCCTTGCTCACTCCTCTCTGTATCCTGCTGCCGACGCCTGCCCCTTTTTATATTCTGGGCGAATACCTAAATCTGAGAGATATCCATACTATAATGCAATGCAGTAGTGGCCCATGCCTCGATCAACTCTAGGTCCAACCCTGCTATAAACCTGTGGATCTTGTCCCACATAGTAGCAACTATGGATGGAGCATATCTAGCCAATGAGTCAAAACGGAGCTTGCCGGATCTTCCGAGGGGAGGTAGAAACTGATCGACTTGAGCCTGTCGGATCTCCCGTGGTAAGTAATGGTCAAGGAAGGCATTTGAAAAATTCTCCCAAATAGCTAAAAGTGCAACACGTCCTCTGGACCTCTCCAATCCATCGTACCAAATGATGGCTATATCTCAGAGTCAAAAAACTACTAGCTCAACTGCCTTTTTTCTATGGCATGCATAACCCGAAAGATCCTGTGAAGCAGATCTATGAAATCTTACGGGTCCTCCCTCTGAACTGTCCCTGTGAATCCTGGGGGACTCAAAGCCATAAACTATCATACCCTTGAACTCCCAGACCCCTCAGAAGACCCTACACTAGTTGATGCCTTAGCATGTTGCTGGGTAGCTACCAAATGTGTTAACCAATGCAACACACTCCTCAAGTCCTAGTCTGATGGAAGTGGAGAGGGAACTGGATATGTGGTATCCCTAGTAATCTCCTCGGGTGGTGGAGGAGCCGGTAATGGCTGAGTAAGCGTCTCGCCCCGGGTATATCTACAAGGGGTACACTGCTGATCTCCTCACCCACTGTTGTATCTCTCCTCTGACTAGTCGTAGTCTTTGTAGTTACCGTCATCTCTGTATGCAAGCATCAATACGTAAGTTTAACTCAAATTTCCTATAACTCAGTTCCACAGCACGATTTAGATTTTAAATAAGTGTAACCAACTACTAAATGCCATGTAGTTCCCTTCTTATATAATGTGGTGCATAACATATCTGTAAATAAGACCCTACTAGACACGGCTTGTATACTCCCCAGGATAGAACTGCTCTAATACCAAGTTTGTCACACCCCGAACATGGGGGAAGAGACCGGCACCCGCTGCCTAGCGTATCAACTTGCGACTGAGTGACTCTAAACAAACAATGTCATACTTTGGCTATAGGGCCCAGTTCCAAGATAATTTGCGAAACAAAATATAAAACTGAACGGAAACTAGCTCTGACTGAATATCAATATAAAGCTGGGTCGACAAGGCCATCATAACTACTACAGCTGATAAATCAACAAAAATATACATACAAGGCATACAAGCCCAACATAATGCACTAACTGACAGGATATGTCTACAAGCCTCTACTGATGGATGTATTGTGGTTGGAACAGGGCCCATAATATATACACAAGGACATGGAGCTTATCGATCAAGCTGATCACGGACAGCACCTACGGAGGAGGTTTACTAGTATGTCTATCTGAACCTGCATGCATGAAATGCAGTGTCCTTGAGAATGGGACGTCAATACAAAATAATGTACTGAGTATGTAAGGAAATAGAATAACTGAAAGATGAAAATAAACTGATAATTTAACTACTAAGCATAACTGGGAGTCAAAAGATGATTTGGAGATATACTTACCTGCTGATACTGACTCAACTATCTCAATATAGTAAGTAAAATAGTTGCCCGACCCTATAAGGCTCAGAACGTGTAACTGCTCGGCCATAGTAGGCTAGCTCATAGGTGCTTGGCCATACTAGGCTCGGTATCTCGGCCATTCTGGGCTTGCTCATAGGCGCTCGGCCACAGTAGGCTGGGAATATAACGTACCATCCAATCAGAGTTTTCCCAATAGGGGCCTGCCCACCTATTATAGCTCGGTTGTGGTGAAAATACTGTAATACTGTATATATATATATATAGACCCTATACCCTCTTGACTGAAATAAGATAATACTTAACTGAATAGAAAGTCCCAATAATGGAGAATACTGTAACTTCTGACACTAGGATAATGTGAATAAATTCAGGAATACAAAATTCTCTTTATGTCTCGTTATCAAACACATATAGTTATGAGATCATACCAAAATGAAGGAAAGGTTTAGCCTTAACATACATTATCACAATCTTTCCAATAACCACGTTTAACTCATCTCTTTGCACCTTAATCTACAGCAACGATAATAATACTATCATTAAGTTATGAAAGGTACAACTATCGAATAATGAACGATAGACTTATTTTATATTAAAACAGACAACATCTCCCCTATGATCTTCACTTCCTCCAAATTCAATATAATACCAACAACACAAGAACACAATAATAATAACAGATATACATTATTTTACAACCTTATATACACCACAAAATACTACAAAATAGCCCAACACATCCCAATCTCTTCATACACAAAACGACCACCATAGCAGTGTCAAATAGCCCGAAAATGTTATGACGAACATCCATCCCCCCACCCTACAGTTATGTGTTATTTCTCCACACCCTTTATCCTCCAAAACTCCCTAAAACAGTAGCAAAACATGCAATTCAACAGCAACACTAAACAATCCACTACAAGTTGAATAACTCGAACTCACGGCTTTCGATCACCGTCCCGTGAGTTCTTACAAATATAGAACGACTTCCCATATATTTAAAGCAGGGAAAATGGATTCCATAGAGCAGTAAACTTAACTTATACGTTGAATAACTCAGCTCCTATCTTGGTTCTTTAAACTGTAGGTCTTTCCTCCAATTAGAACTTGAAAAGGAGAGAAAATCAATTAGGGTTGTGCAATTTTTGGAAGGATGTTTGCAGGGGTTTAGGTCTGGTTATTGTACCCTATGATCAGTGTATTATATGAAGGAAATAGGTCTTTAAAATGTCTCTTTGGACGACCCAAACTGGCCCATTTTTGGACATATATAATCCTCTCATTTAAGCAAGTAGGTGACACACCTACTTGTCACCAAGCAGTCTGCGCAGTCTTGCACAAACACATATATCTTTCAACTCTGATGTCGTATTGACAAACGGTTAAATGAGTTAGAAAATATACTAATATATATTCAATTTTATGTGTGTAACATCCCTTAACTCTAAGTATATTGGGAGAAAATTGCAGTTACATTTGACCCAAATTCAGTAAAACTTACGAACGTAACATGTGATGACTTTCATCGACTTTTGTTCCACAAATCGCATGACCTCAAACTTAACACATGACTATCATTAAACTAAAATAAATCACAACATAACTCTGTTATCATCTTAAGAACCCTAGTTTGCTTACGAGGCACTTTTACGTACGAAAACAAATAGGGTGTAACATTGCTATCTTTACTGACACTTCGCATTTGCCAAGTTGATGTCGCAATTGCGGCATCTGAGTCCATTTTCTATATTTCTTCTTTTCAACTTCTTTTTGACTCATTTTCACTTGTTTTCTTTATGATCACTTCTAAATCACATAGAACCTGTAAAATAGAAGTAACCGACATTAAACCCACAATTTTATCAATCAAACATAGGAAACGTCTAAGCTTAAACACAAGATAAGTTGGTAAAATACCAACTTATCATCCTCCAACTCCCTACCCTCAAAGACTTTCCAAGAAAAATGGTGAGAATCAATTCAAGAAGTTCATTCAAATGATGAAGATTCTTTCAATTAATGTGCCATTTGTTGAAGCTTTGGAACAAATGCCCGGTTATGCAAAGTTTATGAATGATCTTGTGACTATGAAGCGGCCAATGAATTTTGAAACTATCAAGGTCACTCAGCAAGTGAGTGAAATTGTTCATTCCATGGCTCCGAAATTTGGAGGATCCCGGTACTTTCACGATTTCTTGAACAATTGGGAGTACCGAGTTTGCCAATGCTCTTTGTGATTTTGGGGCGAGTATCAATTTGATGCACTGTTTGATTTTCAAAACATTGGAATTGGGAAACCAAGACCCACATCTATGGGTTGCAAATGGACGATCATACCACGAAGAGGTCGTTGGGTGTGATTGAAGATGTTTTGGTCCGGGTTGATAAGTTCATTCTTCTGGCGGAATTTGTTATTCTAGATGTGAAGTCGATTATGAAGTGCCTATCATTCTTGGGAGACCTTTCTTTGCTACGGGTAAGGCTCATTGTGATGTGGAAGGTGGAGAACTCACTTTTCGTGTTGGTGATGAACAACTGGTATTCCTAGTGTATAAGTCTATGCCACAACCAAATAACAATGAGGAGTGTTTTTGTGGATTTTGTGATCGATATTATTGTTGATGATACAAGTGCTATAATCAATATTGGTGATATGTTGGAAGCTGTTTGATCAATTTTGATGATGACGAGAAGGATGGTTTCATGGAATGTGTGAATTCTTTGCAAGGAATGGGGTTGTACAACTATGCACCCCGAAAAATATCTTTGGACCTTGAGAATAGGAAGACTCCTCCTACAAAGCCTTTCATACCCCTTGTTCTACTTTACCGGTTATTATTTCCTCTTGTTTGACTGATGTGTAGGTTGATTCCACATTGGCGTTGTTGCAAAATAGGAAGAAAGCTATTGGTTAGATTTTGGCGAATATTTGGGGTATAAGCCCACCTCTTTCTTGGAAAAGATCAAGTTGTAGGATGGTGTTGAACTATCCATTGGACATCAAAGAAGACTCAATGAGGCTATATAAAAGTTGTCAAGAAGGAGATTATTAAGTGGTTGGATGCCGGGGTTGTCTACCCCATGTCCGATAGTTCATGGACCTTTACGATTCAATGTGTCCCAAAGAAAGGGGGCAACAATGTTGTTACCAATGATAAGAATGGGTTGATTCCTGCAAGAACGGTGGCCGGTTGGAGGGTTTGTATGGATTATCGTAAGCTCAATAAAGTTACAAGGAAGGATCACTTTCCACTTCTTTTCTTAGACCAAATGCTAGATAGATTGGCCAACCAAGCTTTCTATTGTTTTCCTGAAGGGTACCCATGCTACAACCTAATTCACATTGCTCCAGAAGATCAAGAGAAAACAACCTTTACATGTCCCTATGGTACTTTTGCTTTCAAGTGGATGCCTTCTGGTTTGTGTAATGCATCAGTGACTTTTTAATAGTGTATGATGGCTATTTTCACTAACATAGTGGAGGACTACCTTTAAGTTTTCATGGATGACTTCTTGGTGGTTGGGGATTCTTTTGATGATTGTCTTGCAAATTTGGACAAAGTGTTGGCTAGATGTGAAGAGACAAATTTGGTTCTCAATTGGGAGAAACGCCATTTCATGGTTGAGTAAGGCATTGTACTTAGCCATAAAATCTAAAGGAATGGAATTCAAGTTGACAAGGCGAAGATTGAGGTGATTTCTAAGCTTCCACCCCAAACTTCGGTGAAGGGTGCGGAGTTTCCTAGCCCATGCGGATTTCTACCGGCACTTTTTCAAAGATTTGTCTAAAGTGGTGTACCTATTGTGCAATCTCCTTGACAAGGATGCCAAGTTCCATTTCAATGATGATTGTATGATATCTTTTGAACTATTGAAACTCAAGTTGACAACTACTCATATCATTACAGCTCCAAATTGAAGTTTGCCTTTTGAACTAATGCATGATACAAGTGACGTAGCGGTTGGGACAGTTTTGAGGCCACGTATTAACAACGTTTTTCATCCGGTTTCCAATACTAGTAAGATCATGAATAGTGCCCAATTCAGTTACACCATTATGGAGAAAGAGCTCCTTGATATTGTATTTGCCATTGAGTAGTTCCGATCATACTTGATGGGTGCCAAGGTTATTGTCCACATGAATCATGTGGTCCTTCGCTATCTTATGAGAAAAAAGGATTATAAAGCTCTGTTGATGAGATGGGTACTCTTGTTGCATGAATTTGATTTTGATATTCAGGATAGTAAAGGTAGTAAAAACCAAGTGGCAGACCAGTAGTCTCATTTTGGAGAAGGAGGGGAGGCCACATTATGGCCTTGAAATCAATGACTCCTTCCCCGATGAGAAACTATTGGCAATTTTAATGAAACAGGTGTCGTGGTTTGCAGAATTGGCAGATCTTCTTGTGAGTGGAATCATTCCGGTTGAGTTCTCTTCAAACCAAGGGAAGAAGCTCAAAAGAGATTGTCTGATTATTATTGGGATGAACCATACCTTTTCCGGATTTGTACAGATGGGGTGATTAGAAGTGTGTACCGAAGAAGAGCAAGGCGATATTCTTGGTGCTTGTCATTCTTCGCCATATGGTGGTCATCATGGTAGAGCAAGAACGGCGACCAAAGTTCTTAGTTGTGGTTTCTATTGGCCTACTCTTTACAAGGATGCAAGTGACTTAGTGAAAAGATATGATGAATGCCAATGGGCTGGTGGAATTTCAAAGAACAATGAGATGCCTCTCACAACCATCTTGGAGATTAATATTTTCGATGTTTAGGGCATTGACTTTGTGGGCCATTTTGTGAGTTCTTGTTAAAACACTTATATCTTGGTCGTGGTGGATTATGTGTCCAAAAGGGTTGATGCCATTTCATTACCCAACAATGCGGCAAGAAGTGTAATGGCTTTCTTAACAAAGACTATTTGTACAAGATTTGGTAGACTTTTGACACTTTACTTAGCAAGTCTGGTGTTACTCACAAAGTCACTCCCTATCATCCACAAGATAGTGGTCAAGTGGAAGTGTCTAACTGGGAGATAAAGAGTATCTTATCTGAAACGGTGAATGCTAATCGGACAGATTGGTCCAAGAAGATTGATGATGCATCATGGGCTTATCGGCCGGCTTACAAAATACCTATCGGAATGTCTCCATACCGGTTAGTGTTCAGGAAAGCTTGCGATCTTCTAGTTGAACTAAAGCACAAAATGGACAAAATAATGTCATAAAGCTTTTGATAGGATCAAAGAATATTTGTAAAATACAATTGTGTTAGTTCCCACTCCCCCCCCCCCGAACACTAGAAACTATTGCTATTGTACATGTCATTTCTGGATAATGCATTTGGATGCATGTTAGGACAACACAATTAGACTGGAAGGAAAGAGCAAGCTATCTATTACCTAAGCAAGAAGTTTACATCGTACGAGGCGAAATACACTTTGTTAGAGTGAACTTGTTGCGCTTTGACATGGATCGCTCAGAAGTTAAGGCACTACATGTCGGCATACACCACACATCTGATATCCCGATCCGCTCAAGTACATGTTCTATAAGCCGATGCCTACTGGAAAGTTGGCAAAATGGAAGAATTTTCTCAGCGAGTTCGATATTGTATGCATAACACGGAAAGCTATCAAGGGACAAGCATTAGCCGACCATCTCGCAGAGAACCCCGTGGAAAAGTACTACGAGCCGCTCACTATGTACTTTCCGAATGAAGAAGTGTTGTTCATAGGGGAGGACACTGCAGAGTTGTACCCATGGTGGAGAATGTTTTTCGACGAAGCAGCAGACTTCAAAGGTGTAGGGATTAATGCAGTCTTAATTTATGAGTCAGGACAACATTACCCAACTTCAGCGAAGATAAGGTTTCTTTGCACCAATAATATAGCTACGTATGAAGCATACATCCTCGGGATTAGGATGGCAGTCGACATAAACATCAAGGAACTTCTGGTCATAGGAGATTTTGATCTACTGATACATCAACCTCAAGGTAAATGGACTTCCAAGAATGTCAAGAGCATTCTATACCTGTAATGCATGAAAGAGTTGTGCAATAAATTCATCAAGATCAAATTCAGACATGTTCTCAGAATCCAGAATGAGTTTGCCACCGCTCTTGCAACTTTGTCATCTATGATCCAGCATCCAAATAAGATTTACATCAACCCAATTGAGATAGAGTTTCAGGATCAGCATACGTACTATTTCCATGTAGATGAAGAGGCAGACGATAAGCCGTGGTACTACTACATCAAAAAGTTCCTTAAACCAAGCGAATACCTTGATAATGCCACCCGTGGTCAGAAACGAGCATTAAGAACACTAGCAAATCACTTTTTCCTTAACAAAGAATTCTTGTACAGGAGGATACCAAACATTGGTCTATTAAGGTGCGTAGATGCTGCTGAAGCGACTAGATTACTGGAAGAAAGACACGCAAGAACATGAGGACCTCACATGAATGGTTTCACTTTGGCGGAGAAGATTTTAAGAGCTAGATAATTTTGGATGACCATTGAAAGCGATAGTATCTGTTACATGTAGAAGTGTCACTAGTGCTAGATTCACGGGGATTGCAACCAGGTTCCACCTAACTAGGTGAATGTAATAGGTTCTCCTTGGCAGTTCGCCACTTGGGGATGAACGTGATTGGACCTATAGAGCATGCCGCATCAAATGGACATCATTTCATCCTGGTAGCCATCGACGACTACACGAAACAGGCCGAAGCTTATACATACAAGGCCGTTACGAAGAAAGTGGCAGCAGATTTCATCTGTAACAACATAGTATGCCAAGTCGGGATCCCAGCGTTAATTATCACCGATAATGCAGCCAACCTCAACAACGATCTCATGAGGGAGATTTGCTAAAAGTTCAGAATCGTCCATCTTAGTTCCACATCCCATAACATGCAAATGAATGGAGTTGTTGAAGCAGCCAATAAAAACATCAAAATCATCTTATGAAAAGATAGTGGAAAATCACGGACAGTGGTAGGAGAAATTATCCTTCGCTTTATTGGGTTACTGAACCACCATAAGAATCTAGCAGGACAACACCATACATGTTGGTATATTGTACCAAACTTGTGATAGCCACAGAGGTCGAGATACAATCTTTGAGGGTCATTCAAGAAGCCAAGTTAGAAGACGCATAATGGATACGAGTTAGACAGGAGCAACTTATGCTCATTGATGAAAAGAGAATGGACGCAGTATGCCATGGTCAGTTGTATCAAATAAGGATGGCAAATGCATTCAACAAGAAGGTGAAATCTCGGTAATTCACACTCATCAAGAAGAATCCAAGGGAAAGTTTGCGCCGATTTGGCAATGTTCTTATGTTGTCCATCAAGTGTTGTCGGGAGGAGCATTGATCATAGTAGAAATGGACGGCAGAGTCAGCATGTAACCCATCAACTTAGATGCAATCAAGAGATACTACATTAGAAGACAGTAGAATTAGGGTTTTGTTGAAATGGAACTATGCCAGACCTGACTTCCCACGGTGGGATATGTAGGAAACCCACATAGGGTCTGTTCCCCCCCTTTTTGTAATAGAAAACCCAAATATCATTATACTCGGATCTATGCCACGACTTGATTTCCTTTGGTAGTAATACATAGGAAATCCTCATCGGATTCAGTCATATACTGTAATAAACCTATGTCTTGGCTTGATTCCATTTGGATAGTTAGGCAGTCTGAGTTAGACTCGGCAACTTCATCTCAATTTCTTATCACTTTTAATCTATTGTAAACGAAATACGTTTTGACCTGATTCCATTTGGATATGTAGGCTGCCTGAGTCAGGCTCGATGAATATCATAATTCATTTATCATTTTTTTATCCTCGAACAATGTTTAGACCTGATTCCGTTTGGATACGTAGGCAACCCGAGGAAAACCTTTGTAGTGCATTCTTTTAGACTAGGATGCAATCGTGACAGGAAGAAGCTACATCACCAGGGGCATCTCTAGAATCAACATCAATGGGATAGAGTCATCAAGAAATAACGTTTGCATCAGAGGGAACTTCCAAACATGTCATAATTCGGAACGACTGCATTTGCCATAAAAATGAACAATTTTCAAAAAAATAAAATATGTTTTCTAGAAAACTATCATTCCACCTACCGAACTTCTTAGCATAATCTCATCTAACCTGGCGCAAGGCCAGGCCTACGGTTAATACGAACCAACACCCCATCTGCTAAGAAGTTTTCTTTGAATGCAGGACCAACAAGAAACAATGTATGCTGGGGCACACTCGGATCAATGACAGACCCACTACCATCTCATTAACCCTTATCTCTCTTTCATTATTCAATCCATTTTCTCATATGATTAAAGAATAACTTCAAATTCTTTGCAGGTACTTTGGAGCCAATCTTTGATGCAATCGAAGGACACTGCATATAGCAAACCACCTGCTCAACCTATCAAAGCACCTTGTATATAATGAGCCACAGACCTCGCAAATCAAATCCATGTATATAGAAAACCGTCTGCTCAACCAAGTGGAGAACCTTGTATATAACTAGCTGCTGGCCTCGCAAATCAGAATGCCTTGTATAATTCAAAGCACTGTATATAGAAAATTATTCGCTTCGCCAACTGGATCACTTCACACAGATCATACTGTCACTCCTCCATATAAGAGATTCCAAGTAGATAGTTGCAAATTACAGTGCCAACTTCGCCAATCGAAGGATGAACCATTCGGTCCCTCCATATGTTCTGCCAATTGATGGATGCAATTTAGTTTTGCAGTCAAGAGTATCTCTTGGGCATGCTCCTTATTTCCTTGTGTTTATCTTGAATGTTTTGACATTTTACTCATGTAGCTTACATGCATGATACATTTTTCATGTTAAAAACTCTCGTCGTGCGGAGATACTTTACATTTCAAGTTAACTACTCCCATCGCATGGAGAGACTTTCATCGTGAGGACATGTTTTACATTTCAAGTCAATTACTCCCATTACGTGTAGATTCTCCCATTGTGTGGAGACTTAATGCTCCGACAGATGCAAAATGGTACATAGCTCGGTTAAAAATCAAGTCAAATTCAAAGGCCCATCCTGGCATCCTAAATAATGCTCCAGAGCTTGGAGACCTCCGATTCAAATATCCCATCACCCCGATCCCAAATAACGGCTAGCCAGCCACCAATAATCATTCATTGATGTATCATTTACATCATATCTTAACATATTTGCATTACGATATATGGGTATGTGTGTACTTTTCTTTAGCATGATCAAACATCGTGATGTAGAACTTCTTCTAAGCAGCAAACCAAGCTACAATGCTATGAGGGACAATAAACTCATAAGGGGCCAAGGATCCAAACTAAAACTAAAATATGATCAGTAGAACTCTAAATCATCGAATCTTTCATGTTTCATAATAAAGCGACAATCCGAAGTCATTCCGGGTGCCAAAATCTTCTTGTCTTGTAGTATCGTCATAACACGATACTTGGGAAATTCCTGCAAGCATCGCTTTCTCCAAATCATAATTTCAGAACTACATGAGCCCTGATCCTCGTTCAATCCGAGGTATGTAAGCGATTCAAAGCCAGAATTTGGCCCTAATTTCACAAAATTCAACTAGAATCGTCCCTAATTCCCAAAACTCATAATCATCCTCAAATCCATACATCGTTCCTGTAATACATGCCTGAAGTCGGGAAAAAATTGGTCTTGGTTCAATTTCTTTGCCCGAAAAATCTTTCATCGTCTCCAGCCAAAGAGGGACAGCTGTTGATGACAATTTTTGACCCTCTCTTTTAAAATTAAATTATTTTTACTTAATGATTTGCAATAAATGTGTTGAAAATTGTTTCTAATTAAAAATACATATTATTATACAAATATGACACAAATAGGTAGTTAATAGTGTTAAAATAAATCAGTATTAAATGTTTACAAAAATAAATTACATTTACTATTTTGAAATAATTAAAATAACCAGGATTTTCTATAAAAAAAACCATAAACCCAAACCAAAAAAAAAAACTTCCGCACGTGAAAACGCTCTCTCGACTTCATGGAGATTTGAACATCCATGGCTGCATAGATCTCTCCCCAGCCTTTGGCTATGGGGGAGAAAATCCAAAACCCTAAGGAAGCTACTACAAACCCTAGTAACAACCTCACATAAGCAGCGCGCGTAAATATCCAGCAAATAGTCGCACCTGTCAACAGTTCAACTAAACCCTACGGTTCTTGTCCATGGAATTCCTACACTATAGTTTACTTTGGATGAACGAGAGCAATTTGCAAAGGAGGAAGGATTACACCAAGCTATTGTAATCAAGCTATCTTTTGGTGCAACAGATTTGCAGGTGTTAAGAAGTTTACTGCCGAAAATTATAGGTATTAAAGGTCATTGTGTTTTAGGTTTACTTACTCAGCGACAAATTTTAATGCATTGTGATCAATATTAAAATTTTGTTTGTTCATTTTCACAAGCTATTAATTACTTTCAACACGCAGGAAAGGAATACTAATATAGAATTTTTCCTTGGAGTGTTGGATATAATCCTAAGGAAGAAATATCTAAGGCAGCAGTATAGATTTCACATCCAAATCTGTCACCTAACTTGTTTGCAAGCAAACCGTTAATGTCCATCATAGCTGCAGTTGGTAGGACAATTGCCATTGATAAGTCCACACAAGTTAGTTCACGTCCGAGCACAACGAGGGTGAAGGTGATCTTGGATTTGCTGGACAAACATCCAGGGAAGGTGAGGCTTCAATACATTGATGCCACAACTGAAAAGATGATTGAGGAGTTCCAAATAATTGTCTATGATAATTTGCATGCGTATTGCTGCCATTGTAAGCATCAAGTACATGAAGAAGTTCAATGTCGTTTGCTAAAAGGAAAGATGCAATCTGCTCAAGTTGGGGATGAAACAGTCGAAGCAGGTGATCAAGCTGTAAGAACATTGCAGGGTGATGTCAGAGATTTTTTGAATTCCAAGAAACAACAAAAGCTTTTTCTTTCAAAACCTACAAATGTGCTAGGTGATGGTACATTTGATAGGTTAGCACACAAGTAGGAGGCAGGATCAATAAAAGAAAAGGTTAACTCTAATCCTACTTTGAATGGGACTGTTGGTGTTGTACAGGCTGCTGGTGCCTTTAGTAGTGGTGTTGTTTTGAATCGAGATATTGGTGATAATAAACAACAAGGGGTGGAGCAAGGAGTTAGGATTTGTAAGATTGATGCACTAGAAACTGGGCAAGTGAGTAGAGATCAACAGATATCCCTGCTGCTACTGCTTTAGCGAGGATTTACCAAGCTGTGGGTGCTGCTTTACAAAACAAAACTATTATGATGCTCAAGTCGAGGGTGCTATTGTATGTGCGACTGATGAAGAGATAGAGGTGTCTAAGGCCTATACTACAACAGTTGGACATAAAGAGGAGGACCAGGTTACTGTGGTGAGCAGGCGCTTGTCACTATTGATGCTTTGGAGGTGGCTGCTGATAGATCAAATACACTTAACAAAGT
The DNA here is from genome assembly GCF_000390325.3 of Nicotiana tomentosiformis. Lineage (NCBI taxonomy): Eukaryota > Viridiplantae > Streptophyta > Magnoliopsida > Solanales > Solanaceae > Nicotiana > Nicotiana tomentosiformis. The sequence continues at coordinate 149,865,555 of NC_090817.1, forward strand.
ACATGCTGAAGCTGGGTAGTCATGCAACATTAAGTGAATAGAGGCTAAGATAATTTCTAGAATTTTGATACAACATGAAGGCAAAAAGGCTGGACAAAAATGTGTTCAAGTGGTTGAAAATTAATGGACCTATTGCTAAATTGAATGCCTATGATTTGGGTAATAACAAGTAGGAAAATATGGAGGAAGGCTGGACTATAATATCTAGTAAAAAGACTGCTGCAAAATAAATTACTGCTGGTCGCGACAAACCAACATGTTCTACTATTGTACATGATGAGGTGCATGGTTTTGAAGGTGTAATTGCCTTGGATAGTGCAGATACTTCAGGTGTTAGGGTGGTACTAGAAAAAGCTGGGCAATCGAACAAAATTGTAGCTGATCAATCTTGGGCAGTGGTCAATCGATCACCAAGAAAAATTAATTCTACAGGTCGTAAAAATCAGTTTTTAGCAGCTAAGAACATTGAGGTCTCAAACTCTTTTAATGTGTTGGTTAATAAGCATGATGGTGCAGGAAAGAAAACTGGGAAGGATTTGCAACAAGTGGATGATGAGGCAAGATCAGTAGCTAGAAAAACCAGCTCTACAGTTTGTGAAAAGCAATAAAAAAATTAAAATGGGATAGGTGCTCGACTTCAGATCGTAACTATTGATGATCACACTGGCGAGGCAAGTCAAAGTACCTACTACGGCTATACTAACTATCCATATGTCCAATCCGGAGTTAGCTAAAATGGTGAAGGATGCCCATGCATCTATGTTGATGAATACAACTCCAAAGATTAAGGCTCCATTGATTACTTTGAATAAGTCGGTTAATGAGGTTCCTTCATAATCTATGGAGTCATTTCGTGGTCAAGGAAGTGATTCGGGGCAGCAATTGATATCTACAGGAAACAATCAACATGTGGAGAAAGGTATGGCATCACTTTCACAATCAAATTCTACAAATGAGATGACTAGCTCTAAGGATGTACAAGGTGCGACAAGTGCAATTATTGTTAATCGCAAGACTTGGGCTGAGAAATTTTAAGAGGAGGAAGAAGATTATGAAGATAGCATCCAAGATGAGCGTGACGATGAGGTATCTCAATTTTCAGCAACTCCGCCATCAAAGGACAAGGCATCAAAGGTGCAAAGTGAGCAGGTTTCTAATTCTATGGATAGTGTGCCAAAGAAGAGAGGTTTGAGTCCAAATATTGCTGTTTTTGTACCTTCCGGGCAGCAACAAAAGCTCAATAAAGCAGCAGCTTCGAAGGAGATCGAAATTTCGTCGATGCACAAGGCAGTAGCTACTGGAAGTACCAATGCAATGGCTGCATAAAACAATTTGACACCTGCAAATATCCTCCATGCTCTTGTTTCTCATGATATGGACACCTTGAGAGCTCCAGACAATTTGCGGAATGAGCAAGGAGCACTAGTGTCCGGATACAATCCTATTGAAGCATTTGGTGTGGATATGGGCCAAGGTTTCTATGAAGAACGGGAAGAGGAAGAACTTCTAGATGCATCATTTCCCAATGTAGCTAGGAATGAGATCTTTCTCCTAGACACTTGAGAAGTGGTTCCAACTAAAGCAAGAAGAACACACATGAGAGGCAACATAGTTCGGATGGTAAGGTGACACAGGGGGCTGCCATTAGGCAACTTCCGATGAGGGTTGCGAAGCAAAAGGTGGCTGCCCCTACCACCTCATCAGGGTCCAATAAGTCCAATTGATCCAAGAAGAAATGATGAAGTTTGAAGACATTTTGAAAAGGGTTGATGAAGAAGACAAGGCTCTACAAGCTGAAGAGTTCACAAGATTAGAGAAGAAAGGGCAAGACTCTTATTTCTACATCATTATAGTTTTCCATTTTATTAGCATCACCATATGTAATATCATGATAAAGCATGTTATAAACTCTATGATGGTCATAGAGTACTTAGTTCATTCTAGTACTTATTTTTTACATGCTTTCTAGTAGATGAGGTTGTCCATGCCTCAATAGGAATTGTAAGGTAAGGTCTAGCTCAGTAAGTGTTTGCTTTATGTCCTATTCCCTTGGAAAATATCCAAACGGCCATGAAATTATTCGCCCTAGTGAGGCTTTGCTGGTAGGCACAACATGAGCCTCATCATGAGGCTGCCATCATAAGGAAATGGAGGCGCACAAGGGTGATTATATAGCCAAGTCATAGTGGCAACACTACTGTAGCTTTTGGCCCTCTTACTTGTACTCTTCCTTTGTGGTTTTTCTTTTTATTATTAAAAATATAGCTACTAGGCAGCTTGTCTAGTAGTATAATTTGCTAAAAGAATAATTAAAATAACCTCTATATTTTGAAACATGAGTTTTACAATTAATTTAATAAATTATCCTTTGGTTCTTAATTAACTCGTTTATTATCTGAATTAATCCAAAAATAATTTTTCCAATTTAGAAAATAATGTTTTTAATAAGTAACTAGGTAATTACAGTAATTAGTGGTGTATTTGATGATTATATTTTCTATCACATTTTATTAGAAATGATTAAGTTTAATTTGAATTAACTTTAAAGCATTAAAGACTAAATGACTATAATTGCAATTGCATAATTAAATACAAATTGCTATTTATTAAACTAAAACCAGTCCAAGATTTAGCCCAATTCCCCCCACCAGACCCAGTCTAAACGACCTGATCCAACCCATGTTGGCAATCCATGAACTGCTCTCTAAGCCAATCAAATTATGCCACATAGCTAATCTCCCACACTCACAAAACAAGTACAAAACGGTCTGGGCCGTCGATTTAAGCCATCGACGGTCCACATTTTATCCCCATTTTCCCTTTTATTTAAGCTTCCCATCATATTTTATCATCGTCGTTGGATCACACAGAACCAACGGTTCCTGTATTTTCCATAAAAATATTTAAATACCCAATTAATCGGGGTTGTTGATCTAATGATCCAATGGCCCATATTACATCCCCCACCATTAACCCTAGAGATCAACCCTCAGTTACCCAAACCCTAATTCATTTCCCCCATTGACCAGCAGCCCTCTTTCCCCTTTTACTCTCTACTCTCTCATATGCCCCAACTCCATGTAACGACCTGGCCAGTCGTTTTGAGTATTGTAGTGATGCTCCCTTATTTATTGCTTATTCTATGTTTATTTGTTATTATGTGACCTGCGGAGGTGGTTGGTTTGTTCTGGGGATATTTCGGAATGAATTGGGATACTTAGACCCAAGGTTGGAAGCTTAAGTCGAAGGAGTTTTGTGGATATTGAATTATGTGTAAACGACTCCAGAATTGAGTTTGTATGGTTTTGATAGCTATGTATGGTGATTTTTGAGTTAGGAGTATGTCCGGATATTGATTCGGAGGTCCGTAGGACATTTTGGCTTGAATTGGCAAAAGTTGAATGTTTGGAAGGTTGAGAAGTTTGAGCGAAAGTTGACTTTGACGATACAGGGTTCGAATTTTTGTTTCGGACATTGGAGTAAGTTCATTATGTCATTTACGGCTTGTGTGCAAAATTTTAGATCAATAGGAGTTGGTTTGATAGGTTTCGACATTGGTTTTAGAAGTTGAAAATCCATTAGTTTCATTAGGCTTGAATTGGGGTGCGATTCTTATTTTTTAATGTTGCTTGACGTGATTTGACACTTCGACTAAGTTTGTATCATGTTTTAGGATGTGTTAGTATATTAGGATGGGGTCCCGTGAGCCTCGGATGAGATTCATATTGATTTCGGATTGGTTTTGGACTTGCAACTTGGCTGAATATTTCTGATGCCTGGTGTGATCACACCTGTGAGAAAGGGGCCGCAGGTATGTAGTCATAGAAGTGACAGGAGGCCGCAGGTGCAGAGTAAGAAATTCTCAACCAAAAGCTTCAAATCATTAAGATAGAAGTGTGTGTGCAAGAACCATAGCTCCAAAACTTGTCTTCTCTAGTCTAGGAACTGAATAATAAGCCAAAGATATATTACAAATGAGCTATGCCATGTATTAAATGGCTTGGGGGTCAAAAATGTGAAATTCCAGAACTGCCCAATTTTTTCGCACAGTTTCTTCTTCGCGTTCGCGAATAATACTTCGCGTTCGTGAAGGTTTGATTTCTGCTTCTTCGTGTTCGCGATATCTACTTCGCGCTCGCGAAGGTCTGTCTCCTACTTCTTTGCGTTCACGATATTTCCTTCTCGCTCGCGATATTTCCTTCGCGTTCACGAAGGTTTGGCTGTCTGATGCTTCGTGCTCACATTACACCTTCGCGTTCGTGAAGGGTAATTCACTGGCAGATTTGTTTTGTCCATTTTAGCTCCTTTTTAACTCGTTTTCACTTGGTTTCTTCACCATCACTCCAAAATCACTTGATACCTAAAATATGCCAATCAACCTCAATAAATGCCTTAATTTCTCAACAAAATCATACAAAAGCCTAAGTATCAAAAGGAGATAAGTTGGTAAAATACCAACTTATCAGGACTCTACTCCTCATTCGAGGACGAATAATCCTAAGCAGGGGAGGATGTAAGGCCCCGTAAAATTTTGCATAGAACCCAAAGTTTCATGGTGCTGAGGTGGGATTATGTGTTCGAAGGTAGCGACACAGACCTTTTGGGTTGTGCAATGCGTTGGGGAGTTGGAAGAATGATTTGTGCAGAGCATGGATTTTTTGCGGTCCATTATGCGGTTGCATAACTAGTCCATGGACCGCATATTCGCTTCAGACTGCAACAGGAATAATGCCAATTTTGGAGGTCATTTTGAGGTCAATTATGGGATCGCATAACCATTTCGCGAGCCGCACATCCATTGTAGATTCAGCGTGAAATATTCCGGAGGGAGACTTTTGTGGTGCGTCATGCGACCGCATAACTGTTCTGCGGGCCGCATACTCGATCAGACCAGCCCAGTGTTTGAGACCATTATTGTGGTCCACTTTGCGGACCGCATATTTGTTTTGCTGTCCAGTCTGTTATCGCAAACCCGGTTCATAGGCTTAAGTTTGAGGAAATATTACCCCACCCGATTTTTATAAAACGAGTTTGGGGGTTATTTTGGTTGGGTTAAACAACTATTTTAGAGAGAGGAGAGTGATTTAGAGAGAGAGGAGGAATACCCAAGTGCTTTGCTCATCAATCCTTGCCCCAATCTTAATGATTCAAGGGAATCACTCACTAGGCCACCACCTATCCGAGTAAAATCTTGTCTTACATCATCCATGCAAGTTTGTTTTGGGTCTAAGTAGGTTGTGGAGTTTGAGATAGGCCATACATGTGCCAATAGGAGGTAGTATGTAGGGTTGTGAACTATTTTGGGTAGTTACTTGATGAAATTGGTTAAGGGAGGAAGGGATTACCATTGTATAGCCTTGCATTCTATTTTTCATAGTAGGTGTTTGAGAAATTCCCAATAGACATATATAATGAGAATCCTTCTAATTAGTATTGGTTTTTTTCCTATTTTCCTATAAATTGAAATTGCTAGAAGTATTGGGACGTTGTAGTAATTTAAGGAAAGCTCAAGCAAGGTATGTTGGATAAACTCCCTTTCTAGAATCAGAATCCATGATTTCCTCGTAAGTTCCAAATGTGGTTTGATCAATCTCTTTTCCTACGGTTTCAAATTACTTCCGACATTAGATTTGCCTAAACTATTATGCACTCGAGTAATCTTCAAATTTCCTTTATCATATAATGCTCCCCTTATTGGGAAAATGTTCAAATGAAGTTGTTTTTAGCTAATGCATATGATTTGAATCCATGTTTCAACCTTAAATCACCATGCTCACCTTTGTAAGCATTTCCAATATGGTTTGAGTTCTTACATACTCATGAGTTGAAACTGTGCATTGCCCTATGGGGGAAAATATTTCAAAAAAATAAATGGTGTATTAACTTGTGCATTGATTGTCAGTTATTTTGCTCCATTCTTTGGAAAGAAATCTATTGTGTTTAAGCCTTCATTACTAATGAATTTAAAGCTATGATTTCAGGAATATTTTGTATATTGATGTTGTGAGTGGTTGAAAGTAATAATGAATCTATATATGGTATGAAAGGTTATGAGATGAATGCATTCATATTTCAATTTCCCTTATATAAAAAAAATATTTTTGGGAGTATCATTAGCTAGCCGAGGAAGGGTGGGTTGTAACGGCCCACACCCGAAACTACACGTGCCAGTGAAGGAACGGATTGGTATTATTCCCCTTAATTTGGATGAGATTGAAGTGTTGAGATTATTCCCCTTAATTGGGATGAGATTGTTGTTGGCCATGGATTGGAAGTCGAGTCACACGTCATATGTGGGGAGACGTCCTAGCCAATCGGGTAGAGATCGGATGCCACATCGCGCGCAAGGTGGTTCCTCCTTCTTATTATTATATATTATTTGCACTACATGTCGATCCATATTCATTCATGGAGAGATGTTTTGGCCGATCTAGCTATGATTGGACTCTATGCCTCGTGTATTGTGTGATGATCGGAGGCTAATGATCACCCAAACCAAAAATATTAATTTCTTATTTTGAAAATTATTATGTTTTAACTTGGCATTTGGATATCAATGGTTTTTCCTTGTTATTTTCATGTTTTTTCCCCTTTTTATATTAGCATTCTATTTCGTGAGAGGGTATTTAGCTTTACATACTAGTAATATTCCATATGCACTGATGTCCCTTTTGTCAAGGGCGCTGCATGTTTAATGGATGCAAGTGGTTCGTTAATGGACAATTTTGATCCTCGTTAGCAGTTACCCTCTACTAAACAGACTTGGTGAGCCCTATTTTATTTCAGGCCTTATGACATTTCATTTTGCATATTGTGTTACGAGGTATAGTTGGGGCCTTATCGCAAGCACTTCCATATTGTACTCTTTTTCACTTAGAGGCTCCGTAGACACACTGTGGGTTGTGTTTTGAATGGGGGGAAACTAATTAAAAATGTTGTTGAAATTGCTGGATGTTTTCTCTTTTAACTATGAAATTAAAATATTTTGGTAACTATAAAAGAAGCTTTTGTAAGAATGAAAGTTGGTTTTGTGCATACTATTCTCTTGATTTGTTTAACTCTTTATATTTATCCTTGAATTATTCATGGGTGAGGTGGAATGGTTGGCACCAAGTAGGCTTACATGACTGGGAGCTCTTGGTCAAGCGATGGTCCCGCTCCCCAAGGTCGGGGCGTGACAGGTACAGAGTCATCTATACTTATCTTCGAGAGTCTACCGAACCATTAGAAAATTTCACCTTTTTGTACTCTTGTCGTGCGGATTTGTTGATTTTTTAAATTGAACTTCTATTTTTCTATTCTCTTATAGATGGTGAGGACACGTGTGATCTGATCAGGTGTACGACCACAAGTACCACCAGCTAGGGCCGCGAGAGGCTGGGGCCTATTCGAGGACGAGATATAACTTATGTGGCACGATTTCTAAGTTCTCTTCTTATATAATTTTCTCCATACACTCGCAGAGAAGGGTTGTAGAGGCAGTTTGAGTAGCTACACTAGGAGGGTATGTCAGTGAGTCAGTATGAGATGATATTTTCAGTGTTGAATCATCATGCGGTATGGTTGGTTCCCATTGAGAGGGAGAGGACTACGATGTTCATTCATGGAGTTAACTATGGACTATGTTTCATCAAGACTCGGGAGATTTTGATAGGTACGAGGTTTGACAAGATGGTTGATATTGCTTGATGCCTAGAGCTAGTTTAAAGTCAGGAGCGTGAGGTGAGGGAGGCCAAGAGGCCTCGTAGTTCAGGTGGTTTCAAAAGTGCCTCATCTAGAGTGCAGTCCCATCATAACAAGCGTCGTCCTTATAGGCCCGCTCTAATGGCTCAGCCTGTTCATCGTGGTGCATTTGCTAGCCATGGTTCATGTAGTGCTCGTCCGGGACAATCATCTTTCAGTGCCCTCCCATATCAGAGTCTATCTTATGCTTAATCAGTTTAGGGTTCATTTGTACCAGGTTCTTCTAGTGGTTATACTCCTTCTCAGGGTCTAATTCAGTACCCGCCGCCATTGTCATATCAAGGTTGCTTCACGTGTGGAGAGTTGGGGCATGTGAGAAGGTATTGTCCTTGTCTTATGAGAGGTCATGTTCAGCAGAGAAATCAGGCTATGAGTTCCATGCCAGTTACTTCACAACCAGCTTAGCCAGCTCAGGGTGGGACTCAAGCAGTTCGAGGTCACCCCAGAGGGGGAGGTCAATCAGGTGGTGGTCAGGCTCGATTCTATGCTTTTCCCGCCAGGCCAGGAGTCGTTGCTTTAGACGCAGTGATAATATGTATTGTTTCAGTGTGCTATAGAGATGCTTCCATATTATTTGACCTTGGTTCCACTTATTCATATGTATCATCATACTTTCCTCATTATTTAGATATGCCACGTGACTCCTTAGTTACGCATGTTCATGTATCTATGCCGGTGAGTGATTCTATTATTGTGGACTGTGTGTATCGGTAATGTGTGGAGAGCATTTGGGGATCAAAGATAAGAGTTGATCTTTTACTACTTTGTATGGTTGATTTTGACGTGATTCTAGGCATGGATTGGGGTTCACCATGTCATGCTATTGAGGATTGTCACGCTAAAACCGTGACGTTGGCGATGCCGTGATTGCCTAGGATTGAGTGGAGAGGTTCTCTAGACTATGTTCCCAGTAGAATGATTTCACATTTGAAGCCCCAACGGATGGTTCAGATGGGATGTATGGATTATTTCGCCTTTGTGAGGTATGTTGGTGCTGATACTCCTACCATTGAGTCTGTTATGGTAGTATGGGACTTTCCGGATATGTTTCCTGCAGACCTGTCGAGCCTGCCACCCGACAGGGATATTGATTTTAGTATTGAGTTGGTTTTGGGCACTCAAGCCATTTCTATTCCTTTGTACCATATGGCACCAGCAGAGTTGAAGGAATAGAAAGAACATGTTCAGGAGCTTCTTGATATGGGATTCATTAGGCCTAGTGTGTCACCTTGGGGTGCACCGGTTCTGTTTGTGAAGTAGAAGATTTTTTTTTTGTGTGAAGAAGAAGAATAGTATCATAAAGATGTGCATTGATTATAGGTAGTTTAACAAAGTTACAATTAATAACAAGCACACATTGTCGCACATTAATGACTTATTTTACCAGCTTTAGGGTGCTAGAGTGTTCTCTAAGATTAATTTGAGGTCTGGGTATGACCAGTTGAATATTCGGGATTCTAATATTCTGAAAACAACATTCAGGACCCGCTATGGTCCCTACGAGTTCCTTGTGATGTATTTTTGGCTGACTAATGCCTCAACAACATTTATGCATCTGATGAATAGTGTATTCCAGCCATATGTGATTTTTTGCTAAATTCTCCAAGTGTGAGATTTTGCTTGATTCAGTGGCATTCTTGGGGCATGTGGTTTCCAGTGAGGTTATCAAGGTTGATCCGAAGTAGATTGAGGAAGTTTAGAGTTGGCCTTGACCATCGTCAGCTATTGAGATTTAGAGTTTTCTTGGCTTGGCCGGATATTATCGTTGTTTCATGGAGGTTTCTATTCCATTTCTACACCTTTGACTAGATTGACCCAGAAATGTGATCCATTCCGGTGTTCTGATAAGTATGAGGAGAGTTTTTAGAAGCTCAAGACTGCCTTGACCACAACTCTAATTCTAGTTTTACCTTTAGCATCGGGTTTATATATAGTAAATTGTGATGCTTCTTGGATTGGTATTGGGTGTGTCTTGATACAGGACGGTAGGGTGACTGTTTGTGCATCATGCTAGTTGAATCCCCGTTAGAAGAACTACCTCGTTCATGACTTAGACTTGGCAGCTATTGTTCGTGCATTGATGATTTGGAGGCATTATATCTACAACGTATCTTGTGAGGTATTTATAGATCATCAAAGTCTACAGCACGTGTTTAAGCAAAAGGATCTAAATTTGAGGCAACGAAGATGGATGGAGCTGTTAAAAGACTATGATTTGATAATTTTTTATCATCCCGGGAAGGCCAATGCTGTGGACGATGCCTTTAGTAGAATGGCGGTGAGTATGGGGAGCCTTACATATATTCCAATTGGTGAGAGACTGCTAGCAGCAGATGTTTAGGTCTTGGCCAATTAGATCGTGAGGTTAGACGTTTCGAAGCCTAGTCGGACTCTAGCTTGCGTGTTCTCTTGCCCTTCTTCATTTGTGCACATTAGAGAGCATCTTTATGACGACCCCCATTTGCTTGTCCTTAAGGACATGGTGCAGTACAGAGTTACCAAGGACGTTTCTATTGGAGGTGATAGGGTGTTATAGATGCAGGGTCGGGTTGGTGTACCAAATGTTTATGGATTATATGAGTTGATTCTTGAGGAGGCCCATAGTTTGTGGTATTTTATTCACCCGGGTGCCGCGAAGATGTATCGGGACATGAGGTATAACTATTGGTGTAGAAGAATGAAGAATGATATAGTGGAGTATGTGACTCGGTGCTTGAACTGTTAGCAGGTGAAGTACGAGCATCAGAGGCCGGGAGGTTTGTTTTAGAGACATGAGATTCCTGAGTGGAAATGGGAGCGTGTTACCATGGACTTCGTTGTAGCGCTCCCATGGACTTTGAAGAATTTTGATGTTACTTGGGTGATTTTTGACCAGTTCACTAAGTCCGTACATTTCAATCCGGTGGTGACTACCTATTCTTTAGAGCTGCTGGTTGAGATCTATATCTGCGAGTTTGTTCTCCTTCTAAGTGTGCCACTGTCCATTATTTTTTATCGAGCCACGCAATTCACATCACAATTTTGGGGAGCAGTGCAGTGAGTGTTGGGCACACAGGTTGAGTTGAGCACAACATTCCATCCCTAGACGGACGGACAGTCCGTGCTCACCATTCAGATTTTGGAGGATATGCTACGCACTTGTTTTATGGATTTTGGGGGTTCTGGGATCAGTTTCTACCACTTGTAGAGTTTGCCTACAACAACGGCTAACAATCGAGTATTCAGATGGCTCCTTATGAGGCCTTATATGGGAGGCGATGTCGTTCTCCAGTTGGTTGGTTTGGGCCAGGAGAGGCTAGGTTGTTGGGTACTGATTTTGTTCAGGATGTCATGGAGAAAAACAAATTGTTTTAGGATCGTATGCACCTATGGATTCTGCCTAGCCTAGCCAGCCTATGCACCTGCGGCCTCCTATCGCTTCTGCGACTTTGCACCTACGGCCCCATTCTCGCATGTGCGATCACGCCAGGCATCATAATAATTCAGCCAAGTTCTAAGTCCAAATTTAATCTGAAATCAATTTGAATCTCATTCAAGGCCCTCGAGACACCATCCAAACATACCAACACATCTTAAAACATTATACTAACTTAGTCGAAGCCTCAAGTCACATCAAACAATATCTAAAATAGGAATCGCACCCCAATTCAAGCCTAATGAAACTAATGGATTTCCAACTTCTTAAACCAATGCCGAAATCTATCAAACCAACTCCGGTTGAACTCAAATTTTGCACACAAGTCGTAATTCACACAACGGACCTATTCCAACTTCCGAAACAAACTACCAAGCCCGGTATCAACAAAGTCAACTCTCGGTCAAGTGTCTCAATCTTTCAAACCTTCAAATTTCAAATTTTAGCCAATTCAAGCCAAAATGACCTATCGATCTCCAAATAAATATCCGGACATACTCCTAAGTCGAAAATCATCATACGGAGTTATCGGAACCCAAAAAACTCCATTCCAGAGTCGTTTACATATAAGTCAACATCCAATAAACGCTTTCGACTTAAGCTTCCAAACTTGGGAGTAAGTGTCTCAATTCATTCTGAAACATCCCCGGAACCAAACCAACCACCCCGGAAAGTCACATAGCCATAAATGAATATAGAATAAGCAATAAATGGGGAAAGGGGATACAATACTCAAAACAACCGGTCGAGTCATTGCGTTCTCCCCTTCTTAAACAAACGTTCATACTCGAACGGGTCTAGAATCATACATGGAGTATCAAATAGGTGTGGATAGATGCTTCGCATCTCCATGTCGGTCTCCCTAGTAGCCTCTTTGACTGTATGGACTATCCACCGAACTTTCACTGAAGCTATATTCTTTGATCACAACTTTCAAACCTGCCGATCCAAAATGGCCACTGGCTCAACATCATAAGTCAAATACCCATCTAACTAAACCGTGCTAAAATCCAAAACATGTGACGGATAAACATAATACTTCTGGAGCATGGAAACATGAGACACTAGGTGAACACCGGTAGGCTAAGCGGCAATACAAGCATATCGGCCACCTCTCCAATCTTCTCAAGCACCTCAAAAAGGCCAATATACCGAGGGCTTAACTTGCCCTTCTTCCCGAACCTCATCACACCCTTCATAGGCGATACTCTAAGAAATTCCTTCTCTCCCACCATATGAACAACATCATGAACCTTCCAATCATCGTAAATCTTCTGTCTAGATTGTGCTATGTGAATACGATCCTGAATCAATTTGACTTTCTCCATGGCATCCTGAATAAAATCAGTACCCAACAACTTAGCCTCTCCCGGCTCAAACCAACTAACTAGAAAACGACATCGCCTCCTATATAAGGCCTCATAAGGAGCCATCTGAATACTCGATAGGGAGTTCACTCTAGCCTCCATAGTGGGCAACATGTAAATAGCATACTTGGACAGGTCATGAATCTCATATGGTACTCCCACACACTCAGGCTACCTTGCCTCAGGCTCTCAAACTCAGTGGCACATGCTGCCTTAGTCTCAGCAGGTAAGAAATTATCAATGAAGGCATCAATTACTTACCCCACTTCACTGGAGGACTTCTCCCATAGCTCAAACCAAGAATATGCTAGCTCTTTCAGGCGGTAGGAGGCAAACTCCACTACCTCTATCTCAGTAGCATGCATAACTTGGAGATTCTTGTGCATCTCATAAAAGAAGTCATAGGGGTCCTCCTCTGGGTTAGTACCCGTGAATATTGGCAGATCTAACTGAAGAAACCTATTTACCCTGGAACTAGCAGAATCCCCATGTTTGCTGGAAGAAGTAGGTATAGTATTCTATCTTTGGGTCTAAGAAGCCACTATCAGAGCCAACATCTGTATGGCTCCCCAATGGTCCCCATCAGATACACCAGGACCAGAAACTGGTGCTGAAGGTGGATCTCGAATATCAGTTGGAGGAATCGTTGCACCCGCAGTAGGTGTAGCAACTGGTGTAGTCTGAGTAGGAGTAGTAGAATCAAGCAGTGTAGTAGTCGGGGGATTATCCTCACCCCTAGTGTGCTCACTCGCATCAGTGTGTATAGGATTGACCCTCACTCCTAGGCTGACATTGGCTCTCTGGCCAGTTCTTGCCTTCTTCTTAAGCACCGTGTACTGAATATTAGAGCAGCACATGAGTTAAAGGAGGAACAGTCTTACAATAAGCTTTATCGCACGATCTAGAACATCAAAGAAGGGTAACATTCGTAAATGTCCAAGTAGCCTCCCCATTATAGATGTGGCCGACAACACACTAATAAGAAGGACTCTACTACACACGGCTCTGAGACATCCTAGGACACTTTAAAACCATAGGCTATGATACCAAGTTTGTCACGCCCCGAACTCAGAGAGCGCGACCGGCGCTCAATGGAGTGAACCCGGTTAGGAAAGACTGTTAGATACTTTCTACCCAAACTCACTCATGATTAAAGAGAATACATATCTTCATTAATTAGATAATAAAGATATTATGTATATAATACCAATTCGTTGCCGTTAGTTACTTCATTTTAAAGCCTCAAAATAGAAAGATTTTCATGGTTTAAAGTGGAACAAGTGATTCAAACACAACATAACTTGTTTGACTTTCCAAATACACATATACAACTCACACTATGTCTACGGAGCATCTCATAGATACAAAAGAGTATTATGATAGTGCTGACAACAAGGCCCCGACTATACCTCAAACACAATACATGAGGAACGAAAGATACATGCGAAATGAAGTGGGCTCACCAAGTATGCTGGGAAGAGGGCGTACCGCTATCACTGAACAATGCCACCTGTAGTGAAACCACCTGCATCCATTAAAGATGTAACGCCCCCGACAAAAGGGATGTTAGTATATATGGAATAGTACTAGTACGTATAACTAAATAGCCTCTCTATAGAATGAGTAATAATATAAGAAGGAACAATCATAAAATCAATGGAAGCTTCAAACAATACCAAAACATCAAGTTAAGAACAAGATTAGTTTTCAAGTAAATTTTCATATTTTAGGTTGGGACATCTTTAGTAACGATATACCACCACTTACAATACCACCAAACTTTTAGCATGAAGTCTGATCACGACCCGATCAGCTAGGCTGTCTCATCCTAGACATCAACCACAATCATAATTTCAATAACAACTTCTAGCACAATCACCACCATGTGTGTGACATGGCATCCGATCACAACCCAATCGGCTAGGCCGTCTTACCACAATGTTGTGTGGATCGACATAATCCTTTTCTATCAATCATCTCATCCCAATTAAGGGGAATAATCAAAATCCACTCCTACACCGACACGTGTGGTTTCGGGGTTAGGTTATTTCAACCTACCCTTCCTTGGTGACTATCGATACTCCTAAAATGTTTATTATAAAAAAGGATTTTCAGCTCATATCATACTTCTTTCACATCTTTTCATTTCATTGGCACTAGTTGCCACAATTGTAATATCATTCTTGGCACGTTGGCCATATTTCATATTTCATGCTCACCTTTTTCACTTTCAAACATCATCATCATCATCAACAACAAGGCTTTTCAAATTAAGACTTTAAGTACATATGTAAGCAATTAAGAGTCTTAGGCATATAGAGAGTTTTCACACAATTTGGCACAATAGCCTTTATTTGAAATTGACTTGAAGTCGTAATATTTTTAATACATAGCCCATACTTTGAACACATCCTCAAATGATAACTCAATATGATAAAAGCATTGCAATTTATATCTTTCAACACAAGCTTATTCGGAATAGACAATTTTATAATGAACAACTCGGTATTTGCATAAATTACATGAACACCATGGGATTCAATTCTAAGAGAGGATTTTAGCCAACAAACCTCACTTTGAGCTTCCTTAAATTCCATAAATCTCAGCAACTTCAAACTATTTAAAAACATAACAAAATTGAACCGTAATTAGGAAGAAGTTCATGGTTCAGCTCATTTGAGCATTTCATCAAACACTATGTGTGCAATTTAGCTACGAGGTTCTTCTACAAGATTTCATCCACTCTGCAACTCAATCTTTACCAATTTGAGCTCAACAATCTTCCCACAAACCTTATTGGTACATGCATGTATAAATAATACTCTCACACCCAAGAATCATACTCCCAATTACCCATCTCCAACCAAAAACTCGAAATTGAAGACTAGGGGTTAGAACCTTACCTCTTGGATGAAGATCTTATGAGCTTTCTTGTTGAATTTCAGGGCATGAGCAAGATTTCGATGAACATTTAGCTAGGTCTTCTCTTTCTCTCTCTAAGACACTCTTACCTCTCTCTAAAAATATCAGATTTTCCTATTCAAAGTGGCCCTTTAGGCCTATTTATCGAAATAGGGTCGGGTTATAAAATAAGAATTTTGGACCCTACGATTCAAAATCTAAGATCACAGAGTGGACCGCAGAACTGCTGTGCAGCCTGCAAAATGGACTATAGAATTGATCTCCAAAAACTAAGTTGTTTCAGGTTAGGTCTGTAGCAGGTCTGTGGTTCGCAAACCAGTTCTGCAGCCACAGATTTGACCGCATAGTCACCCAACAAAATTCTTTACAGAAAATATGTGACGTACGTTTGGACGGCAGAATGGGTTTGCGATTGCATAATTGACTGCAAAATATCATCCAAATTCTGCCTAGTTCTCTATTTCACTCTGCGATGATTCTGTGGCCGCATTATGGGCCGTAGAGCTACCCTATTCTGCAAAAACTTTTCTTTAACTCCCCAACACAATGTTCAACCCAAAAAGTCCGTATCGCGGTGAGCTTATGAGTCGCGAAGAATCTCTACAATCATGAGCACATATGTCTACCTCAGCAAAACGAAATCCCGGGTTTTAGGTAAAAATATTTACGTAGCCTAACATTCTCCCCCCGCTTAGGATCATTCGTCCTCGAATGAGGGTCAAAATCTGTCATTAGAATCAACTATGGCCCAACTATTATCTCACATACCAGTCATACCGGATATTGACTAACTCCCAAAATTTGCAAAACTTTCGCGAGAGTTTCCCCTGTAACTGGGCCTATCGACCTTCCAGGGAATCCTAAAAACCAATCATAATTAAATATAGATAATCCCATGATGCAACATAATATGAAACAAGACCAACCGCGGCCTCATAGGCAATATATTACCAGAAAGGGAATACTCTGAGCATAAACTGTACAAGTGATACACAATCCATAGGAAAATATTTCATAGAAACGATTACATAGTTATTCTAACAAATGAGGGTACTTCTTCTTCATCTATTCCTCAGTCTCCCAAGTAGCCTCTTCAACCTATTTGTTTCGCCATAACACTTTCACGGAGGTAGTTTCTTTATTTCTTAGCTTTCGGACTTGCCTATCAAGAATGGCAACTGGAATTTCTTCATAATCAGTTCTTCATTAACCTCAATAGTCTCAAGCGGAACAGTGAGTGTTGGGTCTCCAACTACTTTCTTCAACATAGACACATTAAATACCAGGCGCACTAGTAACATCTCATGTGGTAGCTCAAGTTTGTACGCCACTTGACCAATCCTCTGAATGATTCTTTACGGTCCGTTATACCTCGGACTCAATTTCCCTTTCCTACCAAACCGCATTATACCCTTCAGGGGGAAACCTTCAAGAATACCCAATTTTCTTCTTTGAACTCCAAATCCCTACTACGAACATCCGAATAGGACTTCTGATGACACTGAGTAGTTTTCAATATCTCCTTAATGATCTTAACCTTCTCCATAGCCTGATGCACGAGGTTTAGTATCATCAACATATAATTCTACCTTAGCACCAAGAAATCCCGGGTTTTAGGTAAAAACATTTATGGGGCCTTATATTGCCTAGCTTCACATGTCCAAAAATGAGAGAAAACTTGAAGCCCTCGTTTAAATCCTTCTGTCATGGCATCTCGCATCTGCAGACTCATAATCTGCACTTACAGTTCTACTTTTGCAGAAAATCCTTTGCTTCTACAAAGTCCACTAGAAACCCGACCTTCCACTTCTATGGCCCAATCCTATTTTTGCAGTCCATCTTGCTCCTCTACGCGTCCTCACCTGTGAAATACATACGCATCTGAGGTCCCCAGTCCTTGCACTCCAAATCCTCTTCTGTGGAAACTCTTACGCATATGCAGTCTCACAGATGCACCTCAGACCTGCGGCAATTACCCAACCTAGCCACCCTTCACACCTGTGGCCTCCTGTCGCTTCTACGACTTTGCACCTGTAGCCCAATTCTCGCAGGTGTGATCACACCAGACATCAACAATATTCAGCCAAGTTCCAAGTCCAAATTCAATCTGAACCTCATCCGAGGCTTACGGGACCCCATCCTAATATACCAACACATCCAAAAACATGATACAAACTTAGTCGAAGCATCAAATCACGTCAAGCAACATCAAAAATATAAATCGCACCCCAATTCAAGCCTAACGAAACTAATGGATTTCCAACTTCTAAAACCAACATCGAAACCTATCAAACCAACTCCTATTGATCTCAAATTTTGCACACAAGCCGTAAATGACACAATGAACTTAATTCTACTTCCAAAACCAAAATTAGAACCCAGTATCGACAAAGTCAACTCTCACTCAAACTTCTCAACCTTCCAAACCTTCAACTTTTGCCAATTCAAGCCAAAATGACATACGGACCTCCAAATCAATATCCAGACGTACTTCTATGTCCAAAATCACCGTACAGAGCTATCAAAATCATACAAACTCAATTCCGGAGTCATTTACACAATAGTCAACATCCAGCAAACCCTTTCGACTTAAGCTTCCAACCTTGGGACTAAGTATTTCAATTCATTCCGAAATAGCCCCGGAATAAACCAACTACCTCGGTAGGTCACATAATCACAAATGAATATAGAATAAACAATAAATGAGGGAGCATCACTAGGGTTAATGGTGGGGGATGAAATCTGGGCCGTTGGATCATTAGATCAGTGACCCCGATAAATTGGGGATTTAAATGTTTTAAGAATATTTTTATGGATAATACAGGAACCGTTGGATCTATGTGATCTAACGGCGATGATAAAATTTGATGGGAAGTTTAAATAAAAAGAAAAATGGGGATAAAATGTGGACCGTCGATGGCTTAAATCAACGGCCCAAACCTTTTTGTGCTTGTTTTGTGAGTGTGGGAGATGATCTATGTGGCGCGATTTGATTGGCTTAGAGAGCAGTTCATGGATTGCCAACATGGGTTGGATCAGGTCGTTTGGACTGGGTTAGGTGGGGGGAATTGGGAAAAATCTTGGACTGGTTTTAGTTTTATAGATAGCAATTTGTATTTAATTGTGCAATTGCAATTATAGCCATTTAGTCTTTAATGCTTTAAAATTAATCAATTCTAATAAAATGTGATAGAAAATATACTCATCAAATACACCACTAATTACTGTAATTAATTAATTACTTATTAAAAATGTTATTTTCTAAATTGGAAAACTATTTTTGGATTAATTCAGATAATAAACGAGTTAATTAAGAACCAAAGGTTAATTTGTTAAAATAATTGTAAAACTCATGTTTTAAAATATAGAGGTTATTTTAATTATTCGTTTAGCAAATTATACTACTAGACAAGCTGCCTAGTAGCTATATTTTTAATAATAAAAAGAAAAACCACAAAGTAAGAGTATAAGTAAGAGGGCCAAAAGCCACAGTAGTGTTGCCTCTATGCCTTTGCTATATAATCATCCCTGTGCGCCTCCATTGCCGTATGATGACAGCCTCATGATGAGGCGCATGTTGTGGCTACCGGCAAAGTCTCACTAGGGCGAATGATCTCATGGCCGTTTGGATATTTCCCAAAGGCATAGGGCATATAGCAAACACTTACTGAGCTAGATATTGGTACAGACCTTATCTCTCCAATCTCATTCTCTACTTCCGGGTGTTATCTGTTTTTTTATCTTACAACTACTATGATATTGGTGCAGACCCTATCTATCCAATCTCATTCTCTAGTTTCTTGTAAATTTACAAAGGCATTAGATTCATTGAATGAACAACCTCGTCTACTAGCAAGCATGTAAAAAATAAGAACTAGAACGAACTAAGTACTCTATGACCATCATAGAGTTTATAGCATGACCTTTCATGATATTACATATGGTGATGCTAATAAAATGGAAAAATATAATGATGTAGAAATAAGAGTCTTGCCTTTTCTTCTCTGATGTTGTGAACTCTTCAGCTTGTAGAACCTTGTCTTCTTCATCAACCCTTTTCAAAATGTCTTCAAACTTTATCATTTGTTCTTAGATCGATTGGACTTATTGGACCTTGTGGAGGTTGTAGGGGCAGCCACCTTTTGCTTTCCAACCCTCATCGAAAGTTGCCTAATGGAAGCCCCCTGTGTCACCTTACCATTCGAACTATGTTGCCTCTCATGTGTCTTCTTCTTACTTTTGTTGGAACTACTTCCCAAGTGTCTAGGAGAATGATCTCCTTCCCTAGCTAGATTGGGAAATGATGCATCTAGAAGTTCTTCCTATTCTCCTTCTTCATAGAAACCTTAGCTCATATCCACACCAAAGCATGAGAAACCAGAGCATGGAGGCTATTTGTAGCTGTCAAATTGTATTTTGCAGCCATTGCATTGGTACTTCCAGTAGCTACTTCCTTGTGCATCGGCAAAATTTCGATCTCCTTCGAAGATGCTGCATTATTGAGTTTTTGTTGCTGCCCAGAAGGTACAAAAACAACAACATTTGGACTCAAACCTCTCTTCTTTGGCACACTATCTGTAGAATTAGAAACTTGCTCGCTTTGCACCTTTTATGCCTCGTCCTTTGATGGAGGAGTTGCTAAAAATTGAGCTGCCTCATCGTCAGTCTCATCTTGGATGCTATCTACATAATCTTCTTCCTCCTCTTCAACTTTCTCAGCCCAATTATTGCGATTAACAATAATTGCACTTGTCGCACCTTGTAGATCCTTAGAGTTAGTCATCTCATTTGTAGAATTTGATTATGAAAGTGATGCCATACCTTTCTCCACATGTTTTTTTTTCCTGTAGATATCAATTGCTGCCCACGAAACGACTTCATAGATTATGATTATGAAGGAACCTCATGAACCGACATATTCAAAGTAACCAATGGAGCTTTAATCATTGGAGTTCTATTCATCAACATAGCTTCCTAGGCATCCTTCACCATTTTAGAAAAATCTGGATTGGCGATATGGAGAGTTAGTGTATCCACAATAGGTACTTCACTTGCCTCACTAATGTGATCGTCAACAGTTATGATCTGAAGTCTAGCACCTATGCCATTTGAATTTTTCTACTACTTTTCGTATACTGTAAAGTTGGTTTTTCTAGCTACTGATCTTGCCTCATCGTCCACCTTTTGCAAATCCTTCCCAATTTTCTTTTCTGCACTATCATACTCATTAACCAATGCATCAAAAGAGTTTGAGACCACAATATTCTAAGTTGCTAAAATCTGATTTTTATAGAATTAATTTTGCTTGGTGATCGATTGGCCACTGCCAAAGATTGATCAGCTGCAATTTTGTTCGATTGCCCAGCTTTTTCCAGTACCGCCCTAACACCTGAAGAATCTGCACTATCCAAGTCAATTACACCTTCAAAACCATGTCCCTCATCATGTACAGCAGTAGCACCTGCTGGTTTGTCGCGACCAGCAGTAATTTGTTTTGTAGCTGTCTTTTTACCAGATATTGTAGTCCAGCCTTCCTCCATATTTTCCTACTTGTTATTGCCCAAATCATAGGCATCCAATTTAGCAATAGGTCCATTAACATTCCTAGTAGAATCAACATTGCTACTGGAATTTCTAGCTACTTGAACACCTTCCTGTCCAGTATTTTTGCCTTCCCGTTGCATCAAAACTCTAGAATGCATCTTAGCCTCTATTTCCTTAATGTTGCATGATTGCCCAGCTTCAGCATGTACTTTGTTAAGTGCATTTGATCTATCAGCAGCCACCTCCAAAGCATCAATAGTTACAAGCGCCTGCTCACCAGATTTACCAGCTGCTTTCAATGCAACATCAGCCTTATAATTTGATCCCACATTAACCTAGTCTTGCTCTTTATGTCCAACTGTTGTAGTATAGGGCTTAGACACCTCCACCTCTCCATTAGTCACACATACAATAGCACCCTCTACTTGAGCATCACAATAGTTTTATCTTGTAAAGCAGCACACACAGCTTGGTAAATCATCGCTAAAGCAGTAACAACAGGGATATCACTAGGGAGTTTAGCTTTCTTAGCAATTTTCTGTTGATCCCTACTCACTTGCCCAGTTTCTAGAGCATCAATCTTACCAAGCATAACTCCTTTATCCACCCCTTGTTGTTTATTATCACTAATATCTCAATTCAAAATAGCACCACTACCAAAAGCACCAGCAGCCTGTACGACACCAATAGTCCCATTCAAAGTAGGATTAGAGTTAACGTTTTCCTTTATTGATCATGCCTCCTACTCGTGTGCTAACCTATCAAGTGTACCATCACCTACCACATCTGTAGGTTTTGAAAGAGAAAGATTTTGTTGTTTCTTAGCATTAAAAAATCTCTTGCATCACCCTGCAACGGTTTTACAGCTTGATCACCTTCTTCGACTGTTTCATCCCCAACTTGAGTAGATTGCAACTTTCCTTTAGCAAACGACATGGAACTTCTTCATGTACTTGATGCTTACAGTGGCAGCAATACGCAGGTAAATTATCATAGACAATTGTTTGGAACTCCTCAATAATCTTTCCAATTGTGGCATCAATGTATTGAAGCCTCGCCTTCCCTGGATGTTTGTCCAGCAAATCCAATATCACCTTCACTCTCACTGTGCTCGGACGTGAACTAACTTGTGTGGCCTTATCAATGGCAATTGTCCTACCAACTGCTGCTACAATGGCATTAATGGTTTGCTTGCAAACAAGTCAGGTGACAGATTTGGATGTTAAATCCAAGCTGCTGCCTTAGATGTTTCCTCCTTAGGATAATATCCAACACTCTAGGGAAAAATTCTATATTGGTGTTCCTTTCCGGCATGTTGAAAGTAATTAACAGCTCGTGATAATGAACAAACAAAATTTTCATATTGATCACAATGCATTAATATTTGTCGTTGAGCAAGTAAACCTAAAACACAATGACCTTTAATACCTATAATTTTCGGCAGTAAACTTCTTAACACCTACAAATCCGGTGTACCAAAAGATAGCTTGATTACAATGGCTTGGTTTAATCCTTCCTCATTTGCAATTTGTTTTCGGTCATCCAAAGTAAATTGTAGTGTAGGAATTCCATGGACAAGAACCGTAGGTTTTAGTTGAACTGTTGTGATAGGTGCGACTGTTTGCTGGATATTTCCGTGCACTGCATATGTGAGGTTGTTACTAGGTTTTGTAGTAGCTTCCTTAGGGTTTTGGATTGGCTCTCCCATAGCCAAAGGCTGGGGAGAGATCGCGGCAGCCATGACTGTTCAAATCTCCATGAAGTCGAGAGAGCGTTTTCACGTGCGTAAGTTGTTTTTTCATTTTGGTTTAGGGTTTTTATTTTATTTTTAATAGAAAATCCCGGTTATTATAATTATTTTAAAATAGTAAATGTAATTTTTTTTGGTAAACATTTAACATTGATTTATTTATTTAACACTATTAACTACCTATTTGTGTCATATTTGTATAAAAATAAGTATTATTAATTAGAAACTATTTTCAATACATTTATTGCAAATCATTAATTAAAAATAATTTAATTTTGAAAGAGAGGTTCAAAAATTGTCATCAACGGCTGTCCCTCTTTGGTTGGAGACGATGAAAGAGTTTTCGGGCAAAGAAATTGAAACAAGACCAATTTTGTCCCGACTTTAAGCATGCATTGCAGGAACGACATATGTATTTGAGGATTATTATGAGTTGTGGGAATTAGGGACGATTCAAGGGGAAATTTGGAAAATTGGGGCAAAATTCTTTCTTTGCATTGCTTACATACCTCGGGTTTAACGAGGATTATGGCTCATGTAGTTCTGAAATTATGATTTGGAGAAGGCGATGCTTGCAGGAATTGCCCTAGTATCGTGTTATGACGATACCACAAGACGAGAAGATTCTAGCACCCGAAATGATTTCGGATTGCCGCTTCATTATGAAACTTGAAAGATTTGATGATTTAAAGTTCTACTGATCATATTTGAGTTTGATTTTGGATCCTTGGCCCGCTTATGAGTTTGTTGTCCCTCAGAGCGTTGTAGCTTGGTTTACTGCTTAGAAGAAGTCTGCATCGCGGTGTTTGATCCTGCAAAAACAAAGTACACACATACCCATATATCGTAATGCAAATATGTTAAGATATGATGTAAATGATACATGATTGAATGATTCTTGGCGGGCGGCTAGCCGTTATTTGGGATTGGGGTAATAGGATATTTGAATCTGAGGTCTCCAAGCTTTGGAGCATTATTTGAGATGCCGAGATGGGCCTTTGAATTTGACTTGATTGTTAACCGAGCTATGTACCATTCTGCATTTGTCGGAGCATTAAGTCTCCACACAATGGGAGAATCTCTGCGTTATGGGAGTAGTTGACTTGAAATGTAAAATATGTCCTCACGATGAAAGTATCTCCATGCGATGGGAGTAGTGAACTTGAAATGTAATGTATCTCCGCACGATGGGAGTTTTTAGCTTGAAAAGTCTAACATGACTGTAAGCTACATGAGTAAATTGTCAAAACATTCAAGATAAAATAAGGAAATAATGAGCATGCTCAAGAGATACTCTTGACTGCAAAACTAAATTGCGTCCATCAATTGGCAGAACGTATGGAGGGATCAGATGGTTCATCCTTCGATTTGAAAAGTTGGCACTGTAATTTGCAACTATCTACTTGGAATCTCTAATATGGCGGAGTGATGGTGTAATCTATGCGAAGTGATCCAATTGGCGAAGAGAACAATTTTCCATACACAGTGCTTTAATTTGTATAAGGCACTCCGATTGGTTGATCTGGCGATTTTCTATGAACATGGCTATGATTTGCAAGGCCAATGGCTCGTTATATACAAGGTTCTCTACTTGGTTGAGCAGACGATTTTCTATATACATGACTTTGATTGGCGAGGCCGATGGATCATTATATATAAGGCGCTTTGATTGGTTGAGCAGGTAGTTTGCTATATGTAGTGTGCTCCGATTGCATCAAAGACTTGGCTCCAAAGTACCTACAAAGAATTTGAAGTTATTGTTTTATCATATGAGAAAATTGATTGAATAATGAAAGAAAGATAAGGGTTCATGAGATGCTACTGGGTTCATCATTGTTCCGAGGCTAATTAATAATAAAGTTCATATTTGTAAAATCATGAAATACATTGGATCGTTACTTAAGTGTAATTCACATCACACCCATGCTTGTAGCCATTGATCATTTTACTTGCTTTCTAGGTTAGTTTATATTTTCTCAATTAGTTATAAATATTTTCTCAAAACCTTTCTAAGTGTTTGGGTTAGCATAATAAGTGATAATTTTCTTACACGCCTAATCGCCAACCTATTGTTTTCTGTGGGATTCGACCCCGACTCATAGTTGGGTAAATTATATTGCATACGATCGTGTCCATTAAAATTTTAGTAGTGGATTTGAATGTCACTAAAGTTGGCGGTTTTGCCATCTTGCAGGGGTTGAGGAGGATCCGGAAGATAACTGGATAGATCCGGGAAAGCCTATTGCTGCTTTGAAGAAAAGAGGAGAGGGCAGCACCGTGAAAAGGAAAAAGAGAAAGTTGGGATCTTCTTCTCAAACCGACAAGGGTAGCCAGCCATCATCTTGTACAGGAGGACCATTTGCTATGATTTCCGAGGAAATGCGGCAGATTCACGACCTAGTAGCTGGCCTTTCACAAGGACCTGGGGAGACATCTGAGGGACCCTCTGTATGCATTTCAAAGAAAGAATTTCAAAAGTATCTTGATGATCAGAAGAAGCAGAGGGATCACCTTAATAAGCTGGAGAAAGCATACACTGATTTGGCCATGGCGCACGGTACTTTGAGTACTTCTCATGCCGAACTAGCAAATGCACACACTAGGATGAAGAAGAGGGAGAAGAAAAGAGATAAATTCTTCATCCGCATGTGGAAGGGTGTGAAGGGGCGATAGAAAGGTCTAAAGCCTCAAGAGTCGATGCCATTGATCGAGCCGAAAGATGATGATGATGCTCTAGTTCATTGGTCCGAGGAAGAGGAAGAAGAGGAGGATGCGACTAAGTCCGACAGCAAGGAGAGCACTTGATGCAATATTTAGGGAGCACTTTCCACCATTTTACTCTTTTTTTTTTAGTTTCATTGAGGACATTGCAACATTTCTAGTTGGGGGTGGCTTCTTATATAACTGTTCATACGGTAGATCGATATTTTGTTTTCATGTGATGTGTTATATTTATATGTTTACTAGCTTCTTGAATTTTTGTTTTTATATATAGTATGTTTTATTGACTTGATGTATATTATCTTCTTGTTTTGTATAAATAGAGTGTTTATTTTTTGTTGGCAATATCATTGGTTTTCATTGTACCATGGTTCTTTTTCCGAGGATGCCAATTTTCTTTTTAAATCGAGTAATTTTTGGTAAATTATTGTGTCGACTTTTTCCCATGACGGATAGCTAGGCGACTTTCTTAAGGGAATTAGTCCTATAGTTTAGATATAGTTTTTGTTAATTTAGGAAGAATAAGTGGTTTGAGTTGGGGTTTTTGCCCATTGGCCAATTTGTGGCTTGCTTGGTACCAACATTATTTAAACCT
Organism: Nicotiana tomentosiformis; assembly: GCF_000390325.3. Taxonomy (NCBI): domain Eukaryota; kingdom Viridiplantae; phylum Streptophyta; class Magnoliopsida; order Solanales; family Solanaceae; genus Nicotiana; species Nicotiana tomentosiformis. Next base: position 149,891,612 of record NC_090817.1, read on the forward strand.
CCGCATATGAATTCTTGATCGTTGAAAAAGAAAAATGATTGAAGTAAAGATCATTGTCATGACTTTTAAACTCAATATTTGGCTCCTTGATTCATTAAATAGTCTCTTAGGCTATATGTGACTTCTTTGAGTTCATTGGTTTCAATTGGATTTTGGATTTGTATTCTACTCGATTTTCATGTTCCAAGTGTTGTTAGATTTAATGTGAGTAATTTTGCATTATTTGTAGTCTAGAACTTGCCCGGAATGTGCTTCAAGGTGAAATCCTAGACTAACTTGGTTTGAAAAATGATGTTAGGCCTTCCTTGTACCTTCATTATGCCTTCAATTTCCTACCCTTGCATATTTTCTCTAGTCAACCCCTTTTGAGCCTTTAAACGTTTTCTTTGGCAACCATGTTACAAGCTTTAACCCATCGTTCTTTAGTGATCTATCCTTTTGTATCCTACCTCCCTAAGTACTTTGAAAGTATAAACATAGTCTAAAAGCCTATGTTTGGGGGTGAAGGTTGGAAAAGTTGTGATGTGGAAGTTGCTTAAAAGGTGAAAGGTAATAAAAACAAATAGTGGAACCTTCCTAGAGTGAGAGAGAGAGAGAGAGAGTACCATAGAGTGAGAAGGTGTCCTTCAATAATTGTTCTTCAGTTCTTGCCCAAGTTTTGGATGATTAAGAAGGGAAACTCACTAGGTCTTCATCCTAGAGGAAAGATTCTACACCCTAACCCTCAATTTCAAATTTTGTCTAGAGATGAGTAATTAGCAAGATAATATTTGGGCATGAGAGTTGTTTATTTTACTTGCATGTGTTATCAAAGGGTGTAGGAAGATTGTTGAGCTACAAATGGTAAATATTGGGTTGTGGGATGATGGAATCCTCCATAAAAGGCCTTGAAACCTTAATGCCCACCTGGTGTTTGATAAAATGCTCAAATGAGCTAGAACCATAATCATCTTCCTAATTTTGATTCAATTTGTTATATTTCTATAATAGATTGAAGTTTTTAAGAATTCCAGAACATTTTAGAGTTTAAGGAAGCTCAATTGATGTATGTTGGCTAAACTTTTCTCTTAGAATTGGATCCGACGATATTCATGTGAATTATGTAAGTCCCGAGTGGTTTATTATAAAATTGGCTATTCCGAGTAAGATTGGGTTGAAAGATATGTTTTCAACAAGTATTCTAAATGCTTATTTATGTTATGTTATCAATTGAGGATGTGTTAAAATATGGGTTGTGCATTAGAAATGTTTGACTTCAAGTTAATTTCAAACGAAGGCTATTATGTCAAATTTTGTGAAGAATCTCTATGTGCCTTAAACTCTTAATTGCTCACGTGTGTACTACATGCCTTGATTTAAATTGTTGTTGTTGTTGTTGTTAATGATGTTGATGTTAGAAAGTGAAAAGGTGAGCATGAAATACTAAATATGGCCAACATGCCAAGAATGATCGTATAATTATGGCCATTTGTACCAATGAAATGAAAATATGGGAAAGTAATTTGAAATGGTATGATTGGTATAAAAAGGTTGATTTCTCGAATAAGATAGCCTAGCCGGTTGGGTCGTGATCGGACACCATGCCACACACATGGTGGTGATTGTGCTGGAAATTGTAATTGAAATGGTGATTGTGGTCGATGTCCCTAATGGATAGCCTAGCCGATCGGGTCGTGATCGGACTCCGTGTTAAAGACGGTGGTATTGATATTGAGAGTAATTGTGGTTGATGTCTCTAATGAGATAGCCTAGCCGGTCGGGTCGTGATCAGACTCCGTGCTGGGAGTACGGTGGTACTGGTATTGTGGACAATGGTATATCTATACCAAAAATCTCCCAATGTGAGATATGGAAATTAATTGAAACACTATCTTGATCCTAAATTGAGGTTTGATGTTGATTAAGGCTTTCATCAACATTATGATAATCTTGTTTGTATTATTTGTCATTCTATTGAGAGGGTGTTTAGTTATACATACTAGTGCTATTCGACAGTACTAACGTCCCTTTTGCCGGGGGCGCTGCATCTTTAAATGGATGCAGGTGGTTCCACAGTAGGAGATATTGATCAATGATAGAAGTACACCTTCTTCCCAGCTGACTTGGTGAGCCCCACTTCATCTCGGGGTCATGAATCTTTAATACTTTGTGTATTCTGTTTGAGGTATAGCCGGGGCCTTGTTGCCGGCATTATCATTGTACTCTTCTTTATCTATAGAGGCAGCGCAAACATAGTGTGGGTTGTATGTTAGTGCTAGGAAGTCAAATTCGTTATGTTGTATTTGAATTACTATTTCCACTTTAGATTATGCAAGAATGTGTGGAACTGAGACTTTAAAAATGAAGTAACTAATGGTAAGAAATCGGTATTGCAGACGTGATCACTTTATTGTTTGATTAACTAAGAGATATATATTTTTTCTTTATTCATGAATGAGTTTGGGTAGAAGGAAATATAATAGGCATGCTCGGCCGGGTTCACTCTGTTGAGCACCGGTCGCGCTCCTCGGTTTTGGGGCACTACAATTACCTTCTAGTTGTCCAGAATCTTGCACAGTTTCTCATCAAGCTCAGTAGAATGCTGCGGTGCATGTGTGGATGATTGCCTTGCAACAGTACTAGATATCTCAGACAGCTTTGAAGTAGCTTCTTGCATCCAGTTGTTGACATTCTCCAATTTATGGGAGACTTGCAAAGCAGAAAGTGGGCCTATAGGCATGGGCACTAGCCTTAGAATCGGAGTAGGGACTATCCTAGGAGCTACGGAAGGCGATGTGGATGGAGCCGAAGATGGAGGCGAAGGCATAGCTACTACACTGGTAGATGGCTCAGCTAATGTATATGGAATATCAGTTGTGTTAGAAACCACCACTATCGGCTCATCTAGTTGGCCTGTAGTAGTAGATGGCTAAGCACTGTTCTTTGGGTCGGTCTGATCCTGCATTGAGTACCACTCAAATGAATTCTTGGGATTTACTTTTGTATCAAATGGCTTTGGCTCTACCTTTGCATATAAGGTTCTCTGTAATGGTACTGGAGTAGGGGTAAGTCATGTTAGTCTGCTGCACTGCTAAAGAGATTTTGGCTGACATCAGAGCACCCACATTGATTGGGTACATGACCATAATAAAAGCCACTACAACCATATATGGAACAACCAAGTTGTTCTCATTCTAGCACGGGTCAAGCCTACTACACACAAAGGTCTACCAATCTTTTGCCTCAAAGCTCAATGTACTTCGCTGAATGGATACCCAAGTAGTAATCCATGGTGGAGGTGGTCCTAGGGCTAAGATCTCAGCAAGCCATGACCGGACCTCTTCTTTCAAGGCCAACTTCTATAGTTATACCTTTGGCTCCACGTCCTCAAATCCTAACTACGCGTTCAGCGTGTGCTGATCAAACATCACCTTAATGTTACGTATCTTGGTCACCTTTGTCCCCTTGCGAATCTGTCAAATAGTGGCATAGAAATCGTGGACAAGGTGCTCCTTGACATCCACGACCTTCTAAGTAAAAAACATCCATCCATTTCTTATCCTGAACTACAGGGTTGTATCTATCAAGATCCCAAAACAGAAACTGCCTCTCATGTGTCAATGATCTCACCGACACAACATCCGGAAATCGGTAAAAGTGACTAAACTCACAAATCTGTTTTCCCAAGCTTCTTTCTTCTTTGTCCGCTCAACCCAGTAGATGTACCTTTTCCCCCTTTTCCATCATCTAGAATATCCTGCACACTGGACACTGGAGCAGCTAGCTCAGAGGCCTGGCTATCACTTTCCTATACCTCGGAAGTGTTGTGAGATGATGAAGGCACATTCAAAGGCTCAGATTGCCTATGTCACCTGGACTGTGCAACTGTCTATTCCTTGGGAATAGATACAGAGTTGCCCTCTGAAGCCTCCTTAGACGGAGCATAAGAACCAGAGTTGGAGAGATCTGCACCATCCCTCTGCCTGTTGTGGCCTTCTTCCAAATAGTCTTGGGCTCACTGAGGGGCAAGGCACCTCTACCTTGACCCCTAGAAGAGTCTCCTCTACCTTTGGCAGTTTTGTCGTAGCCTCATGATCGAACCATTGTTTGTATCAAAACAAAGAGGATTATTAGTTGCACGTCATCATTCAAAACATCTATGACTTACGTATGCAAGGAAGAATAATGTTGACATAGTAGGGTTACAACAGGAAGATATGCTTGCAGAATATGGGATTTGCGGTGCGCATTTTTTGGATATGCGGCCGTGAAATGGGACTACGGACTATACATTTTCATGTGCGACCGCACTTCTGACAATAAAGTTCAGTGGCTCAATTGCCTCCTCTCTGAAGACAGTGTGACAGCCAAAGTGCGGTTGCATAATTCATATGCAGTCCGCGGAATTTTAAGTGCGGTCCTCACTTTTGAGTGAGGGACGAGTTTCTATTAGCAGTGCGGACCCAAAGTGCAGCCTCAACAGTAATTTTGCAGTTTACACAATTAAAGCGCAGCCTCACAAAGTACTTGCCTTCACTAGTTACCAAAACAACCAAACCGCAGACTATACAAATTCAAGTGCTGCCACAAATTTCAAAATTAACGTGCAGTCAGTGCTTTTCACTTAGATTTTGCAATTACTTGTACAAATAAGTATGGAAACATGGTATTCACATCAAATCTAATTAACCCAACCCATTTTAGCATGTATTAATGACTACCCAGCACAGATCTATCCCACATGGACACATGGATGAACTCTAATAATAGATGGCCAAAAAAGAAAGTGAAAATATCAAAAATTAAACTAACACAAAAGATTAATATGAAGTGAAGCATACCAGATGAAGTGAGTGTACTAGATCATGTGAGCACATGTATTTGTGTATGGTTGATAGTGAAAATCTCTCAGTAAAGCTTGTAGAGAAAAAGTAATTATATGGTTGGTGAAAAGTGTAAAATCAAAGAAGAATGTTTATTTATACTCAGACTTTTGGAAAGGGAAAAATGTAAGTGCGGCCGCACAATTCCAAGTGCGGTCCACAGTCCTTTACCTGGGCAGCAATGGATGTGTCAGTTGTGTGGTCCGAACAATTCCTCTCGCGGCCGCAGATTAGCGCCGCACTGACAGGCCCAAACATCAAAGAATTTGCAACTTATCATTTTTGAGATTCCAGAAGTGCGGTCCGCATGTGAAATGTGTGGCCGCACAAGCTTTTCTACAGTAATTAATTCTGCGGCCACACAATACAAATGTGCCATCTACATTTCCTTTAACACTTAGCCATTTTTGTCCACCCTTCTTGCATGTAACACCCAATCATGTAGCACACTTAAAATCAAGTTAGAAACAACAAATAATACGTAACTGCAAAAGAAAACGGAAAAGAACTTGGGTTGCCTCCCAAGAAGCGACTGATTTAGCGTCATGGCACGACGTAATGTCAAACCATTTTCAAGTGAAATAAATGACCGCCACCACGTGGCTCTCTCCAACTTTACCCAAGTAGTGCTTCACCCTGTAAATATTGATGGAATACTTCATTGTTCTTCTTTTTCCAATCCAATGCACTAAAATGTGTCACAACAACAATTTCAAACGAGCCACTCCACTTGGACTTGAGTTTCTCGCAAATCATCCTCAACCTTGAGTTAAACAACAATAAAAGATCACCCACCTTGTAATCTTTGTTCCAAATGTATTTTTCATGAAGATATTTCTTTTTTTCTTTGTACAAGGACGAACTCTTATATGCATGGTACCAGAACTTATCCAATTCATTCAAGTGTGCAACCAGCAAGTTAGCGGCTACATCCAAATCAAGATTTAAGTTTCTTTGAAGCCCACATTGCCTTGTGCTTTAGTTCCATTGGAAGATGGAAAGCTTTCCCGAACACTAGCCTGTCTGGAGACATTACGATAAGTGTAAGGCCCCGTAAATATTTCCTAAAACCTGGGGTTTCATGGTGCCGAGGTAGGCGTATGTATTAATGATCGCGGTACAGACTTTTTGGGTTGAACCGTGTGCTGGGGAGTTGAAGGAAAATGCTTGGCAGAATAGGGCATTTTTGTGGCTATTATGCGGCCGCAGAATGACTGTAGAGTGAGGAAGTAATTTGGGCCATTTTTGGATAACATTTTGCGACCCATTATGCGACCGCAAAATGATTTCGCGGGCCGCACACTGATCGCATAACCAGCATGGAAATTTTACGGAGGGAGGTTCTACGGTGCATTATGCGATCGCAGAACAGGTCTGCGGACTGCATAACGGCTACAGAGCGAGGCAAATCAGCGCAGGTTTGGACGGCCATTTCGCGGACCGCAGAAGCATTATGCGGTCGCATATGCTACCACATATCCCATTTCAGAGTTTAATTTTGGGGTTTTATAAGCCTACCCCACTTTGTTTTTTAGACTTTATGGACTATTTATGAAGGGAGAACTTGATATTTTGAGAGAGAGAAAAGGCTCTAGAGAGGGAGAGAGTTCCTCAATCAATTATTCCCCAATTCTTACTCAAAATCTTGGAAGAATTAACAAGGGAAGCACACTAGATCTTCATCCTAGAGGTAAGATTCTACACCCAATCTATTAATTTCGAAATTTAACAAGAAATAGGCAATTAGTAAGATAATTCATGGGTGTAGGAGTGGCTTATTTTGCATGCATGATTGATCATGGGATGTAGGGAGATTGTTGACATAAAATAGTAAAGAAAGGGTTGTGGGTTTAAGGAATCCTCCATAAAAGGACCTTGAAACCTTAATGTACACCCAGTGCTTGATAAAATGCTCAAATGAGCTAGAACCATGATCATCTTCTTAATTTTGTTTCAATTTGTTACTTTTCTAAAATAGATTTAAGTTGCTAAGATTTCTGGAATATTTTAGAGTTAAGGAAGCTCAAGTAAGGTATGTTGGCTAAACTCTTCTCTTAAAAATTGAACCCCACAATATCCATGCAAGTTCCGAGTTACTCATTGTGAATCGATTACCCGAATAAGCTTGTGTCAACAAACATATGAAAGCTAATCAAAGACTGTGTAAGAAATCGTGATGTGCCTAAAACTCCTATTTGCTCAAATGTGTGCTTAATTGTCTTGAATAGAAATGCCTTGTTGTTGGAAAGTCCATGATGTTGGTAGAAAGTAAAATGGTTGACATGAAATACGAAACATGAAATACGAATCACGTAATGAAAAATGTGAAATATGAAACACGGCCTATGTGCCAAGAGAAATAATACAATTGTGACCATTAGTGCCAATAAAATGAAGAGATGTTCAAGATATATGAAATGGGATGATTGATAGAAAAGGGTGGTGTCTCACATGAGACGGCCTAGCTGATCGGGTCATAATCGGACACTATGCCGCACATATGGCAGTGACTGTATTAGAAATTTTAATTGAAATTATGATTTAGTTGATGTCTCGCATGAGATGGCCTACCCGATCGGGTCGTGATCGGACGCCATGCCGCACACTTGGTGGTGATTGTGTTGGAAATCGTAATCGAAATTGTGAATAGTGCCAACGCAATTGTAATCAAAATTGTGCCAAGAAAAATAATACAATTGTGACCACTAGTGCCAATGAAATAAAGATATGTGCAAGAAATAAGAAACGAAATAATTGATAGAAAAGGGTAATATCTCACATGAGATGGACTTGGCGATTGGGTCATGATTGTACGCCATGACGCACACATGGCGGTGACTGTGCTAGAAATTGTAATTGAAATTGTGATTTGGTTGATATCTCGTATAAGGCGGCCTACCCGATCGGGTCGTGATCGGACGCCATGCCACACACATGGTGGTGACTGTGTTGGAAATCATAATTGAAATTGTGAATAGTGGTATACCGGTACTAAATATTTCCCAACTTAAAATTTGGAAATTATTTAAAACTTATCTTATCTCTAATTTGATATTTGTTAATTGTTTGAGGCTTTAACTAATATTATGACTGTCGTTACTTGCATTACTGCTCGTTTATTTGAGAGAGTGTTTAGTCATATATACTAATACTATTTAATAGTACTATCGTCCCTTTTGGCGAGGGGGGGCTGCTTCTTTAATGGATGCAGGTGTTTCCATAGCAGGCGACACTAATCAACGATAGCACTACACTCATTGCCCAGTTGATTTGGTGATCCCCACTTCACTCGAGGTCATGTATCTTTTGTTCATTTTATCACCGTGTTTTGAGGTATAGCTGGAGATTTGTTTACGGCACTATCATTGTACACTTTTGTATCTAATAGAGGCTCCGTAGACATAGCGTGGGTGGTATGTTGGTGTGGGTAAAGTAAAAGTAGTAATGTTGTAATTGTATCACACATTCCACATTAACTATGAAAATGTATGTAATTTGGAAGCTTTTAAATGATGTAACTGCTAATAATGAATTGATGTTGTTGTTTATTTGATATATCCCATTGATTAATTAATGAATTGGATTTTACTGTCATTCATGAGTAAGTTCGGGTAGAAGGTATTGTACAGTCTTGCTCCCCAAGTTCGGGGCGTGACAAATTTTGTATCAGAACCTAAGGTTTTAAAGTGTCCTAGGATGTCTTAGAGCTGTGTCTAGTAGAGTCATTCTTATCGGTGTGTTGTCCGCCACATCTATAACTAGGAAGCTACTTGGACATTTGATGTTCTTGATCGTGCGATGAAGCTGATTGTACCATTGTTCATCCTTTAAGTCGTGCATTGCTCTAACTTTCAGTAAATGGCGCCCAAGAAGAAGGCAAGAACTGGCCAAGGAGCCAATGTTATGCCATGGATGGAGGTTTATTCTATCATTGATTATGTGGGTGAACACCAGAGGGGAGAGGATATACCCCAAGTTTCTACACTGTGTGGTTTTACTATTCCTGCTCAGGCTGCACCAGTTCCTACATTTGATAAGGGTACAATGAATCTTCCAACTGATATTCTGGATCCACCTCCAGCCCTAGCTTTCGGGCAGGGTGTTTCTGATGAGGATCTTAGGGGAGCCGTACAGATGTTGGTTCAATTAGCGGCTTCCAAGGTCCAGAGGTCGAATGAGGCCCCCACTTCTTCTAGTCATCAAGGGGACTCTATTGGTTCCAGGGTTAACAGGTTTCTTTAGTTAGATCATCCGGTGTTCACAGGTTATCCCGAGGAGGATCCACAGGACTTCATCGATGAAATGCACAAGACCCTTAGAGTTATGCGTGCTATTGAGACAGGGGAGTGGAGTTGGCCTCCTAACACTTGAAGGGGGGGGGGGCTATTTTTGGTTTGAGATGTGCGAGAACTCCCGCGAGGAGGGAAGCCCTTCGGCGAGGTGGAGTGAGTTTGCAGATGCTTTCATGGATTATTTCTTTCTTGCCGAGACTAAGGCAAACCCTGTTGCAGAATTTGACAACCTAAAATAGGGTAGCAAGAGAGTGTGGGAGTACTATATGGAATTCGCGCGCCTGCCCAAGTATGATATTCACATGCTGCCCGCTATGGAGGCTAGAGTGCGCCAGTTTGAGCAAGGCCTTAGCCCCTGGGTTATCAATGAGGCTGCTACAGCTACTTTTAATTCTGACATGAACTATGGGAAGATGGTAGCATTTGCTCAAGCTACAGAGAACCGTAAGTTGAAGAACAAAATGAAGCGAGAGGGTAGTAGTAAGGCCCTGTCCTTGGGAAACTTTGGGAATTCATTTGGTAGCAATAGGTCAGCATTTACGGGAGGGTCATCGAGGCAATCCTAGTCTTTTGCTCAGTCTTCAGCTAGTGCACCGCCATCAGGGTCCAGTAAACAGCAGTAGAGTCATTTCAGGCCCAGTCAGGGAAATAGTGGACCCCACCAGCAGGGCCAGTCTGGAGGGAGGTTCCAGCAGCAGCGAATGCCCCCGTGTCCTAGGTGTGGGAATATGAACCTAGGAATCTTTTACATGGATTTACCCATATGCTACGGTTTAGCACAGCCAGCCAGTTCTACAACTACTATGTCTGCAGCACTTCCTGCAGCCCACGGCACTCCAGCACCCGCAGGGCGTGGTGCAGTTAGGGGTGGAGCGCAGAGATTGGGAGGACCAAGACATTTCTATGCCATGAGTGGTCGCCAAAGTGCAGAGGCTTCTCCAGATGTTGTCACAGGTATATTGACTGTATAATCTCATGATGTGTATGCTCTTATTGATTCTGGATCCACTTTGTCCTATGTTACTCGTTATGTTGCTATGGACTTTGGGTTCGATCTGGAATAGCTTCATGAGCCGTTCTCTATATCTACTTCGGTTGGCGAGTCTATTATGACTGCACGGGTTTATGGGGGTTGTGTTGTCACGGTGCATGGTTAGGATACCATGGCCGATCTCATTGAATTGGGGATGGTAGATTTTGATGTTATAATAGGAATGGATTGGCTTTATTCATGTTTTGCCAAACTAGAACTGTGAGGTTTGACTTTCTAAATTAGCCAGTTGTTGAATGGAAGGGGGATAATGTGGTGCCGAAGGATAGGTTTGAATGGAAGGTTTATTTCTTAATGGAAGGGGGATAATGGGTGTATTTACCATTTGGTCCAAGTTACAGACACCGATGCTGAGGCACCTACACTCCAGTCTGTGCTAGTTGTGAATGAATTTCTTGAGGTCTTTCCTGATGAGCTCCTTGGGATTCCGCCAGACAGGGAGTTTGATTTTGGGATTGATGTGATGCCAGGCACGTAGCCTATATCTATTGATGTAGATGCTGAGACACCTACACTCGAGCCTGTGCTAATTGTGAATGAATTTCTAGAGGTCTTTCCTGATGACTCCTAAGGATTCCGCCAGCCATGGAGATTGATTTTGGGATTGATGTAATGACAGGCACGTAGCCTATATCTATCCTGCCCTACAGGATAGCACCAGTAGAATTTAAAGGAGCTAAAGTAACAATTGAAGGATTTGTTAGAGAAGGGCTTCATCCGACTGAGTGTGTCGCCTTATGGTGCACCAGTTCTATTTGTATGAAAGAAGGACTGGTCGCTAAGAATGTGTATTGACTACCGCAGGTCAACAATGTCACAGTCAAACACAAGTACCCATTACTGAGAATAGATGATTTGTTTTATCAGTTACAGGGTGCTAGGTACTTTCCAAAATTTACTTATGATCTGGGTATCACCAATTGAAGATCAGGGAACAGGATATTCTGCAACAGCTTTCAGAACTCGGTATGGGCACTTTGAATTTCAGGTAATGTCTTTTTGGCTAACTAATGCTCCGGCAGCTTTAACGGATCTTATGATTGAGTCTTCAAGCCTTTTATTGACTCCTTTGTTATAGTGTTCATTGACGATATCCTTGTATATTCACGAAGTGGAGAGCGCGATGCCGATCACCTCAGGGCAGCTCTACACACTCTATATCAACACCAGTTGTATGCAATGTTTTCGAATTGTGAATTTTGTCTTGACTCTGTCATGTTCTTGGGTCATGTCGTCTCAAGGGAAGGAATTAAGGTGGATCCTCAGAAGATTGCAGTTGTGAAGAATTGGCCTAAACCTACTACTCCAACAGAGATTCGTAGTTTCTTGGTCTTAGCTGGATATTACAGGAAGTTTGTGGAGGGGTTCTCCACTCTTGCCTCTCCGTTGACTAATTTGATACAGAAGGCTATTAAGTTCCAATGGTCAGATGCTTATGAAAGGAGCTTACAGGAGCGGAAATCAAGATTGACTACGACACCAGTGTTAGTCCAACCAGAGGGTACATATGGTTTTGTGGTGTATTGTGATACTTCAAGAATCTGGCTTGGGTGTGTAAACATGGAAAGGTAATAGCTTATGCTTCTAGGCAATTAAAGAATCATGAAATTAACTATCCAACACAAGACTTAGAACATGCGGCGGTGGTATTTGCATTGAAATTTTGGCGTCATTATTTATGTAGGGTCTATGTGGATATATTCACTTACCATAAGAATCTTCAATATATTTTCAAATAGAAGGAATTGAATTTGAGGCAGAGAAGATGGTTGTTGTTACTCAAAGATTTTGACCTCGATATTCTATATCACCAGGGAAAATCCAATGTTGTGGCAGATGCTCTTAACCAAAAATCTGTGGGTGGTTTGGCTCACTTGGAGGCACATCAAAGGCCGTTGGCCAAGGAAGTTCATCGATTGGCTAGTTTGGGAGTTCGTCTTGCGGACTCTAGTGAAGGAGGGGTAATTGTGCAAAATAGGGCTGAATCATCATATGTTATGGAAGTCAAATAGAAGCAATACGACGATCCATTGTTTGTACAATTGAAGGAGGGGAATAATAAACATAAGACTATGGCCTCTAACCCCTGAAATCATCTCCAACTCTCCATTCTTCAATTCCATTGCAAAAATTTCACCCATCACTCTCAAGGTATGTGGATTTCTCTCCTATATCTTGATATTTTTTATGCGCCTCTTGAAATGTTAGGGCTTGAGTAATTTTTTTTTAAAATAGAAATCTTCTGTGCTTCACATGTCTTGCTTGCTGGGTGAGATTGGTTTAGCGTGAGGGTTTATTTTTGAGTGATTTTTGGGTGAGATGTGTGCTCAACTGGCTAAAAAGAATGAACACAAAATTGGTGCACACGACCTATTTGATGGAATGTCCAAATGAACTGTTACTGGGCGAGGAAGAAGACCTTCGCGATCGCGATCGCGTTGCCCCATTTCGCAATCGCGTAAGTCTAATTCTGCCGAGAACCAAAGTTGCACATCGCAATCGCGTATATCATTCTGCGATCGTGTAGCTTTATTACAACTGGAAACCTAATTGTTCTTCACGATCGCGTGCTCAGTTCCGCGATCGCGATTCATTGAAGCCCAGGCAGCAAAACAGTAGCTCTGCCATTACTGATCCCTAGGCCTTTTGATCTCTTTCTTTCGCCTAAATATCTCCTAATACAATGCATTAAGTGTCCATACAGGTATTTAACATATTTACTCCTTTTTCGGTACTTTGAGCTCAAAAATGGATTCGGCATCAAATGAAAATGTTTAATAACATGTAGAACAAGTTGCCGAAGAGGAGTACTTTGATCGGGACATATTCTCGTCATTACGATATTCCCGCTGATATGACAAACAACTGTGTAGAAGTATGATTAAGGAAAGAGGCATTCTCTTGACCGACCTTGAAGGTCGATGGCCCGAGTTCCATGGAATATTAGTATCGAGCGGATGGATTTGCTTTGTGGAAGAGCCAAGACCAGCCAATCATGAAATGATAAGAGAATTTTATGGAAACAAACTTCAAGAATGATTTGGTAGTTAGTGTCAGGGGCTTACAAGTCCGCTTTGATCCAGAGTTGATAAATGCATATTACAATTTTCCTAATGCTGACAACCAGGTGTACAGGGATAGAGCTAAAGACTTGGGCTCACGGTGGTTTGTAGACCATTTGCATGGTTGAAAGATGTCAAACTGGATAAGAAATCACTAAAGGATCGAGTCTTCTAAATTCACTGCCAAGGCCAAAACTTGGCTCTCCATTATCTGTGCCAGAGTAATGCCTTCGCGTAATGAGACTGAGGTGACACTTGAGAAGGCAATGGTAATTTGCATAATCATAGAGGTCACACCAGTGAATGTGGGAAAACTTATAATTTACGAGATAGCTGAGGTTATTGTAGAGAGGACTAAGAGTTTATTATTCCCATCCCTGATCTCTCATTTATGTCATGAGGCTGGGGTGGGGAAAAGGCCTACATATAAGGAAAAGAACCCAGAGAAACTCATTCACCCATTGCTGGGAAAGGGAGCAGGGAATGCACAGAAGAAAAGAAAGATTGATGTAGCATCTCCCTCATTTGGCCAGTGTCCTAACACCATCACTGAGATACCCAATTCTGCCACAGATGCCACAGGGCGTTGTACTGCTATTGTGCCACTTGATTAGGGACCTCTCAAACTTAGGTATATCTCTTGCCAGGTCCATGGCATGGAGACACAGGTACGCCAGCTTATAGCTGGTTTCCCTTCTGGACCATCTTGAGAGAGCGCATCTGCAGGTCCAGCTGGCCAAGGAAAGGGTCCAACTTTGTCAAATCTTGCTAAGGAGTAGCATGCCATTAAAGCCAAATTGGGTAAGATTGAGCGGAGGCAGCGAAAGCAAAGAGAACATGAAAAGAAGAAAAGCAAGTTCTTGACAAAGATGATGAACACCTTGTGGAAGTTTTGTGGATAAGATGACGGTGATGAGGATGACTTGGAGCCCTCAGTTCCTAGTACCTCCACTCTGAGTGATGCCATTCAGGGAGCACCTCTTTCATTTTAGCTTGTTTTCTTTAGTTGCATTGGGGACAATGCAACACTTTAGGTTGGGGGTGGCTCATATATGATGGATGTATATATATATGATGGATATATGTGGAGCATGATCATTTTTTTTGTAGATTTGTTGACATTTGTAGTTTATTAGTAATATTTTGTAGTTTAATTCTAGCATGTTAGATTTAGCATTTTCTTGTTAGTTTTTATTTTTCATAGTAGTATTAATGAAACTCCTTGATTTTTCTTTATACCGCGGTTCTTTTTCAAGGAATTACTTTGTATTGAACCGGGTGACTTTTTTCTATGATAGATGGCGTGACAACTTTCTTAAGGGATTAGTTTTGTTTAGTTTTTTTTTAGGTAAATATTGTTTTTCTAGTTAGTTTAATAGCTAGTAGTGAATAAATTGGTTATTGGGTGTGATCTTTTGTCCACAAAACAATGTGTGGCTTGTTTGGTGCCAACATGATTTAAACTGTAGCATATGAAGTTTTGATCTTTAAAATGAAAAATGATTGAAGTGATAATCCTTGTTGTGACTTTTAGGGTCTATTTTTGGCTCTTTGATTCATTAAATAGCCTTTTAGTCTATATGTGATTTTCTTTGGTTCATTGGTGTTAATTGGATTTTGGATTTATATGTAACTCGAGTTTGCATGTGCCATGTGTGGTAAGATTTGTATAAGTTCTTTTGCATTATTTGTAGTCTAGAACTTGCCCGGAATGTGCTTCAAGGCAAAATCTTAGACTAACTTGGTTTAAAAAATGATGTTAGGCCTTCCTTGGACCGTTATTGTGCCTTAAATTTTCTACCCGTGCATATTTTCCCTAGTCAACCCCTTTTGAGCCTTTAAACTTTTCTCTTTGGCAACAATGTTACAAGCTTTAACCCTTTGTTCTTTATGGACCAATTTTTGGCACCCTACATTTCTAAGTACTTTGAAAGTGTAAACATAGGCTAAAAGCCTAAGTGTGGGAGTGAAGGTTGGAAAAGTTGTGATGTGGAAGTTGCTTAAAAGGTTAAAGGTAATTTAAAAAAATAAAAAAATAAAAAAATGATGAGTAAGAAAGAAAAAAAAGGAAGGAAAAATAAGGAGTTGTGAATAAAGGGAAGATTGAGTATGGAATGAAAAGTGAAGAAAGGATGGAAAATATTTTTGAAGGAAGTGTGCTTTAATTGTTGCAAAGCGTAGTGCTTAGGGAGGTTTTGAGTCACTCTTATCCAAATTGTTCCCTACCTCAACAAAAACCTACATTACAAATCCTTTAAGTCCTACTTTAATAGTGGAGAAATAAATGAATGGCAAGCCTATGGAACTACATTTGTCCATTTGAATATCTTTGTGAGAGCGAGAGTTAATTCTTTCCATTTAATATCCCATATGTGTTTAAATCGCAATTTATAAGTTGAGATTCTCTCTTAAGTGTGAGGGGGCACATGAAAAGTTTGAGTTGTGAACTTAATCCAATCTCCAATTGCGAGGAATGAACAAAAGAAAATTGTTTGTGATAACGAGGCAAATTTTGAAGCTTTAGTGTCATGACTTGGTTGCCACTTTGATTAATGTGGTGTTTGAGCACTTGAATTGAAATGAAATTTGTGAGAAGTTGGTGATTCATATGCTTTAGATTAATTGTTGGTAGCAACCGAAGTCGCTAGATTGTGTTTAATTTGAACCTTTTTGACTTGAAATGATGTTTGATGTGCCATTGATCTTAATTGATGATTTTATTGAAGGATGTTCTTAGTTTTTAAATTGCTCGAGGACAAGCAATAGTTTAAGTTTGGGGGTTTGATAAGTTGGTATTTCACCAACTTATCTCTTCTTGATACTTGGGCTTTTGGATGATTTTGTTGAGAAACTAAGGCATTTATTGAGGTTTATTGGCATATTTTAGGTATAAAGTGATTTATAAGAGATACCTAAGACACCAAGTTAAAATGTTCTAAATTGAGGAAAAATGACTGTTGACAGATAATGCTCTTCGCGATCGCGAATATTGATATGCGATCGCAAGAAGGTCAGGAAATAATACATCACGAACGCATGGAAATATCTGCGAACGCGAAGAAGAGGCTGGTCAACTGCTCCCAAATGCTCTGTGCGAACATGTGTTCTGGTCTACGATCGCAATTCTTTACATCTTAACTCTTCGTGATCGCAGGCCTCTTTTCACGATCGCGATTGACAAATCTAGGCAGAAATCTGGCGGCGGTTATGGAATTTCACGATTTTGACCCCAAACCATTTAATACATGACCTAGCTCATTTGTAAAACATCTTTGGCATATTTTTCAGTTCCTAGGATAGAGAGAACAAGTTTTGAAGCTAGGGTTCTTGCACACACACTTGGGTCTTGAAGATTTGAAGCTTTTAGTTGTGAATTTGTTACTCATTTATGCTCATTTCTTCATTTCCTTGCTTTGTATTGTATATCTAAGTGTGTAGTATTTATTCCAACACTTGAATCTTGTTTATGGAAATATTCATATTTAAAGTGTGGATTAAATATCTTGTTGTACTTATGTATTGAACGATTTTTATTTATTATGAAGTGAGTTATTGTTTATTTAATTATTCTTGTTCTGTAATGTTTCCAAAGGGATTAGCTAACCCTTGGACTCACCCATTAACTTCGAATTAATTTTGGGAAAGATAATTTTGGGTTGGGAAAGGATAATTAACAAGAACTTGAGGCCTTAACCCTCACTTTATAGATTCTACCTAGGGATAGGATTTAACTACTTGTAGCCATATTCGGGTGTGCGTAATCTCTTAATTGTTTTAGGGATAATTCAATTAGGAAGTCTTGTTATTCTTCAGAAGAAGCTAAAAGAGAATTATTACCCGAGGCTAATTAACATAAACTCGCTCGTATTTGTAAAATCATGAAATACATTGGATCGTTACTTGAGTGTAATTCCCGATGTATCTGTTCTTGTAGCCATTGATCATTTTACTTGCTTTCTAGGTTAGTTTACATTTTTGCATTTAGTGATAAATATTTTCACAATCACATTCTAAGTGTTTGCTATTGCATAATAAGTGATAATTCTCTTACATGCCCAATCGCCTACATATTGTTCTCTGGTGGGATTCGACCCGGACCTATAGTTGGGTAAATTATATTGCATCCGACCGTGTCGATTTACTTTTTAGCAGTGGATTTGGACGTCATCAATGCCGCACACATGGCAGTGACTGTGTTATAAATTGTAATTGAAATAGTGATTTGGTTGATGTCCCGCATGAGACGGCCTAGTTGATCGGGTCGTGATCGGACGCCATGCCGAACACATGGTGGTGACAGTGTTTGAAATCGTAATCGAAATTGTGAATAGTGGTATACTGGTACCAAAGATTTCCCAACATAAAATTTGGAAATTTATTTAAAACTTATCTTATCTCTAATTTGATAGTTGGTAATTGTTTGAGGCTTTAACTTATATTATGACTGTCCTTACTTGCATTACTGCTCGTTTCTTTGAGAGAGTGTTTAGTCATATATACTAGTACTATTCGACAGTACTAACTTCCCTTTTGCTAGGGGGCTGCATCTTTAATAGATGCAGGTGGTTCCACAGCATGCGGCGCTCAGTTGATTTGGTGAGCCCCACTTCACTCGAGGTCATGTATCGTTTGTTCATTTTATCACCATGTTTTGAGGCATAGCCGGAGCCTTATTTCCAGAAATATCATTGTACTCTTTTGTATCTAATAGAGGCTCCGTAGACATAGCGTGGGTGGTATGTTGGTGTGGGAAAACTGAAAGTAGTAATGTTGTAATTGTATGACACGTTCCACATTAACTATGAAAAAGTATGTAATTTGGAAGCTTGTAAGTAATGTAACTGCAGATAATGAATTGGTGTAGTTGTATACTTGATCCATCCCATTGATTAATTAATGAATTGGATTTTACTGCCATTCATGGGTAAGTTCGGGTAGAAGGTATTGTACAGTCTTTCTCCCCAAGTTCTAGGCGTGACAAACTTTGTATCAGAGCTTAAGGTTTTAAAATGTCCTATTATGTCTCGGAGACGTGTCTAGTAGAGTCATTCTTATCGGTGTGTTGTCAACCATATCTATAATTAGGAGGCTACTTGGACATTTAGGAATAATATGCTTCTTTGATGTTCTTGATCGTGCAATAAAGCTGATTGTACCATTGTTCCACTTTTAACTCGTGCATTGCTCTAACTTTCAGTAAATGGCTCCTAAGAAGAAGGCAAGAACTGGCCAAGGAGCCAATGTTATGCCAAGGATGGCGGTTTATTCTATCATTAATGATGTGGGTGAACACCCGAGGGGTGAGGATATTCTCCCAGTTACTACACTACCTGGTTTTACTATTCCTGCTCAGGCTGCACTAGTTCCTACACTTGATAAGGGTACAATGAATCTTCCAACCGATATCTTAGGGGAGCCATACATATGTTGGCTCAGATAGTGACTTCCCAAGTCCAGAGGTCGAATGATGCCCCCACTTCTTCTAGTCAGCAAGGGGACTCTATTGGTTCTAGGGTTAACGAGTTTCTTTAGTTAGATCCTCCAGTGTTCACAGGTACTGATCCCGAGGAGGACCCCCAAGACTTCATCGATGAAATTCATAAGACCCTTTGAGTTATACATGCTACTAGGACAAAGGGAGTGGAGTTGTCCTCCTAACACCTGAAGGGAGGACTCCCGCGAGGAGGGAAGCCCTCCAGCGATGCGAAGTAAGTTTGCGTATGCTTTCATGGATAATATCTTGCTTGCCCAGACTAAGGCAGCCCATGCCATAGAATTTGAGAACCTAAAATAAGGTAGCAAGAGTGTGTGGGAGTACTATATGGAGTTCGCGCGCCTTCCCAAGTATGATATTCACATGTTGCCCATTATGGAGGCTATAGTGCACCAGTTTGTGCAGGGCCTTAGCCCCTTGGTTATTAATGAGGCCGCTACAACTGCTTTGAATTATGACATTAACTATGGGAAGATGGTAAAATTTTCTCAAGCTACACTGCTTTGAATTATGACATTAACTATGGGAAGATGGTAAAATTTTCTCAAGCTACAGAGAACCGTAGGTTGAAGAGAAGAATAGAGCGAGAGGGTAGTAGTAAGGCCCGGTCCACGGGCAAATTTGGGAATTCATTTGGTGGTAGTAGGTCAGAATTTAGAGGAGGGTCATCGAGGCCATCTCAATCTTTAGCATGTGCACCGCCATCAAGGCCCAGTCAGTAGCAGTGGAGTCATTTCAGGCCCAGTCAGGGTAATAGTGGACCCCACCAGCAGGGCTGGTTTGGAGGGAGGTTCCAGCAGCACCGAAGGCCCCCGTGTCCTAGGTGTGGGAAGATGAACCTAGGAATCTATTACATGGACATACCCATATGCTATGGGTGCAGATTGAAGGGTCACATTCAGAGGGACTACCGTTCTCCCTTAGCCAGTTCTACAGCTACTACGTCCGCATCACCTCCTCCAGCCCGAGGCACTCCAGCACCTGCAGGGCGTGGTGCAGTTAGGGGTGGAGTGCAGAGATAGGGAGGACCCAACTGTTTCTATGCCATGAGTGGTCGCCAAAGTGCAGAGGCTTCTCAGACGTTGTCACATGTATATTGACTATCCAATCTCATGATGTGTATGCTCTTATTGATCCCGGTTCCACTTTGTCCTATGTTACTCATTATGTTGCTATGGAATTTGGGATAGATCTGAAATAGCTTCATGAGCCATTCTCTGCATCTACTCCGGTTGGCGAGTCTATTGTGACTGCACGGGTTTATAGGAGTTGTGTTGTCACGGTGCATGGTTGGGACACCATGGCCAATCTTATTGAATTGGGGATGGTCATTTTTGATGTAATAATGGGAATGGATTGGATTTATTCTTGTTTTTCCAAGCTTGATTTCCGAACTAGAACTGTAAGGTTTGACTTTCCAAATAAGCAGTTGTTGAATGGAAGGGGATAATGTGGTGCCGAATGGTAGGTTTATTTCTTACCCTAAGGCCATAAAGATGATTAAAAAGGGTGTATTTACCATTTGGTCTGAGTTACGTACACTGATGCCGAGGCACCTACACTCGAGTCTATGCCAGTTGTGAATGAATTTCTGGAGGTCTTTCCTGATGAGCTCACTAGGATACCGCCAAACAGGGAGATTAATTTTGGGATTGATGTTATGCTAGGCACACAGCCTATATCTATTGAAATAGATGCTGAGGCACCTACACTCGAGTCTGTGCCAGTTGTGAATGAATTTCTTGAGGTCTTTCCCCGATGAGCTCCCTAGGATTCTGCCCGACATGGAAATTGATTTTGCGGTTGATGTGATGTGCCAGGAACGTAGCCTATATATATTCCTCCCTACAGGATGGTACCAACAAAATTAAATAAGATAAAGGAACAATTGAAGGATTTTTTAGAGAAGGGCTTCATCCGACTGAGTGTGTCACCTTATGGTGCACCAGTTCTATTTCTAAGAAATAAGGACTGGTCGCTAAGAATGTGTATTGACTACCGCAGGTCAACAATATCACAATCAAAAACAACTACCTATATCCAAGAATAGATGATTTGTTTGATCAGTTACAGGGTGTTAAGTACTTCTCCAAAATTTATTTAAGATCCGGGTATCACCAATTGAAGATTAGGGAACAGGATATTCCGCAACAGCTTTCCGAATTCGGTAAGGGCACTTTGAATTTCTGGTAATGTTTTTTGGGCTAATTAATGCTCCGGCAGCTTTTATGGATCTTATAATTGAGTCTTCAAGCCTTTTATTGACTCCTTTGTGATAGTATTCATTGACGATATCCGCGTATATTCACGAAGTCGAGAGGGCGACGCCGATCACCTCAGGGCAGCTCTACAGACTCTACATCAGCAACAGTTGTATGCAAAGTTTTTGAAATGTGAATTTTGGCTTGACTCTGTCACGTTCTTGGGCCATATCGTCTCAAGGGAAGGAATTAAGGTGGATCCTCAGAAGATTGCAGTTGTGAAGAATTGGCCTAGACCTACTGCTCCAATAGAGATTCATAGTTTCTTGGGCTTAGCTGGATATTACAGGAAGTTTGTGGAGGGGTTCTCTACTCTCGCCTCTTCGTTGACTAATTTGACGCATAAGGCATTTAAGTTCCAATGGTCAGATGCTTGTTAAAGGAGATTCCAAGAGCCAAAATCAAAATTGACTACGGCGCTAATGTTAACCCTACCAGAGGGTACATATGGGTTTGTGGTGTATTGTGATGCCTCAAGAATCTAGCTTGGGTGTGTATTGATGTAACATGGCAAGGTAATAGCTTATGCTTCTAGGCAACTCAAGAATCATGAAAAGAACTATCCAACACAAGACTTAGAATATGCGGCAGTGGTATTTTCATTGAAATTTTGACGTCATTATTTATATAGGGTCCATGTGGATATATTCATGTACCATAAGAGTCTTCAATACAATTTCAAACTGAAGGAATTGAATTTGAGGAAGAGAAGATGGATGGAGTTACTCAAAGATTACGACCTCGATATTCTATATCACCCGGGAAAAGCCAATGTTGTGGCAGATGCTCTTAGCCGAAAATCTATGGGTAGTTTGGCTCGAGGCACATCAAAAGTTGTTTGCCAAGGAGGTTCATAGATTGGCTAGTTTGGGAGTTCGTCTTGCGGACTCTGGTGAAGTATGGGTAATTATGCAAAATAGGGCTGAATGATTGCTTGTTGTAGAAGTCAATGAGAAGCAATAAGATGATCCATTGTTGGTACAGTTAAAGGAGGGGATTCATAAGCATAAGACTATGGATCGACTCACGAAATCAGCACACTTTTTGATAGTTAAATCTACTAACACAGCGGAACATAATGCTTAGTTGTATATCAAAGAAATAGTCAGGTTGCATGGCACTCCAGTTTCTATCATTTCAGACTGAGGGGCACAGTTCACAGCTAATATTTGGAAGGAATATCCGCAAGGTTTGGGTACTCAGGTGAATCCAACCTTTCACCCGAAGACTGACGGGCAGGCAGAGCGGACTATTTAGACGCTTGAGGATATGTGGCGCGCTTCGGTCCTTGACTTCAAGGGTAGCTGGGATGATAATTTTCCTCTCATAGAATTTGCCTACAACAACAGTTATCATGCTAGTATTCAGATGGCAACATTCAAGGCCGTATATGGTAGGAGATGTAGATCCCTCATTGGGTGGTTCGATATTGGGGAAGTGGAATTAATAGGACCAGACCTCATGCATCAAGTTATGGAGAAGATTAAGGTCATTAAGGATCGGTGGCAAACTGCTCAAAGTCCTCGAAAGTCCTATTCGGATGTTCGTCATAGACATTTGGAGTTCAAAGAAGATGATTGGGTGTTGTTGAAGGTTTCCCACATGAAGGGTATAATGCGGTTTGGAAGGAAAGGGAAATTGAGTCCGAGGTATGTCGGGCCTTACAGATTCAGAGGATTCGTCAGGTGGCGTACAAGATTGAGCTACCACCTGAGATGTCATTAGTGCACCCAGTATTCCATGTGTCTATGTTGAAGAAGGTAGTTGGAGATCCGTCGGCTATTGTGCCAGTTGAGATTATTGAGGTAAATGAAGAACTGACCTATGAAGGAACTCTATTTGCCATTCTTCATAGGTAGGTCCAAAATCTAAGAAATAAATAAATTGCCGCCGAGAAAGTGTTATTGTCACGACCCAAACCAATAGGCTGTGACGGGCACTTGGTACCTTACTCAATCGAGTACCAACATAACGTATCTTTTTGTATCATACTCTCATAGATAACTGAGCCGGAGAGGCTTCCGTGAGATAAGTACAATAAAACATGAAATACCAACTTATACGTAAGATATACAGGCCTATAAGACCACTATGATCCATTATATAGTTAAAACATAGGATGACAATGCCATACAAGTATCCGTATACATGACATCTGTCTACAAGCCTCTAAGAGTACATAAATATCACAAAGGTCTGGACAGAGCCCCGCCATACCAATCAATATATGTCCTAATCATATTGACCAAATAGCAACTCCGGAGCAGATGGAGCGCACCAACACCTTCCGCTAAGTTGATAGCCTACTTGGAGGACACTTGACCTATATATCGGGACCTGCGGGCATGAAACACAGCGTCCCTAGGCAAAGGGGCATCAGTACAAATAATGTACCGAGTATGTAAGGAATGTAATCAGTAAATAATAGACATGGGAGAAACATGGAGTAAAAGACTCAACATGTATATCTGAATAGCTTTGTGAATCATTTAATATTATAATGTCATGCATATGCGTATAAATGTAATACCATGCACGGGTATATGCGTTCATAACATCATCAAGACTCTGAGGGCATCCCATCATATCATTTCGGCCACTGTGGGCAACATCATCAACGTATACCAGCTGATCAAGTGGTGGTGCATATATAACGCCGTAACCTTTTCCCATATCCCATATACATATATACACGTATATAACGACATCTTGTTATGGGTAAATGTGCAAGTATAAGTATAAATGAATGTAATGCATGAGAAAGTACGTCAATAAAATCGTTCGGAGTGTCATAAGACCACTATGCCTCTAATTAATATCATGAAGTAAACTTTATCAACTTACCTTTTTTTTGAGACTCATGAACAAATGATAGAATAAATGGACACATGGGGAATCAAGAACATAGGCATCTCTAGTATCTCTATGAATAGAGTCTTTTATGGAAATTATGCATTTGCTCATTTCATTTTTGTCGTATATATCATACCAAAAGAAAGAAGGGATAGCCTTAACATACCTGAACCAATTCTCTTGAAAATCCCTCCAACATACGTTGATTGCGACAAAACATGTAATGGTGGATCGAAGTAGGGAAAAAACCATATGATATTCTTGAGAAAGGTTGCACCATGCTCACTTAATATTTGAAATTCATGTTGCACTTGTAGGGGTTTATAAAATTCCCTTGAGAATTCCATCCATTCCATCAAGCCTAATGTAACACCTTGGAAAATTTCAAAGTACTTAAGTGTAAAGCCCGGTAAAGTTTGCAAAGAAAATAATGTTTCATGGTGCTCAGACTTTTTGGGTTGAATAATGGACGGTAAAGTAAAGGAAACTTTTCGGCGGAAAAGTGCATTTTTGCGATCCATTATGCGACCACAGAACCACTTTGCGGACCGCATAATGGCCGCAGAGTGAGGCAGTTGATTGGGTCAGTTGGAAGCAACTATGCGGTCGACGATGCGACCGCATAGCTATTATGCGGTGCATTATGCGACCGCATAACAGTTATGCGGACCGCATAGTGACCGCATACACATGCAGTTCTTTTGGCTATTTTGTAACCAAATATGCGACCGATATGCGGTCCGCATATCGGTTATGCGATCGCATACCTTGTTCCGTAGCTCCATTTTTGGGTTTTTAAAACACGACCCTATTTCATTAAATACACTCTTTGGGCCATTTTTGAGACATAATCTGATATTTTAGAGTGAGAGAGAGTGCCCTAGAGTGAGAAGGTGTTATTCCATAATTTTTCTTCAATTCTTGCTCAAGTTTTGGAAGATTAAGAAGGGAAGATTACTAGGTCTTCATCATAGAGGTAAGCTTACTAGTTTCAAAATTTTCTAAAAAGGGTAACTAGCAAGATAAATTTATGGGCATGAGAGTTGTTTATTTTACATGCATGTGTTATCAAAGGGTGTAGGAAGATTATTGAGCTAAAAATTGTAAAGATTGGGTTGTGGGATGATGAATTCCTTCATAAAAAGGATATTGAAACCTTATGCACAACCAGTGTTTGATAAAATGCTCAAGTGAGCTAGAACCATGATCATCTTCCTAATTTTGATTCAATTTGTTATATTTCTAAAATAGATTGAAGTTGCTAAGAATTGCGGAACATTTTATAGTGTAAGGAATCTCAAGTGAGGTATGTTGGCTAAACTTTTATCTTAGAATTTAATCCCACGATATTGATGTAAATTATGTAAGTCTCGAGTTATTCATTATGAAATTGGCTATTCCGAGTAAGATTGGGTTGAACGATATTTGTTCATCAAGCATCACAAATGCTCTATTCATGTTATGTTACCAATCGAGGATGTTTTAAAATATGGGCTGTGCATTAATAATGTTTTGACTTTAAGTCAAGTTCAAATGAAGTCTATTATGCCAAATGTTGTGAAATATCTCTATGTGCATTAGACTCTAAATTGCTCACATGTGTACTACACACTTTGATTTGAACTGTGTTTGTTGTTGATGATGAGGATGATATTTGAAATTGATAATGTGATCATGAAATACTGAATATGGCCAACGTGCCAAGAATGTTCTTAAATTTATGGCCACTAGTGCCAATGAAATGAAAAGATGTGAAAGTATTACGAAATGCGATGATTGATATAAAAAGGTTGATGTCCCGAAATTCTAAGCTACTTCAATTTATTTTAGAAATGTAACAAATTGAATCAAAATTAGGAAGATGATCATGGTTCTAGCTCATTCTAGCATTTTATCAAACACTAGGTGCATATTAAGGTTTCATTGTCCTTTTATGGAGGATTTCATCTTCCCAGAACCCATGCCTTGCCATTTTTAGGTCAACAATCTCCCTCATCCCTTGATAACACATGCATGAAAAATAAACAACTCCCATACCCATGAATTATCTTACTAATTGCCCATTTCTAGTTAAATTTCAAAATTAAGGGTTAGGGTGTAAAATCTTACCTCTAGGATGAAGACCAAGTGTGATTTCCTTATTAATCTTCCAAGATTTGAGTACGAATTGGTGGATGAAGCTTAGGAACTCCTTTTCTCACTCTATAACACTCCCTCTCTCTGGAAATATATGTTTCCCCTTTAAAATGATCCCCAAGGGAGTTTTATTAGAATGGGGCCGGGTTCAAAAATTAGAAAAATAGAAGCCCCGACAAAGGTCTGCGACCACATAATGCTTTGTGGTTCGTGAAATGGCCCTTCTGAACTGGGCACCACTGCCTGGGTATGCAGCCGTTTTGCGGTCACATAAATGGCCACGAAATGACATCCAAAAGTTGCCCACTTGACTGCCTCACTCTACGGCCATTTTGCAGCCTTCAAAGTGATTCTGCAGCCACATAGTGGGCTGAGAAATGCCTTTTTCTGCAAATCATTTTCCTTCAGCTCCCTAGTGTACTGTTCAACCCAAAATTTTGTACCACGACTATCATTAACACATACACCTACCTCGGTACCACGAAACCTCGGGTTTCAGGTAAATGTTTACGGGGCCTTACAAATATAATAGTTTATGGGCTTTTGGACGACGTGGTTCATGCTATGATCTCTTGCGGTGATCTTTGGTTTAGGATCATAGTGTACCGGCAAGGAGAATTGTTAACTTGAAGGAAAGTTGAGGAGGATTTGAAGAAATTGGTCAGCTTGGTATTGTAGGGTCAGCATACTAATAAAGGTAATTGGTTCTTTTGGTGTGGTGATGCTTTACCGGTGTTTTGTGCCAATACACTTGGGTTTGACGCCTTGCGTGACTTGGTTAAGTTGGAAAAATTCGGTTCTGATTGTTTAGTTATGTGTGGACGAGTTTCGAATAGTTCTTGATAGTGTCGAGGATGGCTTGGGATGGATGTATGCCAACGACATAATGAACATGTTGCGTGTTATAATTTTTCTCCCATTTGGGGTCACGAGTTATAGATAGCATGGACGGTTTCAGATGTTTAGAAGAATGCTAGCATTATCTGGTACAACCTAAGAAGGGTGCATACTCCAAAAGGCGCATTGTGCTTTAACTTGTAGATGCCTGACATTTATTACGCTAATGACCCGATTGATTGAATACTGATGGTCAAATTTATCTATGTGGTAATAAAGAATTATGGAAGTATTTCTCATGGAACGATTGTGTATGATGAATATGTCAGTAATTTGAATAATGCAGTTGGGATCGGGAGATTATGGTATTCTAGGGATTTGAAGACGAAGAGGATTCTCAAAGGCATGTGTTATAGATCCATTATTGTGAAAATTTCTATTGTTATCTACCTATTTTGGGAGGATCAAAATTTATTTGGAGGCCATTGGTGGGCCTAATGAGAGTGTGTATTCTACATCAGGTCGTACTTGTATACCCAACACAGTTATTGTGGATGGATGTGTTATTGTTTGGAGTGGAGGTTATTCGTGTTCTGATATATTCCATATGTTACTCTCATATGCTATGATGGGTTGTGATCTGTTGATTACTTTTACCTGATGCAATTCTGTTGGGGGCCTTGTGGAAAATTTCGAGCGAGATAATTCTCGGGGTGTTGAATGGTTGATTGCGCCTTGGTTGTGGTCTTTTTATTTGTGGTATATTGTGCTATCCATTTTTCCATGGTTATGGTCACGCACTTTGCTCGTTTGTTGTTGATATGTATAAGGTTGTTGATAGTGAGCATCACGACTCGACGTATCCTATGTGTACATGTGTTTCGATTGGGTCACGCATCATATCAGAGTTATGTTGGGATATGATCCTTTGGGCTTATTTCTTGTGTTGTTTTTCTCCCTTGTGTGGTGGCTTCATTGCATTGCGCTTCATGGTGGTATCTGTTGAGCTTGCGTGGCGGTTCTCTCATTTGATTCTCTTCAATTATTGGGTACATCAAATTTGTCGCTTCTTTGGTGCACTTATTGCATGGTGTGCGACTCTGGGTAGGATTTATGTGGCATATTGGTAGAGCAGTTTGTATTGGATGAGGTGAAGTTATCGGGCCCGAATGTAGTGCCATCATATTTGATTAAGCTATGTTTGGAACTACAGTGTCTTTAGTCAGCCTAGATTTTGGCTTTGGTTCTCACCGGGCAAGAAAGCTCTATGACTGGTTGATGTGATGGGGGTTTTGCATTTCTGTGTGTTTCTTTCATCATTGATTGTGTTCGAAGATTTGGAACAAGGTTTTTATTGATAGGATGTTAGATACCGGTACAATATTTGATTTTTGAATGACTATTGTGGTCAAAAGCTATGGCTATGTGTATCTGAGTAATGTGGAATATCATTTGAATACACTTGGGATATGGTTACGACTTGATGCAACTTAATGCTGACTTATACAACATATAGATGCGAGAATCGTGTCTCATAATTAATTTGGGAAGTTGGAGATTGGGTTCTAAGGGTTGTGAGCTAATGTTAAGGTAATGAGCATCAGTTAGATTATGTTGTCAGACTTATATAGATTAGGATGAAGTGCGATCACCCATGTGTATAGGCATGGTGAGTTTATACAGTGACTTGATGGCTTTGGGACGATTCTTCGCATATTCGAGGATCAACATGTTTAAGTAGGGGATAATGTATTGACCTGACAAGTTGTTATGAGAATTTGTATTTAGTTAGGGTGTTTGAGGTCATGCGTAGAAATGTATGGTGTATTATGACTTGTGTGTATCGTTTGTTTTGGTTCCTCAGCAGTTCGTTATTGATTTATAAGAATGATTCTCAACAAGGAAGCTTTAAGTTAGAAGAGTTAACCAAGCTTCATTTTTGTGTATTTGACCTCGGGACAGAGTTTTTATTATTCCAATAGGGCCATGTCATAATTTTGGACTTAGTCATATGCTTGCAATTGGATTCGGAGGTTTCTTGGCTGATTTGGTACTTTTGTCGAAAGTTGACAATTTGAAGGTTTAGAATTTTGCTAAGTTTCCATGGTTTGACTTTATGTCTATCGGGATCGGATTTTGGTTTTGTGACTTTGTACGACTCAGTTTTTTCATTTGGAACATGCCTGCAAAATTTTGTGTCATTCTAAGTTTGTTTAGTAGGAATTAGACGTATGTTGTCTTTTTGCAATTGTTAAGTTTCATTGTAATTTTCGTGTGTTCTGTTGTCTGATTCATGGTTTTGGACGTTATTTTGGTATTTTGATTGTGCAAGTGAGTTTGAATGATGATTATGTACTTGTGCAAATGGTTGGAGTGGAACCTTGAGGGCTCGGGTGAGTTTTGGATGCCTACCGGAGAGTTTGAGAGAGGTTAGGATTTTTGCAGGTGTTTTGTTCTTCGCATTTGTGAGGAAATGGTTGCATTTGTGATTACCACATTTATGAGATCCTGCTCGCTTTTGCGATGTTGCGTTAGGGGACCAACTTTTGCAGTTACGAAACTAATATCGCATTTGCGATGGGTTCTGAGTTCGTATATGCGAACCCCTGATCGCATTTGTAATGGGGAGCTGGGACTGGAGCAGGCCGCTTTTGCAATTGCTTTCTTGCACTTGCGAGCCTGCTAGGTTCGCATTTACGGACCAGTTGTCGCATTCACGATAGGGTCTTTGCATTTGCGATGCCTGTGTCGCATTTGCTAACCTCTTATCACAAATGCGATATCTGCAGCTGATTACATGTAGTGTATTTCGGGACATAGCTTCATTCTTCACATTTTTTAACCCTATTGGGTAAGTGATTTTGATCCTTTTTTATTACATAACATGATCGTTTAGGAGACTTAACATCTAATCCATGAAATTTGAAGAGAAGTTTTTGGAAATGTTTTCAACAACAACAACCCAGTAAAATCCCACAGATGGGGTCTGGGAGGTTAGAATGTACTTAGACCTTACCCCTACCCCAAAAGGGTAGAGCGGCTATTTTAGGAGACCCTCAACTCAAGAAGAAAAAAATAGACAACAGAGTCTGTGACAGCAACAAAAATCAGCAAAATAATATAAGCATCATAGAAAAAAGAAAATAGATGGAAAGTAATAACAACAACCAGTAATAACGCCATGGTATAGTGAAAAAATGGAAAAATAGTGCAGAGATAACATACACCACTAATAGTGCAAGACAATACCCTAAGAGGCTAATCCCCCCTTCAGAACAAAGGAGAAAAATGCTCGACTCCTTCGTAACCTTCAACCCTAATGCTCGACCTCCACACCTTCCTATAAAGAGCCATGTCCTCGAAACTCTAAAGTTGAACCGCGTCCTACCTGATCAATTCACCCCAATACTTCTTAGGCCTCCCTCAAACTCTTCTAATAACTGCCAAAGCCAACCGCTAAAACCTCCTAACCGGATCATCTTGGCTTCTCATCTGCACGTGCCCGAACCATCTAACTCTCACTTCCCGCATCTTGTCAACTATGGGAACCATGCCCAACATCTCCTGAATTTCTTCATTTTCTAATCTTATCCAACCTAGTGTGCCCACATATCCATCTAAACATCCCCATCTATCCTACTTTCATTTTCTTGATATGGGAATTATTGACTGACCAACACTCTACCCCATAATATATGGCCAGTCTAGCCACCTCTCAGTGGCACATTCTTGTCACACAATACTGCAGATGATAACCTTCATTTTATACACCCCACCCCTATATGATGCGTGACATCCTCATCTATCTCTCTACCCCCTGGATAATTGACCCAATGTATTTGAAACTACCTCTCTTGGAGATGACTTGTGAGTCAAGCCTCACGTCCAGGTTTTCTTCTTACATCACGTCACTGAACTTGGACTCCAAATATTCAGTCTTAGACCTACTAAACTTCAAACCTTTAGACTCGAGGGTTTGTCTCCAAACCTCCAACCTCTCGTTAACACCGCCTAACGTCTCATCAATCAAAACTATGTCATCAGCAAACAGCATACACCAAGGCACCTCCTCTTCTGTATATGATGTAATAAGCTCGCAGCTTTACAAGACTCACAGGGTCTCCCCTAAGTGCTACAAGGAAAGACTAGCTGAGGAAATAAGGAAGAAAGCATCAACCTAAGCATAGTAACTTGAAGAAGAAATGGTCTTGCAACAACAATCTCACTACAATATTGGATGCACTTCATAAGAAAGTGGCACCTATCGTGACTAATGAATGGAAGTAAAAAGTGATATTTGAAATCATATGAGTTACAAGGAATTCCAGTATTCATAGGCACTAAGATAAGCTAAGTATCCATGCAGCAAGTGGCATAACGACTAGGAAACATAATTGCTTACATTTAAAGACAACTGAGAAGGCACGAAAGGAAGTATATGGTACAAGCAAGTTAAAGGAAAGTTGCGAGTAGTTTGAATAGATATGTGTAGGTCGCAAGCTAAAGTACGGTAGAGCAACAAGGTTTTAGCTTGATAGGATTTAAGGATTAGAAAAGATGAGTGAGAAGGTGACAAGAATAGGTAAGGCCTTGGGATTAAGACCATCAAAATGAGAGAGTTGATGGTTTCCTTAAGCTATAAAAAGCTCAGTATAGCTTAAATGAACTCAGAGGAGTCTAAGACTAGGAGAAATTAGAAAAGATGAAATGTTGCCCTGTTAGTAGAATAAGGGTGTAATTGTGATTGATAAGAGGAGGACATTTATGCCTTTGATTGAATAATGATTTTAAAAAATGGATATCATGAATTGCAAAGATTAGAATACCCCCTGTAAGGTGAAAAACATTTGCATACTATGAACTAAGGTTATTGATGTATAGTATCGTCCCAAGGTGGATCGTGCAAATCACTTCAAATGTTCCCCGATGCGACTTGTACCCTAGTGACAATGTATTACGTAAGAGGTTTCAAGTTATCATTGGTTAATTATGGATCAACATTAAGCTGAACCAACAATGGATGGATAAATGTTACAAAGTATGAGATGAGATTAGGCCATCAGTCTTAAGATGAACAGTGACGAGGAATCATTAGAGGACTTAGATTTATAAATATAGGATAAGCTACGAGAGAGTAACCTGGAGTTGGGCAGTAGATCTCGGTAATAATAAACTGAAGCAAGTGTTATGGTTGTCACGCCCCAAACCTGAAGGGACGTGGCCGGCACCCGGTACCATACTCGGCCCGAGCGTACCACTCTGTAACTGTGAACTCTAGAGGAATAACCCTCAACCTACGCCGATGAGACCATATTCTGAATCATCTAAAAATATCGTCTGTCTCATCTAAGGGGTAAACATACCCAAAAACTCATATATATATATATATAAATGTACAGATTGAGGAGGCCGCCGTGAACATCTACTGTTATACAAACTATACAGGACTTGTCTACAAGCCTCTAGAGATAGTTGAACTGTATCATGGTCGGGACAGGGCCTCGACCTACCCATCAAACCTGTATATATATAACAGACTCCAAGGTCTAGACCTGGTAACTCCGGGGAAGTGGAGCTTACCAACCAAGCTGATATTTGGCTCTGTCTACTGGGAAGGTCTATCCAGCTGTCTATCAGGACCTGCAGGCATGAAATGCAGCGTCCCCAACAAAGGGACGTCAGTACAAATAATGTACTGAGTATGTAAGGCAACAAAATAACTGAAAGCTGAAACTGAATTGATGATATAATAACGAAATGTAACTGGGAGTCAAAAATGGTCTGGAGATATATGCTTACCTGCTGATACTGACTCAACTCTCTCCATATAGTATGTAAAAAAGTTGTCCGGCCCTATAAGGCTCGGTATGTGTAACTGCCCTGCCGTAGTAGGCTCGCTCATAGGCGCTCGGCCATACTAGGCTCTGTATCTCGGCCATTCTGGGCTCGCTCATAGGCGCTCGGCCACAGTAGGCTCGGTATATACTTACCATCTGATCAGAGGTTGCCCAATAGGGGCCTGCCCATCGATTATAGCTCGATGGTAATGAAAATACTGTAATACTGTATATATAGGCTTGCTGCTCTCTTGACTGAAAGAAGACAATACTAAAATTGAATATAGAGTCTCGATAAGGAATAATATTGTAACTTATGAGACTAGAATAGTGTGAATAAATTCATGAATATGAACTTCTCTTTTTGTCTCATTACTAACACATGTAGCTACGAGATCATGCCAAAATGAAGGAAGGCTTAGCCTTAACATACCTTATCACAATCTTTTCAATCACCAAGTTGAACTCACCTCTTCGCACCTTAATCTACAAGAATGATAATAATACTATCGTTAAGTTACGAAAGGTACAACTATCGCACAACGAACGACAAACCTATTTTGTATTAAAACGGGCAGCATCTCCCCTATAATATGCCCTTCCTCCAACTTCAAGATAACACCAACAATACAAGGACAGAACAATAACAACATATATACATCATTTTCCAGCCCTATATACACCATCAAATACTACAAAACAGCCCAACACACCCCAATCTCTTCGTACACAAAACGACCACCGTAGTAGTGTCAAACGACCCGAAAATGTTATGACGAACGACCAGCCAACCACCCTACATTTATATGGTGTTTATAAACCCCCTTCCTCCTCCAAAACTCCACAAAATAGTAATAAAACACGCAGCCCAACAGCAACACAAAACAGTCCACAAAACAGTCCGCTACAAGTGAATAACTCGAACTCACGGCTTCCGATCACCATCCCGTGAGTTCTTACAAGTATAGAACGACTTACCATGAATTTACAGAAGAAAAAATGGATGAAAGAGAGCAGTAAACTCACCTTATTTGTTGGATAACTCAGCTCCTATCTTGGTTCTTCAAACTCTAAGTTTTACCTCCAATTGGAACTTGAAAGGGAGAGAAAATCAATTAGGGTTTGTGGGAAATTTTTGGGAGGATTCTTT
Source organism: Nicotiana tomentosiformis (assembly GCF_000390325.3). Taxonomy (NCBI): domain Eukaryota; kingdom Viridiplantae; phylum Streptophyta; class Magnoliopsida; order Solanales; family Solanaceae; genus Nicotiana; species Nicotiana tomentosiformis. Next base: position 149,925,447 of record NC_090817.1, read on the forward strand.
GCAGAGCTTATGTCTGGTTATTATGCTCTATTTTAAGTCTAATATATGAAGAAAATAGGCCCTTAAAAGGCCTCTTTGGACGACCCGAAATGGCCCATTTTTGGGCTTTCATTTAAGCAAGTAGGTGACACACCTACTTGTCACCTAGCAGCTTGCGCAGTATCGCAAAAATGTACATATCTCTCTACTCCGATGTCGTATTGACAAATGGTTTAATGCGTTGGAAAATAGACTCATAGATATTTAATTTGATGTGTGGAACACACCATAACTCTAAGTATATTGGGAGAAAATTGCAGTTACATTTGACCCAAAGTTTCAGTAAAACTTATGAATGTAACTTGTGATGACTTTCATCGACTTTTGTTCCACAACTCGCTTGACTTAAAAACATAACACACGGATGTAATACGACTAATATAAATCATAACATAATCTCTTTATCATGTTAATCACCCTAGTATCACCCCAAAGGTACATGTTATAACATTCCCAACTTGTCGACTTTCGATGAAACATTGTTTTATTTAATTGCTTTAGCTTCTGAACTGTCCAACCCTCTTTGTACTTGTTGTTCATGATCTTCAATATTTGTAACCTCAGAGGTAACATGATTAACTTACTTTATATACTTTTAAATATTATCTCATTTTTTTGTCCTACATTAGTTTACTTACGACGCATTTTTACATACGAAAATATAGGGTGTAACATCACTCCCCCTTGGGAACATTCGTCCTCGAATGTTTACTCTTGGAGACTTTGGAAACTTTTTCCAGAGTATCCTTCGTACACTAGGTTAAAACCAACCTGCACGTAGCCAGAAACATACTATGCATGCCACACATGGCCAATCTTTATAAATAGCAGCAATTCGCCTCTGTCGCAAATTCAACTCTTTCTGCTTGAAAATATATTGTAGGCTTTTATGATCAGTAAATATATCAACATGAACACCATATAAATAATGCCGCCATATCTTAAGTGCATGGACAACCGCAGCTAACTCGAGGTCGTGGGTCGGATAATTCCTCTCGTGCTTCCTCAACTGCCTTGAAGCATATGCAATTACCTTCCCATGTTGCATCAGGACACATCCTAACCCGACACCTGATGCATCACAATACACGGCATAACCCTCTAGACCCTCTGGAAGTGTTAGAACTGGAGCTGAGGTCAACTTGTTCTTAAGCTCTTGGAAACTCCGCTCACAAGCCTCTGTCCATTGAAACTTAGTTTCTTTCTGTGTCAACTTCGTTAATGGTGCCGAAAGGGAAGAAAAACCCTCTACGAACCTCCGATAGTATCCTGCTAAGCCTAGAAAGCTACGAACCTCTGTCGGAGTGGTAGGTCTAGGCCAAGATTTCACGGCCTCAATCTTCTGAGTGTCCACCTTTATCCCTTCATCTGATACAATATGCCCCAAGAATGCTACAGACTTCAACCAGAACTCACATTTAGAAAACTTAGCATACAACTTACGATCACGGAGGGTTTGGAGTACCGCTCGCAGGTGGTCCGCATGCTCATCCTCTGAACGGGAATAAACCAGAATATCATCAATAAATACTATCACGAACAGATCTAAAAATGGCCGGAATAGGCTATTCATCAAGTCCATAAATACAGCGGGTGCATTAGTCAACCCGAAGGACATGACAAGGAACTCGAAGTGGCCATATCGGGTCCTGAAGGCTGTCTTCGGAATATCTTTTTCCCGAACTCTGACCTGGTGGTACCCCGACCTCAAATCAATCTTGGAAAAGCATCTAGCTCCCTGCAACTGATCAAACAAGTCATCGATCCTTGGAAGTGGATACTTATTCTTAATAGTTACCTTGTTCAACTGCCTATAATCGATACACATCCTCAGCGAGCCGTCTTTCTTCCGCACAAATAGTACCGGTGCACCCCAAGGTGAGGTACTGGGCCTAATGTAACCTTTCTCCAGCAAATCTTTTAACTGCTCCTTCAACTCCTTCAATTCGGCAGGTGCCATTCTATACGGAGGGACGGATATTGGTTGAGTTCCTGGAAGCAAATCGATGCTAAAATCAATCTCTCACTCTGGAGGAATACCTGGAAGCTCATCTGGAAACACATCTGCATACTCTTTGACTATGGGAATAGACTGAAGTGTAGGTATCTCAGCATCTGCATCTCTAACTCGCACAATATGATAAATGCACCCTTTTGCGATCATTTTCCTCGCCTTCAGATAGGAAATAAACCTACCTCTAGGTGTTGGTGTATTACCTACCCATTCAAGGACTGGCTCACCCGGAAAATGAAATTTGGCTACCTTTGCTCGGCAATCAACTGTGGCATAGCAAGCTGCCAACCAGTCCATGCCCATGATAGCATCAAAGTCCATCATCTCTAGCTCAACTAGGTCAGCTGAGGTCTGACGACTACAAATTGTCACCGTACAACCTCGGTAAACCCGTCTAGCAATAATCGATTCTCCGACCGGTGTAGATACCGCAAAAGGATCACTTAGTATTTCAGGCACTATACCAAACTTCCTCGCGACAAATGGGGTAATATACGATAAAGTAGATCCTGGGTCTATCAAAGCATAAGCATCGTGAGAGAAAATGGTTAATATACCTGTCACAACGTCTGGTGAAGACTCCTGGTCCTGTCGACCCGCTAAAGCATAGATACGGTTCTGATTACCACTTGAACTGGAACCTCTACCTCTGCCTCGACCTCTACCAGTCGAAGACTGAGACTCACGCCTTGAAGGATGCACGGACATAGACGATCCTGTTGCTGAACTCGCTGGTTGTGCCATTCCCCCAGAATCTCTATTTGGGCAATCTCGCATCATATGCCCCGGACGCCCACATGTATAACAAGCATCAGAACCTGCTCGGCATTGACCCAAGTGTCCTCTACCACAGATGTCACACCGCGGAGGAAATGACCATGTCTGCGCAGAACCTCGTTGTCGCTGCAAACCCGACGCCCGTGAGCTCTCACCTGGTCCTGACTGAGTATAGCGGTCATACCCATAACCCTGTAACTGAGGTGGCGGAGGCCTAGGTGGCCGTCCGAAGTACTGGGTCCTATAACTACCCTGAGATTGCTCCTGAGACCTGGGAAATCTCATCCTCTTACGTTGCCCTTGCTCAGCCCTCTCTGTACCCTGCTGCCGACGCCTACCCCTTTCTATATTCTGGGCGAATGCCTGAATCCGAGAGATATCCATACTATCCTGCAATGCAGCGGTGGCACATGCCTCGGTTAACTCTGGGGCTAACCCTGCTATAAACCTGTGAATCCTGTCCCGCATAGTAGAAACTATGGATGGTGCATATCTGGCCAATGAGTCAAAACGGAGACTATACTCTCGAACACTCATATTACCCTGCTTGAGGGTTAGAAACTGATCGACTCGAGCCTGTCGGATCTCCCGCGGTAAGTACTGGTCAAGGAAAGCATCTGAAAAATTCTCCCAAATAGCTGGAGGTGTATCACGTCCCCTGGACCTCTCCCATCCCTCATACCAAAGGATGGCTATATCTCGGAGTCGAAAAGCTGCTAGCTCAACTGCCTCTTTCTCCGTGGCATACATAACACGAAAGATCCTGTGAAGCTGATCTATGAAATCCTGCGGGTCCTCCCTCTGGTCTGTCCCCGTGAACTCTGGGGGATTCAAAGCAATAAACTCTCGGACCCTTGAACTCCCAGACCCCTCAGAAGTTCCTGCACTAGCTGATGCCCTAGCATGTTGCTGGGTAGCTACCAACTGTGTCAACAAATGCACCGCACTCCTTAAGTCCTGATCTGATGGAAGTGGAGGGGGAACTGGATGTGCGGTTTCCCTAGGAATCTCCGTAGTTGGTGGAGGAGCCGGTAATGGCTGAGTAGGGGTCTCCCCTTGAGCCTCAGACTGGGCCCCATCTACTGGGGGTACCCTGTTGGTCCCCTCACCTACTACTGTATCTCTCCTCTGGCTAGCCGTAGTCTTCCTAGTCACCGTCATCTGTGCATGCAAACACCAACACATAAGTTTAATTCAAATTTCCTATAACTCAGTTCTATAGCACGATTTAGATTTCAAAGAAGTGTAACCAACTCCTAAATGCCCTGTAGTTCCTTGCTTATATAATGTGGTGCACAACACATCTATAAACAAGACCCTACTAGACACGGCTTGTAGACTCCCTAGGACAGAACTGCTCTGATACCAAGTTTGTCACGCCCCAAACCTGAAGGGACGTGGCCGGCACCCGGTACCATACTCGGCCCGAGCGTACCACTCTGTAACTGTGAACTCTAGAGGAATAACCCTCAACCTACGCCGATGAGACCATATTCTGAATCATCTAAAAATATCGTCTGTCTCATCTAAGGGGTAAACATACCCAAAAACTCATATATATATATATATATAAATGTACAGATTGAGGAGGCCGCCGTGAACATCTACTGTTATACAAACTATACAGGACTTGTCTACAAGCCTCTAGAGATAGTTGAACTGTATCATGGTCGGGACAGGGCCTCGACCTACCCATCAAACCTGTATATATATAACAGACTCCAAGGTCTAGACCTGGTAACTCCGGGGAAGTGGAGCTTACCAACCAAGCTGATATTTGGCTCTGTCTACTGGGAAGGTCTATCCAGCTGTCTATCAGGACCTGCAGGCATGAAATGCAGCGTCCCCAACAAAGGGACGTCAGTACAAATAATGTACTGAGTATGTAAGGCAACAAAATAACTGAAAGCTGAAACTGAATTGATGATATAATAACGAAATGTAACTGGGAGTCAAAAATGGTCTGGAGATATATGCTTACCTGCTGATACTGACTCAACTCTCTCCATATAGTATGTAAAAAAGTTGTCCGGCCCTATAAGGCTCGGTATGTGTAACTGCCCTGCCGTAGTAGGCTCGCTCATAGGCGCTCGGCCATACTAGGCTCTGTATCTCGGCCATTCTGGGCTCGCTCATAGGCGCTCGGCCACAGTAGGCTCGGTATATACTTACCATCTGATCAGAGGTTGCCCAATAGGGGCCTGCCCATCGATTATAGCTCGATGGTAATGAAAATACTGTAATACTGTATATATAGGCTTGCTGCTCTCTTGACTGAAAGAAGACAATACTAAAATTGAATATAGAGTCTCGATAAGGAATAATATTGTAACTTATGAGACTAGAATAGTGTGAATAAATTCATGAATATGAACTTCTCTTTTTGTCTCATTACTAACACATGTAGCTACGAGATCATGCCAAAATGAAGGAAGGCTTAGCCTTAACATACCTTATCACAATCTTTTCAATCACCAAGTTGAACTCACCTCTTCGCACCTTAATCTACAAGAATGATAATAATACTATCGTTAAGTTACGAAAGGTACAACTATCGCACAACGAACGACAAACCTATTTTGTATTAAAACGGGCAGCATCTCCCCTATAATATGCCCTTCCTCCAACTTCAAGATAACACCAACAATACAAGGACAGAACAATAACAACATATATACATCATTTTCCAGCCCTATATACACCATCAAATACTACAAAACAGCCCAACACACCCCAATCTCTTCGTACACAAAACGACCACCGTAGTAGTGTCAAACGACCCGAAAATGTTATGACGAACGACCAGCCAACCACCCTACATTTATATGGTGTTTATAAACCCCCTTCCTCCTCCAAAACTCCACAAAATAGTAATAAAACACGCAGCCCAACAGCAACACAAAACAGTCCACAAAACAGTCCGCTACAAGTGAATAACTCGAACTCACGGCTTCCGATCACCATCCCGTGAGTTCTTACAAGTATAGAACGACTTACCATGAATTTACAGAAGAAAAAATGGATGAAAGAGAGCAGTAAACTCACCTTATTTGTTGGATAACTCAGCTCCTATCTTGGTTCTTCAAACTCTAAGTTTTACCTCCAATTGGAACTTGAAAGGGAGAGAAAATCAATTAGGGTTTGTGGGAAATTTTTGGGAGGATTCTTTGCAGAGCTTATGTCTGGTTATTATGCTCTATTTTAAGTCTAATATATGAAGAAAATAGGCCCTTAAAAGGCCTCTTTGGACGACCCGAAATGGCCCATTTTTGGGCTTTCATTTAAGCAAGTAGGTGACACACCTACTTGTCACCTAGCAGCTTGCGCAGTATCGCAAAAATGCACATATCTCTCTACTCCGATGTCGTATTGACAAATGGTTTAATGCGTTGGAAAATAGACTCATAGATCTTTAATTTGATGTGTGGAACACACCATAACTCTAAGTATATTGGGAGAAAATTGCAGTTACATTTGACCCAAAGTTTCAGTAAAACTTATGAATGTAACTTGTGATGACTTTCATCGACTTTTGTTCCACAACTCGCTTGACTTAAAAACATAACACACGGATGTAATACGACTAATATAAATCATAACATAATCTCTTTATCATGTTAATCACCCTAGTATCACCCCAAAGGTACATGTTATAACATTCCCAACTTGTCGACTTTCGATGAAACATTGTTTTATTTAATTGCTTTAGCTTCTGAACTGTCCAACCCTCTTTGTACTTGTTGTTCATGATCTTCAATATTTGTAACCTCAGAGGTAACATGATTAACTTACTTTATATACTTTTAAATATTATCTCATTTTTTTGTCCTACATTAGTTTACTTACGACGCATTTTTACATACGAAAATATAGGGTGTAACAATGGTATAGTATAACCGACCTAGATTTAGTAAGGCCACAAGCATAGATAACTGAGGCTATGAAACAAGATATAGAAATAGTCATAAGTTCGACAAAGAACCAAGCAATGGACTTCAGTACACCTATAGATGCCTAGAAGGATATCTTGTCATAGTTCTATACATGTTCACAAAGTGCGACCTAGAGATTGGCTAAAGGCTGGAGGAAAAAGAAGAGAAGGGTCACATAGTCGCACATACACTGACAAAGTCATACAGGATGCATGATAGAAGGTAACAATAGTTACTAGATTGGATGAATTCCGACCACAAGTCATGGTGTGAGACAGAGGCCTAAAGGGGGGAATGCCCTGGCCTTCGGATTTATTCGTAGAACAGTTGCATAGATGGAAACGACAGTATTAAAGTATTCCTAAGAGTTATAGGTCTTGAGACTGATAAGTGCATAAGTCAACATTCGAAGATGAATGTTCCAAAGGGGGAATGATGTTACCCCCCATGTTTTCATACGTGAGAGTACATCGTAAGACAATTGATGTAAGCTCAGAAATGAGATTATATTTGAAAGAACATAAAGTAAGTTAATCATGTTACCTTGGAGGTTACAAATATTTAAGATTATGAATAACAAGTACAAAGAGGGTTGGATGGCTTAGAAGCTAAACAAAGTTGAGAATGTTATAACATGTACTTTTGGGATGAGACTAAGTTTACTAACATGATAAAGCGGTTATGTTATGATTTATTTTAGTCATATGATAGTATTCTGTTATGTTTTGAAGCTAAGAGAGTTCTGGAACAAAAGTTGGCAAAGTTCATCAAATATTACATTCATAAATGTACGAAAAATTAGGTCAAAATAGCGGAGCTCTTATCCCAACATACAAGAAATTACGGGATTCTGCACCTAAAAAATTGAATATATATGAGTCTAGTTTCTAATACATTAAAGAGTTTGTCGATACGACATAAGAGTATAGAGATATTTTCATTTACGCGAGACTGCACTAGCAGTTCCCAATAGGACTCACTTAGGTGGTGGACGAACCTTAAACATTTTAACGGGGTTGGATGCCTCATTATTGGCTATTTTCGACCAAGGAAATTCCCCAAATTCTCTGAACACCTCTCTAAAATCTCTCCAAGGTTCCAAGTCTAATCCAAGGTGGTTTTACCTAGACCTATCCTCAAACGTTAGCCTAAGTGAAGAAAAGGGTCTCTATGGTGTTGTGATGCCATTAAGGGTGCTTCTTAGCTAAGGAAAGTTTTGGTTCGAGTTTTTTCTGATTATTTAAGGTATGTATAACACTCTATTTCATGCGTTTAAGCTTATATATGCGTTGGTTAAGCTATTTGGATAAAGAATTACAAGATAGAACTTGAAGTTGTATAAGAAGTTGTTGTCTCTTATTGAACTATTTTGGAGTTGTGCATATGACTTTATATGGCTGGAAATGTGGAATGGCTTGGTTATAATGTTCGTATTGTTGTTATGCCGGTAAATATTTTTAGTATGTTGGTGATGTTATAAATAGGAGAATAAGCAACCACACAGTACCTAGAAGTTGTCCATATTGTTGTAATATCTTGTTGGGTTGTTTGATGTTACTTTTATGATGGATATAAGGTTGCAATGTCAAGCCAGTATATGTTTTTATATTTTGGACTATTTTAAGGTGTTTTAAGTATAAGGGAGATGGTAAAAAGAGTTGGGGTTTGGTTCCAATCCAAGCTTACCGCTCGTCGTGTTATGTAGTAGTTCTGTTGGTGACATTTGTGCACTTGTTGTTGTGTAGGGTGAATTATGTTGTTGGGATGCTCGGTATTATGTGGTGCTGAAAGTATATAGTTGAAGGTCATATGTGATCTTTTTGTTTTTATGGACTTTGGGAAAGAAAGGAAAACAAGGGAGATGCTGCCCGTTTTAATAATAAATAAGCTTGTCGTTCGTTGTACGATAGTTGCATCTTTCGTAGCTTAATGATAGCATTATTATCATTGTTGTAGATTAAAGTGTGATTAGACGTTTTAAACGTGGTCACTGGATAGACTGTGATAAGGCATGTTAAGGCTATCTCTTCTTTCCTTTTAGCATGAACCACATGATACAAAGGAAACGAGCAAACATGCAACTTTCACAAATGACTCCATTCTTACAAGTAATAGGGGTGCCTATGTTCTTGATTCCCCCCTGTGTCCTGTTATTATATCGTCTGTTCACGGGTCTCAGAAAATACATAAGTTGATAAATTTTATTTCACGATATTAAACAAAGGCATATTTAGCTTATGACATTCGGAGAGATCTTATTGACTTACTTCATTATGCATTGCATTCATATATATACATGTACATTGACCCATGACCAGATGGCATTATATACGCGTATATTATATGTATATATGGTATGGGGAAAGGTTACAGTGTTATATATGCACCAACCACTTGATCAACTGCCATACATTTATGATTTCGCCCATTGAGGCCAAGATGATACGATGGGATGCCCTCAGAGGCTTGATGATGCTATGTATGCACATACCTATGCATGATATGAAATTTATACCCATATACATGACATTATGAAGATTTCACGATAACTGAGGTATTCAGACTTACAAATCGAGTCCTTTACTCCATATTTCATTCACGTCTTTTATATACTTCTTTTCATGCCTTACATTCTCTGTACTTTATTAGTACTGAAGTCCCTTTTGCCTGGGGACACTGCGTTTCATGCTCGTAAGTTCCGATAGACAGGTTGATAGTCCTCCTAGTAGGCTATCTACTCAGTGGAAGGTGTTGGTGCACTCCACTTGCTCCGGAGTTGCCTATTTGGTCAGTATGCTCTGGGCATGTATTGATTTGTATGGCCGGGCCCTGTCACGACCATTATGATTTTTATGTACTCTTAGAGGCTTGTAGATAGATGTCATGTATATGGGTACTTATATGGCCTTGTCGGCCTATGTTTTGAGTGTACAAATGTTCATGACGGTCTTATAGGCCCTTATGTCATATGTATAAGTTTCTATATCATGCTGGATCGTCCTATGTCGAGTATTCCTTTACATTTTATTCTGGTTATTTCATGACGGACCTTCTGTCCTGTTTACCTATGATGGTGTGATAAGAAAGATACGTTACATTGGTACTCGGTTAAGTAAGGCATAAGGTGCCCTTCGCGGCCCTGCGATTTGGGTTGTGACAATAAGGCCTTCTAAAGAGCCATTTAAATACTCGATAGGTAGCTGTTGTTGTAGGCGAACTCTGCAAGTAGTAGAAACTGATCCCATGCACCCCCGAAATCCATAATATTGGCACATAGCATATCCTCCAAGATTAGAATGGTGCGCTCGGACTGCCCGTCTATCTGGGGTTTGAAATGTTCTACTCAACTCAACTTGTGTGCCTAACTCACGCTGCATTACTCTGCAAAAATACAATGTGAAGAGCATTCCTCGATCGAAGATAATGTACACCGGCACACCATGGAGATGAACAATCTCACAGATATAGATCTGAGCCAGAGGCTCTGAAGAATAGGTAGGCACAACCGGAATGAAGTTTGCAGACTTGGTCAGTCTATCCATAATAACCCACACTGCGTCAAATTTCTTCAAAGTCTATGGGAGCCCAAAAAAGAAATCCATGGTAATACGATCCCACTTCCTCTCTGGAATCTCAAGTCTCTGAAGCAAATCGCCCGACCTCTGATGCTCGCACTTCACCTGCTAATAGCTCAATCACCGAGCCACATACTCTACTATAACTTTCTTCATTATTCTCCACTAATAGTGCTGACTCAAATCCTGATACATCTTGGTGACACCTGGATGAATGGAATACCGCGAAGTGCGAGCCTCCTCAAGGATAGACTCATGAAACCCATCTACATTGGTCACAAATATTCGGCCCTACATCCGTAACACCTCATCATCTCTAATAGAAACCTCCTTGGCATCGCCGTTCTGCATTGTATCCTTAAGGGAAAGAAAATAGGGGTCTTCATATTGACGCGCTCTAATGTGCTCATACAGAGAATACCCAGAAACCACTCAAGCAAGTGCCACGCCCCAAACTCAGGATGCGTGACCGGCGCTCAACCGAGATAACCCGACCGAGCAAGCCTGTACATTACCTTCTACCCAAACTTATTCAAGAATAACAGTAAAATCCAATTCATTAATTAAGAGGTGAGAAGGATCAAGTAAATAACAACTAAAAATCGTTATTAGTAGTTACATCATTTATAAGTTTCAAAATACATACACTTTCACAGTTTGATGTGGAACGTGTGATACAATTACAATATTACCAATTTTACTTTCCCCATACCAACATACCATCCACGCTATGTCTACGGAGCCTCTATTAGATACAAAAGAGTACAATGTTAGTGCCCGCAACAAGGCTCCATCTATACCTCAAAACATGGTGATAAAATGAACAAAAGATACATGACCCCGAGTGAAGTGGGGCTCACCAAATCAGCTGGGAAAAGAGTGTAGTGCTATCGCTGATCAGTGTCACCTGCTGTGGAACCATCAACATCCATTAAAGATGCAGTGCCCTCGGCAAAAGAGATGTTAGTACTATTGAATAGTACTAGTATATATGACTAAACACTCTATCAAAGAAACGAGCAGTAATGCAAGTAAGGACAGTCATAATATCAGTTAAAGCCTCAAACAATTACCAAATATCAAATTAGAGATAAGATAAGTTTAAAATAAATTTTAAAATTTTAAGTTGGGAAATCTTTGGTACTGGTATACCACTATTCACAATTTCGATTACGATTTCCAACAGAGTTACCACCATGTGTGCGGCATGGCATCCGATCACGACCCGATTAGCTAGGACGTCTCATGCGAGACATCAACCAAATCACAATCTCAATTACCATTCTAACATAATCACCACCATGTGTGCGGCATGGCGTCAGATCACGACCCGATTGGCTAGGCCGTCTTATGCAATACATCAACCAAATCACAATTACAATTATAATTCTAACACAGTCACCGCCATGTGTGGCATGGATTACGATCACGACCCGATCGGGTAGGCCGTCTCATGTGAGATATCACCCTTTTCTATAAATTACCCCGTTTCATATTTTTGCACATCTCTTAATTTCATTAGAACTAATGGTCACAATTGTATTATTTCTCTTGGCACATTTATTGTGTATCATATTTAACATTTCATATTTCACATTTCGCAATACGTGATTCGTATTTCATGTTTCGTATTTCATGCAAACCTTTTTACTTTCAACCATCATCATGGACTTTCCAACAACAAGGCATTTCTATTCACGACATTTAAGCACACATTTGAGCAAATAGGAGTTTTAGGCACATTACGATTTCTTACACAAGCTTTCATTAGCTTTCCTTTGATATAACACTTGAGGTGAAGGCATTTAGATATGCAAGCCCTACTTTGAACACATTCTCAAATAGTAGTACAACATAACAATAGAATGTGAATTACATATTGATCACGGATGTCTTTTGACACTAGCTTATCCGGGTAATCGATTCACAATAAGCAACTCGGGACTTACATGGATATTGTGGGGTTAGATTTTAATAGAAGAGTTTAGCCAACATACCTTACTTGAGCTTCCTTAACTCTAAATGTTCCAGAAATCTTATCAACTTCAATCTATTTTAGAAAATTAACAAATTGAACCAAAATTAAGAAAATGATCATGGTTCTAGCTAATTTGAGCATTTTATCAAGCACTAGGTGTACATTAAGGTTTCAATGTCCTTTTATCGATGATTCCTTCATCCTACAACCCATTCTTTACTATTTTAGCTCACAAATCTCCCTACATCCCATGATCAATCATGCATGCAAAATAATCCACTCTCATACCCATGAATTATCTTACTACTTGCCCATTTATAGTTAAATTTCGAAATTAAGAGATAGGGTGTAGAATCTTACCTTTAGGATGAAGACCTAGTATGCTTCTCTTGTTAATTCCTCCAAGATTTTGAGTAAGAATTGGACAATAATTGATTGAGGAACCCTCTCCCTCTCTAAAGCCTTTTCTCTCTCTCCAAATATCAAGTTCTCCCTTCAGAAATGGTCCATAGGGTCTAAATAACGAAATGGGGTCGGGTTGTAAAAACCCAAAAATGAAGCTCCAAAATGGGATCTGCGGTCGCATATGCGACCTCATAATGCTTCTGCGGTCCGCGAAATACCCCTCCGGAAGTGGGCTGGTCTGCCCCACTCTGCAGCCGTTATACACCGCACACCTGTTCTGTGATCGCATAATGCGCTGCAGAACCTCCCTCCATAAAATTTCCACGGTGGCTCTGCGATCAGTTTGCGGTCCATGAAATCATTTTATGGTCGCATAATGGGCCGCGGAATGACATCCAAAATGGCCCAAATGACTGTCTCACTCTACAGCCATTGTGTGGCCTGCAGAGAGATTCTGCGGCCGTATAATAGACTTTACAAATGCCCAATTCTGCCAAATATATTCCTCCAACTATACATTAACACATACGCCTACCTCGGCACCACGAAACCTCAGGTTGTTTTACGAAAATATTTACAGGGCCTTACAACAAGAACCCTACTAGGCTCCGAAAAATCAAGTCTCGCAAATTGATTAGCAATGCCTGAACATACATGGCTAGTGGTCTCTCTACTGCCGCACAAAATGTCAAATTGCCCATACACGGAGCCTTTGTACTCAAGGAATGGACCACCGCATTGGCCTTCTCGGGATGATACAAAATGGTGATCTCATAGTCTTTAAACAACATTAACCATCTTTGCTGCTCCAAATTAAGGTTCTTTCACCTTGAACATATACTGGCGGGTTCAGTTTTGGGGATAGGAATGAGGGAGGTAATTCACTATTGGATTTTGTTAGAGCTTTTGATTTGGTTATAGCTAACTCGAGTTTTCCGAAGAGGGAAGAGCACCTGGTCACTTTCTAGAATTCAATGGGCAAGACTCAGATTGATTATCTTCTCGGCAGGAAATGCGATAATGGTCTGTGCACTGATTGCAAGGTCATCCCAAGTGAGTACTTCACGACCCTACATAGGCTCCTAGTTATGGATCTGGAAATCAAGAGGAGTAGGAATAAGAGGACGGTGTACAGGAAACCAAAGATCAAGTGGGGTAACTTGACCAAGGACAAAGCTAAAGAGTTAGGGGAGAAGTTGTTGGCTATGAGGGCCTGGATGAGTAGGGGGGACGCGTCTGGTATGTGGTTCACGACTGCGAATTGCATTAGGGTTCCTGCTAGAGAGGTCTTAGGGGTCACGAAGGGCTCTCCCGGGGGTCATAGAGGGGACTGGTGGTGTAATAGAGAGGTCCAAAGTAAAGTGGAAACTAAAAAAACTGCTTATTTGAAGCTATTAGAGAGTACAAACGAGGAAGAAAAAAAGGTCTTATCGGGAGTGTTACAGAAAGGCAAAGAAAGAGGCGGTCTTAGACTATTATGGACTATATTTTCTAGACTTGTATTCATATTAGATGCTCATGTACTCTATGACACCAGGTTTTGGGAAGTGTTTGTATGGTATTTAAATATTATATTTTCAACCTTAAAGAGAAGTTTTGGTTTATTGAGATTATCGGCTTGCCTAGTATCGAGATAGGCGCCATCACGACAGGCTGGGATTTTGGGTCGTTACAAGTTGGTATCAGAGCTTAGGTTACATAGGTCTCACGAGTCATGAGCAGGTTTAGTAGAGTCTTGTGGATCGGTACGGAGACGTCTGTATATATCTTCGAGATGCTGTAGAACCCTTAGGAAAATTTCAATTTCTTGTATTTTGTCATGCGAATTTGTTGATTCTAGAAACTAAATTTCTGCTATTCTATTCTCTCACAGATGGTGAGGACACGTACTACTGGATCAGATGATCAGCCACCAGTGCCAACAGTCGGGCCGCGAGAGGCCGGGGCCATGGTAGAGGCCGGGGCCGAGGTAGAGGTCGAGGTGTAGTTTGTACAACAGTTAGAATAGCACCTGTAGTACCACAAGTTGTTCCAGCATAGGAGCAGATTCCGGATATAGTTGAGCCGACAGGATCAGCTCAGGCACTAGTTGTGCCCATTGAGATTGCAGGCATTCAGGAGACTTTGGCCCAGATATTGGCAGCCTGCACTGGCCTTGCTCAGGTGTTTCGGCTCAGGCTGCACCTGCCACTTCTCACGCTAGGGAAGGTACTCATACCCCCATTGCCCGTACTCCAGACCAGGTAGTACAGGGACTTTAGATACCGGGGGCACTACCAGCCCAACCGGTTGTAGCTGCTCAGGCCCCGATAGTTCCTGTTATGGCAGATGATGAGCAGAGGATACTTGAGAGATTTTAGAGGCTTCGACCTCCACCATTTAGTGGTACTGAGTCAGAGGATTCTCAGGATTTTCTGGATAGGTGTCAACGGATGCTTCGGACAGCGGGTATTCTGGAGACCAATAGGGTCTCATTCACTACTTTTCAATTTTTTGGGTCTGCACTCAGATGGTGGGAGACTTACAAAAGATGTAGGCCTGTTGGCGTAGCACCCCTTACTTGGCATCAGTTCTCTGTGGTCTTTTTGGAGAAGTTCGTACCTCAGTCCCGGAGAGAAGAGCTGTGCAGACAGGTTGAGCAGCTTTGCCAAGGTGATATATCCGTGACGCGGTACGAGATGAGATTTTCTGAGTTGGTTCGTCACGCAGTCTTGATGGTTCCCACTGATAGGGAGAGGATTAGGAGGTTCATTGATGGCCTCACATATCAGCTGTGGTTACTTATGACTGGGGAGAGAGTATCTGGTGCTACTTTTGATGAGGTAGTTGACATTGCTCGGTAGATAGAGATGGTTTGTAGCTAAGAACGTGAAGAGAGAGAGGCTAAGAGGCCTTGTGGTATGGGTGATTACAACGGTGTTCCTTTAGGGGGTCAGTTTCACCGTGGTAGGGGTCATTCTTATAGACACACTCAGACGGGTCGTCCAGCTCATTGTAGTGCATCAGCTAGCCATGGTTCTTACAGTGCTCACTCAGGCCAGTCTTCATTCAGTGCACTACTAGCACAGAGTTCTCATCATGACTCATCCGCACAGGCTTCTGCAGGTCATCCCTCGGGTTATCAGGAGCAGCAGTTCCTTCATAGGAAGGGTTGTTTCGAGTGCGGAGAATTTAGTCATTTCAAGAGAGAGTGTCCTAGGCTGCTGAGTGGAGTTTCACAACAGAGTTCTCAACCGATGGAATCAGCACCAATAGTTATACCACCCACCCTGCCATCTCGGGGCGGGGGTCAGGCAGCTAGGGGTCGCCCAAGAGGGGGAGGCAGGTAGGCTGGATTCTATGCTTTTCCTGCCATGCCAGATATTGTTGCCTCAGACGCAGTGATCACAGGTATTGTTTCAGTGTGCCACAAAGAGGCTTTTATATTATTTGACCCTGGTTCCACTTATTCATATGTATCATAATATTTTACTCATTATCTAGATATGCCCTGTGAGTCCTTAGTTTCACTTATTTGTGTATCTACACCGATGGGCGATATTATTACTATGGATCGTGTGTATCAGTCGTGTGTTGTAACTATTGGGGAACTGGAGACTAGAGTTGATCTCTTATTACTTAGTATGGTTGATGTCGATGTAATCCTGGGTATGGATTGGTTGTCTCCATGTCATGCTATTCTGGACTGTCACGCAAAAATTGTGACATTGACGATGCCGGGGTTGCCAAAGGTTGAATGGAGGGGTTCTCTAGATCTTGTTCCTAGCAAGGTAATTTTTTATTTGAAGGCCCAATGTATGGTTGGATAGGGATGCTTGTCATATTTGGCCTTTGTGAGAGATGTTGATGCAGATGCTCATATTATTGATTCAGTATCGGTCGTACGAGACTTTCCGGATGTATTTCCTGTAGACCTACCGGGTATGCCACCCGACATGGATATTGATTTCGGTATTGACTTGGTGCAGGGCACTTAACCCATTTCTATTCCTCCATTTCGTAAGGCACCAGCTGAGTTAAAAGGATTGAAAGAGCAACTTCAGGAACTCCTTGAAAAGAGGTTTATTAGGCCTAGTGTGTCACCTTGGGGTGCACCGGTTATGTTTGTGAAAAAGAAATATGGTACTCAGCGGATGTGCATTGATTATAGGCAGTTGAAAAAAGTTACAATCAAGAATAAATATCCATTCCCGCATATTGATGATTTATTTGACCAGCTTCAGAGAGCGAGGGTGTTCTCCAAAATTGATTTGAGGTCTGGGTATCACCAATTATAAATTTGGGATTCGAATATTCTAATGACAACATTCAGGACTCGTTATGGCCGCTATGAATTTCTTGTGATGTCTTTTGGGCTAACCAATGCCCCAGCAGCATTTATATATTTGATGAATAGTGTATTTCAGCCATATCTTGATTTATTTGTCGTGGTATTCATTGATGATATTCTGGTGTACTCACGTAGCCAGGAAGAGCATGCACAACACCTGGGTATTGTATTACAAAGGCCGAGAAAGGAGAAACTTTATGCCAAATTCTCTAAGTGTGAGTTCTGGCTTAGTTCGGTGGCATTCTTGGGACATATAGTGTCCAGTGAAGGTATTAAGGTGGATCCGAAGAAAATAGAGGCAGTTCCAAACTAGCCCATACCATCCTCAGTTACTGAGATTCGGTGTTTTCTCAAATTGGCCGATTATTATCGTTGTTTCGTGGAGGGTTTCTCGTCTATTGCATCGCCTATGACTAAATTGACCCAGAAAGGTGCTCCGTTCAGGTGGTCGGATGAATGTGAAGAAAGCTTTTAGAAGCTCAAGACAGCTTTGACTACAGCTCCAGTATTGGTGTTGCCTATAGGTTCAGAGTCTTATACTGTGTATTATGACGCGTCGCGTATTGGTCTCGGTGCAGTACTAATGCAAGACGGTAGGGTGATTGCCTATGCGTCCAGACAGCTAAAGGTACATGAGAAGAATTATCCAGTCCATGATCTTGAGTTAGCAGCTATTGTTCATGCCTTTAAAATTTGGCGGCATTACTTGTACGGTGTCCAGTGTGAGGTGTATACCGATCATTGGAGTCTACAACATTTGTTTAAACAGAAGGATCTTAACTTGTGGCAGTGAAGGTGGTTGGAGTTGCATAAGGATTATGATATCACCATTCTCTATCATCCCGGAAAGGCCAATGTGGTGGCCGATGCCTTGAGTCGTAAGGCAGAGAGTTTGGGCAGCTTAGCATACTTACCGGTAGAAGAGAGGCCTTTAGCCTTGGAGGTTCAGGCCTTGGCTAATCGGTTTGTTAGATTGGATATTTCCGAGTCGAATCGATTTTTGGCCTGTGTGGTTTCTTGGTTTTCTTTATATGATCGCATCAGAGAGTGCCAGTATGATGATCCACATCTGCTTGTCCTTAAGGACATGGTTCAGAACGGTGATGCCAAGGAAGTCACTATTGGATATTACTGTGTATTACGAATGCAGGGCAGGCTATGTGTACCTAATGTAGATGGCTTGCGTGAGCTGATTCTCCAGGAAGCTCACAGATCGTGGTACTCTATTCATCCAGGCACCGCGAATATGTATAAGGATTTTAGACAACACTACTGGTGGAGGCGGATAAAGAATGATATAGTTGGGTTTGTATCTCGGTGTTTAAATTGTCAACAGGTAAAGTACGAGCACCAGAGACCGAGAGGATTGCTACAGAGACTTGAAATACCGGAGTGGAAGTGGGAGCGTATTACCATGGACTTCGTAGTTGGACTCCCACGGACTTTGAGAAAGTTTGATGGTGTTTGGGGGATAGTAGATCGATTGACCAAATCTGCGCATTTTATTCCAGTCGGTACTAATTATTCTTTGTAACGGTTGGTTGGGATTGATATTCGCGAGATTGTTCGCCTACATGGTATGCCGGTGTCCATTATTTCAGATCGGGGTATGTAGTTTAGCTCACAGTTTTGGAGGGCAGTGCAGCAAGAATTGGGCACACAGGTTCAGTTGAGTACAACATTTCACCCTCATATGGACAGAAAGTCCAAGCGCACTTTTCAGATATTGGATGATATGCTACGCGCTTGTGTCATTGATTTTGGGGGTTCTTGGGATCAATTTCTGCCACTCGCAGAGTTTGCTTACAATAATAGCTACCAGCCAAGCATTCAGATGGCTCCGTATGAAGCTTTATATGGGAGACGGTGTCGGTCTCCGGTGGGTTGGTTTGAGTTTAGTGAGGTTAGACTATTGGGTACTGACTTGGTTCAGGATGCTTTAGAGAAGGTCAAAGTAATTCAGGAACGGTTTCGCACGACACAGTCTAGACAAAAGAGTTATGCCGACAGAAAGGTTCGTGATGTTGTTCACATGGTTGGGGAAAAGGTTCTGCTCAAGATTTCACCCATGAAGGGTGTGTTGAGGTTCGGGAAAATGGGCAAGTTAAGCCCTCGGTATATTGGGCCTTTTGAGATACTTAAGAAAATTGGGGAGGTGGCTTATGAACTTGCTTTGCCACCTAGTCTATCAAGTGTTCATCTAGTGTTCCATGTATCCATGCTCCGAAAGTATGTCGGGGAACCGTCTCACATTTTGGATTTTAGTATAGTATAGTTGGACGGTAATTTGACTTATGATGTGGAGCCAGTGGCTATTTTAGACCGGCAGGTTCGAAAGCTGAGGTCAAAGAACATAGCATCAGTGAATATGTAGTTGAGAGGCCAGCCAGTCAGAGAAGCTACTTGGGAGATTGAGCAGGAGATGCAGAGCAAATATCCACACTTATTTGAGACCCCAGGTATTGTTCTAAACCCGTTCGAGGATGAACATTTGTTTAAGAGTGGGAGAATGTAATGGCCCGGCCGGTTGTTTTGAGTATTATAACCCTGTTCCCCCCATTTACTGATCAATTTATGCTTTATAGTTGTTTTATAACCTACTAGGTTAGTGGGTTCGGGTCCGGAAGGAATTCGGAGTGAAATGAGACACTTTGTCTTATAATTGAAAATTTAAGTTAGAAATGTGGACCGGATATGGACCTATGTGTGTGCATCGTGAAATCGTGAGAGGTGACGCGTTTGCGAAGAGGAGTGAGACTATTGGGGACCCTCGGGTCCTTGTTCTACGCATTCGCGAGGTGGCGGTCGTGTTCGCGAAGGTCTGAGCTTGTAAAGCTTTGCGTTCGTGAAGCCGTGGTCGCGTTCGCGAAGGGTAAGATTTGCAAAGCTTCGCATTCGCAAAACCACGGTCGCGTTCGCGAAGGGTTAAATTTGTGGACAGTCGAGTTGTGCTTCGCGAACGTGAGGGACCTGTCGCGTTCGCGAATAAGAGAGGTCTGGACAGAGAGTTTAAGTTTTGAAAATGGAACTTCGTCCCATTTTCAGTTTTTGATGGATTTGAGCTCGGGTAGAGGTGATTTTTTGGAGTTTTTCAAGGAAAATAACGGGGTAAGTGTTCTTAACTCCATATTGGTTAAATTACCCGAATCCATGGTTGTTTTTATCATTTAATTGGCGAATTAAGTTGGAAAAGTTTAAAAACCATCTTAGTTTAAATTGAAGATTTGAGGGTCGAGTTGGGGTCGGATTTTGATAAAATTGGTATGGTTAGACTCGTGGTTGAATGGGCTTTCAGATTTTTTAACTTTTGTCGAGTTCCGAGACATGGCCCCCACAGGCAATTTTTGAGCTAAAATTTAGATTTTTATGGAAAATTAGTATTTTCTTATGAAGTTAATTCCAATAAATTTTATTTACTGAAATGAATTATTTGTAACTAGATTCGAGGCATTCGGAGGCCGATTTTCACGCTCTGAGGTAAGTAACAGTTTTAAATCTGGTCCTGAGGGTATGAAACCCCGGATTTTGGTATCATGCGATTATTTTAGAGGTGACGTACATGCTAGGTGACGGGTGTGTGGGCGTGCACTGATGGGATTATGACTTGGTCCGTCCTGGAAACTGTAAAGTTGAAAAAGTTATTGTTAGCTATATGCTCTCTATGTGTTGATAAAATTTGACTGTAAATCATGCTAGAAATCATGCTTAGGCTGTGTGATAGTACTCTTGGGACCCACTCGCGTACTTGTTGAATTGCCTGCTAAATGCTATATGTACTCAGTCTTAGTTTTTACTTGCACATTTTATCTCAGTCTCTGTTATTATTATTGATGCATCATATCATTGTTGTTTGGGCTGATTTCATAATTATTGAGAGCCTGAGAGATTGGAGATATTTATGACTAAGTGAGGCCGAGGGCTTGATTGTGAGATATTTATACTATAGCATGTGAGTTGTCCGTGCAGCACGTGTGTTGGCAGTGAAGATCATTATATTATACTATAGCACTTGAGTTGGCCGTGCGGAACCTTATATTATACTATAGCACATGAGTTGGCCGTGCGAATCCAGATATTTATATTATGGCACGTGAGTTATCCATGCAGTTGTCCGTGCAGATTATAGCGCTTGGGTTGTAGGAACCCCTCCGGAGTTTGTACACCCCCAGTGAGCGCGGTTACCCATTGAGAGTGAGTGATGAGGGCTGGGAGTCCAGGGAGTGATGAGGGTTGGGAGCCCAGTGAGTGATTGTTGTCCTAACAGGTTGTACTTGATTTCCATTTGTTGTTGTACTTAGTTGCTATCTGCCGTTGTTGTGAAATCTCTAAAAGATTGTTGATATACGGATTACATGAACAGGAACTGTATAAAAATTGATTTGACATTAAACTACCACATTTGTTAGCATGTCTATTCTTTGCTGGAGTTACTGAAATGAACCATATCTGTGTAGTTCGTTACTATCTTTAGTTCCTTATTTATTATTGTTACTTGCTGAGTTGGTTGTACTCATACTACACCCTGCACTTTGTGTGCAGATCCAGGTGTTCCCGGACATAATGGGTGTTGATCCTTTCGCGCGGTTGATTTTCAGGAGATTTTGAGGTAGTTGTCGTGTTCCGTAGACCTTGTCTCTCCTTCTCTATCTCTTTGTTTACTGTATATGGTCTCAGACTATTATGGACTATATTTTCCAGACTTGTATTCATATTAGATGCTCATGTACTTAGTGACACCAGGTTTTGGGGAGTGTTTGTATGGTATTTAAATATTATATTTTCAACCTTAAAGAGAAGTTTTGGTTTATTTAAATTATCGGCTTGCCTAGTATCGAGATAGGAGCCATCACGACAGGTTGGGATTTTGTGTCGTGACATATTCATAAAGGAGTAGAATAATATTTCCAACCATAGAAGTCACATATACCGGAGAGGAAAACAATGACTCAAGAAGGTTCTCAATGCTAGGCTATTTTCCATTGGATATGATACCACATAGGTAAATATTATGGTGATGCATGTATAGGCATAAATGAGCAGATGTTATCCGTTTGAATCAAAAGGTTTTATACGAAATTCATCAGGTATTGTCCCTTGTTGAGAATTTAGGGAAGCAGTGGGAAGTATTAACCTAGGGTTATAACATAATTCAAGGAACCCATTATAGAACTCAATTTCTCAAATGGTTGTAAATATAAGGAATTGTAATTAAGAGGCTTGACGAATATTGTGCCTCGTTGTAAGAGTAGATACAGAGAATGACTCATAAAGTTGTTTCGGTTCTATCCCAACTTCCATAGTAACATAAGAAGTGACATATGACAAAGTGGAACCGGGATCAATAAGAGCATACACATCATGAGATCGGACAGTCAATATACCTGTAACCACATCTGGAGAAACCTCAAACCTTTGACGTCTCCTCATAGCATAAAACCTCCTGGGCCCTCCAGAGCTTTGAATACCACCCCTAGCTGTTTCACGCCCTACAGGCGTTATAGTGTCTCTAGCTGGGGGAGGCGTTTTGGATGTAGTAGCTACATAACTGGCTGGCTGTGCCATACCCTTGCCCATGCTCTGGCGAGACAAATAACAATCTCCTTGAAAGTGGCCCGTCATACCACACTTGTTGCATACCTTTGTACCATAGTGACACACTCCCGGATAGAATCTCCCATACTTCATACAACGGGGATGAGGTCCGCTGAACTGACTCGTCTCACTGACCTGATATTTACCCTTTTTGCATAAATCATAAGCATACCCCTTATCCTTCCTCCAAGCTTCCAATGCGCGATTAACAATTCCAGCACCAGATTGTTGTGTGGGCCTTTGGAATTGCCCAAAGATACCACCTCTAATGCGCTGCTGAGCATACTCACAACACGACGCCAAATGTTCCTTCCCGCATGACTGACATAACTGGATGGGTGTACCCAACCTAGGGCATTTGTTCTTCTTGTGCCCCCTCTTTCCACAGCCATAACATATTTCAAGGGTCATCCAACATGTTCCCAAGTGTCGCTTCTTGCAAATCACACAATCTAGTTCATTAGCACCAACAACCCTCTTTCGTTTCTTAGATTCTCTCACCACACGATCCGGTGCTGCGGTGACAGTGGAAGGAATAAGGACACTTCCATTAGCAATAAGTTCTTCCAACCCCTCCACCGCTCGACGCATTCTCCCAACGAACTCTTGTGTAATCTTCCCTAGATTCAATGGAGCGGTCATTCCCTCCCCATTGTGATACTCTTAAAAAGAGGCGACGAATATCGTGATACTCTTAAAAAGGGCCAGCGCTAAGGTATGTGAGGCTAACTAACTCTCTTGACGTTTGGGAATGTTTATGATTCTCCATACGTCTCATTCATTATGATTGTTACACAACACACCGATAAGAAGGACTCTACTAGACACGGCTCCGAGATATCCTAGGACACTTTAAAACCTTAGGCTCTGATACCATGTTTGTCATGCCCCAAACTCGGGGAGCGCGACCGGCGCTCAACCGAGATAACCCGGTCGAGCAAGCCTATTAGATTTCCTTCTTCCCAAACTCATCCATGAATAAAGAGGATATGTACTCCATTAATCATTCACTGAAAAGATTTTATTAACAACTTCCTTTTTCATTCTCATTAGCAGCTTCATTCATAATTTCCAAAATATTACGAGTTTATAGAATTAATAAAAACCATTATTTCCAAATACCAACATTTCTAGTTCAATTCCCAACTTCAACCACAACCCACAACCTGTCTATGGAGGCTCTTAATAAGATAGCAGAGTAATATGAAAATGCCAACAACAAGGCCCCGACTATATCTCAAAACACAGTACATGAGAAAAAAAAGATACATGACCCGGAAATGAAGTGGGGCTCACCAAATCAGCTGAAAAGAGTGCACTGCTATCACTGATCAATGTCGCTTGCTGTAGAACCACCTGCATCCATAAAAGATGCAGTGCCCTCGGCAAAAGGGACATTAGTACTATCGAGTAGCACTAGTATGCATATCTAGAAGTCCTCTTTCAAAAAAGAATGCCCATATAAGAAAATGAAACACATAGAAAAAGAAAGTCATAATCAACAATATCCAAATGTTCAGTTAAAACATATTAATTTTCAAAATACGAACTTCATATACAATTTTGGTTGGGAGATCATTAGCACCGATTTACCACCATCTTTGTTAGCATGGAGTCCGATCACGCCCGATCAGCTAGGCCATCTCCCCACGAACAATGTGGTTTGACATATGATGCGAAAGGAAGTTTTTACCAAGAGTAGTACCACCATATGCGCAATATGACGTCTGATCTCCACCCTATCAGCTAGGCCGCCTTCCCACATATGTCGTGCGGGTTGACTTTTCCAATCCACAAAAGTTCCAGTTTCATCCCAATTAAGGAGAATAATATCACAATTTCCCAAAGGTTCCAATTTCATCCCAAATAAGGGGAATAATTACAATCCACCCCTACACCGGCACGTGTAGTTTCAGGTGTGGGCCTTATGACCCACCCTTCCTCAGTTTTGCTAATGATACTCCCAAAACCATTTTTGATTTAATTTGGAAACAGAAATATCATAAATACAATTGTACTCACCTTAACATCCTTCACATTGTATAAATTCTAATTAGTTATCCCAGTCATTCACAACGACAATATTTCCTTGGCTCGTTAGCCCATTCACAAGATCCTTTATTCCTGGCACGATGGTCGTATTTCATATTCCACACTTTCACCTCTTTCAATTTCAAAGATGACCATCAAGTATCAACATATAGGATATTTCAGAAATCATGTACTTCAAATCCATTTGAAATGTAAACTTCAAACACAAATGGTTTCTTCATAAAGAATGAGGCATACCATCCAACAATAGAAACATACATGAAAATCATAAACAATCAATACACCATTTACTATTACAATGCTCTTCCCTAGCAATGACACTGTACCAGTTCAACACATGAGTATATAGAACTCGAATCACACCAGATATATTTATAAAGCAAAGCATTAGTTAAAGCAACCACTAATGGGCATGAATTGAATACAAAAGCTTTTAGGTAATTCTATCTTCGAAGTCATTTTTAAACAATTGAGTTGAGGCTCATTTCATATTCTTTATTACATCTTCTCAAATCATTTGCACTACTAGACATAATCATAACTTAAATTCTTGTCACTTTGGCCATACTCTATATCCCCAATTAACTTATTTCACTTCCAACCATCTTTATAGATTATCAACAATAAGACATTTCCAAATCAAGACTTTAGGTACACATATGAGCAATTAAGAGTCGTAAGAATATTGAGATTTTCTCACACAATTTGACATACTATCTTTCATTTAAACACGACTCAAAGCCATAACCTTTTAATACGCAACCCATACTTTGAAACTTACGAAAATATTATGGAATTCAATTCAAAGAGAGAATGTTTAG
Source organism: Nicotiana tomentosiformis (assembly GCF_000390325.3). Lineage (NCBI taxonomy): Eukaryota > Viridiplantae > Streptophyta > Magnoliopsida > Solanales > Solanaceae > Nicotiana > Nicotiana tomentosiformis. The sequence goes on from NC_090817.1 coordinate 149,950,962, forward strand.
CCGACATACCTCAATCGAGCTTCCTCAACTCTAGAATGATTCAGAATTATTAGCAATCCAGATCTATTTTGAGACATAACAAAATTGAACCATAATAAGGAAGATATTCATGGTCTCAGCTCATTTAAGCAATTTATCAGACACTAGGTGTGAAAATTTAACCACAAGGTTCTTCTACAAGATTTCCTTCACTCCACAACCCAATCCTTACTTATTTCAGCTCAACAATCTTCCCACAATTCTTATTGGTACATGCATGTATAAATAATAATCTCATACCCATGAATCATACTCCTAATCAACCATATTTTACCAAAATTCAAAATTGAAAAATAGGGTATGGAACCTTACCTCTTAGATGAAGAACTTGTGGGTTTTCCTTGTTAATCTTCCAAGATTTGAGCAAGACTTGATGAATAATTAGCCTAGGGTTTCCTCTCTCTAAAACACTCTCCCTTCTATCTAAAACATCAGAATGTTTGCTCAGAAATGACCCTTTGTGTGTATTTCATGAAGTAGGGTCAGTTTGTAAGAACCCAAAAATGGAGCTCCGGAACAGGTTCAGCGGTCGCAATTGCGGCCGCATAATGGATATGCGGACCGCATATCGGTTGCATAATTACCGACCAAAAAGATCAAAAACATGTATGTGTATGCGATCACTATGCTGTCCATATACCTGTTATGCGATCGCATAATGCACCGCATAACAGTTATGCGGTCGCATAGTCAACCGCTGAATAGCCCCAGACTGGCCCTTCTCCTGCTCAATTATGCGACCATTATGCGGCCTGTAGAGTGGTTCTGCGGTCTCATAATGGACCGTAGAAATGCGTTTTTCTGCCAAAAATTTTCCTTTACTTTTCGGTGCATTGTTCAACCTAAAATGTCCAAACCGCGGCGAGCTTGCTCGCCGCGAAGATTTTATACCATCCTCAAAACCTTGAATTCACTTGCGAAATTTACGGGGATTTACATTGAAATACTTCAAAAATTTCCGGGGTGTTACAATTTCAAGGCTTCAACAAGATCTTGATGAACAAAACACTTCGTCTAATTCCTCTCTCTATAAAGCTCTCACTTCTCTCTAAAATATCAGGTTTTAGCTCAAAAATGACTTAACCCATCTTTCTATCCGGACTTGGGGGTATTAAATGATATCATACATGCGCAACCGCGCACCTAGGCATGTGGCCGCACATCTGGCCGTGCACCTGACGTAGAAACACTCAAATATGTGTGGCCGCGCATATGACATAGGTCCAGTAAAATGGCCATAACTCTTTGTAGAAATATCCAAATGCCAAACAGTTTGATGTGCTGTAAACTAGACTCCGACGTCTTTAATTTGATAGGTATATCACCACATAAGTCGTTATATTGAGGGACTTATATTCATTTGAATTCGGGTCTTGTGCCAATTGAAACATCCTTTCCACTTAATGTGTCCAACTTGTTCCACACAAGTTCTTGCCATTCCCATAACTCCTTAGTATGTTCCAACACACCTTAAACATTCATTATCAATTAAAAATAATGTGGCTCTATCCCATAGGTCTCCTTTAATACTCAAATACGTTATTCCCAAATACAGTTGGTGCACTTTAAAATCTTAAATCATTAGAAATTGTTTTTACGGGGCCTTACACTTAACTCTTAGATGAAGATCTTGTGATTAGTTTTCTTGATTCTTGGAGATTGGTGCAAGATTGGATGATTAGAAAATTAGGTTTACTCCTTCTCTCTTTAAAATGCTCTTACATCTCTCTAAAATATCAGGTTTTAGATCAAGAAATGACTTAACCCCTCTCTCTACCTGACCTTGCGGGTATTAAATGAGCTCCTATGTGCGCAGCCACGCACCGTGGCAAGTGGCCGCGCATCTGGCTGCGCACCTGAGGCAGAAACTCTCAAATATGCGCGGCTGCTCATCTGAGCGCGAATATGATACAGGTCCAGTAAATTGGCCATAACCTTCTGTAGCAATATCCAAATGACAAACAGTTTGATGCGTTGGAAACTATACGCAATGTTCTTTAAATGGATAGGTAGATCATCACCTAAGTCAGTATATTGTGGGAGTTCTATTAATTTCAAGTTGGGTCTTGTGCCAATTGAAACATCCTTTCCACTTAATGTATCCAACTTATTCCACACAAGTTCTTGCCTTTCACAAAACTCGTTAGTATGTTTCAACACACCATAAACATACATTATCAATTCAAAATTATGTTGATCTATCTCATAGGTCTCCTTTAATACTCAAATACATCATTCCCAAATACCGGTGGCGCACTTTAAAATCATAAATCATTAGGAAATATTTACGGGGCCTTACAGTTTGGGAGTCCGACATAGAGATTTGGAGTTGAAAGAAGTGAACAGGTTATTCTCAAGATTTTCTCCATGAAGATATTATGTGAATTGTTAAATAAGGAAAGTAGGTGTAGTGCACATTGGGCCTTGTGGAATCTTGAAAGAAATAGGACAAACTACGAGTATGATGTTTCCCCATTTTTGTCCTCTATGCACCCGGTGCTTCATGTGTCTATGTCAAAGAGGGTAATTGGAAGACATTTTGTCTATCGTTCAGGTTGAAGCTATTGAAGGTAAAGTAGATAATTGGCTTGTGAGAGGTACCTTATGGTCATCCTTGTTAGATAAGTCCGGAAGTTGGGATTGGCTCTGTTAAAGTGCTATAGCTAAGTCAGTGAGTCGAGGAGGTCATCTCAAAGGCCGAGTATGTTGTGGAGAGGAAATATTCCCACTTGTTTGTAGAGCCAAATAGCTATGGTTCAAAAGGTACTTTCTATGTGTTATGATTTAGCACAGTTTATGTCAAGGTACCACTTCTGATAACGTAATGCCCTTAATATTGAGGTCGGTGTTATTAATATATATTTTGATGCTTTGTTGAGTTGTGGATGTGTTGTTAGGAGTTATTTTGGTGATTCTCTGACAAATGGTTATGCCTAATTATAGAGGAGACTCTGCCAAAAATTCTTGAAATTTGGGGCGTTAGCCAAATTTTTGAGCTTTTGGTCTGAGGATAAAGATTTAAGTCACATTGGGTGTCTATGGCGGACTCTAAACCTCATTCGAGAACAAATGATCCTAGGCGAGGGAGAATGTAAGGCCCCGTTAAAATTTCCTAATGATTTAAGATTTTAAAGTGCGCTAGCGGTATTTGAGGATAACGTATTAGAGTATTAAAGGGGACCTATGGGATAGAACCACATCATTTTGAAATAAAAATATATGTTTAAGGTATGTTGGATCATACTAAAGAGTATTGTGAATGGCAGGAATTTGTGTGGAAGAAGTTGGATACATTAAGTGGAAAGGATGTCTCAATTAGCATAAGACCCGACTTCAAACGAATTCCACTTCCCAAATCTAAAGACTTAGGTGGTTATGTACCTATAAAATTAAATCCCTTTGAGTCTAGTTTCCAAATCATCAAACCGTTCATCATTTGGATATTTCTATAGAAAATTATGGCCATTTTACAAGACCTATGCCATATGCGTGACCGCGCATATAAGGGGGGTTCTGCCTTTTGTGCATAGCCAGCTGCGCGGTCACTTGCCCAGGTGTGCGGCCGCACACATAGAAGCCCTATAAATATCCCTAAGGTGTAACATTCAGTAAATCCGGATTAGTTGTGGATGCGTTAGATGAGTATTAATGTGCCCTTTTAGACATATAAAGTCCTATTGGGATGAGTATGGGTGGAAACAATTGTTTTAGAATCAGGACCGAGACTTAGGTGTATAAAATTCAATAGAATCGACTAAGTTTATGGGAGGGTCCGTCTTATAGCCTTAGACAGTGCAAGGCCATGAAAACTCACGGCCATAGACAGTGCAAGGCCATAAAAACTCAGTGCCCTAGATAGTACAAGGCACACTCCAAGGCATCAACCTCAGCGCCCCAGACAGCGCAAGGCACTGTGGTTTTGGTGCCTCCAATGGCACCTTGCACAATTATTTCGGTGCCCCTGACAATGCCACGTGCCGGTGTGGTTTATCCGAGCTACTTTTATTTTCCTCCTTAATTTTGGGATGTGTTTACTTATTTTAAAGCCCTACCTCGTTCGCCCACACCCCAAACACGAAAACCTACTCAAGAAAGGAAGCTCTCAAGAACCTAACTTCTCCAAGGTCCCTCCATCATCCAAGGTATGTTCTAACGATGATTCTATGTTAATTTCAATTCTCCAACACCATATTAACATAGGTAAATCCTTCCACTCATTAGATATTCAGTCGAGATACCATTGTTGAGAAAGGAATCCCTAGAACTCGAATTCAAGAGGAGTGAACTTCGAAAAGGTAATGTTTCTACTCCCTAATCATTTATAACTATGAATTGATAAGTTTTTGGGAGAATAGTAAATGGGTTTGATAAAGATAACCATAAGAATACGGGTTTTGGATTGTTGAATTATGATTTTTGTAAGCATTTGGGTGATGGGAAATCGTGCTAGTTACATCTAGTTGGGATTGTAGAATCACCTAGAAGTAGTAGAATGAGAATATGGTGAAGAAAATACAAATTACTAAGGTCGATGAGGCTTTACACCCATAAGGTGTTTGATAAAATTCCTAAGTTACTAAAATAGGAGCATTAGTGCTAATATTGGTTCCTCTTGATATATATATTGACGTAGATTATCGTTGAAAGAGGCGACGAATATCGTGATACTCTTAAAAAGGGCCAGCGCTAAGGTATGTGAGGCTAACTAACTCTCTTGACGTTTGGGAATGTTTATGATTCTCCATACGTCTCATTCATTATGATTGTTACGAGTTACCTCAGAAAGTAATTATGCCCTAGTCCATGAATAGTTGTAGAACTTCTATTCTCAAGATGGCATAGTTTCATAATCGTTCAATATCCTATGAGCTTCAGTTATGACAAAGCAATTTATTATGAATACATGTCTCAGTCTAGTTCTATTCAACATTCCACTATCATGTAACTTAGTATAGTTTAGTAGTTTAGTATCATATATTGCATTAGGATTCTCAGTTCCTAATTCTAAATTCCTGAATGTTGAACACCTGTATTTGAGCCTGAGGCCGCAGTTTATGCTTTATGCATTTTTAGGCCTGAGGCCGTAGATATGTATACGTATACTTGGGCCCGAGGCTATAGCTTGTGCACATATATATTGGGCCTGAGGCCGCAGTTTAATATTCAGACTAACAGGTGGTTCATCAGTCAGAAGAAGGAGTATTCATATCCTTACCTCCTTTGTTCAGTTCAATTATCAATTATCATTTCAGTTTCACTTTCAGCAGTTACTGTTTCAGTTATTAGTTAATGATAATTTCAGTATTCTATTATCAGTTCTTAGTTATCAGCTCAGTTTCAGTTTCTGTATTTACAGTTCTTTCTTTTAGTTATTTTACATACCAGTGCAATTCAAATATACTGACGTCCCTTTTTGCCCGGGGTATGCATCTCACAATGCAGGTAACAATTTATAGGTTGACGATTATGCTTGCTAGGACATCTTGTATCAGCTATTGGTGAGCCCCACTCTTTTTGGTAAACAGTTCGCATTTTAGTATTCTTAAAGTCTTCGTAGACTATAGTTCAGCCAGTCAGATGTTAGCAGAATTTTATGTGTTAGCCTTGTCGGCTACTCATTTTCACTTGCACACTTTTCAGTATTTTATGCATCTATGATAATTCAGTCAGTCTCTTTAATAGATCATCATGTTATTTATTTATATCTAGCTTAAAGTTGTACCAAATGTTGATCCAGCCATATAGTTGGTTCGCTCGGTCACATGCAGTCAGGCACCGAGTGTCGTGTTACGCCCAGGCCATGGTTCGGGACGTGACAAAGCTCGGTATTATAGCATTATGTTCAAGTGTCCTAGGAAGTCTATGAAGTCGTGTCCAGTGGAATTTCTTTTATAAGTGTGTGTCGTCCATGCATATAAATGGTTAACTACTAAGACATTCAAGATTGTCTCATTTCTTTCTACTATAGATCGTGCCATGAAACTTAGAGAAATAGGTAACCTTCTCTTCCTATCGAATTCCAGATGTATCGAATGCCTAAGCGACAGGTAGGAAACACCCAAGGTCCTAGAAAGGGTGATAGCCCATTGAGGTATAATAATGAAGTACAGGTTGGTAACAAACGAGACATGAGAGGATGTTGAAAGTGGGATACAATGGATATTAGTACATATTAGAGCATAACCTCATCAGAAAGTACAAAAGCATTTATCATGTTTTATGGTTATCAGTTCACCTCAGTTACCAGTTATGCAGTCTTTCAGTTAGCAGGTTTATGGTTATTCAGTATGCCAGTATGTAGTTGTTTAGTTACTAGATCTCTAATTTATAGTGTATCCCAATTCTGGTGACTTCTGAGTACACAGTGATGTATATGGGTGATAAAAGAAAATGTAAGTAACAATGATTATTGCTAAATCTTCACGTGTTTTACGTACTAATTAAGACTCAAGACTCATCAGATGGTGCAGAAAGTGATTTACCAGATGATGGTATACTCTTAAGGATAAGTTTGTGTATGGTAGCGTATCTGTATGTGTTTTTACCTCATAGAACAAATTCATTTTAATTTTTGTAAATGGAGCCATATGTTGGATAATGATATTTTAAATGTTAGACCCCACGGCGTAACAAGTTAAGAATTTAATTGCAGCGGGCATGAATTGATGACCATAGTTTTGGACAAAAAAAGAGCCTAAGGGCAAAATAAATAAGACTCATGCATGAGTAAGAAGATATGATGTACAAAATGTGAATCGAGAGCAACCGATATTAAATTTCAGGGAATGATTTTAAGTTGTTAAGATTTATTCATATTAGAACTAGAAAGTACCACATTAGTAAGTTATCATAAGAAGCAGCTATTATTGTAAGATAAAGGATATGCCAGTTCCCCTTAGGTTATGTGACTAAGTGTTTACCGCATATGTTTATAGTCTGATATGATTTTGAAGTGTATAGAAAGTTTGGGGTTTGATATTCCAATTTCATTTAAGACATATGATATTTCAATAAGTGTGATCCATGTGCATCGTTCAAAACAAAAGATAGTATGCGATCGTAGAATAGGGTCGGATGGTAAGGGAAGTTAGAAATAACATTATGCTTCACTTTAGTTATCCAAAGTAGAACAAGAATACATGATTCTGGCAGGTGGTTAGTAAAAGAATTGTAAGTAAGTTTTTAGTTGAAACAGTGAATTAGCAATTTCATCAGAGCTATATAGGTAAAATTTGATTCACTTAGCCAGGTTAACTCTAGTTAGTGGATGACAGTTTGAAATATCGAACGTGTGTTAGAACCCAAAGAGTTTAAGTTAAACCTGAAGTACAGTGACAGTGGAAGAATAAAAAAATCAGCTAGGCAGTAAGAGAGCCAATTACAGAATAATAGCCTTTTAGAATTTTCAAAATGGGGTCTCCCCAAGATCGACAGTATGAGTAGTGTTAAATCATTAAGATTGTGTATGATAGTTGTGAATACATCAGCTTTCTGTTTATGTAAGTAATTCATTTTTTCCTAGTAAGAAAGTTTTCTCAAAAGTAAGTCGGATGATGAGCCATCACTGACGTAAAGTGCATAGAATTGCAGAAAATAAGGAAAGTTGGTCGCATACCAAAAACAAAGAGAAGGATCCGCAAGTACAAGACCTTAACCTTTGGTTTAAGGGGGAGTTGCGAAAATCATCAGTATGTTCAGTTGGAGATTTGAAACCCACATATTTAGCATAGGATATAAAAACTATAAAATCATGCCCACTTATGTATCATGAGGGTAGTGCCATTGCACGAGACTCTAATCTTCGGTGTACTTGTTAAAAACTTATCTCACATTAAAACTATAAGTGTTTTCAGGAAGTAACTTAAAAAGATAATCAAGTATGAGAATTATACCTCATTATTGTGGCAGACAACAGAACTATAGTAATAGAAGTTCACTGCTTAGTCAAGCTAGGAGTCCGACTTTCGGACTCCGAAGGTGGTGGAATTGTTTTCCAGAATAGGACTTGTTCCTCCTTAGTACCCGAAGTGAAGGATATCCCTACTTTTTGAAGTTGAAAGAGGGGATTCACATGCATAAGATGATGGCTTTTGAACAAGGGGGAGATGATGGTACTTTGAGGTACCAAGACGGATTGTGTATCCTAGACGTAAACGGACATAGAGAAGGATGATCATGTTAGAAATGCTACGATTCCAGAACATTATGCAAGCATGATGCAAGGAGAGGAAGTAAGGGTTCCCGCCCGGGATGTTATTGATAAAGAAGGAGCCGTGCGAGTCGTAAGTTAAAACAAAGGAAATAACCCAAGAAACATTACGCGAAATATTGATATGAGAATGAACCAACGATAGTTAGCAGTTGATTCAGGAAGAGTCTAATTATGGCTAGAAAAAAGGATACAAATAAATCAACAGATCGTGCAAGATAAATGTATTGAACCCCAGCATAGGGAATTCTGTCTCGGAGATACGAGATCGCAATTGTTGGAAAAAAAATATTTCAGATAGGAGTTGGGGTAATTAAAGGTACCGTATGAGTGGTATGAAAATAAAAGAGAGTACCACTGGGAATACTTTCAAAATATCAGTTCAGGAGCAACCCTACAAGCACAACGGCATGGAGGTAAGTTACTACGGACAATTATAGGCGAGGAAGGGCATCAAACATTTCGTCGAGTATACGATGAAATAAGCTCGCAGCTTTACAAGAGCCAAATGGTCCTCCCTAAGTACTACAATGAAAGACTAGCTGAGGAAATAAGGAAGAAAGCCTCAACCTAAAGTAACTTAATGGAGAAATGGTCATGTAAAAATAGTCTCACTACAACATTGTATGCACTCCATAAGAAAGTGGCACCTACCGTGGCTAATGAACGGAAAGTAAAATCAAAAGTAATATTCGAGATCATATGAGTTGTACAAAAATTCCGGTAAGCGTGGGAACTAAGATAAGCTAAGTATGCACGCAACAAGGGGGAAGAAAGGCCAGGAAAAGTAATAGCTTACGTTTTAAAGAAAGCCGAGAAGGAACGAAAGGAATTATTTGATCAATGATCCAGAGTTAGTTATGTTATGAACGCACTTAAGATGTCAGAGTATTATCCATGCAGCATATATGTTGACAATCATACAGCTGTAGAAGACTCCGGTATAAGTTAAAAGAAAGTATTGAGTGTCACGCCCTAACCCCGAGAAGCGCAACCGATACTCAACCGAGTGAACCCGGTCGAGCAAGCATGTTAGATACTTTCTACCCAACTCACCCATGATCAAGAGAAGACACTATTTCATTAATATAAAACATTAAATTGTTTCATTAGTTACTACACTATTAAGTCTCAAAATACACAACATAACTTGTTTTACTTTTCTATCACCCATGTACAACTCACATAGTGTCTACGGACCATCTAAAAGATACAAAAGAGTCTATGATAGTGCCGGCGACAAGGCCCCAACTATTCCTTTAGACGTGATAATATCTGAGCAAAAGATACAGTACATAACCCCGGGATGAAGTGGGGCTCACCAAGTCTGCTGGGAAGAGAATGTACAACTATCGCTGATCAACACTGCCTGCTATGTAACCACCTGCATCTATTTAAAGATGCAGCACTCCCGGCAAAAGGGACGTTATTCCCGTCGAATAGCACTAGTATGTAATAATACAAGAGGAACATTCAAGAATTCAATAAGAGCTTCAAATAATATTAAAACACCAAGGTAAAGATCACATAAATTTTCAAGTCAATTTCCATGTTATTAGGTTCGGTGATCTTTAGAGCCGATTTACCACAATTCACAATGCCACTGTATTCTTACACGGAGTCCGATCATGACCCGATTGGCTAGGTTGTCTCACTTGAGACATCAACCATAACAAAAATTTCATCATAATTTCCAGCACAATACCACTATGTGCGCGGCATGGCATCCGATCAAGGCCCGATCGGCTAGGCCGTCTCACCCAAGACGTTACCTTTTTCAGTCAATCATCTCACATCATGCTTCTTTCATATCCATTCGATTCACCGGCACTAGTGATCACAATTACAAAGTCATTCTTGGCACTTGGCCGTCTTTCATAGTTCTAGTTCCCTTTTCCACATTCAAATATCATTATCATTATCAACAACAATAAGGCTTCCCATTCAAGACATTAAATTCACATATGATCACTTTGGGAATCTTATGCACATAGAGGCTTTTGGTAAGAGATTGCATGTGGCTGTGGAAGAGTTGAGTCAGAGGAACTCGAATTTGCATCATCGTTATGATGAATAAATGTGAGGTCTTCAGTAGAACATGTGTGTACTAAGACGTGTCAGCTTCTTGATAAGGATCCCTAAGGCAAGAATATCTATCCCATGGGTTGAACAATCACTTCACTCCTTTGTGAATATTATCATGAATCCTTTTCACTGTCAATTGAAAGGGGTCACTTGTCCGTATAAATGTTTTTGGGAAATTTGAGATTTTTACAAATTCGTCACATGAAGATCTTTTTGTTTGCCCATCTCGGTATGACTTTCATGTCAACCTAGATCATGACTCAGTGAGTAACTCACTTTGTTCCTAGTATTGTAGTTGCCCCTGAAGTGGCCTGGTATTGCAGCTTGAGAGCTGTTATGGAAAAAACATGTCTAACTCATAGCAAAGTGTTCATACTCTCTAACCAATACATGATTTCATCCCAACATTAAGATGTCTTAGCTACATTATTTCACTTGTGTGTGGTTGAAAGTTAAGGAGCCTTACCGCGACTTTTCCCTACCCACTTCAGGTGGATGTTTTAGATTCCGAAACATATGATCAGTATATTGATTTGGAAGACAAGTATGTCGTATCTCTAGTCCTCTCGTATAGGATCAACTATCATGAAGGGTTAAGCTGTCAGAATTATAATAATCTCACAAGTGTTCAACCTCCTTTTCAACCTCGTGGGCTTGTGGCGTAGATTCCTTGTGTCAAATACTGTTAAGAGCGTAATGCAACTATATGTATTTTGAAACCCATATCACATTCAGGGTGCCGGAATATTCTCATTTCGAGATAAACTGATTTTCCCTACATTCCAAGAGGCGACTGGTATCACGTACTTGGCTATTTCTCTTTGAGGCCTACTATTGCCGAACAAGGCATATATGGAATGAAATAACTGTTGATGTCATTTTCATGACTCTTAGTCTTCCAAGAATAACTGATTCTAATGTCTTTATCCTCCCTCCCATCCCTCCCATATGTAACATGTCTAAAATGACTCATTTGTTTTAAATCTCAGAATCATGAATATGGTCCCTACATTATCAATGCCTACTAGTCAACTTTATGCCTCATTTGTTGAATCAATGATGTCATCACAATGATTAACTATGTCAGCACTATTGGTAGTAACCTTCATGTCTCTTAGGATATAACCTCCTGAAATGTGTTGCTTAGCACAATGACGGATTGTTGAAAAAATCCAGCCAAATCTTGGACCTCGTTGTTCCTATTTATAGTAACCTATGGGGATTGAAGATTCAAACATGTCAAAGAAGAAGAATCATCTTGTGATCAAATATATTGGATAGGAAATTTTATGATCGTATTCGTGGTAGCATATTTTAGAGTAATTGTTGGAGGTTGCCAAAGGTTTAGTTTGGGTGTTCGGCGTAAGAATTTAGAGTTGAAGAAAGTGAACGGGTTATTCTCAAGATTTTCTCTATGAATATATTGGGTGAATTGTTAATGAAGGTAAAGTATATGTAGTCACATTAGGCATTATGGAATATTGAAGGAAATAGGCCAAACTATGAGTATGATGTTTTCTCATTGTTGTCCTCCATGCACCCGATGCATCATATATCTAGGTTCCAAAAGGCTGTTGGATTTCCTTTGACTATCGTTCTGGTGGAAACTATTGAAGGTGAAGTTAATGGGTAATTGGTTTATAAGAGGTACCTAGTTGTTGTTACAACTCACAGTATTACATCGACGTTACACCTCATAGTATTGTACATTGGATTTGTCGTAAGATAATTGGCATCAGTTCAAGGACAAGATTATTTTGAGGTTATAAGTATTATGCTATTTATAATAAGTGATAAGTAAAGCCGTGAAGGTCAGAGGGTAAACGAGTGGAAGAAAATGAGTTTCGTCGAAGTTTGACATTTTGAGATAAAGTACGGTCCAAGCTATAATATCCCGTATTTATGGACTAGTGCCATACAAGGTACGACATGACCATGATAGTAAGGTGTATAAAGTGTGTTAAAAGTGATTAGTATTTTATGTAATTTGAGATAATTCTTAATTATATGGGTAATTGATTAATTGTTGGTTAGTGGGAGATTAATGAGTTAGCAAAGCAATTGGACAAATTGTGGATAATCCTAAAGGGCCCCCAACATGGCAGCAAGTCAATTAGGTGATAAGTGACTCTTTGGTTTGGATATTAAGTGGCATTTTAGGGGATTTTTGGGCAAAAGTCATCCTTATCAAGTGGGGCCCACAACCCACAAGTTATAAGAGATCTTCCTAAATCATTAAGTGGGATGTTATGTTTTGCTAAGCTTGCTAAGTAACGAATGAGACTCAAATAATTCATTTGAAACTTCACAATGCTATAGCAGCGTGAATTGCAAATTCCAAGGGAGCACGGTACAATCTTTCTCAAGAATATAATACGGATTTTTCCTACTCCAATCCGCCGTTACGTGTTTTTCGCAAAAGACGTGTGTTAGAGGGATTGTTAAGAGAATCAGCTTAGGTATGTTAAGGCTATCCCTTATTTCCTTTTGGCATGATCCATATGATACAAACAAAACAAGCAAGTGCGCAACTTTCATAAATAACTCTATTCATAGAAGTGCTAGGTGTTCCTATGTTCTTGATTCACCATGTGAATTTTTATTATATCTTTTGTTCATGGGTATCAGAAAAATAAGTATTTAATAAAGTTTATCCGAAAGACATATTGAGCTTATGACATTCTGAGAAATCTTATTAACGTATTTCTTATGCATTTCAATCATTTAAACATGTACATTGAGCCATGACCAGATGGCGTTATATATGCATATATTATATGTATATAGGATATGGGAAAAGGTTACGGCGTTATATATGCACCACTACCTGATCAACTGGTATATGTTGATGATTTTGCCCACAGTGGCCAAGATGCTATGATGGGATGCCCTCAGAGGCTTGATGATGTTATGTACACATATAGCTATGCCTGGTATGACATTTATATGCACATGCATGAAATTATAAATATGAAATGATTTATAGAGCTATTTGGACTTACATGTTGAGTCGTTTTCTCCATGTGTCTCGCATGTCTTTTATTTACTGATTTTCACTCCATACATACTTGGTACATTATTTGTATTGATGTCCCATTTGCCCTGGGACGCTGCGTTTCATGCTCGTAGGTCCTAATAGATAGGTTGAGAGTCCTCCAAGTAGGCTATCAGCTCAGCGAAAGGTGTTGGTGCACTCCATTTGCTCCGCAGTTGCTTATTTGGTCAGTATGATTTGGACATGTATTGATTAGTATGGCGGGGCCCTGTCCCGACCTTTAGGGTATTTATATACTCTTAGAGGCTTGCAGACATATGTCATGTACATGAAAGATTGTATGGCCTTGTCGGCCTATGTTTAGTGTACGAGTGATCATTTTTGTCTTATAGGCTGGTATGTCATATGTATAAGTTTGTATTACATGTTGGGTCGTCCAATGTCAAGTATTTCCTCATGTTTTATTCTACTTATCTCACGACAACCTCTATGGCTCATTTACCTATGATAGTATGATACGAGAGATACATTATGTTGGTACTAGGTTGAGTAAGGTACAGGGTGCTCGTTGCAGCCCATCGGTTTGGGTCATGACAAAAGTGGTATCAGAGGAGTTTTGTCCTATGAAGTCTACAAGGCGTGTCTAGTAGAGTCTTGTTTATGGGTGTGTTGTGCCCCACACTTATAAGCAGTATCCTACAGGGCTTTTAGGATTGTCACTCTTTCTTCATACTCTAGATCGTGTGGTAGAGCTTAGTTGAAAGAATTTAAACTCCTTAATTCTATTTTATTCGTAATAAGACGATATCTACAACTAAAAGGTAGTTGGTAAGAGATTGCATGTGGTTGTGGAATAGTTGAATTAGAGGAACTCGATTTTGCATCATGCTTATGATGAATAAATGTGAGGTCTTCAGCAGAACATGTGTGTACTAAGACATGTAAGCTTCTTGATAAGGTTCCCTAAGGCTAAAATATCTATCCACTCGTATGGTAAAAAGGAATTAGAGAATCAGAAGGTAGACACAAGTTTTAGCAAGTAAAAGAAGCAAGGTAAAGATGGGTACGAGATACCCAGTTAATGAAGATTATCATTATTACAATTCGGGCAAAGAAATAAGTTCATGACTCTAGCATGATTACCAGAAGGAAACGTTAGACCCTAGAGTAATACAAATCAGTATTGGCTGGTGAACAAGGTAAACTAAACATGACTTAGGGACTGAGTGATTTGATAATAGTCGGCATCATGAGAATTTCAGAGATTGCTTTCTGGCGATAATAGAATGGACGACAGAAGAATATTCTTTAAAGGTAATTCAGGAAGACGCTTCGCTAAAGCAAGCAATGTGAGCAAAGTTAAGCTTAAGGGACTATGTGTGCCAGTTACACTAAGTGTCACCCTCGTGAGTAATGAATTCTGTTATCCTTGGTACAGAAGGATTTTCGCAAGGCAAGTAAGGGTCATCGATGATGTGAAAAGACGCCAAAGATGAAGAGGTAAAACATCTATACGTAGATTATCGTAGTACTAAATCTTAGTACTCCCTTAAAGGGGGAATATGGAGTGATGTGGCATTAAGTCAGAATAAAGTGGTTCTAGTAATTATAGAATGGTAAAGGAAGTGCAATAAAAATGAAAAGGGGATGAGATTGCACTTATTCAAATCCTATAGATATACTACGATTCCAGAACATTATGCAAGCACGATGCAAGGAGAGGAAGTAAGGGTTCCGGCTCGGGATGTTATTGATAAAGAAGGAGCCAGTGCGTGTCGTAAGTTAAAACAAAGGAAATAACCCAAGAAAGATTACGCGAAATATTGATATGAGAATGAACCAACGATAGTTAGCAGTTGATTCAGGAAGAGTCTAATTATGGCTAGACAAGAGGATACAAATAAATCAACAGATCGTGCAAGATAAATGTACCGTATGACTGTTATGAAAATAAAAGAGAGTACCACTGGGAAGACTGTCAAAATATCAGTTCAAGAGCAACCCTAAAAGCACAAGGGCGTGGAGGTAAGTTACTACAGACAATTATAGGCGAGGAAGGGCATCAAACATTTCGTCGAGTATACGATTAAATAAGCTCGCAGCTTTACAAGAGTCAAAGGGTCCTCCCTAAGTACTACAATGAAAGACTAGCTGAGGAAATAAGGAAGAAAGCCTCAACCTAAACATAGTAACTTAATGGAGAAATGGTCATGTAAAAATAGTCTCACTACAACATTGTATGCACTCCATAAGAAAGTGGCACCTACCGTGGCTAATGGACGGAAAGTAAAATCAAAAGTAATATTCGAGATCATATGAGTTGTACAAAAATTCCGGTACGCGTGGGAACTAAGATAAGCTAAGTATGCACACAACAATGGGGCAGAAAGACCAGGAAAAGTAATAGCTTACGTTTAAAGAAAGCTGAGATGGAACGAAAGGAATTATTTGATCAATGATCCAGAGTTAGTTATGTTATGAACGCACTTAAGATGTCGGAGTATTATCCATGCAGCATATACGTTGACAATCATACAGCTGTAGAAGACTCTGGTCTAAGTTAAAAGAAAGTATTGAGTGTCACGCCCTAACCCCGAGAAGCGTGACCGATGCTCAACCGAGTGAACCCGATCGAGCAAGCATGTTTGATACTTTCTACCCAACTCACCCATGATCAAGAGAAGACACTATTTCATTAATTTGACAGTAGGAAATTCATACATATAACATTAAATCGTTTCATTAGTTACTACACTATTAAATCTCAAAATACACATCATAACTTATTTTACTTTTCTATCACCCATATACAACTCACATAGTGTCTACGGAGCATCTAAAAAATACAAAAGAGTCTATGATAGTGCCGGCGACAAGGCCCCAGCTATTCCTTTAGACGTGATAATATCTGAGCAAAAGATACAGTACATAACCCCGGGATGAAGTGGGGCTCACCAAGTCTGCTGGGAAGAGGATGTGCCACTATCGCTGATCAACATTGCCTGCTATGTAACCCCTTGCATCTATTTAAAGATGCAGCACTCCCGGCAAAAGGGACGTTAGTCCCGTGGAATAGCACTAGTATGTAATAATACAAGAGGAACAGTCAAGAATTCAATAAGAGCTTCAAATAATATTAAAACACCAAGGTAAAGATCACATAACTATTCAAGTCAATTTCCATGTTATTAGGTTCAGTGATGTTTAGAGCCGATATACAACAATTCACAATGCCACCGTATTCTTACACGGAGTCCGATCACGACCCGATTGGCTAGGTTGTCTCACTTGAGACATCAACCATAACAACAATTTTATCATAATTTCCAGCACAATACCACCATGTGCGCGGTATGGCATCCGATCACGGCCCGATCGGCTAGGCCGTCTCACCTAAGAGGTTACCTTTTTCAGTCAATCATCTCACATCATGCTTCTTTCATATCCTTTCGATTCATTGGCACTAGTGATCACAATTACAAAGTCATTCTTGGCACTTGGCCGTATTTCGTAGTTCCAGTTCCCTTTTCCACTTTCAAATATCATTATCATTATCAACAACAATAAGGCTTCCCATTCAAGACATTAAATTCACATATGATCACTTTGGGAATCTTAGGCACATAGAGGCTTTTGGAAAGAGATTGCATGTGGCTGTGGAAGAGTTGAGTCAGAGGAACTCGAATTTGCATCATCGTTATGATGAATAAATGTGAGGTCTTTAGTAGAACATGTGTGTACTAAGACGTGTAAGCTTCTTGATAAGGATCCCTAAGGCAAGAATATCTATCCACTCGTATGGTAAAAAGGAATAAGAGAATCAGAAGGTAGATACAAGTTTCAGCAAGTAAAAGAAGCAAGGTGAAGGAGGGTACGACATACCCAGTTAATAAAGATTATCAATATTACAATTCGGGTAAAGAAATAAGTTCATGACTCTAGCGTGATTACCAGAAGAAAAAGTTAGACCCTAGAGTAATACAAATCAGTATGGGATGGTGAACAAGGAAAACTAAACATGAATTAGGGACTGAGTGATTTGATAATAGTCGGTATCATGAGAATTTCAGAGATTGCGTTCCGGCATCATTCAGGAAGACGCTACCCTAAAGCAAGCAATGTGAGCAAAGTTAAGCTTAAAGGACTATGTGGGCTAGTAACATTAAGTGTCACCCTCGTGAGTTAGGAATTTTGTTATCCTTGGTACAGAAGGATTTTTGCAACGCAAGTAAGGGTCATCGATGATATGAAAAGACGCCAAGGATGAAGAGGTAAAATATAAATACGTAGATTATTATAGCACTAACTCTTACTACTCCCCTAAAATGGTTCCAGTAACTATGGAGTGGTAAAGGAAGAATGCAATAAAAATGAAATGGAAATGAGATTGCACTTATTCAAATCCTACATATATGCTACGATTCCAGAACATTAAGCAAGCACGATGTCAAGGAGAGGAAGTAAGGGTTCCGGCTCGGGATGTTATTGATAAAGAAGGAGCCAGTGCGAGACGTAAATTAAAATAAAGAAAATAACCCAAGAACGATTACGCGGAATATTGATATGAAAATGCACCAACAAGTATTTAGTAGTTGATTCAAGAAGAGTCTAGTTATGGCACGACAAGAGGATACAAATAAATCAATAGATCAAGCAAGATAAATGTATTGAACCCCAACATAGGGAATTTAGTCTCGCAGATACGAGATCGCAATTGTTGGAAAAAAATATTTCAGATAGGAGTTGGGGTAATTAAAGGTACCGTATGAGTGTTACGAAAATAAAAGAGAGTGCCACTGGGAAGACTGTCAAAATATCAGTTCAGGAGCAACCCTACAAGCATAAGGGCATGGAGGTAAGTACCTACGGATAATTATAAATGAGGAAGAACATCAAAAAGTTCATCGAGTATACGATGTAATAAGCTCGCAGCTTTACAAGAGTCAAAGGGTCCTCCCTAAGTACTACAATGAAAGACTAGCTGAGGAAATAAGGAAGAAAGCCTCAACATAAACATAGTAACTTGAAGGAGAAATGGTCATGTAAAAATAGTCTCACTACAACATTGTATGCATTCCATAAGAAAGTGGCATCTACCGTGGCTAATGAATGGGAAGTAAAATCAAAAGTAATATTCAAGATGATATGAGTTGCACGAAAATTACGGCTTGTGTGGGAACTAAGATAAGCTAAGTATGCATGCAACAAGGGGGCAGAAAGAGCAGGAAAAGTAATAGATTACATTTAAAGAAAGTTGAGAAGGAACAAAAGAAATTATTTGATCAATAATCCAGAGTTAGTTATGTTATTAACGCACTTAAGATGTCGGAGTATTATCCATGCAGCATATATGTTGACAATCATACAGCCGTAGAAGACTACGGTATAAGTCAAAAGAAAGTATTGATTTTCACGCCCCAACCCCGTGAAGCGCAACCGATGCTCAACCGAGTGAACCCAGTCGAGCAAGCCTGTTAGATACTTTCTACCCAACTCACCTATGATCAAGAGAAGACACTATTTCATTAATTTGACAGTAGGAAATTCATACATACAACATTAAATCATTTCATTAGTTACTACACTATTAAGTCTCAAAATACACAACATAAATTGTTTGACTTTTCTAGCACCCATGTACAACCCACATAGTGTCTACGTACGTCTAAAAGATACAAAATAGTCTATGATAGTACCGGCAACAAGGCCCCAGCTATACCTTGAGACGAGATAATATCTGAGCAAAACATATAGTACGTGACCCCGGGATGAAGTGGGGCTCACCAAGTCTGTTGGGAAGAGGATGTGCCACTATCGCTGATCGACACTGCCTGCTATGTAACCACCTGCATCTATTTAAAGATGCAGCGCCCCAGGCAAAAGGAACGTTAGTACCGTTGAATAGCACTTGTTTGTAATAATACAAGAGGAACAATCAAGAATTTAATAAGAGCTTAAAATAATATTAAAACATCAAGGTAAAGATTACATAAGTTTTTAAGTCTATTTTCATGTTATTAGGTTCGGTCATCTTTAGAGCCGATATACCACAATTCACAATGCCACCGTATTCTTACATGGAGTTTGATCACGACCCGATTGGCTAGGTTGTCTCACTTGAGACATCAACCATAACCACAATGTCATCATAATTTCCAGCACAGTACCACAATGTGTGCGGCATGGCATCCGATCACAGCCCGATCGGCTAGGCCGTCTCACCCAAGATGTTACCTTTTTCAGTCAATCATCTCACGTCATACTTCTTTCATATGTTTTCGACTCATTGGCATTAGTGATCACGATTACAAAGTCATTCTTGGCACTTGGCCGTATTTCATAGTTCCAGTTCCATTTTCCACATTCAAACATCATTATCATTATCAACAACAATAAGGCTTCCCATTCAAGACATTAAATTCACATATGATCACTTTGGGAATCTTAGGCACATAGAGGATTTTCATACAATTTGGCATAACAACCTTTATTTCGATCTTGACATGATGTCTTAACATTTCTAACACATATTCCACATTGTGAACATAGCCTCAAAGGGAAAGATGACATGATGAAGCAGTTAGAATAAATATTGAACATACAGCTTTCAACACAACCACATTAGGAATAGCCAATTCAATAATGATCAAGGACTTACACCAATTACATGAACACCGTGGGATTCGATTCTATGAAGAAGGGGGTTTAGCCAACATACCTCAATTGAGCTTATCAAACTCTAAAATGATCCTGAATTCTTAGCAACTTCAATCTATTTTTGAAATATAACAAGTTTGACCAAAATTAGGAAGATGATCATGATTTTAGCTCATTTGAGCATATTGGCAAACACTAGGTGTGCATCAATGTTTTAAGCCCCTTTTTGTGGAAGATTCCATCATTCCCCAACCCATTCTCTACCATTTTTAGCTCACAACCTTCCCATATACTTCAAGGATACATGCTTGCAAGACAACAACCCCCACACCCAATAATTGTCTCTTTAATTATCACATTTTTGTAAATTTTCAAAATTGAGAGCTAGGACATAGATTCTTACCATTAGGGTGAAGACTTCCTTTGTTAATCCTCAATGATTGAGCAAGAATTGTTGGATAGTAGGTCGAAGGTTGCTCCCCCACTCTAAGAACTCTCTCTCTCACTCTAAAATATCAGAAATGTGCTTAAAATGAGCTGTGACATATGTTTTAATGAAGAAGGGTCGGTTTTAAAAACCCCAAAAATGAAGCCCCGGAACAGGTTATGTGGTCCGTATATCGGCCATAAAATTTGGGTGCCAAAACTGGAAAGGAACTGACCGGCTCTGCGGTCACTATGCGGCCCGCAGACCTGTTCTGCGGTCGCATAATGCATCGCAGACTGGTTATACGGTCGCATAATTGTCACGCCCCAACCCCGGGGAGCGCGACCGGCGCTCAACCGAGTGAACCCGGTCGAGCAAGCCTAGTAAACCTTTTCTACCTGACTCATTCATGATCCAAAAAGGGAATGCGTCACGATTTGTAAAACATGGGAGAGATCAGTTATATAAGTGTATAAATGTTGCTAGTTCGTTTTGTTTTCATTTTATGCATTATGCCATAGTTAAATTTCCAAAATACAACTCGGTCCAACGACCAGCCCAACATACATACATGACCCACATAAACGTCTACGGAGCCTCTAAGGGTACAAATGAGAAACATGACAATGCCAGCAATAAGGCCCCGGCTATACCTCGAAATATAAAAACTTATACAACAGAAGGACTACATGACCCCTAGGAGAAATGGGGCTCACCAAAACTGCTGTGAGGAGAGAAAGAGAGCGCCACTATCTGCGATGGAACCACCTACATCCATTCAAAGATGTAGCGCCCCCGGCAAAAGGGACGTTAGTACTGTCGAATAGTACTAGTATGTAAGGATAACACTAATCTTAATAGAATGAATAGTGAAAAAAAGAGAAGGCAGTGATAATAATCAATAAGTACTTCATAGAAATACAAAGAAAACACCAAGTAAGGATCATGTAGTTCCCAATTCAATCTTTCCATCCTTTTAGATTAATAATCTTTAGTGCCAAGCCACAACTCACAATGCCACCGTGTTTTTACACGGAGTCTGGTCTCGGCCCGACCGGCTAAGCTATCCCAAGTGAGACATATCCATATCCATAATGTAATTCAATGATTCCAATACAAATGCCACCATATGTACAACATGGCGTCCGATCGGCTAAGCCATCTCACTTGAGACATAACCTCTTTCAACTGTCCACTCAATTCACATTTCTTTCCCATCTTCATTACATGGCACAAACAACCTCATTTATTAAGTAGTTCTTGGCACTTGGGCACATTTTACAATTCAAGCCCTTCCCTTTTTATTTGTTCAAATAACATCATCATTCATGTCGATAAGTACCATCATATAAGGCATTTCACACATAAGGAAAGGAGCTTGGAAAATCATAGTCACGTTCTCAAATAGCATGATGACATGGTAAACATCTAAAACAATTATGAAACATGAATCTTCCAACCCAAAACACTAAGGCAAACAATTCTAGTAAGATCAAGTCAGAACATACACCTAATATTCGGACACCAGGAGTTCGATTCTAGGAAGAAGAGAGTTAGCCATACATACCTCAATTGCGCTTCTTTAGACTCTACAATTATCCGGAACCCTTAGCAACCTCAATCTATTTTAGCAATATACAAATTGAACCCAAAATTAGGAAAACATTCATGGTTCTAGTTCCCTTTTCCACACATGCATGCAAGATTAACAACCCTCATACCCATGGACCATCTTATTAATTACTCATTTTCAGGGTATAGATTCCTACCTCTAGGATGGAGGCCTAGATTGCTTTCCTTGATAATCTTCAAAGTTTCAAGCAAGAATTGAAGAATAATTGATGAGGGTTACTTTCTCACTCTAAGGCTCCCTCTCTCAGTCTATAGTATCAGAAAATGAGCTCAAAATAGACTAAAGGGGGGTGTTTTAACGGAATAGGGGTCGGGGTTTTAAATTAAGAAAATGGGTGCCCCGACACAGGTCTGCGGTCGCATATGCGACCGCATAACGGTTATGCGATCCGCAAAGTGACCGCAGAAATGGCCCTCAGGTCCCTGAACTTACGGCTCAGGTATGCGACCAGTATGCGGTCCGCATACTCGTTCTGCGGTCCCATAATGCACCGCAGAACTCCCTCCGCAAAAACCCAAGAGGGATTATGCGATCAACATGCGGTCCGCATAGTGGTTATGCGGTCGCATAATCGACCGCAATGTTGACCTCAAATTGGCCAATATACTGCTTCACTCTGCGGCCATTATGCAGTCCGCAGAGTGATTATACGGCCGCATAATGGGCCGCAGAAACGCATTCTTCTACGAAATATTTTCCTCTCAGTCCGTAGGGTACTGTTCAATCGAAAAATTCTGAACCGCGGCTCGCGAGCTTATAGTAGAAGAATTTCTACTATTATAACGCAAGAATCTAACTTGGCACCGTGAAACCCCGAGTTTTTGGTTAAAATTTTTACGGGTCCTTACATCCTCCCCCACTTAAGATCATTCATCCTCGAATGAGGATCAAGGTTCACTTAACACAGTTTCAGTCATGCCACACACCATCAGCCCCAAATTTGCCTTACTTTCTAACTTTCTAAAACTTTTGCCAGAGTTTTCTTTGTATTTAGGCCTATCCACCTGCCAGAGAGCCCCCGAAACACACCTTAGCAACATATATAGAATTAAATGACACAACAGAATCCAAAATAACACCAACCAAAGCCTCATGGGGGACATACAACTAGAAAGGAGTATCTTTATATTAGCCGAACAAGCGATACAGACTTTAGGGGAAACAACTTCATAAAACCATTACATGGCTATTCAAACAAATGAGGGTACTTTTCTTTCATTTCATTATCGGCTTTCCAAGTAGCTTCTTCGACTTGTTGGTTTCGCCATAACACCTTCACGGATGCAATTTCTTTGTTTCTCAATTTCCGGACCTGCCTATCAAGAATAGCAACCGGAATTTCTTCATATGACAATTCTTCACTAACCTCGATGGTCTCAACTGGCACAATAGCGGACGGATCTCCAACTACCTTCTTCAACATGGACACATGGAATACCGGGTGTACTAATGACATCTCAGGTGGTAGTTCAAGCTTGTACGCCACCTGACCTATCCTTTGAATGATTTTATACGACCCGACATACCTCGGACTTAATTTCCCTTTCTTTCCAAACCGCATGATCCCCTTCATGGGAGATATCTTCAAGAACACCCAATCATCTTCTTTAAACTCTAAGTCTCTGCGACGAACATCCGAGTAGGATTTTTGACGACTCTGAGCAGTTTTCAACCGCTCTTTTATGATCTTAACCTTTTCTGTAGCCTGATGCACAAGGTCTGGTCCTATTAGTTCAGCTTCTCTAACCTCGAACCACCCAATCGGCGATCTATATCTTCTACCATACAAGGCCTCAAAGGGCGCCATCTGAATACTGGCATGGAAGCTGTTGTTATAAGCAAATTCTATGAGCGGCAAATGATCATCCCAGCTACCCTTGAAGTCAAGCACACACGCACACAGCATGTCCTCAAGCATCTGAATAGTCCGCTCAGCTTGCCTGTTAGTCTGTGGATGGAAAGTTGTGCTAACATTTACCTGCGTACCCAAACCTTGCTGAAACTTCTTCCAGAAATTAGCTGTGAATTGGGCCCCTCGATCGAAAATGATGGAAACTGGAGTGCCATGAAGCCTGACAATTTCCTTGATATACAACAAAGCATATTGTTCCGTAGTGTCGGTGGATTTAACTGGCAAAAAGTGAGGTGATTTTGTGAGTCGATCCACCATCAACCAAATTGAGTCAAACCTATGTGGCGTGCGTGGTAACCCTACCACAAAATCCATGTTGATCATTTCCCATTTCCACATTGGAATTTCTATACTCTGAGCTAACTCACCGGGCCTTTGATGCTCGGCCTTCACTTGTTAACAGTTTGAACATTTTGCCACAAAGTCTGCCACACCCCTCTTCATGTCATTCCACCAGTAAACTTCCTTGAGATCATGATATATTTTTTTAGAACCTGGGTGCACGGAATATCTAAAAGTATGAGCTTCTTCCATGATTCTTTCACGAAGACCATCTACGTTTGGAACACATAGTGGCCCTTGGTACCATAATGTATCGTCATCCACGCCAAAAGAAAAGGCCGTAGTCTTGTGTTTATGAATCCCCTCCTTCAGCTGTACCAACACTGGATCATTGTATTGCTTCTCCTTGACCTCCGTCATAAGCGATGATTCTGCCCTATTCCACACAATCACTCCCCCTTCATTAGAGTCTGCAAAACAAACTCCCAAACTGGCAAACTGGTGAACCTCCCAGGCCAAGGGCCTTTGACATGCCTCCAAGTGAGCCAAACTACCCATAGACTTCCGACTAAGAGCATCCTCCACCACATTAGCTTTCCCCGGATGATATAAAATGTTGATGTCATAATCTTTGAGCAATTCAAGCCACCTTCTCTACCTTAAGTTCAATTCCTTTTGTTTGAAGATGTATTGAAGACTCTTGTGGTCCGTGAATACATCTATATGGACTCCATACAAATAATGACGCCAAATTTTTAATGCAAAAACCACCGCCGCAAGCTCTAAGTCATGAGTTTGATAGATCTTTTCATGATTCTTAAGTTGCCTTGAAGCATATGCAATAACCTTACCATGTTGCATTAATACACACCCAATATCGATCCTTAAAGCATCGCAATACACCACAAACCCCTCGGTACCCTCTGGCAGGGTCAATACCGGCGCCGAAGTGAATCTGGATTTCAATTCCTGGAAGCTCCTTTCACAAGAATCGGACCACTGGAACTTAACCGCCTTCTGTGTCAATTTAGTCAATGGAGAGGCAAGAGTGGAGAACCCCCTATAATACCCGGCCAAACCCAAGAAACTGCGAATCTTTGTTGGAGTAGTAGGTCTAGGCCAATCTTTCACCGCTGCAATCTTTTGAGGATCAACCTTAATCCCTTATCCGAAGATGACATGACCCAAGAATGTAACAGATTCAAGCCAAAATTCACATTTCGGGTACTTTGCATACAATTGGTGTTAATGTAGAGTTTGCAGAACTGCCCTGAGGTGATCGGTATGATCCTCTCGACTTCGTGAATACACAAGAATGTCGTCAATGAATACTATCACAAAGGAGTCGAGGAAAGACTTGAAGACTCGATTCGTAAGATCCATGAAAGCCTCTGGGGCATTTGTTAGCTTGAAAGACTTTACCAAAAATTCAAAGTGCCCATACCAAGTTCTGAAAGCTGTTTTCGGAATATCCTGCTCCCTTATCGTCAATTGATGGTACCCTAACCGCAAATCAATGTTGGAGCATAACTTAGCACCTTGTAATTTATCAAACAAATCATCTATTATAGGCAATGGGTATTTGTTTTTGATTGTGACTTTGTTGAGTTGCCGGTAATCAATACACATCCGCAACGATCCATCTTTCTTCCTGACAAAGAGAACCGATGTGCCCCAAGGTGACATACTCGGTCGGATGAAACCTTTCTCTAGCAAATCCCTTAGTTGTTCCTTTAGCTCTTTTAATTCTGCCAGTGCCATTATATAAGGTGGAATGGATATAGGTTGCGCACCCAGCATCACATCAATCCCAAAATCAATCTCTCTATCTAGAGGAATTCCAGGGAGCTCATCTGGAAATACATCAGGGAATTAATTCACAATTGGTACAGATTCAAGGGTAGGCACCCCAGCAGTGGTGTCCGTAACTCGGACCAAATGGTAAATATACCCCTTCCTGATCATCTTTGTGGCCTTAAGGTTAGAAATAAACCTACCATTGGCATAATATTATTCCACTCCCACTCAACAGCTAGTCCGTTAGCAAGCTCAAGACTCATGATTCTGGCTCGGCAATCGAGTTTGGCAAAACATGAATAAAGCCAATCCATTACCATTATTACATCAAAATCAATCATCCCTAATTCAATAAGATCGGCCATGGTATCCCAACCATGCACCGTGACAACACAATCTCTATAAACCCGCGCGACCGTAATAAACTCGCCAATTGGGGTAGATACAGAGAACGGCTCATCAAGTTGTTCCGGTTCTACCCCGAAGCTCGTAGCAAGATAAGGAGTAATATAGGACAAAAAAGATCCGGGATCAATAAAGGCATACACATCATGAGATTGAACGGTCAATATACCTGTGACGACATCTGGGGAAGCCTCTACACTCTGTCGACCACTCATAGCATAGAATTGGCTGGGTCCTCCCAAACTCTATGCACCACCCCTAGCTGCACCATGCCCTGCGGGTGCTGAAGAGCCTCAAGCTGGAGGGTGTGCTGAAGATGTGGCAGCTGTAGGGCTTGATGACTGAGTTGTGCCCCTGCCTGCACCCTGACGGGATGCACGTCACTCCCTTTGAATATGGCCTCTCATTCCACATCCATAACATACTCGAATGTCTAGGTAGCAGACTCCCAAATGTATCCTCCCATACTTAGGGCATAGGGCCCTCTGCTGCTGCTGGAATCTCCCTCCTGATCGGCATTAATGGTGGGACCTCCTGCTGCCCTGACCGGGCCTAAAACAACTCCCCTGCTGCTGACAGTGCCCTAATGGAGGGCACTAGCTGAAGGCTGAGCATAAGACTGGGATGGCCCTGATGATCCTCCCCGAGAAGCTGATCTCCCACCTCCGAATGAGTCCCCAAGGTTGCCCGCTGATCGGGCCCTACTACTACTTTCTCGTTCCATCCTGAGCTTTAACTTTCGAGCCTCCGTAGCTTGGGCAAATGCCACCATCCTTCCATAGTTCATGTCAGAATTTAGAGCAGTTATGGCAGCCTTATTAATAACCAAAGGGCTAAGGCCCTGCACAAATCGATGCACTATTGCCTCCATAGTCGGCATCATATGAACAGCATACTTCGACAGGCGCACAAACTCCATGTGATACTCTCACACATTCCTACTACCCTGTTTAAGGGTCTCAAACTCCACAGCACGATCTGACTTAGTCTCGGCAGGCAAGAAATGGTCTATGAAGGCATCCGCGAACTCACTCCATCTCGCCGGAGGGCTCCCCTCCTCCCGGTAATCTTTCCACATTTCAAACCAGGAATATGCCACCTCTTTCAGATGATAAGAGGCCAACTCTACTCCCTCTACTTCAGTAGCACACATAACTTGGAGAGTCTTATGCATCTCATCAATGAAATCCTAAGGGTCTGCCCCGGGATCAGTACCTATGAACACTGGAGGGTCTAACTAAAGGAACCTGTTTACCCTGGAACTAGAAGAATCCTCTTGCGAGCTAAATAAGGTGGGTGCAACATTTGACCTCTAGGCCTGAGAAGCTACTAACTGAGTCAGCATCTGAATAGCTCCCCTAAGATCCCCATCAGAAATACCGGGACTAGGAGCTGGGGCTGTAGGTGGAACAGGTATATCGGCGGGAGGAATTGTGGCACCCTCCGCGGGTGTAAGAACTGGGGTAGTCTGTTTCGGAGTAGATGAATCAGGTAGTGTGATAGTAGGGGGATTATCCTCACCCGCATTATCAAGTAGGGGGTCAACAACCACTCCTGGGAAAACAACCTCACGTTCCGCTCTCTTCTTAGGTGCCATTTACTGAAAGTGAGAACAATTCACGAGTTAGGGGAAAACAACTTCACGTTCCGTTCTATCGCATGATATAGAACAACAATGAAGGGTATCATTCTTAAATGTCCAAGTACCCCCTAATTATAGATGTGGTCGACAACACACCGATAAGAAGGGCTCTACTAGACACGGCTCTAAGACATCCTAGGACACTTTAAACCTTAGGCTCTGATACCAAGTTTGTCACGCCCCAACCCCGGAGAGCGCGACCGGCGCTCAACCGAGTGAACCCGGTCGAGCAAGCCTAGTAAACCTTTTATACCCAACTCATTCATGATCTAAAAAGTGAATGCGTCACCATTTGTAAAATAGGGGAGAGATCAGTTATATAAGTGTATAAACGTTGCTAGTTTATTTTTTGTTTTCATTTTATGCATTATGCCATAGTTAAATTTCCAAAATACAACTCGGTCCAATGACCACCCCAACATACATACATGACCCACATAAACATCTACGGAGCCTCTAAGGGTACAAAAGATTAACATTACAATGCCGACAACAAGGCCCCGGCTATACCTCAAAATATAAAAACTTATACAGAAGAAGGACTACATGACCTCTGGGAGAAATGGGGCTCACCAAAACTGCTGTGAGGAGAGAAAGAGAGCGCTACTATCTGCGATCGGCACTATCTGCGATGGAACCACCTATATCCATTCAAAGATGTAGCGCCCCCGGCAAAAGGGACGTTAGTACTGTCGAATAGTAATTAGTATGGAAGACAAACACTAATCTTAGTAGAATGAACAGTGAAACAAAGAGAAGGCAGTCATAATAATCAATAAGTACTTCATAGAAATACAAAGAAAACACCAAGTAAGGATCACGTAGTCTCCAATTCAATCTTTCCATCTTTTTAGTTTAATAATATTTAGTGCCAAGCTACAACTCACAATGCCACCGTGTTTTTACACGGAGTCCGGTCTCGGCCCGACCGGCTAAGCCATCTCTAGTGAGACATATCCATATCCACAATGTAATTCAATGATTCCAATACAAATGCCACCATGTGTTCAACATGGCGTCTAATCTCGGCCCGATCGGCTAAGCCATCTCACTTGAGACATAACCTCTTTCAACTGTCCAATCCATTCACATTTCTTTCCCATCTTCATTACATGGTACAAACAACCTCATTTATTAAGTACTTCTTGGCACTTGGGCACATTTTACAATTCAAGCCTTTCCCTTTTTATTTGTTCACACATAAGGGAAGGAGCTTGGAAAATCATAGTCACTTTCTCATATAGCATGATGACATGGTAAACATTTAAAACAATTAGGAAATATGAATCTTCCAACCCAACACACTAAGGCAAAAAATTCTAGTATGATCAAGTCAGAACTTACACCAAATATTCGAAAACCAGGAGTTCGATTCTAGGAAGAAGAGAGTTAGCCATACATACCTCAATTACGCTTCTTTAGACTCTACAATTATCCGAAACCCTTAGCAACCTCAATCTATTTTAGAAATAGACAAATTGAACCCAAAATTAGGAAAACATTCATGGTTCTAGTTCCCTTTTCCACTCTTTTTACCACAAATGCATGCCAGATAAACAACCCTCATACCCATCGACCATGTTATTAATTACTTATTTTCAGTATAAGTTTCAAAAATTTAGGGCTAGGGTATAGATTCTTACCTCTAGGATGGAGGCCTAGATTGTTTTCTTGATAATCTTCAAAGTTTCAAGCAAGAATTGAAGAATAATTGATGAGGGTTACTTTCTCACTCTAAGGCTCCCTCTCAATCTATAGTATCAGAAAATGAGCTCAAAATAGACTAAATGGGGTGTTTTAACGGAATGGGGGTCGGGTTTTAAATTAAGAAAATGGGTGCCCCGACACAGGTCTGCGGTCGCATTTGCGACCGCATAACGGTTATGCGGTCCGTAAAGTGACCGCAGAAATGGCCCTTAGGGGCCTGAACTTACGGCTCAGGTATGCGACCAGTATATGGTCCGCATACTCGTTCTGCGGTCGCATAATGCACCACAGAACTCCCTCCGCAAAAACCCAAGAGCGATTATGCGATCGACATACGGTCCGCATAGTGGTTATGCGGTCGCATAATCAACCGCAAAGTTGACCTCAAACTGGCCAACATACTGCTTCACTCTGCGGCCATTATGCGGCCCGCAGAGTGATTATGCGGCCGCATAATGGGCCGCAGAAATGCGTTCTTCTGCGAAATATTTTCCTCTCAATACGTAGGGTACTGTTCATTCCAAAAAGTCCGAACCGCAGCTCGCAAGCTTATAGTAGAAGAATTTCTACTATAATAACGCAGGAATCTAACTTGGCACCACGAAACCTCGAGTTTTTGGTTAAAAGTTTTACGGGTCCTTACAATAATGTACCGCAGAACCTCCCTCCGAAAAATCTCAAAGATTGATATGTGACAAGAGCGCGGCATGCGAAATGGTTATGCGATCGCATAATGGGCCACGAAAATGACATCGAGATGACCCAAAAAACTGCCCCACTCTGTGACCATTCTACGGTCTACAGAGTTGTTCTGCGGTTGCAGAATGGGCCGCAGAAATGCCTACTTCTGCCCAACATTTTCCTTCAACTCCCCAGGACACTATTCGATCCAAAAAGTCCAAACCGTGACTCGCAAGCACGCCGTGAAGAATTTCTACTATTTCTAACCTCTACGCCTACCCCGTCATCACAGAACCCCGGTTTTTAGGAAACTTTTCACTGGTCCTTACATTGTGTCCAAGTCATAGATAATGGATTGAATTGTTAGAAGATTGTATCTTGGATATTCCATAGCACCCATGAAAGGCAAAAGTAATAACTAATACCACGAGCCGCAGATCGGAAGATAGCTTAAGCCTACATAAAGGCTGATTAGAAGGAAGAGGAAACTAATGAGCTACATCAACTAAGTAAATCAGGATTCAGATTATTAGACCCAGAAAATTATAGAAATAGTGGTTGAGAACATTGTAGAATCACTCTTAGTATCAGAGTTACAAGAGAGATATTACAACAACTATATTCTATAACGGCTCTACGATAAAACCAGTTAGATGAAAACCAACCTCATAAGATGTCAGTATGAAGCTCCCACCGGATTGTGTATGCGCCAAAGGTGCAAGTATTATAATAAAGCTTCAAGTTGTGGATGTTAATTATACCTATGTGGAAGGGAGGTCACGAAAGAGATAGATGATGTGGCAAGATTTTAAGGTAAGTAAGGTAAATGTGTACAGCGTACGAGATATTCAAATACAGAAGGTTGTGAATTGTCCATATTTCGGATAGATGGCTAGACGCGCTGGGATTCAGTATCCAGGAATGATAGCAGCGTCGTCAGTGGCATATTTTCCAGCATATGGTTTCTATGTATCGAGAGGTCTAGTTAAAAGAGTAAAGAAGAGTTAGAGATGATGTGATTTCTCGCTTGATGTTATAGAATAACATAAGGAAATCTATGGTACAAGCAAGTTGAAGGAAGGTTGCGAGTAGTATAAATAGATATGGACAGGTCATAAGCTAATGTATGGTAGAGCGACTAGGTTTTAGGAAGACATGAGTAAGGATAAAGAAAAGGCGAGTGATAAGACCGAGATGAAAAGTAATGAGGAAGCATTAAAGGATTTAGATTTATACATATGGTATAAGCAACGAGAGTAACCTAGAGTTTGGTATAGTATGACCTATGTTACATCTCGCGTTTTTGTACGTTAACGTTTCATCGTAAGTTAATCGACGTAAGCTCGGGGATGAGATTATCTTGAGGTTATACATATTTATTATATTTTATAACAAGCGATAAGTAAGTGTTGTGAAGGATAAAGGGTAGACGAATTAAAGAAAGTGAGTTTTGTTGAAGGTTGTCGATTTGGGATAAAATACGGTCCGAGCCATAATACCCACTATTTATGGACTAGTGCTATACAAGGTACTGCATGACCACGATAGTAGGGTACGTAAAGTGTATTAAAAGGGAGTAGTATATTAAGTAATTTGAGATAATTCTTAATTATATGGGTAATTGGTTTATTATTGATTAAAGGGAGATTAACTATTTAATTAAGGAACGGTTGGATAAGACTAACCCTCCCCCCACGTGGCAGCACCCCCCATGCCCATGTATGACTTTTAAGTCTTTAATATATGTGGCAGGATTAAGAGATGTGAGAATTTGGCAAGTCTTATAACGTGAGTCACATTGTTCATTTAATGAAAGAGATCCATTTTTAAGTCTTAGGAACATGAGTCATTAGTCACATATTCATCTAAGGACAGAGAGCCCATTTAAGTATTAAGAACGTGAGTTCTTCATAAACATGAGTACTTCAGAGGGCAGAATAATTCCATACCAAAATTAGATAACGTTGTTTGTTGATTCTATAAAGAGTAAATTGCAAATTCTAAGCGAATCGGTTCAGGTATGTTAAGGTTATCCCTTCTTTTTTTTTGGCATGATCTATACGACACGAACGAAATAAGCAAATGAATAATTTCCATAAATGACTATTCATAGAAATATTAGGGGTGTATATATTCTTGATTCCCCATGTGAATTATTATTATATCTTCTATTCATGGGTGTCAGAAAAATACGTATCTGATAAAATATATCCGACAGACATATTATTTTTATGACATTCTGAGAAAATCTTATTAACATATTTCTTATGCATTTCAAGCATTTATACATGTACATTGACCCATGACCAGATGGCGTTATATACGAGTATATTATATGTATATGGGATAGGGGAAAAGGTTACGGCATTATATACGCACCACCACCTGATCAGCTGGTACATGTTGATGATTTTGCCCACAGTGGCCGAGATGATATGAAGGGATGCCCTCAGAGTCTTGATGATGTTATGTACACCTATACCCATGGATGACATGACAATTGTACGCACGTACATGACATTATAAATGTTTTAGGATTTACAGGTCATTTATGCTTAGAGGCGGAATTCTTTATTCCATGTTTCATCTATGCCTTTTGTGTACTGATTTTTATGCCTTACATACTCAGTACATTATTCGTACTGACATCCCTTTTTTCCTAGGGATGCTGCATTTCATGCCCGCAGGTACAGGTAGACAAGCAGGCGGTCCTCCTTCTTAGGATCCTTGATCAGTGAGAGTTGATGTGCTCCATTTGATCCGGAGCTGTTTTGGATATTGGTACGATAGGTTTGTTTACATATATTGGTATGACGGAGCCTAGTCTCATCCTTTTACAGTTGTATATTCTGTTAGAGGTCTGCAGATAGTCATGTATAGTTGGGTAGTATGTGGCCTTGTCGGCTTCCTATTTTTGACATGTAGTTGTCTATAACAGCCTTGCCGGCTCGCCCTACTTATTTCGCATGTATATGTATATATGTCTTTTGGACAGGTTTTCCTCACACATATTATTCTCGTAATTTAGCATATGTTATTCATGTTCATATATTAGTTGCATGCTTAAGGGTGTTCGATATGTAGGACTCGGGCACTCGTCGTGGCCCATCGATTTGGGTCATTACAAAAGTGGTATCAGAGTAGTTCTGTCCTAGGGTTGTGTACAGAACGTGTCTAGTAGAGTCTTGTTTATGGGTGTATTGTGAACCACAATTATAGACAGGAGGCTACAAGACATATAGGATGTTATTCTCTCTTCTTATCTTAAATCGTGTGATATAAGAATTCATGTTCATAACGATATGTTACATTTTCAGCGATGCCTCCAAAGATTACAGCAACCCAAAAGGGAAAGTCCGTGGCTGGCGAGAGTACTACTCGAGCGCCACGAGTTACCAAGGCTCGGGGAGAGTCTCATAGTGATATTCCATCTAACACTTCACATAGCCCATCCACTCCAGAAGAGCTCCGAGGGGCACCAACTCAAGCACCCGCCCCTATTCGTTCAGCCCCTCAGCCAGATGCATCGTGTCAGGAGATGAGAGATGCTATTCAGCTATTGACTTGATTAGTAGCCGCACAGGATTGGAATCAGGAAGTAGGTATTGGTCATGCAAATAGGTCCGTCAGTGCGAGGGTTCGTGATTTCATTAATTTGGACCCTCCAGTATTCATTGGGGCAGATCCAAATGAGGACCCTCAGGTATTTATCGATAGAATGTAGAGGACTTTAAGGGTAATTAAGGCCACTGCGACTGAGTCAGTTGAGCTAGCTTCCTATAGACTCCAAGACGTTGCAGTTAATTGGTACGAGTCTTAGGAATTGTCCAGAGGTGAGGATGCCCCTCCAACAGTATGGCAGGAGTTTACATAAGCCTTTGTTCGACATTATCTACCACCAGAGCTTAGACGGGCTAGAGTTAATAGGTTCTTGACCCTTCGGCAGGGTAACATGAGTGTTCGAGAGTACAGTGTTCATAAACACCAATAAGTCATGGTAGAGGCAGATGTATATGCACTGATTGACCCAAGTTCCACCTTATCATATGTTACTCCATTGGTTGCTAGTATGTTTGGAATAAAACCTGAGTTGATTAAGCCTTTTGAGGTGTCCACACCTGTTGGGGATCCAGTGATAGCCAGGCAGGTATATCGAGGTTGTATAGTAGTAGTTCATAGTTGATCTACAGTAGCAGACCTAATTGAGTTAGATATGGTAGAATTTGATGTTATAATGGGTATGGATTGTTAGCTTCTTGTCATGCCAACGTTGATTGTAGATCAAAGATTGTCCGATTCCAATTTCCAACGGAGCCTGTTTTGGATTAGAAAGGTAATACGGCATTGCCGAGAGGTAGATTTATTTCCTATATCAAGGAAAGGAAGATGATCATAAAGGGCTATATTTATCACTTAGTTTGGGTTCAGGATGTGAAAGTAGAGTCACCAACCATTCAATCTATCCTTGTGGTTAATGAGTTTCCCGATGAGCTTCCGGGTCTTCTGCTAGAGCGAGAAATTGAGTTTGCTATTGACCTACTACCAGATACTCATCCAATATCTATTCCTCCCTATATAATGGCCCACGCAGAGCTGAAAGAGTTGAAGGAACAACTAAAGGACTTTCTTGAAAAAGGCTTTATCAGACCTAGTACATCACCGTGGGGAGCACCGGTGTTATTTGTGAGGAATAAAGATGGTTCCTTACGAATGTGTATTGATTATAGACAGTTGAATAAGGTGACGATCAAGAATAAGTACCCGCTCCCGAGGATTGATGATTTATTTGATCAGTTGCAAGGTGCCAAGTGTTTCTCAAAGATAGAATTAAGGTCCGGGTACCATCAGGTAAGAGTTAAGGAGAAAGATATTCCGAAGACAGCATTCAGGAGCACATACAGGCACTTTGCGTTTCATGTTATGTCGTTTGGTTTGACTAATGCCCCAGCAGTATTCATGCATTTGATGAACCGTATCTTCAGACCCTTTCTAGATCTGTTCGTAATTGTATTTATTGACGATATATTGGTATATTCTCGTTCAGAGGCTGAGCATGCAGATCATTTGCGTACTGCGCTCAGAGTTCTATAAAAAGGGAAATTGTATGCAAAATTCTCTAAATGTGAATTCTGGTTGAACTTTGTAGCCTTCTATCTCTAAAATGCTCTTACCTCTCTCTAAAACCCTCATAAAAATACCCCAAAATAAGCCCCAAAGGCTATTTATCAAAACGGGGTTGGGTTATGAAAATAGAAAAATTAACTCTCCGAAATCAAGTATGCGGTCGCATAATGGACCGCAGAATGGATATGTGGGTCGCACAATGCATCGCAGAATCGATGCTTCATACTGGCCTGCGCTGGCAAGGTCTGCAACCAGGTTTGTTGTCGCATAACCTCATTTGCGATCGCAGAATTGGTCACAGAATGACCTTCTGCCAGCCTTTGGTAATTTGGTCATAACTTTTTCTAAGAGTGTCCAAATGACGAACGGTTTGAAGCATTAGAAACTAGACACATATACCTTTGTTTGAATATAATATAACTCTTCATATCATGAGAGTTCTGCGCATTTTAAGTTAGGTTTTGTGCTAACTCTCTTGAAACTTTAGTCTATTATGAAATTTCCAACTTGACTTGGACTTAGGGCTCTCCTTAGACCCCACATCACTTATAATATGCCTCTTACACTTATTATCATTTCAAATTGATATCCATTATATTAATAGTCATTGTTTGCACACAAAATGATATAATTAGCGCACATCAACTTTTTTAATAGCGCTTATGTACTTCGAATTTGTTTTCTTTTCGGGGTGTTACATTCTCCCCCACTAAAGAACATTCGTCCTCGAATGTTTTACAAGTCACTTCTAATAATAGAGTTACCATCCTTTTACCTCCAATCATTATGCATAAGCACTTATTTATGGCCCTTAAAATTTGGCTATCTTTACAAATTCTTTAAATTTTCGACTGAGTTTCCCCTATAATTGGGCCTATTCACCTGCCAGAGAATCACCAAATCACTCCTAACAATACATTCACAACTCAACAAAGCCTCACAACATACCGATGATATAAATTTCAACATTACCGGCATTACATTATTAAGAGTGATATCTGGACATGAACAACACATTTTTAAATCATAACACATAGAAAGTACCTTTCAAATCACAACCACTTGCTATACAACCAAGCAAAAAATATTTCCTTTCCAAAACACTTTCGGCCTTCAATGTGACCTTCTCTACTTACAGACTTCGCCATAACACATTAGCGTAGGCAATCCTAACTTCTGGACTTATCTAATAAGGATGACAATTAGGTACCTTCATAAGCTAACTATCCATTAACTTCACCTTCAATAACCTCCACCGGAACGATATACAAATGATCTCCAATTACCTCCTTAGAAATAGAAACATGAAATAACGGGTACACGGAGGACAATTATAGGGAAACATCATACTCATAGCTTGGCCTATTTCCTTAGAGATTTCATAAGTTCTAATGTCACTACACATACATTACCTTCCTTACCATTTCACCCAATATATTCATAGAGAAAATGTTTAGAATAACACGTTCACTTTCTTCAACTCTAAATCACCACGACGAACACCCAAACTAAACCTTTGGCGACCTCCAACAATTACTCTAAGATGTGCTAGCTTTAATATTTCCATAAAACTTCCCATCCAATATATTTGATCACGGGATGATGCTTCTTATTTGACATGTTTGAGCCTTCAACCCCCATAGGTTTCTATAAATATGAACAACGAGGTTTGATATTGGCTAGAATTATTCAAGAATACATCAATATGCTGAGTATGATATTTCAGGAGGTTATATCCTTAGAGACATGAAGGTTACTACCAATAGTGCTGACTTGGTTAATCATTGTGATGACATCATTGATTCAACACATGAGGCATAGAGTTTCCTAGTAGGTATTGATAATGTAGGGACCATGGTCATGGTTCTGAGGTGTAATAGAAGTGAGTCATTTTATACATGTGACATATGGGTGGCATAATCGGAAGGATAAACACATTAGCGTCAGTTATTCTTGGAAGCATCGATAAATAATACTCTGACACCCAAGAATCATACTCCCAATCACCCATATTTTACCCCAAACTCGTAATTGAAGACTAGGGTTTGAATCTTACCTCTTAGATGAAGATCTTGTGATTAGCTTCCTTGATTCTTAAAGATTGGTGCAAGATTAGCTGATTAGAATGTTAGGTTCCCTCCTTCTCTCTCTAAAATTCTCTTACCTCTCGCTAAAACCCTCAGAAAAACACCCCAAAATAAGCCCCAAAGGCTATTTATCAAAATGGGGCCGGGTTATAAACTGAGCTTTACTGGCCAGGTCTATAACCAGTTTTGCAGTCGCATAACCTCATTTGCAATCGCAGAATTGGTCGCAGAATCACCTTCTACCATCCTTTGATAATTTGGTTATTACCTCTTGTAGGAGTGTCCAAGTGACAAACGGCTTGAAGAATTAGAAATTAGACACATAGACCTTTGTTTTTATAGGTAATACACAATATAACTCTTCACATCATGAGAGTTATGCTCGTTTGAAGTTAGGACTTGTGCGAACTCAGTTGAAACTTTAGTCTATTATGAAAATTCCAACTCTACTTGGACTTAGGGCTCTCCTTAGACCCCACATCAGTTATAATATTCCCCGTACACTTATTATCATATCAAATTGGTATCCATTATATTAATAGTCCTTGTTTGTACATAAAATAATATAATTAGCGCATATCAACTTTCTTAATAGCGCTTAAGTACTTCAATTTTTTTTCCGAGGTGTTACAAGCTAAGACGGGCAAGTTTAAAAGAGAAATCCATAACTTCTTCTAGAACGAGACTGAAACTGTGTTTGAAGCTTGGGAGAGGTTTAAGGAGATTGTGCGAAAGTGTCAACATAGCGGAGTTGAACTCTGGATGCAACTCCAGGAATTTAAGGATGGATTGACACTGACCTCACGTAGAACATTGAGCAATGCTGCTAGAGGTCCGTTGATGAAAAAGACTCCAGAAGAGATAGTCACAATTCTAGATGAGTTATCTAAAGATGCAAATCAGTGGTCCTCGGAGATTGCTGAAAGAATAAGATTAACTGGTGTTCACCAGGTCGATACTAACACATCTGTGCAGGTACAGCTTGATGCCATGGCCAAAGAAAAAGGAATCTGACCTTAGTCTCGATACATAACGAGCCTCATGCAGCCTGTGATATATGTCGAAGAGGACACCCTACTCATGAATATCAAGCTACCATTGAGGAAGTGAATGTTATGGTTAATTATAATTTCAATGCAATGGGTTAGAAATACCACGATTTTCCATGGAGTTCACCTAGGGGTACAAAAAATGCATGGCAACAAAATAACTCCAGATTTTAGGAGAGGCCACAGTCTCAGTCTCAACAGCCAATTTAGACTAGGTTAGAAGATTTGATAAAGTCTTTCATTATCAAGACAGATGAGAGATTAGATACTCATGGTGCAACTATTAAAGAACTTGGAACAAATTTCCGTAACTTGGAGAGACAAGTGCGACAAATTGCAAATATATTGTCTGAAAGAATCCCAGGTACTCTGCCAACTGATACTGAAAAGAATCCCAAAGCAAAGGTAAATTTTGTGACCTTGAGAAGCACGCAAGTATTGAAAGATCCCACTCCAGTCCAAAAAAGAGGTGATACCTGAAAAAGAAAGTGGGGGAGCTGAGAAGGGAGTAGAGAAAAAGAAGAAGGTGGAAATTTCAAGAAGGGAGGACTCTAATGAAGAGGCCAAGCACATACCTGCTTTACCTTTCCCCTAAAAGCTCTATATAGAAAAGTTGGACAAGCAGTTTGAGTGATTAATAGATATGCTGAGACAGGTTAATGTAAACCTGCCATTCACCTAAATTCTCTCACAAATGCAAGCTTATGACAAGTTCTTTAAGGATATCCTTACAGAGAAGAGGTAGAGAGAAGAGACATCAGTAGTCAAGCTCACAGAGCATTACAGTGCAATCTTTCAAAACAAACTCCAACAGAAGTGTGGAGATCCAGGGAGTTTTACTATACCTTGCTATTTAGGCACTCTTAACTTTGATAAATCTTTATGTGATTCTGGTGCCTCAATGAATCTAATGACTTTTTCAATTTATAGGAAACTAGAGCATGAGATTGGAGAGATAAGGTCTGCACCAATATCATTGCACTTGGAAGATAAAAAACAGATAACGCCCGAGGAGATTGTTGAAGATGTCTTAGTATGGCTGGATAAGTTTGTATTTCCAGTAGACTTTATAGTGGTGAATATGGAGGAGAATAAGGTGATACCCCTCATCCTAGGAAGACCATTATTAGTAACAAGTAGAGAAGTATTAGATATATATGAGAAAAAACTCATGCTTAGAGTTGGGGTAGAGACTATAACGTTCAAGATGTATTTAGAAAAGGGGGTGAAAAAAGACAAGCCAGCTGCAAGTGTTGAGTGGAAGGTGAAGGGTGTGAAAGAGAAGGCTACATTGAGTGAAAAAGATAAGTGTGGGGTGTATCCCAAGAAGGCTGAAAAGAAGTTGTCTGCATGGAAGTGTGCACTAGTTCGGGTGCGTGGAATGGATCCTGACTTTGATTCAGACCCCGACTAGATATTCAGGGAAGTTTCCTCTACCTTATGCCTTTTTAATTGTGTGTCATGGGGACATGCCACAACTTAAAGTGTGGGGTGGGGGATATTTGTATGTTGTATGTATATTAGTCTTAGTTGTTGCTTTAGTTGGTTTGATTGTTTTTGCTTTTGTTAGTTTGAGTAGTAGAAACAAATTGAAAAAAACATAAAAAATTTAAAATTTTTGATTTTTCCCGACGATGGATATCATTCGACAGGTTTCTTGAGGGATTAAAGTCGAAACAAAAAGATAAAAAAAATCTTTTGTTAGGTAGTGTATCAATTCCCCCTTGGTTTTTCTTTTGTGCCGCGATTCTTTTCCAAGGGTTTTGTTTGATTCGGGTGTAGTTAGTTTTTATTTTGTAGAAGTAGGGAACCTTGTGCTGCAATTTGAAATGAAAGCAGTATCTCTTGACTTTATTATTCCTTGAGAGTAGTGAGTGCTTTAGTTTTGACGCTTAGGCTCAGTTTTTCACTCTTGTATAAATGCCTTAAATTGTACGAGCTTAACTTTACTTACCTGCTTTGACTAGAGTGTCTTGATAATCCGATCTTGAGTGAGTTATGTGCCATGTGTGTGTGAGGTTTTGTGTTATTATATGCATTGCATTTGATGTCTATAACTTGCCACGTGTGTTTGCAAAGCGAAATAGTAGTTTTGTTCAGTATTGGAAGTGATATAGGCATTTCTTTGTTGAGCCAGTTATATGCTTTTAACCACCTAATTGTTATATATCTTAGTTAAACCCTTTGAGCCTGTAATCCTATTTCTTTGGCAACCACATTAGAATCTTTACTTATTTGTTTGAATTGACAATCTATTTGAACCTTGTACCTCTTTTGAGCACTTGAAATTGTTATGAACTTTGTAAAAGTTGAAGTGTGGGATGGCTGGTTTGGCTTTTGAGTGGAACTAACTAAATAAAGAAAAAGGTGCACTATTTTGAAACGTAAGAGCCACTTGAATTGAAAAAATAAAGAAAAAACAGTTATATTGTTGTGAAAAACTTTCATGGATAAGTGGTAACTCTTGATGTAATTGTGCTTAAATAATTTTGGAGTTGATGTATATTGATGTGAAGGTGGAGTTTTTGTTTGACATAAGTGTGGGGTTTTGAATGTTAGAGTACATGTATTAATGTTCTTAGGGAGGTGTAGTCACTCTTATATCTAAATGTATCATACCCACCCCGCAGCCTACATGACAACCAATTAAAGTCCTACTTGATCTTTGAGTGAATGAACTCGATTAGTAGAGTAGTATACTACGAACAAGCTTATGGTTCATCTTTTGTGGCATATGAATGTTGTTTATGAGAATGAGCAAATTCTTTCTATCTTGAGTTCCTTATTGTTCTTAAATTTTATTGTGTGGAACTACTCTCTATTGTTGTGTGAGGGCACATGATTCAAGAAGGAAAGGCAATGTCGTTGACCTCTATGTTAGAGTAAGTGAACGGGTTATAAATAATGCATCTTTTGAGTCAAATCCAGAGGTTAATACGTTACACTATTGTGCTTACACATTAAACCGTTTGTCGATACGACATCAGAGTATAGAGATATTTGCATTTTCGCGAGACTGCACTAGCAGGTCCCAATTGGACCCACTTCGGTGGTGGATGACCCTTGAACATTTTAACGGGGTTGGACACCTCATTTTTGGCTATTTTCGACCAAGATAATTTCCCAAACTCTATCAACACCTCTCTAACAGCTCTCCAAGGTTCCAAGTCTATTCCAAGGTGGTTTTACCTAGACCTATCCTCAAAAGTTAGCCTAAGTGAAGAAAAGAGTCTCTATGGTGTTGTGATACCATTAAGGCTGCTTGTATGCTAAAGAAAGCTTCGGTTCCAGTTTATTTCTGATTATTTAAGGTATGTATAAAACTCCGTTTCTTGGGCTTAAGCTTATATTTGTGTTGGTTAAGTTATTTGGATGAAGAATTACAAGATAGAACTTGAAGTTGTATAATAAGTTGTTGTCTCTTAACAGACTATTTTGGAGTTGTGTATATGACCTCATATGGCTGGAAATCGTCAGGAATGGCTTGGTTATAGTTTTCGTATTGTTGTTATGCTGGTAAATATTTTTATTATGTGGATGATGTTTTAAAAAGGAGAATAAGCAACCACACAATACCTAGAAGTTGTCCATAATGTTGTAATATGTTGTTGGGTTGGTTGATGTTACTTTTATTATGGATATAAGGTTGTAATGTATTGGCTATATATGTTTTTATATTCTGGACTGTTTGAAGATGTTTGAAGTATATGGGAGATGGTAAAAAGAGTTGGGGTTTGGTTCCAATCCAAGCTTACCGCTCGTCGTATTAAGTAGTAGTTCTGATGGTGACATTTGTGCACTTGTTGTGTATGGTGAATTGTGTTATTGGGCTATTTGGAGTGTTGTGGTGCTGAAAGTATATAGTTGAACGTCGAATGTGATCTTGTTGTTTTTATGGGCTTGGGGAAAGAAAGGAAAACAAAGGAGATGCTGCCCGTTTTAATAATAAATAAGCTTGTCGTTCGTTGTACGATAGTTGCATCTTTCGTAGCTTAATGATAGCATTATTATCGTTGTTGTAGATTAAATTGGAAAGTCTGTGATAAGGCATGTTAAGTCTATCTCGTCTTTTCTTTTGGAATGATCCATATGATATAAACAAAACGAGCAAATATGCAACATTCACAAATGGCGTTATATACGCGTATATTATATGTATATGTGTTATGGGGAAAGGTTACGGTGTTATATATGCACCAGCCACCTGATCAATTTGCATATGCTTATGGTTTCATCGATGGAGGCCGTGATGATATGTTAGGATGCCCTCAGAGGCTTGATGATGTTATGTACGCATATACCTATGCATGATATGACATTAATACCCATATACATGACACTATGAAGATTTCATGATTACTGAGCTATTCAGACTTACAAATTGACTCATTTACTGAATGTTTCTTTCACGTCTTTTATATACTTCGTTTCATGCCTTACATACTCAGTACTTTATTAGTACTAAAGTCCCTTATTCCTGGGGATGCTGCGTTTCATGCCCGTATGTCTTGATAGACAGGTTGACAGTCCTCCAAGTAGGCTATCTGCTCAGTGTAAGGTGTTGGTGCACTCCATTTGCTCCGGAGTTGCCTATTTGGTCAGTATGCTCTCGCCATGTATTAATTGGTATGGTGGGGCCCTATCCCAACCATCATGATTTTTATGTACTCTTAGAGGCTTGTAGACAGATGTCGTGTATATGGGTACTTGTATGGCCTTGTCGGTCTATGTATTGAGTCTACAAATGATCATGTCGCCCTTATAGGCCCTTATGTCACATGTCTAGGTTTCTATACCATGCTGGATCATCATATG
This sequence comes from Nicotiana tomentosiformis, assembly GCF_000390325.3. Classification (NCBI taxonomy): domain Eukaryota; kingdom Viridiplantae; phylum Streptophyta; class Magnoliopsida; order Solanales; family Solanaceae; genus Nicotiana; species Nicotiana tomentosiformis. Next base: position 149,994,508 of record NC_090817.1, read on the forward strand.
TCGAGTATTCATTTACGTTTTATTCTGGTTATCTTATGACGGCCCTTCTGTCCTATTTACCCATGATGGTGTGACAAGAAAGATACATTACGTTGGTACTCGGTTGAGTAAGGCACAAGGTGCTCTTCGCGGCCCTCCGATTTGGATTGTGACAATAAGGCATCTAAGGAGCCATCTAAATACTCGACAGGTAGCTGAAGCTGTAGGCGAACTTTGCAAGCAATAGAAACTGATCCTATGAACCCCCGAAATCCATAACATAGGCACATAGCATATCCTCCAAGATCAGAATGGTGGTCTCGGACTGCCCGTCTGTCTGTGGTTTGAAATGTTCTACGCAACTCAACTTCTGTGCCTAACTCAATGTGAAGAGTGTGCCTCGATTGGAGATAATGTACACCGGCACACCATGGAGACGAACAATCTCATGGATATAAGGCACAACCGGAATGAAATGTGCAGACTTGGTCAGTCTATCAACAATAACCCACACTGCGTCAAATTTCTTCAAAGTCTGTGGGAGCCCAACAACGAAATCCATGGTAATACGATACCACTTCCACTCTGGAATATCAAGTCTCTGAAGTAAATCTCCCGACATCTAATGCTCGTACTTCACCTCCTGACAACTCAAACACCGAGCCACATACTCAACTTTATCTTTCTTCATTCTTCTCCACCAAAAGTGCTGACTCAAATCCTGATACATCTTGGTGACACCTGGATGAATGGAATACCACGAAGTGTGAGCGTCCTCAAGGATAGACTCATGAAACCCATACATATTGGGATCACATATCCGGCCCTACATGCGCAATACCCCATCATCTCTAATAGAAACCTCCTTGGCATCGCCGTGCTGCATTGTGTCTTTAAGGGTAAGCAAATAGGGGTCGTCATACTGACGCGCTCTAATGCGCTCATACAGAGAATACCGAGAAACCACGCAAGTAAGTGTCACGCCTCAAACTCAGGGTGCGCGACCGGCGCTTAATCGAGATAGCTCGACCGAGCAAGCATGTGCATTACCTTCTACCAGAACTTATTCAAGAATTACAGTAAAATCCATTTTATTAATTAAGCGGTGAGGAGGATTAAGTAAACAACAACTCAAACTCGTTATAAGTAGTTACATCATTTATAAGTTTCAAAATACACACTATTTCATAGTTTGATGTGGAACGTGTGATACAATTACAACATTACCAATTTTACATTCCCCATACCAATATTCCACCCACGCTATGTCTACGGATCCTCTATTAGATACAAAAGAGTACAATGATAGTGCCGGCAACAAAGCCCCGGCTATACCTCAAAACATAGTGATAAAATGAACAAAAGATACATGACCCCGAGTAAGGTGGGGCTCACCAAATCAGTTGAAAAAAGTGTGTAGTGCTATCGCTGATTAGTGTCGCCTGCTGTGGAACCACCTCCATTCATTAAAGATGCAGCATCCCCGACAAAAGGGACGTTAGTGCTGTTGAATAGTACTAGTATATATACTAAACACTCTCTCAAAGAAACGAGCAGTAATGCAAGTAAGGACAGTCGTAATATCAGTTAAAGCCTCAAACAATTACCAAATATCTAATTATAGATAAGATAAGTTTTAAATAAATATCAAAATTTTAAGTTGGGAAATCTTTGGTACCGGTATACCACTATTCACATTTTGATTACGATTTCCAACAGAGTCACCACCATGTGTGCGACATGGCGTCCGATCACGACCCGATCGGCTAGGACGTCTCACCATAGGCCGCCTTAGTCTCGACAGGCAAAAATAATCCATGAAAGCATCGGCATACTCACTCCACCTCACCGAAGGGCTCCCCTCCTCACGGGAGTCCTCACACATCTCAAACACCAGGACCGGAAGCTGGGGCTGGAGGTCGAACCAGAATATTAAGTGGAGGATTTGTTGCACCCTCGTCAGGTGTAGGAACTGGTGCACCCTGAGCAGGAATAGTACAACCATGCGGTGTAGTAATCAAGGGAATATCCTCACCCCTCGGGTATTCACCAGCATCATCAATGATAGAATCAACTGCCACTCCTGGGGTAACATCGGCTTCTTAGCCAGTTCTTGCCTTCTTCTTAGGCACCATTTACTGAAAGTTAGAGCAATGCACGAGTTAAAGGAGGAACAATCGTACAATCAGCTTTATCGCACGATCAAGAACATCAAAGAAGGTTATTATTCCTAAATGTCCAAGTAGCCTTCTAATTATAGATGTGTTCGACAACACACCGATAAGAAGGACTCTACTAGACATGGCTCCGAGACATTCTAGGACACTTTAAAACATTACGCTCCGATACCAAGTTTGTCACATCCCAAACTCGGGGAGCGCAACCGGCGCTCAACCGAGTGAACCCGATCAAGCAAGCCCGTTGAATTCTTTCTACCCAAACTCTCCCATGATTTAAAGAGAACACGTATCTTTGTTAATTAACCAATAAGGAGATCATGTAGACAATACCAAATTCATTACTATTAGTTAGTTCATTTAATAAGTCTTAAAATGCATACATTCTCATGGTTTGAAGTGGAACAAGTGATCAAAACGCAACATACTTTGTTTGACTTTCCCAGCACCCATTTACACCCACACTATGTCTACGGAGCCTATAATAAATACAAAGAGTAAAGTGATAGTTCCATCAACAAGGCTTTGGCTATACCTCAAAACATAATGATATAATGAACAAACGATACATGACCCCGAGTGAAGTGGGGCTCACCAAGTCAGCTGGGAAGAGAGTGTGTCGCTATCACAAATGGCGTTATATACGCGTATATTATATGTATATGTGTTATGGGGAAAGGTTACGGTGTTATATATGCACCAGCCACCTGATCAATTTGCATATGCTTATGGTTTCATCGATGGAGGCCGTGATGATATGTTAGGATGCCCTCAGAGGCTTGATGATGTTATGTACGCATATACCTATGCATGATATGACATTAATACCCATATACATGACACTATGAAGATTTCATGATTACTGAGCTATTCAGACTTGCAAATTGACTCATTTACTGCATGTTTCTTTCACGTCTTTTATATACTTCGTTTCATGCCTTACATACTCAGTACTTTATTAGTACTAAAGTCCCTTATTCCTGGGGACGCTGCGTTTCATGCCCGTATGTCTTGATAGACAGGTTGACAGTCCTCCAAGTAGGCTATCTGCTCAGTGTAAGGTGTTGGTGCACTCCATTTGCTCCGGAGTTGCCTATTTGGTCAGTATGCTCTCGCCATGTATTAATTGGTATGGTGGGGCCCTGTCCCAACCATCATGATTTTTATGTACTCTTAGAGGCTTGTAGACAGATGTCGTGTATATGGGTACTTGTATGGCCTTGTCGGTCTATGTATTGAGTCTACAAATGATCATGTCGCCCTTATAGGCCCTTATGTCACATGTCTAGGTTTCTATACCATGCTGGATCATCATATGTCGAGTATTCATTTACGTTTTATTCTGGTTATCTTATGACGGCCCTTCTGTCCTATTTACCCATGATGGTGTGACAAGAAAGATACATTACGTTGGTACTCGGTTGAGTAAGGCACAAGGTGCTCTTCGCGGCCCTCCGATTTGGATTGTGACAATAAGGCATCTAAGGAGCCATCTAAATACTCGACAGGTAGCTGAAGCTGTAGGCGAACTTTGCAAGCAATAGAAACTGATCCCATGAACCCCCGAAATCCATAACATAGGCACATAGCATATCCTCCAAGATCAGAATGGTGGTCTCGGACTGCCCGTCTGTCTGTGGTTTGAAATGTTCTACGCAACTCAACTTCTGTGCCTAACTCAATGTGAAGAGTGTGCCTCGATTGGAGATAATGTACACCGGCACACCATGGAGACGAACAATCTCATGGATATAAGGCACAACCGGAATGAAATGTGCAGACTTGGTCAGTCTATCAACAATAACCCACACTGCGTCAAATTTCTTCAAAGTCTGTGGGAGCCCAACAACGAAATCCATGGTAATACGATACCACTTCCACTCTGGAATATCAAGTCTCTGAAGTAAATCTCCCGACATCTAATGCTCGTACTTCACCTCCTGACAACTCAAACACCGAGCCACATACTCAACTTTATCTTTCTTCATTCTTCTCCACCAAAAGTGCTGACTCAAATCCTGATACATCTTGGTGACACCTGGATGAATGGAATACCACGAAGTGTGAGCGTCCTCAAGGATAGACTCATGAAACCCATACATATTGGGATCACATATCCGGCCCTACATGCGCAATACCCCATCATCTCTAATAGAAACCTCCTTGGCATCGCCGTGCTGCATTGTGTCTTTAAGGGTAAGCAAATAGGGGTCGTCATACTGACGCGCTCTAATGCGCTCATACAGAGAATACCGAGAAACCACGCAAGTAAGTGTCACGCCTCAAACTCAGGGTGCGCGACCGGCGCTTAATCGAGATAGCTCGACCGAGCAAGCATGTGCATTACCTTCTACCAGAACTTATTCAAGAATTACAGTAAAATCCATTTTATTAATTAAGCGGTGAGGAGGATTAAGTAAACAACAACTCAAACTCGTTATAAGTAGTTACATCATTTATAAGTTTCAAAATACACACTATTTCATAGTTTGATGTGGAACGTGTGATACAATTACAACATTACCAATTTTACATTCCCCATACCAATATTCCACCCACGCTATGTCTACGGATCCTCTATTAGATACAAAAGAGTACAATGATAGTGCCGGCAACAAAGCCCCGGCTATACCTCAAAACATAGTGATAAAATGAACAAAAGATACATGACCCCGAGTGAAGTGGGGCTCACCAAATCAGTTGAAAAAAGTGTGTAGTGCTATCGCTGATCAGTGTCGCCTACTGTGGAACCACCTCCATTCATTAAAGATGCAGCACCCCCGACAAAAGGGACGTTAGTGCTGTTGAATAGTACTAGTATATATACTAAACACTCTCTCAAAGAAACGAGCAGTAATGCAAGTAAGGACAGTCGTAATATCAATTAAAGCCTCAAACAATTACCAAATATCTAATTAGAGATAAGATAAGTTTTAAATAAATATCAAAATTTTAAGTTGGGAAATCTTTGGTACCGGTATACCACTATTCACATTTTGATTACGATTTCCAACACAGTCACCACCATGTGTGCGACATGGCGTCCGATCACGACCCGATCGGCTAGGACGTCTCACCATAGGCCGCCTTAGTCTCGACAGGCAAAAATAATCCATGAAAGCATCGGCATACTCACTCCACCTCGCCGAAGGGCTCCCCTCCTCACGGGAGTCCTCACACATCTCAAACACCAGGACCGGAAGCTGGGGCTGGAGGTCGAACCAGAATATTAAGTGGAGGATTTGTTGCACCCTCGTCAGGTGTAGGAACTGGTGCACCCTGAGCAGGAATAGTACAACCATGCGGTGTAGTAATCAGGGGAATATCCTCACCCCTCGGGTATTCACCAGCATCATCAATGATAGAATCAACTGCCACTCCTGGGGTAACATCGGCTTCTTAGCCAGTTCTTGCCTTCTTCTTAGGCGCCATTTACTGAAAGTTAGAGCAATGCACGAGTTAAAGGAGGAACAATCGTACAATCAGCTTTATCGCACGATCAAGAACATCAAAGAAGGTTATTATTCCTAAATGTCCAAGTAGCCTTCTAATTATAGATGTGTTCGACAACACACCGATAAGAAGGACTCTACTAGACATGGCTCCGAGACATTCTAGGACACTTTAAAACATTACGCTCTGATACCAAGTTTGTCACATCCCAAACTCGGGGAGCGCAACCGGCGCTCAACCGAGTGAACCCGGTCAAGCAAGCCCGTTGAATTCTTTCTTCCCAAACTCTCCCATGATTTAAAGAGAACACGTATCTTTGTTAATTAACCAATAAGGAGATCATGTAGACAATACCAAATTCATTACTATTAGTTAGTTCATTTAATAAGTCTTAAAATGCATACATTCTCATGGTTTGAAGTGGAACAAGTGATCAAAACGCAACATAATTTGTTTGACTTTCCCAGAACCCATATACACCCACACTATGTCTACGGAGCCTATAATAAATACAAAGAGTAAAGTGATAGTTCCATCAACAAGGCTTTGGCTATACCTCAAAACATAATGATATAATGAACAAACGATACATGACCCCGAGTGAAGTGGGGCTCACCAAGTCAGCTGGGAAGAGAGTGTGTCGCTATCACAAATGGCGTTATATACGCGTATATTATATGTATATGTGTTATGGGGAAAGGTTACGGTGTTATATATGCACCAGCCACCTGATCAATTTGCATATGCTTATGGTTTCATCGATGGAGGCCGTGATGATATGTTAGGATGCCCTCAGAGGCTTGATGATGTTATGTACGCATATACCTATGCATGATATGACATTAATACCCATATACATGACACTATGAAGATTTCATGATTACTGAGCTATTCAGACTTGCAAATTGACTCATTTACTGCATGTTTCTTTCACGTCTTTTATATACTTCGTTTCATGCCTTACATACTCAGTACTTTATTAGTACTAAAGTCCCTTATTCCTGGGGACGCTGCGTTTCATGCCCGTATGTCTTGATAGACAGGTTGACAGTCCTCCAAGTAGGCTATCTGCTCAGTGTAAGGTGTTGGTGCACTCCATTTGCTCCGGAGTTGCCTATTTGGTCAGTATGCTCTCGCCATGTATTAATTGGTATGGTGGGGCCCTGTCCCAACCATCATGATTTTTATGTACTCTTAGAGGCTTGTAGACAGATGTCGTGTATATGGGTACTTGTATGGCCTTGTCGGTCTATGTATTGAGTCTACAAATGATCATGTCGCCCTTATAGGCCCTTATGTCACATGTCTAGGTTTCTATACCATGCTGGATCATCATATGTCGAGTATTCATTTACGTTTTATTCTGGTTATCTTATGACGGCCCTTCTGTCCTATTTACCCATGATGGTGTGACAAGAAAGATACATTACGTTGGTACTCGGTTGAGTAAGGCACAAGGTGCTCTTCGCGGCCCTCCGATTTGGATTGTGACAATAAGGCATCTAAGGAGCCATCTAAATACTCGACAGGTAGCTGAAGCTGTAGGCGAACTTTGCAAGCAATAGAAACTGATCCCATGAACCCCCGAAATCCATAACATAGGCACATAGCATATCCTCCAAGATCAGAATGGTGGTCTCGGACTGCCCGTCTGTCTGTGGTTTGAAATGTTCTACGCAACTCAACTTCTGTGCCTAACTCAATGTGAAGAGTGTGCCTCGATTGGAGATAATGTACACCGGCACACCATGGAGACGAACAATCTCATGGATATAAGGCACAACCGGAATGAAATGTGCAGACTTGGTCAGTCTATCAACAATAACCCACACTGCGTCAAATTTCTTCAAAGTCTGTGGGAGCCCAACAACGAAATCCATGGTAATACGATACCACTTCCACTCTGGAATATCAAGTCTCTGAAGTAAATCTCCCGACATCTAATGCTCGTACTTCACCTCCTGACAACTCAAACACCGAGCCACATACTCAACTTTATCTTTCTTCATTCTTCTCCACCAAAAGTGCTGACTCAAATCCTGATACATCTTGGTGACACCTGGATGAATGGAATACCACGAAGTGTGAGCGTCCTCAAGGATAGACTCATGAAACCCATACATATTGGGATCACATATCCGGCCCTACATGCGCAATACCCCATCATCTCTAATAGAAACCTCCTTGGCATCGCCGTGCTGCATTGTGTCTTTAAGGGTAAGCAAATAGGGGTCGTCATACTGACGCGCTCTAATGCGCTCATACAGAGAATACCGAGAAACCACGCAAGTAAGTGTCACGCCTCAAACTCAGGGTGCGCGACCGGCGCTTAATCGAGATAGCTCGACCGAGCAAGCATGTGCATTACCTTCTACCAGAACTTATTCAAGAATTACAGTAAAATCCATTTTATTAATTAAGCGGTGAGGAGGATTAAGTAAACAACAACTCAAACTCGTTATAAGTAGTTACATCATTTATAAGTTTCAAAATACACACTATTTCATAGTTTGATGTGGAACGTGTGATACAATTACAACATTACCAATTTTACATTCCCCATACCAATATTCCACCCACGCTATGTCTACGGATCCTCTATTAGATACAAAAGAGTACAATGATAGTGCCGGCAACAAAGCCCCGGCTATACCTCAAAACATAGTGATAAAATGAACAAAAGATACATGACCCCGAGTGAAGTGGGGCTCACCAAATCAGTTGAAAAAAGTGTGTAGTGCTATCGCTGATCAGTGTCGCCTACTGTGGAACCACCTCCATTCATTAAAGATGCAGCACCCCCGACAAAAGGGACGTTAGTGCTGTTGAATAGTACTAGTATATATACTAAACACTCTCTCAAAGAAACGAGCAGTAATGCAAGTAAGGACAGTCGTAATATCAATTAAAGCCTCAAACAATTACCAAATATCTAATTAGAGATAAGATAAGTTTTAAATAAATATCAAAATTTTAAGTTGGGAAATCTTTGGTACCGGTATACCACTATTCACATTTTGATTACGATTTCCAACACAGTCACCACCATGTGTGCGACATGGCGTCCGATCACGACCCGATCGGCTAGGACGTCTCACCATAGGCCGCCTTAGTCTCGACAGGCAAAAATAATCCATGAAAGCATCGGCATACTCACTCCACCTCGCCGAAGGGCTCCCCTCCTCACGGGAGTCCTCACACATCTCAAACACCAGGACCGGAAGCTGGGGCTGGAGGTCGAACCAGAATATTAAGTGGAGGATTTGTTGCACCCTCGTCAGGTGTAGGAACTGGTGCACCCTGAGCAGGAATAGTACAACCATGCGGTGTAGTAATCAGGGGAATATCCTCACCCCTCGGGTATTCACCAGCATCATCAATGATAGAATCAACTGCCACTCCTGGGGTAACATCGGCTTCTTAGCCAGTTCTTGCCTTCTTCTTAGGCGCCATTTACTGAAAGTTAGAGCAATGCACGAGTTAAAGGAGGAACAATCGTACAATCAGCTTTATCGCACGATCAAGAACATCAAAGAAGGTTATTATTCCTAAATGTCCAAGTAGCCTTCTAATTATAGATGTGTTCGACAACACACCGATAAGAAGGACTCTACTAGACATGGCTCCGAGACATTCTAGGACACTTTAAAACATTACGCTCTGATACCAAGTTTGTCACATCCCAAACTCGGGGAGCGCAACCGGCGCTCAACCGAGTGAACCCGGTCAAGCAAGCCCGTTGAATTCTTTCTTCCCAAACTCTCCCATGATTTAAAGAGAACACGTATCTTTGTTAATTATCCAATAAGGAGATCATGTAGACAATACCAAATTCATTACTATTAGTTAGTTCATTTAATAAGTCTTAAAATGCATACATTCTCATGGTTTGAAGTGGAACAAGTGATCAAAACGCAACATAATTTGTTTGACTTTCCCAGAACCCATATACACCCACACTATGTCTACGGAGCCTATAATAAATACAAAGAGTAAAGTGATAGTTCCATCAACAAGGCTTTGGCTATACCTCAAAACATAATGATATAATGAACAAACGATACATGACCCCGAGTGAAGTGGGGCTCACCAAGTCAGCTGGGAAGAGAGTGTGTCGCTATCACTGATCAGTGCATCCTGCTGTGGAACCACCTGCATCCATGAAAGATGCAGCGCCCCGAGAAAAGGGACATTAGTACTGTCGAATATTACTAGTATATATGACTAAACACCCTCTCATAAGAATGAATAGTAATGCAGTTAGGACAATCATGATATCAGTAAAATCCTCAAGCAATTACCAAATATCAAATTAGGAATGAGATAAGTTTTCTAGTAAATTTCCACATTTTAAGTTGGGAGACCTTTAGTACCGATATACCATTGTTCATAGTTTTGATTACAATTTCCAATATAGTCACCACCATGTGTGCTGCATGGCGTCCGATCATGACCCGATCGGCTAGGCCATCTCATGTCACACATCATCATTTTCTATCAATCATCCCGTTTCATATTTCTTGCATATCTATTCATTTTATTGGCACTAGTGGTCACAATTGTATTATTTCTCTTGGCACGTTGGCCGTGTTTCATATTTCACATTGCCCATTACGTATTTCGTATTTCATGTTTCATATTTCATGCACACATTTTTACTTTCAACCATCATCATGGACTTTCCAACAACAACGCATTTCTATTCAAGACATATAAGCACACATATGAGCAAGTAGGAGTCCTAGGCGCATTACGGTTTCTTACACAATTTTCATTAGCTTTCACTTGAAACACAAGTTGAAGTCAAGGCATTTAGATATGCAACCCATACTTTGAACACATTCTCAAATAGTAGTACAACATAACAAGAGCATTGAATTACATATTAATCAAACATGTCTTTTGACACCAGCTTATCCGGGTTAATTGATTCATAATGAGCAACTCAGGACTTACATGGATATTATGGGGTTCAATTTTAAGAGAATATTTTAGCCAACATACCTCACTTGAGCTTCTTTAGACTTTAATATATTCTGGAATTCTTAGCAACTTCGATCTATTTTAGAAATGTAACAAATTGAACCAAAATTAGGAAGATGATCATGGTTCTAGCTCATTCAAGCATTTTATCAAACACTAGGTGCATATTATGGTTTCAAGGTCCTTTATGGAGGATTCCATCATCCCACAACCCATGCTTTATCATTTTTAGGTCTACAATCTCCATACATCCCTTGATAATACATGCATGCAAAATAAACAAATCCCATACCCATGAATTATCTTACTAATTGCCTAGTGTGCTTTCCTTATTAATCTTCCAAGATTTGAGTAAGAATTGGTGGATGAAGCTTAGGAACTCCTTTTCTAACTCTATGACACTCCCTCACTCTAGAAATATATGTTTTCCCCTTTAAAACGATCCCAAGGGTGTTTTATTAGAATGGGTTCAGGTTCAAAAATTAGAAAAATAAGAGCCCCAACACAGCTCTGTGGTCGCATATGCGACCGCATAATGCTTCTGCGTTCAGAAAAATGGCCCTCCAAAACTGGGCACCACTGCCTGGGTATGCGGCCGTTTTGCGGCCCGCAAACCCGTTTTGCGATCGTATAATATGCCGCAGAACTTTCCTCCAAAAAATCTCTATGCTGGTTTTGCGATTGATGTACTGTCCCGCAAAATCATTTTGCGGTAGCATAATTGGCCGCAAAATGAAATCCAAAAGTTGCCCAATTGACTGCCTCACTCTGCGACCACTTTCCGGCCCGCAGAGCAATTCTGCAGCCGCATAGTAGGATGCAGAAATGCCTTTTTCTGCAAAGCATTTTCCTTCAACTCCCTAGTGTACTGTTCAACCCAAAACGTCCGTACCCCGGTTATCATTAACACATACGCCTACCTCGGCACCATGAAACCCCGGGTTTTAGGTAAAATTTTATTGGGCCTTATAAATACAATGGTTTATGGGCTTTTGGACGACGTGGTTCGCGCTAGGATATCTTGCGGTGATCTTTGATTTAGGATCATAGTATACCGGCAAGAAGAAGTGTTAACTTGAAGGCAAGTTGAGGAGGACTCGAAGAAATTGGTGAGCTTGGTAGTGTAGGGTCAGCATAGTAATAAAGGTAATTGGTTTTTTTTGTGTGGTGATGCTTTACTGGTGTTTTGTGTCAATACACTTGGGTTTGACGGCTTGCGAGACTTGGTTAAGTTGGAAAAATTCAGTTCTGATTGCTTATTTATGTGAGGACGGGTTTCGAATAGTTCTTGATAGTGTCGAGGACAGTTTGGGCAGGATGTCTGCCAGCAACATAAGGAACATGTTGCGTGTTATGATTTTTCTCCTGTATGGGGTCACAAGTTCTAGATAGCATGGACGGTTTCATATGTTTAGAAGAATGCTATCATTATCTGGTACCACCTAAGAAGGGTACGCACTCCAAAAGGCGCATTGTGCTTTGACTTGCATATGCCTGACATGTATTACGCTAATGGCCCAATTGATTGAATACTGATGTTCAGATTTATCTATGTGGCAATAAGGAATTATGGAAGTATTTCTCGTGGAACGATTGTGTATGATGAATATGTCAGTAATTTGAATAATGTAGTTGGGATTGGGAGATTATGGTATTCTAGGGATTTGAAGACGAAGAGGATTCTCATAGGCATGTGTTATAGATCGATTATTGTGCAAATTTCTATTATTATCTACCTATTTTGGGAGGATCGGAATTGATTTGGAGGCCATTGGTGGGCCTAATGAGAATGTGTATTCTACATCAGGTCAGATTTGTCAACACAACACATTTATTGTGGAGGGATGTGTTATCAGTTGGAGTGGATATTATTCGTGTTCTAATATGTTCCATGTGTTACTCTCATATGCTATGATGTGTTGTGATCTGTTGATTACTTTTACCTGATGCGATTCTGTTGGGGGCCTTGTGGCGAAATTCGAGCGTGATGATTCTCGGGGTGTTGAATGGTTGATTGCGCCTTGGTTGTGGTCTTTCTATTTGTGGTATATTATGCTATCCATTTTTTTATGGTTATGGTCATGCACTTCGCATGTTTGTTATTGATGTGTATATGGTTGTTGATTGTGAGCATCACGGCTCGACGTATCCTATGTGTACAAGTGTTTCGATTGGGTCACGCATCATATCAGAGTTATGTTTGGATATGATCTTTTGGGCTTAATTCTTGTGTTATTTTTCTCCCATGTGTGATGGCTTCATTGCATTGCGCTTCATGGTGGTATCTGTTGAGCTTGCGGGGCAGTTATCTCATTTGATTCTCTTCAATTATTGGGTACATCGAATTTGTTGCTTGTTTGATGCACTTATTGCATGGTATGCGGCTTTATGTAGGATTTGTGTGGCATATTAGCAGAGCAGCTTGTATTGGATGAGGTGAAGTTATTGGGCCTGAATTGAGTGCCATCAAATTTGATTAAGCTATGTTTGGAACTATAGTGTCTTTATTCAGCCTAGATTTTGGCTTTGGTTCTCGTCATGCAAGAGGGCTCTATGACTGGTTGATATGATGGGGGATTATGAGTTTCTATATGTTTCTTTCATCATTGGTTGTGGTTGAAGATTTGGAACAAGGTTTTTATTGATAGGATGTTAGATACCGGTACAGTATTTTCTATTTGAATGACTATTGTGATTGGAAGTTATGGCTATGTATATCTGAGTTATGTAGAATATCATTTGAATACACTTGGGATATGGTTACATCTTGATGCAGTTTAATACTGACTTATACAGCATATAGATGAGAGAATCGTGTGTCATAATTAATTGGGGAAGTTGGAGATTGGGTTCTAAGCGTTGTGAGCTAATGTTAAGGTAATGATCATCAGTTAGATTGTGTTGTCAGACTTTTATAGATTGGGATGAAGTGAGATCACCCATTTTTAAGGGCATGGTGAGTTTATACGGTGACTTGATGACTTTGGGACGATTCTTTGCACGTTCGAGGATCAACACATGTTTAAGTAGGGGAGAATGTATTGACCCGACAAGTTGTTATGAGAATTTATATCCAGTTAGGTGGTTTGAGGCCATGCGTAGAAATGTATGGTGTATTATGACTTGTGTGTATCGTTTGTTTTGGTTCGTCAGCAGTTCGTGATTGATTTGGAAGAATGATTCTCAACTAGGAAGCTTTAAGTGGGAAGAGTTGACCAAGATTGAATTTTGTGTATTTGACCTCTGGACAAAGTTTTCATTATTCCAATAGGGCCATATGGTAATTTTAGATTTAGGCATATGCCCGAAATTGGATTCGGAGGTTTCTAGGCTGATTTGGTACTTTGGCGAAAGTTGACAATTTGAAGGTTTAGAATTTTCCTAAGTTTCCATGGTTTGACTTTATGTCTATCGGGATCGGATTTTAGTTTTGTGACTTTGTACGACTCCGTTTTTTTATTTGGAACATGTCTGCAAAATTAGGTGTCATTCCGAGTTTGTTTAATAGGAATTAGATGTATGTTGTCTTTTTGCAATTGTTAAGTTTCATTGTAATTTTCGTGTGTTTTGTTGTCTGATTCATTGTTGTGGATGTTATTTTTGTTTTTTGATCGCGCAAGTGAGTTTGTATGATGATGATGTACTTGAGCAAATGGTTGGAGTGGAGCCCTGTGGGCTCGGCTGAGTTTTGGACATGTCCCGGAGAGTTTGAGCGAGGTTAGGATTTTTGCAGGTGTTCTGCTCTCGCATTTGCGATTACCGCATTTAAGAGATCCTGCTCGCTTTTGTGATGTTGCGCTAGGGGACCAACTTTTGCAATTTCGGAACTAATATCGCATTTGCGATGGGTACTTATGCGAACCCCTGATCGCATTTGCAATGGGGTGCTGGGACTGGAGCAGGCCCCTTTTGTGATTGCTTTCTCGCACTTGCGATCCTACTAGGTTTGCATTTGCAGACCAGTCGTCGCATTTGCGATAGGCTTAGGGTTGGGGGTAGGCTTTGCATTTGCAATGGCTGTGTCATATGTACTTAGACCTTACCCCTACCCCATAGGTGTAGATAGGCTATTTCTAGGAGACCCTCAACTCAATGAGATGGAAATAGACAATAGATTCTGTGACGGCAAGAAAAATCAGAAAAATAATATAAGCATCATAGGAAAAAGAAAATTGATGGAAAAGTAATAACAACAACCAGTAATAACGCCACAGTACAGTGAAAAAATGGAAAACTAGTGCGGAGTTAACATACACCACTAATAGTCTAAGACAATACCCTAAGAGACTAATCCCCCCTTTGGAACAAAGGAGAAAAATGCTCGACTCCTTCCTAACCCTCAACCCTAATGCTCGACCTCCACACCTTCCTATAAAGAGCCACGTCCTCAAAAATATGAAGTTGAGTCGTGTCTTGCCTGATCACTTCACCCCAATAATTCTTAGTCCTCCCTCTACTCTTCTCATAACACCAAAGCCAACCGCTCAAACCTCCTAACCGGATCATCTTGGCTTCTCATCTGCACTTGCCCGAACCATCTAACCCTTGCTTCCCGCATCTTGTCATCTATAAGAGCCATGTTCAACTTCTCCTAAATATCTTCATTCCTAATCTTATCTAACCTAGTATGCCCACACATCCATCTGAACAACCTCATCTCTATTACTTTCATCTTCTGGATATGAGAATTATTGACTGGCCAACACTCTACCCCATAATATATGGCCAGTCTAGCCCTCTCTATAGAACTTGCCCTTAAGTTTTAGTGGCACATTTTTGTCACACAGTACTGCAGACAATAACCTTCATTTCATCCACCCCACCCCTATACTATGCATGACATCCTCATCTATCTCTCCAACCCCTGGATAATTGACCCAAGGAATTTGAAACTACCTCTGTCAGAGATGACTTGTGAGTCAAGACTCACGTCCAATTTTGCTTCTCACGTCACATCGCTGAACTTGCACTCCAAATATTCAGTCTTAATCCTACTCAATTTCAAACCTTTAGACTCGAGGGTCTATCTCCAAACCTCCAACCTCTCGTTAACGCCGCCTATCATCTCATCAATCAGAACTATATCATCAGCAAACAACATACACCGAGGCACCTCCCTTCGGTATATGATGTAATAAGCTCGCAACTTTACAAGACTCGGAGGGTCTTCCCTAAGTACTACAAGGAAAGACTAGCTGAGGAAATAAGGAAGAAAGCTTCAACCTAAGAATAGTAACTTGAAGAAGAAATGGTCTTGTAATAATAGTCTCACTACAACATTGGATGCACTTCATAACAAAGTGGTACCTATCGTGACTAATGAACGAAAGTCAAAAGTGATATTTGAAATCATATGAGTTACAGGGAATTCCAGTATTCGCGGGCACTACGATAAGCTAAGTATCCATGCAGTAAGTGGCAGAATGACCAGGAAAAGTAATTGCTTACATTTAAAGACAACTGAGAAGGCACAGAAGGAAGTATATTGTGCTAGCATGTGAAAGGAAGCTTGCGAGTAGTATGAATAGATATGTGTAGGTCGCAAGCTAAAGTATGGTAGAGCAAAAAGGTTTTAGCTAGATAGGAGTAAGCATTAGAAAAGATGAGTGAGAAGGTGACAAGAATAGATAAGGCCTCGGGATTAAGCCCACAAAACAAGAGAGCTGATGGTTTCCTTAAGTTATAAAAAGTTCAGTATAGCCTGAATGAACTCAGAGGAGTCTAAGACTATGAGCAATTAAAAAGATGACATGTTGCCCTAGTAGTACAATAAGGGTGTAATTGTGATAGATAAGAGGATGACATTTATGCCTTTGATTGAGTAACGATTTAAAGAAAAAAGATTTCATGAATTGCAAAGATTAGAATACCCCCCTTGTAAGATGAATCACATTGGCATGCTATGAACTAAGGTTATTGAAGTATAGTATCGTCCCTAGGTGGATCAGGCAAATCACTTCAAATGTTCCCCGATGCGACTTGTACCCTAGTGACAATGTATTACGTAAGAGGTTTCAAGTTATCAGTGATTAATTATGGATCAACATTAAGCTGAATCAATAATGGATGGATAAAAATTACAAAGTATGAGATGAGATTAGGATTTGAGATGAGATTACGCCATCATTATTAAGATGAACAGTGATGAGGAAGCATTAGAGGCCTTAGATTTATACATATAAGATAAGCTGAGAGAGAGTAACCTGAAGTTGGGCAGTAGATCTCGGTAATAATAAACTGAAGTAAGTGTTATAGTGTAGTATAACCTACCTAGATTTAGTAAATCCACAAGAATAGATAAACGAGGCTATGAAACAAGATATAGAAATAGTCGTAAGTTTGACAAAAGTACCAAGCAAGGACTTCTGTACACCTATAGATGCCTAAAAGGATAGCTTGTCATAGTTCTATACATGTTCACAAAGTGCGGCCTAGAAATTGGCTAAAGGATGGAGGAAAAAGAAGAGAAGGGTCACATAGTCGCACATACAAGGACAAAGTCGTACAAGCTGCATGATAGAAGGTAACAATAGTTACGAGATTGGATGAATTCCGACCACAAGTCGTGGTGTGAGAAAGAGGCCTACAGGGGGGAATGCACTGGCCTTCAGATTTATTCGCAGAATAATTGCATAGATGGCAAGGACAGTATTAAAGTATTCGTAAGAGCTATAGGTTATGAGACTTATAAGCGCATAAGTTAACATTCGAAGATGAATGTTCCAAAGGGGGGAATGATGTTACACCCCATGTTTTCAACGTAAGAGTACATCATAAGTCAATTGATGTAAGCTCAGAAATGAGATTATATTTGAAAGTACATAAAGTAAGTTAATCATATTACCTTGGAGGTTACAAATATTTAAGAACATGAATAACAAGTACCAAGAGGGTTAGAAGGCTTAGAAGCTAAACGAATAGAAGAAAATAATTTTCGTCGAAAGTCGACAAGTTTATAACATGTACTTTTGGGGTGAGACTAGGGTTATTAACATGATAAGGAGGTTATGCTATGATTTATTTTAGTCATATGATAGTCTTGTGTTATGTTTTGAAGCTAAGCGAGTTGTGGAACAAAAGTTGGCAAAGGTCATCACAAGTTACATTCATAAATGTACTCAAATTAGGTCAAATGTAGCGGAGCTCTTCTCCTAATACACAAGGTATTACGGGATTCTCCACCTAAAAAATTGAATATCTATGTGTCTAGTTTCTAACACATTACACCGTTTGTCGATACGACATCAGAGTATAGAAATATTCGCATTTTCGCGAGACTGCACTAGCAGCTCCCAATGGGACC